>NW_026606120.1:35402500-36002500 GCF_029834395.1 Sorex fumeus | reverse complement strand
GCTGCGCTGGGGTTCAGACCAGGGTCAGCTACACGCATGGTCAGTGCACTGCTTCCTGTACTCGCTCCAGTCTCTCTTTTTCTATTGTTTTGATTTATTTTTGCATCCATTTAAAGTAGGTTTCTTGTAAGCAGCATATAATTAGATCATGTTTTTAAATTCAATATGACCATCTCTGCCATTTAATTGAAAGTATTTAGACATTATATTTAGTGTGAATATTGATATATACAGGTTTCTATAAACTGCTATGCTATTGGGTTTTGGGTTTTTCTTGGGCCCAGATGTCTCTCATTTTTTTTCTTCTTTTCTTTTTACTTCATTCTTTTTGTATTTCAAAATTCAATTCAATCTTTTTATTGGATTATTGCTTCGCAAAGCACAGCGGTAGGGCGTTTGCCTTGCACGCAGCCAACATGGCCGACCCGAGTTCGATTCCTCCGCCCCTCTCGGAGAGCCCTGCAAGCTACCGAGAGTATGGGATATGCCAGACACAGTAACAACAAAGTCTCCAATGGAGACGTTACTGGGCCCGCTCGAGCAAAATCGACGAACAATGGGAGGGCCTTTACCTTTACCTTTACATTGGATTATTAGCAATAACTTTATTGATTTTTTTTTTTGCTTTTTGGATCACACCTGGCGATACACAGGGGTTACTCCTGGCTCTGCACTCAGGAACTACCCCTGGCAGTGCTCAGGGGACCATATGGGATGCTGGGAATCGAACCCGGGTTGGCTGCGTGCAAGGCAAACGCCCTACCCGCTGTGCTATTGCTCCAGCCCCTGTTGATATTTTTATGATTACCTTAGGGTGTACACTATTTTAACTTATCATAGGTCATTAAGTGATCTTAGAGTCTTTTACATATACATACACATTGCATGAGAAACACCCAGCAATATGTTTCCATTTCTTCTTTCTTGGTTATTGTGCCATTGTCAGCTACTTTACTTCTACATGCCTTTAAACCCACAACAAGCTGTTGCTATTTTTCATTTGTTATTATTTACATACATGTCATATTTTTTTCTCCTAAACTACATGCTACTTGAATGTGGAACTCACTTCTGGTTTTTGTTGGCATTTACCAAGTGTCCAAAGCCTGTCTTTCCAATGAAAGCTAAAAGAAAATGAGGCTGATGGTGAAACAGCCCTACTGCTTACCAAGGTGAAGTCCAGGACTAGTTTGGCCAATGTAGAAATACAAGATCAAAGCAACACCCATGTTAACCAGGGCATAGACCCACTGGATCACAAACATGATGAGAAGGGACCCAAGAGCCTGTGGAAACAGGGAAGGGACATGTCACCTCATGGTTTTCTACGAGTATATAAACAAGTCAGAAACCCAGGACTTTAGCAAACAACAGTTCCTCTCACCAATCCCTCATTAATTCCAGGTAATTTAAATTTACTTACAATTTAAATTCACTTACAATTCAAAAGGGCTGGAGCAATAGTGCAGTGGGTAGGGCATTTGCCTTGCAAGCGGCCAACATGGCCAACTCGAGTTCGATTCCTCCACCCCTCTCGGAGAGCCTGGCAAGCTACCGAGAGTATCCCGCCCACACAGCAAAGCCTGGCAAACTACCCGTGATGTATTCGATATGCCAAACACAGTAACAATTGTCACAATGGAGACGTTACTGGGCCCGCTCGAGCAAATCGATGAACAACGGGAGGACAGTGACAGTGACGATTCAAAAGATCCTCACATAAGCAGACATTTGAGAAGATACCCTCATGGAAAGATGTCTACTGAGAACATCAAATATATATTCTACCTTTGATCCCTGTCCCACACTTCTTTAAAAGAAACAAATTAAGATGATATTATGCCTATTTGTTATACTTAGTAATTTTATGATCTGAAAGTTATCAAAAATGATTATCTTAAAAGTAAATCAGAAGTTTAAAAATAAATAGTTTATTAAAGATAATCTTGTTATATGCATTCTGATCTATATTCTAATACAACAAACAACAAATCACATTGTTCCTAATTAAGCCTTTCATCTTCCCCCACCTCCATCCCAATATCACATGTCTGAAACAATGCTTTAAGCTAATTGTGATCAAGATGAAGTTACTCACTCCCAACAGGGAGACCCAGGGGTTGCACATGCGGGCGTAGAGAGAAATCGGTCTCCTCTGGGCATCATGCTCCTGGAGCCTGGACTTCAGGAAAAAATCTAAAAAATAAATAAGTCAAATCTTTGGGTATGACTTTATTAATAAACCTCCTTCTCATTTTATCTGTGAGCTCCTCAAATACCTTTGAGCTCTTCTTCAAGGCTGTGACTCAGCCTACGGAATTGAGTTACTGTCAGCACTTGCTCTGGGGTGGAAAGAAAGGATTTATTTCTAGGGGGAAAGGAAGGGGGGAGCAGAGTGGAGAGGGAAATTCCTCCAACACTCACTGAGTATAGTCCAGTACTGTCATAAATGGGGACAGGGGCTCACATTTCCCTTCTTTTCCAGATGTAAGTAGGATAGAGTGGGAAAATTAAAAATCAAATGTTCTTGGTTCCCAGTTGTGGTTGGCACTGCTGCTTCCTTACATCAATTCCACCAATAAATCCTACTGATTCTAAAATCAAAACACACTCTGAATATGACCATTCCTTACCACCTCCATCATTTCTTTCCTGGTCCAAGCCACTTTCATCTGACTTACAGCCATGAGCCCTCATGGTCAAGATGACATCCAGTGTCACGTCCCAGGATCTCTGGAAGTCATATGTGGCTGTGGAGAAGCTCTCATGCATGTAACGTGAACAGGTGTTGAGTGCTAGTCCTACAATATAGTCCTGAAGAAAGTGGGTGTACTTAATTGGCGCAACTCAAAGGTGGGGCGGGTGAGATCCCTTCCTCACCCCAACAGAGCTCCAGCAGCCAAAAATCTCCAGAACTCAATTGCCACCATGTTCACAGCTGCTCTCCACAGGCTCGGATGAGCCTTACCCATGAGGGAATCTGCAAAATAAACCCCCAAGCTTGTGACTGAAATCTCCAAGCTTGCTTAGAGTAGGGATGGGCCTCCGTCTCCAATCTCCCTTGTTTACCAGGAGCTTGGCAATCACAACCACAAACTGTCCCTGACCCCATATAATCTCATCAATGGCCATGATCCAGAAACTCAGAAATAAAGCTCTGGAAGAGAGCAACATAGAACAACACACAACAACAAGAGAGATGCCTCCAGAATCCACAACAGGCTGCCTTAACTGGGACAACTCGGAGAGGGCAGGTGAGTTTCCCTCCCCACCCCAACAGAGCCCCTGGCATCAAAAACCTCCAGAACTCAGTCACCACCATGCCCACAAATGCTCTCCACAGGCTTGGACAAGCCTCACTCATGAGTGAATCTGCTGTAGAATCACATTCTAAATTTTAAAATTCCTGAAACATGGCCACATATGCAGCCACACAACCTCTATTACTCTACACTACTGATGTACCAAGAGTAACACACAACAATTGATGGGGTTTAACAAACATTTTAGTAATCTCTTATAGAAGGGCTCAGTGACTCCAGGAAGAAATACAACAATCTTCACACACTTTCCTCTAAGGAAACTTTATTGAACCATTTTTAGCAGATTATTTATAACAAGCAATACAAAATGAATTGTTTCGATTCTGCTTCAGAGGGCAGTTTGGGATTTGGGGTGGAAACGTTTGGAATATGATGATGGGAAGGTGCGATTGTGGTGGGATTGGTGTTCAAATATTAAAGGTAATGAAGTATTGTGAACAACTTTTAAAAAATAAATTAAAAAAAGAAAGTGGTTGTATTTCGTTCTGCTTAAAAGCTGAGCATGGTAACTCAGCCCTGACTTTACACATGAAAAGCTCCAGGGGTGTGTGTGGAAATTGGAGCAGCCCGGGTCTCTGAGTCAATGCACAGAGGAGCGCCACCACTGATCTGAAATACTCTTCCTGGGTGTTTTACAACTGAGACATAAACTTCTATCATGTTTCAGTGCACGGACTCCGCACCAGGCTGTTTTCACTTGGGGCACCCTGGAGTGGGGTGGGTGAAAGTCCTCCCGACCCCAAGGGACCCAGCCCCACCTGCTGACTTCCACTACCCAAATGCTTTCAGGACCATGCAGCTGCTTTGCATATCATAAGACACTTCCTACCCATTATCCATAATTACCACACCATAGGGCTGGAGCTATAGCACAGTGGTAGGGTGTTTGCCTTGCATGCAGCCAGTCTGGCCGAGCTGGGTTCGGTTCCTCTGCCCCTCTCGAAGAGCCCAGCAAGCTACCGAGAGTATCTCGCCCGCACAGCAAAGCCTGGCAAGCTACCCGTGATGTATTCAATATGCCAAACACAGTAACAACAAGTCTCAAAATGGACATGTTACTGGGCCCGCAATGAGCAAATCAATAAACAATGGGAGGACAGTGCTACAGTGCTACCACACCATATTTGATGGGGTTCAGACATTAGGCAAAAAAATCATAGAGAGAAATATATATATATATATATATTTCAGATATTTCAGAGAGCCCAGCAAACTACCGAGAGTATCCTGCCCACATGGGCAAAGCCTGGCAAGCTCCCCATGGCATGTTCGATATACCAAGTACAGTAGCAATGGTGGGTCTCATTCCCCTGACCCTGAAAGAGCCTATAATCGTTGGGAAAGATGAGTAAGGAGAGGCTACTAAAATCTCAGGGCTGGGAGGAATGGAGATGTTATTGGCCCCACTCCTCGAGTAAATCAACGAACAACAGGATGACAGTGATACAATGATACAGTGACACAGTTTCAGTGCAATATTTCTGGTTATCTGTTACAGCAGTTTTATCCTTAGCCTACCCTAATTTAGAGACGTGATGTCTCTAAACAGACCTTGGCTCCTCTTGCCTCCATACAGCTAGTGACCTTAAAACCTGAATCTGATCATAGCACAGGCCTAGCTAGAACCTTCTGTGGCCTTCTATTACAAGTGTCATGGGCTGCAGGGCTGCTTACACCACTAACCTCTCCTTTCCTCCCTGAATGATATATCTCACCTCTTCTCCCAAGCCCACATCTTTGCAGTCACTGTTCTTCGGTTCTACTTGGAATCAGACCATTATCTTAAAAGGTCTCGTTTTAATTTTTTAAAGAAACTTCCTTCTGTTTTCTAAAACTGTGACATCAGTTGATATTCTCGCCAACAATGTACAAGTGTTCCCTTCTTTCCACACCATTTCTAATCTTTGTTTCTGAGATGACTATCTCTTACGTGTCGACTAATCGTCTGCAAGTCTCCTTTGGAGAAGACTCTTTGGATCTTCTACCTGCTTCCCAATTAAGTTTCTTTTTTTTTATTGTTGGGTTTTATGAGTTCTTCATCCGTCAACAATCAAGAATCAGGGACGCTGTCTCATTTGCCAAGGTGTCAAAAATCAGATGGACTGGACACGTAATGAGATTTGAAGACAACCACTGGACTAGAGCTGTTACCGACTGGATTCCACGGGATATCAAAAGACCGTGTGGCCGCCCACCTACCAGATGGTCAGACTTCTTTGTCAAGACCCTGAACGATCGGTTTGAGGCTCTTCATGTTCCTAGAGCGAACAGACGCCATTGGGCTACACTAGCACGTGACAGGGACAAATGGAGACGTTACTGGAGCCTGCTCGAGCAAATCGATGATTAACAGGAAGTCAAGTAATCAAGTAATGAGTTCTTCATGTTGAATATAAATCCCTGCGTGCAAACATCTTCCCCCATCTAGTACTTGGTGTCTTACTGTTTTGATGCAAGTTTCTTTTGCTGTGAAAAAAGGGTTTGTAGCCCCATTTACTTATTTTTGCTTTTGTTTCTGTGCGTTGGAATCAAGTCCCTAAACGTATCTCTTAGGTCAATATCAAGGCATCTGCCTGTGTTTTCTTCCACGTGCTCTATGATTTTACATCCATGTGTAGTTTACATATTTCACTTTTTTTGTCTTACAGATAATTTTTATTTTATTTTATTATGGTAGTCATGGACATGATTCCATAATTCCAGATAATTTTAATCCATTTTAAATTAATTTTCATATATGTGTTAGGAAGTGGTTTAGTTTCATTCTCTGCCATGTAGTTATTCCAGCACATTCAAGAGATGTGCCCTGTTCTATCAATTGCTGCTAGATTCTGTGCCATAAACTAACTGTTCATATATATGTGATTTTATTTCTGGGCTTGCAGTTATTTTCTATTGGTATGCAATAGTTTTTTTTAAATATAGTACCATGCTGTTTTAATTAGTATTCCTTTGTGTAACGTTTGAGTAATACTTTACATTTTTATTCTTTGCTCTTCTGAAGTGTTTTTACTATTAAGAGTGTTTTGTAGTACTAAATACATCTCAATTTTGACTCTACTTTTATTAGTTATGATGTTGGAATTTTAAAAGGGATTTCACTGAATCTGCATATTTCTTAAGTTTCCCAATTCTCCAAGGTGATGATCCAGATTTTTAAAAAAGAAATAAATCCAGAAAAATTCTAAGTAGCAAAATGGGCAAACACAGTCATACATGTGACAATTCAATAAATATTATATCACTAAAAGAGAACGACCCTCTAAGAATCCAACCTCAAAGATGCAGAAGATTCTATCAGAGAGAGTTCAAAACTTCGGCAATAAAGAAATTAAAAGACGTAGAGTAAAAGCCATAAAAGCAAAATGATACAAGGCAACTCAGCCAAGAGCGATCCCCGAGCAGGTGTGAACTGAGCTCCACTAAGTGTATTTTCTTATTTAAATAAGGAAATACTAGAGACTTAGAATGTGTAGATCTCAATAAAAGAAATCAATGAAAACAGAAATAGACAAGTTGAGGATGAGTTAGAAAGTTTGAAGATAGTAACCTACAATGACTCACAGAAGAGAGAGAAATAAAATGTAAAAAAAAAATGAAGAAACACTATGAGAACTGATGATTCAGAAAAGTAACATGAGACTAATGGGGATCTCAGAAGGAGAAGAGAAAGAAAGACACAGAAAGTCTACTTAAAGAAAGAAGCACCCCTAGCCTGAAAAGGCCATAAATATACGAGCCCACGTATCTAACAGCATGCCTGGCATTTAAAGGCAGAGACTTATACCAAGACACAATAGTGAAACTGCCCAAAGCTCAACAAAAACACTGAAGGCAATTGGGGGTAGGGAAGGGTAGAGGGCAGGTTACTTGTCAAGCTACTCCTACTGCTCTTATCACAACTCCCAGATAAGCATCTACAGGTCAGGAGAGAGAGAATGATACACTCACAGTTTTCAACAATAAAAACTGACACTAGAGAAACTACATCTTGCAAGACTTTCAGTTAAGGGGAAGAAATAAAAACAAAAAAATAAAATCAGCAATGAAACAAAAGTTACAACAGATACTACAGAAATACAAAGGATCATAAGAGAATATTATGAACAATGATATGACTGCAAATTGGACAATCTAGAAGAAATATAAATTATTAAAAAAAATAAAATATAAAACTAGAACAGGAACTTAAAATTCAAAAATACCCATCATAGGTAAGGAAATTACCCTGCAAGAGCCTTCCCCAAAATAAAAGCTCTGGGCCAGATATGAATTATACAAAATAGTGAATTCTACCAAACCACAAGAAGCATCAATACATCCCCTCTTTTAAAATCTTCTATTAAATTTCCAGACATTCTCTGAAGCCAACATTATTCTGATTCTGAAAAGAGATTTTTAAAAATCACACAGAGAATAACATAAATGTAAAATTCCACAATGAGATACTAGCAAAGTTCAACAATACATTTAAAACAAAACCAAAAACAGTGGGTTTTATTCCCGAGTCATAAAGATGGTTCAATATATGCAAATTTTAAAAAATTTAATAAACTACATAATCAGGAGGAGGGAAAAAACGCAGAAAGGCTTTTGACAAGATTCAGCATCTTTCATAATAACAGTTCTCAACAAAACAGTTTAGAAGGACTATATCACAACATAATAAAGACCATAATGACAAACCACAGGCAATATTATCATGCTCAATGTTTAAAAAAAAGTCCAGGAAAAATGATCAAAGGGCTTGAATGCATGATTTCTATGCAGGATCCCCGAGCTTGGAGTGAACCCTAAGCACTGTGATACGAGTAGCCCCCAAACACTGCCATGTATGACTCAAAAACTAAGAAAAGGAAAAAACATTGAAAGCTTTTCCTCCAAGATCAGAAACAAGACAAGGACCTCTCTCTTTGCAGATAAAACTATCTTTCTTTGTAGATGACATGATAACATGCATAGTACATTCCAAAGACTCTGGTAAAAAAAAAAAAGTGATTTAAAAATTTAAAAAAAGAGTACACCCTACTCTCCATGACACTGCAGCGAGGGGCATCTTTACGGGTGAAAAACCACTGACCAAGGAAGTGGAGCAAAGATAAACAAATGAAACTACATTAAATTAAGAAATTTAATTAATTTCCTTCTGTACCTCAGAAGAAATGATGACCAGGATGTAGGGAATAGGAGAAAATATTTGCCAACACTCATCTGAGAAGGGGTTAGTTTAACAAAGGTATATAAGTCACTGATAGAACTTTCATTGATTTAGAGAAGGCCTTTGATTCTGTTGAGACTGAAGTGATCGTTGAAGCCCTAGCCAAACAGGGCATTCAAACTCAATACGTCAGGATCCTCCGTGAGCTGTTTTACAAATTCACTACCAGGATCTCACCATTCTACAAGGAAGTGATTATCCATGTCAAGAGAGGGGTTCGGCAGGGTTCAGCAGGATAAGAGAGGGGTTCGGCAGGATAACATCTCACCGAAACTCTTCAGTGCCACCCTCGAGAATGTCATGCAACAACTGGAATAGGAAGGAATGGGAGTGAAGATAGACAGTCAGCAACTACACCACCTCCATTTCGCTGATGACATCGTTCTAATAACACTAAACACTAGCCAAGTGGCACAAATGCTGGCCGACTTCGACCGTGAGTGTAGAAAGGTCAGACTACAGCTGAATCTCACAAAGACAATGTTTATGAGAAATGGTCTCATTCCTGACATTCCATTTGCTCTCAATGGAATGAACATCTTCAAATGCAACAGTTATGTGTATGTAGGTCAAGAAGTCAGCATGACAAATGACCTGGGACCTGAGTTGCGCAGGAGGAAGAGAGCAGCTTGGAACGCCTTCAAGAGTGTCAAAGAAATAGTTAAGAGGACAAAGAACCTCCGACTCTGGGCACATCTCTTCGATTCCACTGTTCTTCCTGCATTAACATATGCCTCAGAGACCTGGGCCCTACGAAAACAGAATGAGAACGCTACTCGGGTCTCCCAAAGAGGAATCGAATGAGCTATGCTTGGAGTAACAAGCTTCACTCAAATGAGAGAAAGAATCCGGGGTTCTGACCTCTGTCGACGATCAAGAATCAGGGATGCTGTCTCATTTGCCAAGATGTCAAAAATCAGATGGGCTGGACACATAATGAGATTTGAAGATGACTGCTGGACTAGAGCCATTACCACGGGACGTCAAAAGATCGCATGGCTGCCCACCTATGAGATGGTCAGACTTTTTCATCAAGACCCTGAACGATCGGTTTGAGGCTCTTTGTGTTCCTAGAACGAGCAGATGCCATTGGGCTACACTAGCACTCGACAGGGACAAATGGAGATGTTACTGGTGCCCGCTTGAGCAAATCGATGAGTAAAGGATGTCAGGTGATCAAGTGATCAAGTGATCAAGTGATAGAACTTTACAAAAAGAAATCAAAAATGGGAAGAAGAGACAAAAAGAGATTTCCTCGATGAAGAAATACATGTGGCCAAAAGTCACATGGAAAAGTGCTCTATTTCACTAATCATCAGGGAGATGCAAATCAAAACAACAATGAGATATCATCTCACACCACAGAGACTGGTGCGCATCAAAAAGGACAAGAACAACCAGTGCTGGCGCAGATGCAGGAGGAAAGGGATGCTCGTCCACTGCTGGTGGGAACGCAACTGGTCTAGCTTTGTAAAAAACAAAATGAACATTCCTAAAAAATCTAGGAATTGAGCTTCCACTTGACCCAGCAACTCTACTTCCTGGAACACACCCAAAAACAAAATGAAGAAAAGACATTTGCACCCCATCTTCCTTGTAGCACCATCCACAATAGCCAAAATCTGGAAACAACCTAAGTGTCCAAGAACAGATGGCTGGATAAAGAATCAATGGTACGGATAGAAAATTTAAAATGACTCAGCCATAGAAAAGATAAGTTGTACAGTTTGCTGCTACATGGGGTCCTGGAGAACATTCTGCTGACCGGAACCAGTCGGCGGAAAGACACCGACAGAATGACCTCTCTCATATGTGGGACATGAAGAAACAAAACGGAGTAACTAATACCCAAAGACAATAGAAACAAGAACATGAGAACTGGCATTCAGTAGACAACAGGACCCCCGAGGGGGCCGGGGGATGAGACAGGGAGGGGGTAATGGTGGGGGGAAGCATCCAGCTGGTGGGGGGGGGATGGGAGGTGGTGCTAAAGGGCGGTAGTGTTATGTCTGAAACCTACCAGCAGGGCCAGAGCGACTGCACAGTGGGTATGGCAGTTGCCTTACACGTGGCCGACCTGGGTTCAATCCCAGCACATGGTCCCTCGAGTCCCACCAGGAGTGATGCTTGAGTACAGAGCCTGGAGGAACCCTAAGTATTGCCAAGTATGCCTCCCCCAAACAACAACAACAAAACCTCGTATCAGCAACACTACTGTAAACCACAGTGCAATTTAATTTTTTTTTTTTAAAAGCACCTGTCATAGAAGCAGAATGGTGGTGGGAAGCAATTGGGAAGCGGGCATTGGTGGAGAGGAGCAGACATGAAGGGATGGGCATTGAAACATGGTGTCACTGAAGCCCAATTTTGAATTACTTTGTAATTTCACAATGAATACATTTAAAAAAATAAATAGATCAAAAGGCTCTGAGTCTCCTGGGGGTGGAGAGGGAGAGATCAGAATAAATAAATAAATAAATAAATAAATAAATAAATAAATGAGGCAGAGTGCAAAGTTAATCTACAATTTTTTTAAAATGGGTCGTACCCCGGGATACTCAGGGCTTACTCCTAGCTCTGCACTCAGGAATTACTCCTGGCAGTGTTTGAGAGACCATATGGGATGCCATTCATCGAACCCAGCTTGGCTGCATGCAAGGCGGGCCACACATCCTGCCCAACTTTGTCTGCTCCAGACCCCCCAAAATTTTATATCTCTGTATGCAAATAGAGAACTATAAAAAAAGGATGAATCGGGAAAATAATCTCATTTGAAATCACATTAAAATAATTAAATACTTTGGAATAAATTTAACCAAGTGAAAGACATATAGACTAAAAATTGTAAGACACTGTTGAAAGAAATAGAAGCCAGATACTAGGAGATAAAAAATAGATCATGGTCATGAATTGAAGAAATTAACATTGTTAAATGGCCATCATGCACTCCTCTTTTTATACTTCCAAACCTACTGGGTAAGGATTGTCCTTAATAATTCTGAATACTTAAGAATCATTTAAAAATTCTGAATACCAAATCAGGTCATTTAGAAGTTGCGTATAAGATGAGCTCAACAAATATCTTCTTATTAGTTATCAATAAACTGCCAAGATTTATAGTTGATTTGAATTGATGATTTCATTACTTCTTTTTAAAAGAAGAAATACTGTTATGATTGCATAAATTAAACTGTATAGTTTTAACAAGTCTAATTCATGATTCATTTTTCTAAACCACAAGATTAGTGAAATATAGTTACTCTTAGTTATTCATAAAGAACACTTTTGGTTAAGGAATTAGACTTTTTCCTAAGGTTTGTACAGTTTTAAGTTTACTCTTTCATACTTGATCTTGATCTTCTACAACACCAATCACACTATATCTGAGGCATTTTGTGTGTGTGTGTGTGTGTGTGTGTGTGTGTGTGTGTGAACCTGCTTTATAAAAAATCTCAGGAGGATAACACAGAGGAGTAAGTCTTTCGTGTATGCACAAGACAGTTTTATAGAACAGGAATATGAATGAGAATTCATGCAAGGATATAATGATATAAGCAGACACAATTCTGAACACCTATGGCTTCAAACCCCATCCAAAGGGACTAAAAGTATGTTTTCATGGTCTAGTACTTTGCTGGAAAAAATGAGAAATGACAGGAGGGGACAATTTCTCAAGTTCATCAAGATTCATAACTAGAAAGGCAACTTTATCAACCCTTAATTACAAACAGGCAAATAATGTCAGCTAAGGGGCGTGTTGAATACATAAAATACAGTAAACACAGTAACTGTAAATCATCTTTCAAAATCTAGTGGCATATCTAACTACATCTAACAAGTTCTAGGTTCTCATGCAGATATATATATGCAAACTTTATGCAGATATTAACATATATTGTATATACATATATGCTTCAAGAGGAAGGAGAAAAAACATGCCAATTCTTTAAATTATGAATTTAAAGTAATTTTAGAAATTACTTTATGCCCAGGCTGGAGCAATAGCACAGCAGGTAGGGCATCTGCCTTGCACATGGCTGACCTGGGTTCTATTCCTCCGTCCCTCTCAGAGAGCCCGACAAGCTATCAAGATTATCCTGCCCACACAGCATAGCCTGGCAAGCTCCCCTTGGCATATTCAATATGACAAAAACATTAACAACAAGTCTCACAATGGAGACGTTACTGGTGCCCACTCGAACAAATCAATGAACAATGGGAGGACAGTATATAGCACTGTAGCACTGTCCTCCCGTTGTTCATCGATTTGCTTGAGTGGGCACCAGTAACATCTCACAACAAATTGTGAGACTTGCTACTGTTTTTGACATACTGAATACATCACAGGTAGCTTGCCAGGCTTTGCTGTGCGGGCAAGATACTCTCGGTAGCTTGCCGGGCTCTCCGAGAGGGGCGGAGAAATCAAACCTGGGTCGTCCACGTGCAAGGCAGACACCCTACCCGAGTTTAGGATAATTTATCAATATAGTTTCCTCTCATCTTTCAGTCAGTTCATTTATAATCAACCAAGAATACTCTGAACATTAAAATGCTGATAACTAACAAGTTCCAAAAATGCTGATGCAAGGTTTTTTGGGCTTTTTTTTTTTTTCAGTTTTTGAGTCACAGTGATGGTCAGGGGTCACTCCTGGTTCTGCACTCAGAAATTACTTCTGGTGGTACTTCTGGTGAATATATATACATATGTATACAATTCGACTGTATATATACATATACAGTCAAATTGTTCACTATATATAACTAATGAACAGTGTGACTTCAGTAGGACAGATGAGAAATGATCTGGCATATATATATATATTTTATTTATATATATAATATGCCTGATCTTATTTTGCTTATTTACCCACTTTCTTGCTAAATATGAGAAAATTTGTATTTTCTCAGAAGAATTTTTTTTTTTGCTTCAGTCACTTAACAGTGATTGGTTAAGTGTGTATGACTCTTTTGTATTTAATTTTTTTCTACCAAAGGTTCTACTCAGGGGTATGTCATTAAAGCAGGGGACTTTTCAAGAAGACATCATTTGTGGATTTTCTATCCAGTTATGTATATTTTAACCCTTCTAATTGCTAGCTAGAAGTAAATTATCACCATTTGGGGTACTGTTTTTCTTCTCTTTTTTCATGGTCTTGCAATATAAACGAAACCATATTGGGAAATGTTTTGGGGAAAGAATGAGAAAGGGGTAGGGTACCACTGGTATTTGGTATTTGGTTTACATTAAATTTAAATACTTTTCCCCATTTGACCCAGCAATACCACTCCTGGGAATATATCCCAGAGAGGCAAAAATGTATAGTCGAAATGACATCTGCACTTGTTTGTTCATTGCAGCACTCTTTACAATAACCAGAAACTGGAAGAAACCTGAATGCCCAAGAACAGATGACTGGTTAAAGAAACTTTGGTACATCTACACAATGGAGTACTATGTAGCTGTTAGAAAAGATGAAGTCATGAAATTTACATACAAGTGGTACAACATGGAAAGTATCATGCTAAGCGAAATGAGTCAGAAAGAGAGGGATAGACATAGAAAGATTGCTTTCATCTGGGGGATATAAAGTAACAAAGTATGAGATTAATACCCAAGATTAGCTGAGATCAGCACCAGGAGGATTACTCCATAACTTAGAGGCCAGCCGGGTATCCTAGAGGAAAGGGCAGTTCAGATAGAGAAGGGAGCACCAAATAAAGGATGTTTGGAGGATCCTCCCAGGAGAGGAGATGCATGTCGAAAGTAGACTATGGACTGAACATGTTTGCCACTCAATGCCTCTTTTGCAGACCACAACACCCAAAAGGAGAGAGAGAACACAGGGGATTGCCCTGCCACAGAGACAGGGGGGATGGGGGGATGGGGGTGGGAGGGATATTATCCATGGTGGTGGAAAATGGGCACTGGTGGAGGGATGGGTATCTGATCATTGTATAATTGAAACCAAAGCACAAAAAATTGTAAATCTACAACTTTAAAAAAAATAATAAAATAAAATAAAGGGAAAAAAAAGAAAAAAACATAGAAACAAAAAAAATTTAAATACTTTTCCTGTGTTATAGAGAAATAGGTATTTGTTGTCATGAGTGAATTTTAAAGGGCACATTCATAATATACTAGAAACTACCAAAACTTGGGGAGCAGAGAAATAGCACAGTGGGTAGGGCCCTTTTCCTTGCTCGTGGCAGATCCAGTTTTGACCCTGGGCATATAATATATATATACATATATATGTGTGTGTATATATATATACATATATATTACAAGATTCAACCTTTAACAACATGACAGTGATCTCTTAGAGAAGGGCTTAATGGCCCCTGGGTGAAACACAACAATCTCCATAGTTTTTCCTCTAAGGAGACTTTTTTGTATCATTTTCAGCAGTTTTTCATAACAAACAATACAAAATATATTAGTTCAGTTCTGCTTTGGGGCCGGGCTTGGGGTTCAGGATGGAAACATCCAAAATATGTTGGTGGGAAGGTGTAATGGTGGTGAGATTGGTGTTTGAATATTAAATGTAATATAAATATTACATCATTTGTATTTCCAGAGAGAAAATACTGCATGGAGGAAACCCCACATTCAAGCCTTGCCTTCACTTATGGTCCCCCAAGCCATTCCAGGAGTGACCTATGAGCACAGAGCCAGGAATAAGTCCTGAGCACCACTGAGTGAGGCTTAAACACAAAAAGAAAAACAGAAAGAAAAAATAGAAGAGAGAGAAGGAAGGAAGGAAGGAAGGAAGGAAGGAAGGAAGGAAGGAAGGAAGGAAGAAGACTGGCCTTCTGGTCCCCAGAGAACTTCACGGGAACACCCCCCACCCCAACCCCACCTCATAACAGTCCCAAAGAGGAAATGAACAGACCTGAGTTCAAATTCTAACTATTTCATTTTCTTAGCAAGTATTTGACTCCTGTAAGCCTCACTTTTATCATCTATGAAAATAAAATAACTAATTCTGAGCTGAGGTGGACTAATTCCTTATGAAGTATTTATCTTAGTACCAGGCACAGGTTCACTTTTTTGGCACTGGCTATCTTTAACTACTGACAATATTTAAGATTTTACAGTAAAAGTGAATTTGTGGAATGGATAGTGAATCTGGGTATCAGGTTTGGAGATGTAAATGCTTATTCAACTCCTCTGACTTCTCTTCAATAGAATCTGAATGTTGACCTTCCTGTTTTTAAAAATAACATGCTTTGGAAGACAGGCTTTTATCAATTGTGTCTGTCAGGATAATTGTTTCCTTCTGTGACACAGCACTGTGCAAATGTTTTTTATTTCTATTTAATCAGATCCTTTTTGTCTTTGATGATGTTTCCAATAGTCACAATCTTTCTTGCACAGCCGTTATAAATAAGGAATTTATAGTTACATAAAGAATAAAATACAGTATAACATTAATTTTTTTGATCCATTTGCTCTCAATGATATTTATTCAATAGTGATCTGAATTTTTTTTCAAGGCATCAAGTTTGCCTCATATTCAGTTCTTGAAACAGTGAAACTCCAACTCAATCAAGCAGTGTTTCCATCCTGGGCCAATCTGGTCCAATTATTCATCAGTATTACTAGTCCTGAGCAAGTGGGGTGTGTGTGTGTGTGTGTGTGTGTGTGTGTGTGTGTGTGTGTGTGTGTGTATGCACGCAGGCACAAGTGCCACATTCGTTTGGGAAATATTGTGACAAATACATAGTAAGATCTAGTTTGTGATCAAAGGGAGCTCCTTTCAGTCTTGAATCAAAGAATAAAATGAGTAATTTAGAGAGGTAGTACAGCAGGTAAGAAGCTTGCCTGAAAAAGAGAAAAACCTCGTTCAAACCCTTGTTCAATACCAGTATTGCATATGGTTGATGAGCACTGTCACAAGTGATTTCTGAGCATGAAGCCAAATATAAGCCCAATCCAAAATTAAAGTTAAAAAATGAATATTTCTCTTCAAATGAAAGAATAGGTCCAAAGAAAACTGTGTCAGCAAATAAGATCTACATGTACAGAGCAGCTGAAGATATGACTTATCATGAAGCACTTGCCTTGCATGTACGAGGTTCTGTCTCCAGCACCACCACCAAAAAATGCATGAATCATGTGAGAACTGATGGCATCACCAGATAAATAAAATGACAGCGTATATAGGAGCTCAATGACTCCTTTCTCAGAGTGAGTAAAACTAAAAAGTCAGGATTTTTAAACCATTAGTTGGAGTTTTCCAGATGGGGAAGGGGTAGTTGGATGAGGTATTCGGGAGAGGTGTTTGGTTGGTTGGTTTTGGGGTCACACATAGCAATCAACACTCAGGGCTAATTTCTGGCTTGGCATTCAGGGATCACTTCTGGTGGGGTTTTGGGACCATATGGGGTGCTGAGGATCAAACCTGGGTCGGCTGTCTGCGAGGCAACACCAGAACCACTGTGCTAAGGCTCTGGCCCCAGGGTGGATGAATTTAGTAAGGAACAACAGTATGGCAAGGGCAGCAGAGAATGGGCAGCAGTGTGAGTTGAGCTAGAAGCTCAGAGCTGCGTGGCTGTCAGGAGAAAAGTGACCAGGAAGTAGGACAGGACAACCAGGAAGAATCTTGGGAATCACATCAACAATCTCAGATTTAAAACAGAAGGTATTCAACTGGAATGGAGGTTCTTGCATGAAACACAATGAGAGTTTTAGTCAAGAAGGGTTGTTCAGTGGGTAATGTGGAGGGCTGGTATGGGGAAGAGTCTACTTATAGGAGACCAGTTCGGAGACACGCTAAGAGTCAGGTACTAGACAGAGACTGGCCCACATCCAAAAGAACAAAAGCAACCGGTGCTGGCACAGATGTAGCGAGAAAGGGACCCTCCTTCACTTCCGGTGGGAATTCCGACTGGTTCAGTCCTTTTGGAAAACAGTATGCACGATTCTCAAAAAATTAGAAACTGAGCTCCCATTTGACCCAGCAATACACTGTCCTCCCACTGTTCATCGATTTGCTCGAGCAGGCCCAGTAACGTCTTCATTGGAGACTTTGTTGTTACTGTGTTTGGCATATCGAATACATCACGGGGAGCTTGCCAGGCTCTGCCGTGCGGGCGAGATACTCTCGGTAGCTTGCCGGGCTCTCTGAGAGGGGCGGAGGAATCGAACTTGGGTCGACCATGTTGGCTGCGTGCAAGGCAAACGCCCTACCGCTGTGCTATCGCTCCAGCAATACAATTCCTGGGAATATATTCCAGAGAGTCAAAAAAGTATAGTCGAAGTGACATCTGCACTTGTTTGTTCATTGCAGCACTGTTTACAATAGACAGAATCTGGAAAAAACCTGAGTGCCCGAGAACAGATGACTGGTTAAAGAAACTTTGGTACATTTGTACAATGGAATAGTATGTAGCTGTTAGAAAAGACAAAGTCATGAAATTTACATGCAAGTGGTACTACATGGAAAGTATCATGCTAAGCAAAATGAGTCAGAAAGAGAGGGACAGACATAGAAAGATTGCATTCATCTGGGGAACATAAAGTAATAAAATAGGAGACTAACGCCCAAGAATAGCCGAGATAAGTACCAGGACATTTACTCCATGGCTTGGAGGCCAGCCGCACATGCTAGGGGAAAAGGCAGCTCAGACAGAGAAGGGAGCACCAAATAAAGGGTGTTGGGAGGATCCTCCTATGATGGGAGAAGCATGCTGAAAGTAGACTACAGACCAAACATGATTGCCACTCAATGTATCTTTTGCAAACCACAGCACCCAAAAGGAGAGAGAGAACAAAAGGGAATGCCCTGCCACAGAGGCAGGGTGGGATGGTGGGGGGTAGGCGGTGGGAGGGATACTGGGATCCATGGTGGTGGAAAATGGGCACTGGTGAAGGGATGGGTACTTGATGATTGTACAACTGAAACCCAAGCACAAAAATTTGTAAGTCTACATCTGTTCGTCATGGTATTTCACTAATAAAAATTAAAAAAAAAAAGAGTCAGGTACTAGATCAGTCTTTCCCAAAGGGGACAATCCTATAGGAACGACCATGGGGATAGTAACTCCTACTTGTCTTAGGTGTCCATTTAGGTTGGGGGGGGGGGGTTGCTGACTGGGATACCCTTTCTGTTAGTCCTGAAAAAAAAACTAGCTTTCCAGAGGGTTCTTAGCCATTTATTTTCTGAAAAGGGGATGGTAGGCAGAATAAGTGTGGGACCCTCAGTCTAGATAATGAGCAGCAAAGCAAAAACACCAAGAATGGAAGCGGGAGTGGTCGAGAAAAGTCACAACGCTGAAGTGTGGCCACAGCAGCAGCTACCTCACCTATTAAAATCTCAGATTGAGGGTCAGAGAAATAGTGCGGCAGACATGGTACTCGCCTTGCACATTCCCAGCCTGGGTCCAATCCCTTGAGCACCAGAAATGGTCCCTAAACACAGAGCAAGGAGTAAAGCCCAAACACTGCCAGCTGTGTCCCCAAGCCAAAAATAAGTAAAATTGCAGATTGATGGCAAATGTCCTCTGGAATCCTAAGAAGACAGGAAAGGAAGCTTATAGGCATAAACACACTCTTGCACATGCATGCATGCACACACACACACACACACACACACACACACACACACATATAAGAACAGAAAAATGAAACCATGTGTTGGCAGAGGTATGGAAGCCGACTGAGCGCCCTAGAGGAGGAACTCGGGGGCCTTCTGAGGGGAAGGCTGCCGACAAGGAGCAGCTCGCCACCCCGACAGATCCTAGCAACAGTGCCTGGGAAGGCACAGGCGAGTGCAGAGCGCTGGGAACTGGGTCCTGCCCTTGGCCAGCCCACTCCCCTCGGGGTTTCCTCTGGAAAGAATCCAGCTGGTCTGCGTCCAGAGTGGAGGAACCAGACACATCAAAGAGTAGGAAATAGAATTATAAGCAGGAAATTAAATAAAGGTATTTATCCTAAGCAATTGGATTCCCCCCCCCCCCAGCCCTGTATCTCACTTGGCTCCCAGAAAACAAGCTGCCATCTGGTCACCTCCCAACTAGGCCAGAGAAAGGACCAGGAGGCAAGAAGTCCACAGAGAGGACCCTCAGGCCCTCTCCTGGGCGGCCCCATGTGAGCAGCTGCCTGCTCCCCCTCAGCTTCCCCTGCAGGATGAGGCTCGTGTCAAGCCCGTCTCTCCAGGCACAAGTGTCTCCACAGCTTTCAGTGCTTTGACATGGGAATGGACACTCTCAGATCAGCATGCCTTCCACCACAGCCCGAAACAGTCTAAAGGACCTTGAGAACCCCAGACTGTACAAGGCGCCAAAAGAGACTTATAAGGGAGATAAAAAGTACCAGAGAGGAGCCAGAGTGATAGCACAGGGCGGGGAGGGTGTTTGCCTCACACGCAGCAAATCCAGGTTCAGTGCCCAGCACCCCATAGGAGCACTGCCAGGAGTGATTCCTGATTGCAGAGCCAGGAGTAACCCCTGAGCATCACCGGGTGTGACCCAAAAGAAATCATCATCATCATCATCATCATCACTGTCACTGTCACTGTCCTCCCATTGTTCATCAATTTGCTTGAGTGGGTCCAGTAACATTGTGAGACTTGTTACTCTGTTTGGCATATCGAATACGTCATGGGGAGCTTGCCAGGCTTTGCCGTGCGGGCGAGATACTCTCGGTAGCTTGACGGGCTCTCCAAGAAGGGTAGAGGAATCGAACTCAGGTCAGCCCAGTCAGCCGCATGCAAGGCAAACTCCTGGAGCAATAGCACAACAGGTAGGGTGTTTGCGTTGCATGCGGTCGACCCGAATTCGAATCCCAGCATCCCATATGGTCCCCCGAGCACCACCAGGAATAATTCCTGAGTGCATGAGCCAGGAGTGACCCCTGTGCATTGCCAGGTGTGACCCAAAATAATAACAATAATAACAACAATAATATCAGAGAGATAAAATGAGCCATGGAGGAGTGATAGTTCAGTGTGTAAGGTGCTTGTTTTGCATGCAGCCAATCCCAGTTCAATCTCTGGCACTGCATATGATCTCCCCAACATTGCCTGGGGTATCCTGGGCCCCCAAAAACTAAAACTAAAAATGGTAATCCTTGGCACCCATTAAATAAAGAAAGAGATAGAGCTCACATTTTAAAAACTAATAGTGTTAAGACAAATCAGATTACAACCAAATATTCTGAAAATTAAAAATAACGACAATCTAGACTGTTGTGGTTTGATCCCTCCTCTCCATTGGGGGAAGAAGCCCCATAATTTTATGGGTTGAAGCAATAAAACAGACACTTCCTGGCCTGCCTCTGAGAACGAGGGAGGCTACAAAGGAATCCAAGCCTGTGCAGCCAGGGACAGCGGTCAAAGCAGCAGGGAGCAGTTGGAGGGACACTCTGTAGGCAGAGGTCAGAGGCCTGCGCCCACCCGCACCCTGAAGCCCAGACAGGAGTAGATCAGGGCCTGCCACGTCCCCCTGAGAGCTCCCCAGAAGCCCCATCCTCCGGGTTCAGTTTCCCAGGCACAGGAGGGCTTTCTGACTGGCTCAGCTGGCTCCTGGGCTGCGCCCTGGCCACAGGATGGGCTGGAGAATCGGACGGACAGTCGACATCATCAGTTTAGAGCACGGGAGTCTTCCTCTGACCAACACCAAGATTCCTAACATTGGAAAAACCTTCATACAGGGAGCACCAGGTCAAATGAATAAATCAATACAGACAAAAAGGTCTGGGGCTGCGAGACTGTTCAGGGGTCAGGGGTGCATGTCTTACAAGGCGTGAGTTCTAGTCCTCTGACCCTCCACTCTGTGGCCCTGCAGCACCGTGTCCCAGCCCAAGCAGGCCCTGATGACTGAAGGTCACTGAGAGGGATGAAGGGTCCTCTGGGCAATGCATGGGCAGCACAATGAATAAATAATTGCATAGTCTACAATAGTGTTTCACGCAGTAACTCATTTAGTCCCTTGATCTGACACTGACGTGAACACACAGAGGAATTCTAGGATACATGCCTTACAGCCGGCCTGATACTCAGTACAGAGGAGAACAGAAAACGGGTCGGATCCATTTCTAGGCAATTTAGACCTGTGGGTAACAGCAGTAAGAGTATTTGAGACACCTACCAGAGCAGTTAGAGAAAAATGATGACAGAAAATCAAGCAATTAAAACATCAAGATTGCTCCACCATTCCAGGCAAGGCTGCCTCCAGCTGACATCATGGGGGCCTGAGCGGGAGTTCAGCCCGTTCCTCCTGCAAGCCCCCCCTGCTCTGTACAAGCAGGCCCACACCGCAGCTCCTGCTTATGTGGCTGTGCAACAGACCTGCCCAACAAAAGACACTGCTCACAGCCATTTCTCTGTCACTCGGTGAAGACAGCCTTAACCCCTCAGTGTCCAGCAGGGGCTCACTCACCCCAGCACAGCAAGAACACTAGAAAACCAATGGAGGAAAACACAGAAGCCCCGCCAAGCTCAATGAGTGAGAACAGTATCCCCAGAGACATACACAGCAGCAGTAAATTCTGTTGTTAGTGACACTAGGATGAGGATGCTCAATGAGTTCAAGGGGAAAAAAGCACCGGAAATCAGCAAAGCACAAGAAAGCACGAGCGTTGAAACGAAAAAAACTACTACAGTCGGAAATGAGAGAAAAGAAGACTACGGTAAGTGATTAAAAAAAAAAGTCTAGGGGCTGGAGCAATAGCACAACAGGTAGGGCATTTGTCTTGCACGTGGCTGACCCGGATTTGATTCCCCGCATCCCATATGGTTCCCCGAGCACCGCCAAGAGTAATTCCTGAGTGCAGAGCCAGGTGTAATCCCTGTGCATCACTGGGTGTGACCCAAAAAGAAAAAAAAGTCTGCAGAAGCTCTGAACAGCAGAATAACAGCAGCTGAGCAAAAGATTGAGGAGCTGCAAGATGAGGAGACCACTAGGAAACAGCAGGCTGTAGGAAATAGTCTGAAAAGACATCGACAGCACACTGGAGAACTACAGGGTGAGTTCAAGAGGACAGTATAAGAATCATCAGAGTCCCTGAAGAACAGGAAGGCAAATGTGATGAAGAAACAATAGTTACAGAAATCATCTGTAAGAACAAGAGTTGAGGAATACAGGTGTCAGGATCTAAGAGGCCTGATAGGTCCCAGTGAAAATAGACCCAACTAGCAAAACTCCAAGACACACTGTACTCAGAATGGAAAACACCCAAAGATAGAGGCAGACTACTGAAAGCAGCAAGATCAAAAAGGAACTTGCATACAAAGAAAGCCCATATAATGTACAACATTCATTTCATTTCATTTCATCATCCTGTTATTCGTCGATTGCCTCGAGCAGGCCCCAGTAATGTCTCTTTCATCCTAACCCTGAGATTATATTCAAGGCTCTTTAGGAGAATGAGACCCATCATTGTTACTGGTATTTGGCATATTTGGTACGCCACGGGGAGTTTGCCAGACTCTAATGTACAACAGATCGACCAAATGACTCTGTGAGCAGAAGAGGGTGGAGGGAAATAGTACAAAAACTCAGTGAAATGAACACCCCATCAAGAACACTCTATCCAGCTAGATTATCATTTGATTTAAAGAAAGAATACAGAGTTTCATGGGCAGACTTAGGGAATTCATAGACTTGGAGCCAGTTTTGCAAGGAGCCTTCGAAGAGCTACTCTAAGGAACAAGACACACTTCCAACATGTGGCATTAAGTACGGCACTCACTAGTGGTTGTTCTCTAGTAGACTGAGAAAGGTATGTTTACTCCTAAGAGATTTTACATATTTCCAGTGATGAATTAACATCTGAATTAGATTGATTAAAATCATTTAGCTGGGGACAAAGAGGTAGTACAGCGGGTAAGGTCCTTGCCCTGCATGCAGCCAACCCAGACTCTATCCTCAGCATCCCATACGGTCCCTGACCACTGCCAGGAATGACTTGAGTGCAGAGCCAGGAGTAAGCCTGCAGTCAACCAGTTTTGGTGGGGTCCAAAAGCAAAACAAAAAATTACTCAGCAATTAATCATCACATACTGACTTTCATTGGTTTGTTTTCTGATAACTCCATTTGCCACTACCTTTTTTGTTGGAGCAAGTTATATAACTGCCAAGGAGGCATTTTGGGTGTGGAAAGAAACCTGGGGACATTAGTAGGGGGAGAGAGACACTGGTGGTGGAACGGTGCTGGGACACTGTATGCCTAAAAAATCTCTACTATGAACAACCCTGTAAGTCATGGTGTCTTAATAAAAAATAAAAGAAACAAAAGCAGAGTCAGAGATATAGGAGAGGAGTTCAGTACTTGCATTGTACATGGCAGAGTCCAGTTCTATCTGGACTCTGCATATAGTCCCCCAAATACCACCAGGAGTGATCCCCTGGGTGAAGGGTCAGGAGTAAACTCTGAGTATGGTTAGGTGTGGCCCTAAAATAAAAAAATAAAATGAAAAACCAAAACAGGGACTCGAAAAATCATACAGGAGGTCATGTACTTGCTTTGCATGTGGCTGACCTCAGTCAGTCAGACGAACCCCTTGTTCAGTCCTCAGCACCACCAGGAGTGGTCCCTGAACACAGAGCCAGAAGGAGTTCGAGTACCATGAGGTATAACTTAATCCCTCCCAGATAATATTGTTTTGGGGGCTCACACCCAGAAAGGCTCAAGGGTTACTCTTGGCTCTGCACTCAGGAATTATTCCTAGCACTGCTCAGGAGACCATAAGGGATGCCAGAGACTGAATGTGGGTTGGCCACGTGCAACGTAAACGCCCTCCCTGCTGTATTACCTCTCCAGTCCCTCTGTGGATTTTCTTTTTTTAATGTTTCTTCCATTAAAAAGCTACCACCGATTTGGAGGTAAAGAAGGGGCAGCAGGCTTATGGAAGCAGAAAAGGCCTGTCTTTCAACACCTCCTGCCTTCCTGTCTCTGCGTCTTCTCTCGGCAGAGCTCCAGGGCAGGTCCTGGCCTCTAACACAGACAGGCGTGGCTGAGGTGTCCCGCCTGGGAGCTTCTCTGCAACCCCACTGAACCACCCATCTTCAGTAGTGACATAGAATGGTGACAGTACCCATTCCGTCCTGAAGCAGTAAAGGTCGAACACCAAGGAGGTGGGAGGCTCTGAGTGTGAGGCCCCGTCTCCTCCCAGGAGGCTCTCGCGAGAGTCAGGCTTCTGGGCTCTGGGCTGGAGAGAGCCAGGAGAAGACTGCGCTCCTTCCCACCCATCTGTACCTGCTCTGGGTGATTCCCCTTCTCCTACAGGCCACAGAGCTAGGGGGACGCCCTGCCACATTCCCACTTTCATAGAAGAAGGAACAGGTGCCAGACACGTTGGCATCAAGCCTCCGCTGATTTTTGTGTAAAATTAAGTGAATATTCTACTACTATCATGATTCCCAGGCCTAACACAGAGAATAGATGGAAATTTCTCTTTCACATCATAACAGGGGCTGGGGAGACAGAAGAGGATTAAGAAGCATGTGGCACACTCTGGTCTAACACCTCCCACACCACATCTGGCTCACTGAGTACCACGGGGCGGCCCAGGGCCTCCCCCACCAGTGCTCCCAGCCGGCACCACCACGTCTGCAGTCCTGGGCACTGGCCCTCCTGCCAGAGAATGCTAGGGGGGCCCTGACCTCCTGAGCACTGCTTGAGAGGCCAAACTAAATAGCAAATAAAGTTACAGCAGAATTATAAATCCAGCTGATATCCGAATACAAGTTCTAAAGTAAACGAATCCAGCGATACGAACAACGATTTCCAAAATGCTTCAAATGAAATGGCTCCACGCTAGGAGATGACACCCATCACAGATGAGCAGCCACAGAGGAGGCGCCCCAGCCGGCTGCAGGTTCACCATCCCCCAGGAGGATCCGCGCAACTGCAGTACTCACCATCGGCAGTCAGAGGCGCTGGGCTGCCCGGCCCAGGGACACACTGTCCCTCACCTGCCCCTTCAGGCCCAGAGGTCTGCTCACTCCAGTAGAACTCCTGGCTGTCCAGAGAGGCAGGGGGCTGTCCCCCCACACCTCTGGGGGCTGTGAAGTCCAGGAGGAAGCTCTCTTGCAGCCTCTGCACAGTGGCTTTTCTGGGCTTCTGCGTCTGGCCGTCAGGGGAACCATCACTCTCTGCCCGCCTGGACTGGCAGCTGTCCTGCTTCCTGGCCAGCTGCAGGAGCTGGTCCATGTCCCTGGTGAATTGCAGCAAGGTGCCTGCAGAAAGGCCCCCGGGGACGCCCCCCGAGCCGTACTGGGCCGTCTTCTCCACGAGCCGGTGCTCAGAGGTGCGGGCAGCTCCCACGGCTTCCTTGTCCACAAGGCTGCAGGGACCCATGGACAGGGAGAAGTAGGAGTAATCCACGGCGACGTAAGTCAGCATGAAGTTGATGGTGACAATGGGGGCCAACACATTCACTTGTCCCACCAGGACGAAGGCCATGGTGACCACACTGGTCAGGCAGATGGCAGCGACAGGTGTCTTGTTCGGGCCTTTCTGAGGGAGAAAAAGAGCACACAGGCCCGTGGCCATTCAGGCGGAGGGCAGGAGAGAAACAGCCCCACGCCAGCCCCCCCTCCAGCTCCCCACCCCCCGTCTGTGCTCAGGCTTGGGGAATGTGCCCAGCATACGCCGGGCTCCGCGCAGTGAGCGAATGCCTGTGATCCGCTGGACACAAGCTAACACCGACCTCCTCAGGCACAAGCGGCGTCAGGGACTGGGAGTACGGGGAGCTGGAGAGCCCAGGCTGCCACGCAGCTCACCTTCTCTCTGTCACTGGGCTTTGGCATCTGCCACGGAAACCGGAGATGTGCTGAGTTGAGCCAGAGAGGGAAGAGGAGGCATGGCCCTTCCCATCACACGGTGGCCCCCGCTGGACCCTTAGCACCCAGAGAGAGAAGAGGAGGCACGGCCCTTCCTGTCACACGGTGCCCCAACTGGGCCCTTGAGCACTGCCAGTGATCACCTCTGAGCACAGAGCCAAAGCCCTATCAGGTGTGTCCCAGAAAAAGAGCTCAGCTAGGTGAGACCCATAGTGCTCCTACCTCCCCCCCCACACACACACTGTCCACCTCTCACTTCACTCCAGTGTCCGCAAGGGTCTCACCACTGCCTGCCTCCTGCTGGTGCCTCTTCCCGATCCCGCCCTTCTACCTTCCATGGCCTTCCTCCAGCTGCATGCCCCTTACTAGGGGCACCCCAGATTCTGGAGGCTGGAGGGTTGAGTGCAGGCTTTGCTAGCAGAAGCCCCTCAGAAGCCACCTCTGAGCACTGAGCCAGGAGTAGTTAACCACTTCTATGTGTGACCTCCCTCCCACCCCCCTGCCTAACCATACACATAGACACAGACACATGCATGCATACAAAGGTGTCACAGGTTGAAGAAGGCAACATCACCAACCTGAGTCTGTAAGGCTGGAAGCTTGTTTTCAGGGGGTTTAGTGTGTGTTTGGTGTGTGTGTGTGGGGGGGGGGAGTTCTTATGGTTTTCTAGTGGTTACATCTTACTCCTGGCTTTATGCTCAGGGACCACTCCTGGTGGGACTTGGGAGAGCAGATGGACTGCCCAGGGAGAGGGGCATATAGGTCAGCTGCTCGCAAGTCAAGTGTCCTGCCCGTTACACAGTCTCCCCAGCCCTCAGAACCCCTGTTGATAGGAAACACCTCTACAACCTAAGAATAAAAAGTTTTTAAAGGGGTAGGGAGAAGAAATTTGAGAATCCTATTTGGGGTATATTTACTATGCTGGCTTAGCGTTCTGTAACAATAAAACCAAGGGGGAAAAAGTATTCTGAGAAAATAATGGGAATTAAGATGGGTCTTGGCCAGACAGATAGCTCAGTGGGCTGAGTGCATACTTTGCATTCTGGAGGTCAAATTTTATTCTGGCACCACCTGGTCCCCTGAACATTGCCAGGAGTGAGCCCTGAGCACAGAGCCAGGAGTAAGACCTGAGTATTGCTGTGACTCAAAAACAGAAATAAAAAGGGCCTTAAGACAGAGGAAATGCTAGGTATTCAGGTCAGCACTTGATAAAGGTGGGTTGTAAAATGATAAAGTAATCAAATAATTAACTTGTTTACCACTACAAAAGTGAGGCAGGCCACAGAAAGGGGGAGATATATGCAACACATATAACTGACAAAGGGTATCCAGAGCAGGTAAAGACTGCATACAAAATAATAAGAAAACAGCTCATTAAAAACAAGGACTGAAAGAAAGCACAGTAAGCATGTGGGAAAAATGCCCAATCTCAGCTGATGCAAAGGAAAACTACAGAGAGATACCATAAACATCCACCACACTGGCAAAAAGTTTAAAGGCTGATACTACCAAATATTGGCAAGAAAACAGGAAGAACAGGAGCATTTGTCCAGGCAGATGGCATAAATCATTACAACTACTTTGGGAAGAGCTTGGTGTAATGACAGGACATATCTCACAATTTCTCAGTCCTGCCAGTGGGTATAGAGCTTGAAGGATCTCTACATACGTACAGTCCACTGAACAGAACTGCCACCACACTGTCCGTAACAGTCCCCAAACCCCTCAACAGCAGAATGGAGAGTAAATTGTAGCAAGTAAGGAAATGCCATAGAAGGATGATAATCAAAAAGCTGCTGCTCCAAGCAAAAAATTAAATGAGTCTCATGAGCATGAGACTGCATGAAAGAAGCCTGCTGTATCCATGTAAAGCTTTAAACAGACAAAATCAAACTATTCTGTTTAGCTATGTCTTTGGAGGAAATAAACCAGGGCTGGCAAATGATGGTCCCTGGCCCAGATCTGGTCACCATCTATTTATGTATGCCCACAGCTGAGAATAGTTTCCCAGTTGTAAGTAGCTGGGAAATAAGTGAGAAGAGTAACAACAGGTCTGGAGGAACTGCATGTGCCCTGCCTGCCTTGGGGTGGAGGGCCGCGAGTCCAAGCCCTCAGTGTCCCCATGTGCGGAGCGCAGTTTGGGCAGCTCAGCAGCCTACAGCCCCAATGCCACAAGCAACGTCCCTCATATCAGAGCAAGGAGTGTGCAAGCACGACCCAAGGGGCTGCGACCTCCTGGTGAGGACCAACCAGAATTTAAAGGTGTGGCAGCAACACAGGCAGGAAGAGCAACCTTTGGCAAGCAGCATGTGAGCCCCACAACCCTGAGTTCTATCAGTATGTCGGTGTGTGAGCCCCACAGCAACGCCCACAACCCTGAGCTGTGTTGGTGTGTGAGTCCCACAGCAACCCCCACAACCCTGAGCTGTGTTCCTACTGCGAGTGCAAGCCCTGGCAAGTGTGTGCACACACACAGCTGCAGGCATGCAAACAAACTTTTGGTGAGTACCAAACTTGGTGATTACCAAGGCCTGCGAGCAAGCCCTACAATCTAAAGTGTGGTCTCTGCAAGCCGTCTGGCTTCATTAAATGTGCACACACGGGAGCCAGAGCATAGACAATAGGCAGGGTACTTTCCTTGCACATGGCTGACCCAGGTGCGATTCCCAGCACTGTATGGGGTCTCCCAAGAACCTCCAGGAGACTTGAGTTCAGAGCCAGGAGTAATCCCCAAACACTTCCAGGTGTGTCCCAAGCCCCAAATAAATCAATAAAAACAATGTGCAAGCACCACAGCCAGGACTCTGTGAACCCCAATGACAACATCAACAAGAACAGAGAGAAGGGAGAGGAGAATGGGTGAATGAGGATACTCTGTGACAGGAAAAATCTACATGCACTTACCATCATACTCACCATGAGTTAGGCTTTATTGAAACACAGTCACCCCTACCCTCCGTGGCACCCTCTGACTTTGGAACTAAGGACAAATAGTGGTTGTGAGGAGGACATGTGGCCGGCAGAATCTGTAACATTTGCTACTTGACTCTTTTCAGGAAAAGTTCACCTATTGTTGAGTAAAACTCCAAAGAAAGCAAGAATGTTCATATATTAATATCAGGGAAACTGAGGCAGCAGCTCCTCCAGACAGACAGAGCCAGGGGGCCGCCATAATTCTTGGGAGGAAGTTATAAGGACGTTAATTTCACGTCTATTCTTTGAATGGTGCCTATCAGTTTTAGGACCTTTTCTGTACTTTTAGATATTTAATATGCTTTATAAAGTTTCTTATCTTCCCAATTAAAAGAAAAACAAAAATTGCTAAAAAGATTTAACCACAGGTAAAGAAGCTTTGGGGGGCTGGGTGGTGGGAAGGTGCTGAAGCTGAATGCCAAGTAACAAACTAGGAAAAAATACTCGTTGCTCACCTCACAAGGAGTTCGTCTTACAAGGAGCTTTTGAGCCACTGAGAAGCAAATGACCAACAATCACTGGAGTCAAGCGACTGGCGCAATGTTCAGCCTCATTCATATTAGGAGGAGGACATTAAATCACAAGTACCCTAAGAAGCACTTATTACATGCTTTGCAAAAACTTACACTCGCGAATGAGCTGAGGCGGGTTTTGTTTCAAAACAGGAGAGAAATAAATTGTGTTTGTTTCATTTTTACAAACACCTCGGTGCCCAGGGCAAGTGTCCAAATGACAGTCCTCAGGTCTGCGTCTAAATATTTACAACTATAAACCTGGTGAACAAATTGTTCAATCAAATACTGTTTATCATCCATTTCAGGGCAGTGAAGAAGGAGAGGCTGAAGCTGGGAATCTGGCACTCATCCGAGTTCCTCCCTGGACACCGGCCAGGGACAGCCTCCGGCTCACCCCTCTTCTTCCCATCCCCCTTGGAACCCCGCATGGGACCCCACTCCCCAATATGGACTTTGAGAGGACAGGCCCCAGAGGAGAGTGCACATGCTGGAGGGCGGGTGGCATCTGCACGGAGGGGGTGGCGGCGTGCCTGGACTGTGCTGAAGGTAGGGACGGGGTCCAGGTGGGCACACACTTGGCCCCAACCCTAAGGACAAGGAACTCTCACTGCTGTAGAAGCAAAAAAAAATTGCAAATCCCAGGGAAGGTGCTCAAGCAGTAAATATCAAAATTAAAAACGCATTTGGGGCTGGAGCAATAGCACAGCGGGTAGAGTGTTTGCCTTGCACACAGCCAACCCGGGTTCAATTCCCAGCATCCCATATGGTCCCCCGAGCACCACCAGGGGTAATTCCTGAGTGCAGAGCCAGAAGTAACCCCTGTGCATCGCTGGGTGTGACCCAAAAAGAAAAGAAAAACATAAAAAACGCATTTACCTTTGGCCCAGCAAACCTGCTTCGGACATTTAAATAGTAGGAGCATGTGCACATACACAAGATTGCACAAACACACACTCAGGATCATTCTTTGCAGCACTGCTTAAGGGAGCCAGCTAAATAAACTATGGTCTGTCCTTACAATGAAAACAGAATGAGAAAATCCATTCACATGAATATACTGATTTTTAGTGATACAAACCTGAAACTTAGATGCTACAGTACAATGTTACTTCAGCAGTAAAATTTAAATTTAAAAAGATGAGACAGTTTTCTCTACACTAGTATGAAGTTAGACTTTTAAGATTTTATATATATGCAGCTAGAGCGAAAGCACAGCGGTAGGGCGTTTGCCTTACAAGCGGCCAACATGGCCGACCCGAGTTCGATTCCTCCGCCCCTCTCAGAGAGCCCGGCAAGCTACCGAGAGTATCTCACCCGCACGGCAGAGCCTGGCAAGCTCCCCGTGACGTGTTCGATATGCCAGACACAGTAACAACAAGTCTCACGATGGAGACGTTACTGGGCCCGCTCGAGCAAATCGACGAACAACGGGAGGGCCTTTACCTTTACCTTTATATATATGCATACATATACATTGTGTGTGTGTGTGTGTGTGTGTGTGTGTGTGTGTGTGTGTGCTCGCGCACGCATGCGCACGCTCACATGTGCTCAGGGATCAGTCCTGGTGGTGCTTGGGGAACAGATACGGTACTGGAGATCAAACCAGGGTTTGCCATGTACAGTGCAAACACCCTATCTGCTGTGCTATCACTCCAGCCCATTCCAATCTGTATTAAATGAAGAAAGGCAAAGTATAAAACCAGGTGTATAGAACACTATCTTTTGGTTAAAAGAGATGGATTCAAAATAGCTACTAAAACAGGTACTGGTAACCCGAGAGGAGGGGAAAGTGAAAATGTATGATTCGAGGAAAAAGCTCAACGTATGCCCTTGATATCACTTTAACGTTTTGAACTCTATGTTTATTTTACTTAATAAAAATATGTAAAACAGAATCACAGCCTTTCCACCTGAAAGGTGCTGGAGAGCGGGCACTCACTGCTCCTACCCAGGGGTGCTGACCTAGGGGCAGGGGAGAGGTGGGGAGGGTGCTCTGGCCTGTGGCATCCAGCAAGAGGAGGACTGGGGATGGGAGGGGGTGGGGGCATGTGTGGGACAGGAGGGGGTGGGGGCATCTCTGGGACAGGAGGGGTGGGGGGCTCTAGGGGCCCAGCATGTTAGAGATGACAGCAGCTGACAAGCAGGGCCCGGGGCAGAGGTGGGGGAAATGTCCTTGGCCAACGCCCAGGAAGGAGACCCCAGGACAGAGAGCTTCCCACTGCTCTGGGATCATCTTTGTGCCATACTTGGAAATGCTCAGTGGGGGGCCTGTGCTCCTTCCAGATTAAGTATACTTTGTAAATGTGTTTAATTGTCTTTAACTGCCAAGAGAAATGTTAAGATGTGTAATTATTATATTGACATTTTCTATTTTTATTTTAAGAACAACATTTTCTGGAGGGAGCACGGGTTTGTAACATTAATAACTGAATCTATGGGGGTGTTCCCGGCTCGTCCTTCACGCCCTATGGAGGTCACGAGTTGCCCTCCACGAGCGGCTCTCCAGCACAGCCATGGCTCCAGAGGCACAAGGACTTAATGCAGAGCCTGGAAGCTTGCGGCAGAAAACTGAATAGACTATGTGTTAATCCACGGTGCCATGCCTCCCCGGGAGGGAAGGGGTGTTGCTCCCTTCTGCCTTATTCCCCCTGGGCAGCAAGATGGCGGCCGCCTTGGAGATTTTTGGAAATCCAGGTATGAGCCAGCGGCTACGGGGCAACTGCAACCTCATGGGAAGGGGGTTGTTCCCAGTTCGTCCTTCATGCCCTACCGAGGTCACGAGTTGTCCCCCATGAGTGGCTCTCTGGCACGGCCATGGCTCCAGAGCCACAGAAACCAATCTCGTAATTATCTGGCTCTTGGCAGAAATCCCTCCAGGCTTAACAAGTAAAATATCAGAAATCTAAAATCGTGTGGCTGCTATTGCGACCGCGTAACATCATATGGTTCTCATAACCAGCTATAGAAAACAAATTATTTCACAATGCCTTTTCAGCAGTTCTGATTGTTGGGTGTAAACTCTGAACAATAATGGTGCATCTTCTTTCAAAATAATGTAATCAAAGTAGATAGAGAATTAAGTAGAATTCATCTGCCTCACAGGCAATGGGAGGGTTGAGGGGGTATGTTGGCGTTCTTGGTGGTGAAAAGTACTGGTAAAGGGAAACATGTTTGATCACTGCATGACCGAGACTTAAACCTGAAAGCTTTGTAACTTTTCCCACAGTGATTCAATAAATAAATATAAAAATAAATAAATAAATAACTGAATCTATTTGAGGGGCTTTCATTTGTTTGTGGGTAGCACCCAGCTGTGCTCAGGATTCACTTCTGGCTCTGCACTTAGGGATCACCATGTGGCCACATGGAAGGCACGTGACCTGCCCACTGTCCAATGTCCCCGGACACTGAGTGCAAGAGGCCACGCTGACAGAGGGGGACCCATGTTCAGGAGGAGGCTGAGCCCAGAGAACACGGGTGAGAGAAATAGCTCTGCCTTCACACTGTGACCCAGAGAGCATGAATGGTGGCTCGCTTAGAAAGATGGAGTCAATTTCATGCCCCCCCGACCCCCCATCAAGCTCCCAGACAAGTGTACAATTCCCCAAAGGCCACTTACCCCTTGGCCCAGGCAGGCCAGAGCAGGTACCACCTTCTCCTGCGCGATGCACTGCAGGATCCGGGGCGCCCCGTAGAGGCCCCCCATGCAGGAGGCCAGGGACGAGATGTAAAGGCCCAGGAGGAACAGGACGCCCACCAGGGATACCTGGAGGAGAAGATGCCAGGAGAGGTCTGCCCTGCACTCCCTGTCCCACTCTCACCACCCTCTGAATCAGCATGTCTCAGCCACTGGTCCTGCAGGAGCCAGAAGGCTGAGGGATGAAGATTTAGTAGAGATAATGCCTTGGCTGGGCTCAGCACCAGCACTACACACGGTCCTCTACGCACCACTAGGAGTGATGCTAAGCACAGAGCTAGAATCCAGCCATGAGTACTGTCAGGTGTGGCCCAACCATCCTACACACACACACACACACACACACACACACACAAACCCCACTGGTTTCTCCCTTCATTGAGAGTGAATTTGCAGCGAATGGCCTGTGGAGTTGTTTGCAGGACAGGTGCCCCACCCACAGGGTAAACAGGTGGGCATTGCTGCTCTGCATCCGACCTCCTGCATGTGGCTGCCCCCTTCATTCCTGCCCTGCTATTTCAGCATGCCCTGTATCACCCAGTAGGTCTCAAATCGAGTGTACGCTAGACTCATCTGGAGACAGAGAGAGAAATCATAAAACTAAGATTTTTGGACCCCACTTCAAGGTTTCTGTTCCAGTAGGTTGGGGTGAGGCCCCAAGAATTCAGATATCCCATTTCCCAGGGGCATGCGGATACTAATGGCCGAGGGACTACAACTTGAGAAACACTGGCCAGCTGCAACGCTAACTAGCCGCCCGCTGCCCAGCTCCACCCATGGGGAAACACCCCGGCCTCTGCTGGAAGCCCCTCCCTGAGTGCGTCCCATCATGCCCTCTCCAGCACAGAGAGCCAAGGCTGCCTCTGCCGTGTCCTTCCCAGGCCGCCCCCCCCCCCCGCCCCGTTCAGTCTGCATCAGCAGGTTTCCCCAGCCTGCCGAGCCTTCTGACCACACTGCTAAGCGTTCACTGTTGGTTAAGTCTCAAACTCCCAGTGGTGTCTTAAGACTCAATCTAGCCTCCCTCCTCCATGCCCCCTCCCCCTCCCCCCAGTGCCTCTCGCCACAGTGGGTGCAGTTTCGAGCTCTGCAGAACCTCAGCCTGATGGAGAGCTCCCATCCTGTCTCTCCTGCTGGTCCGGAGGCCTTGCTCCACACCCTCACACATCTGGGGCCAACGCAGTGTTGATGTGGGAAGCGGAAGTGCTGGCTGATGCTCAGTGTATGACGGGCCCACGAGACACCGCCACGAAGAGCAGAGACAGAGCAGTTGCTGTGCTCCGTGCCGGCTTGCAGGGGTCCAAGCTGCCGCCATGCGGCCACATGCTGGCCTACGCTGATCCCCTCACTCTCCTTCCACCAGCCAGCAGACAGGAGCTCCTTATGGTTCTGGCTCACTTGCCACTCTTGCTCCGAAACTATTGGTCCAGTCCATTTTCTCAAAATGAAAGCAAATGCCGATCTTCATGTCTGGCTAAATTCTAGAAACTCCTTACTGTCCTCCTCCTGCCTGAATCCTTCCTCAACCTTTCTAACAGCCCTTTCTCCCCTGGGGAGGCATGAGGGCGTGATTTTAACATGGCATAACAGTGGTGACACAGGGCAGGTCTTCATCAACACAGTAAATGGCTGTGCTGCAGCTCTCGGAGGATTTCCTCCTCTCGTGTCACATGGGACTATGAAGTGGCTAACTGCTGGGGCAGCTGGAAGTGAGAATTAATTTGGGCAGATGTGTGTTCACAGTTCCTCAGGGGGAAAACTAAAGTGTCCTTGGCCATGCATCTGTTTGAGCCATCACAAAGCACTCTCTATTTCTCAAACAACTAAAAATAGAGCTCCCATATGATCTAGCATCTCGGTATTACCCCCTAAAGACAAAAACATTAATTCTGAAGTCTATCTACACACCTATGTTCACTGCAGCAATTAATACAAGAATCAGGATGTTTAAAACAATACAAATATACAATGACAAATGGATGAATAAGAAATTGTGGTACACAATGGAGTACTGTGCCGTTATAAGATGAATCTTGCTACAGTTGTAAGATGTGGGCTTCCTATAACCTGGATGGAACTGGAGGATACCATGTTGAAAGAATAAACCATAGGGGAAAAGACAAATAATGATTATTCTGACTTAGATGTGGAATACTTAGAGAAACAAGACAAGAGAATGGAAGGTATTAAATAACGGCAAACCATAATCCTTGGTCCTAGATCACAGAGATGAGAATGCCAAGGACGGGGAGTGTGTGTGTAATGGTGGTGGGGGAGAATCGGTGTAATGAGGAGGGCACTGACGATAACATGAGGGCATTGGTCAAGGACAACAGACACCTGTTGGACTTGACACTTTGGTGGATTATGTGGATATGTGGATAAGACCCATAAAATTCAACACTTGAAAACATGTAACCCAAACTATAATGAGTAACTTAAAAAAAAAAGAATTTACTAAGGAATTTGGGTGAGAGAGGGGAGGAACCTTGGGTCAGGTGGCAGGTTTGGAGTTGAAAACTGAATGCCTGGAATTCTATTACAAGTCACAGTGTAAGCTTTGTAAATCACAGTGCCTAGAGAAAATAAATTTTAAAAAGTGCTCTGTGTTTCTGAAAATCTCTCTGGGGTGTGAACTACTCCAGGTTCTTCTTTAGGAACTGCCAATGGAAACAGCCCCATCTCTCTGCTGTGGGGCTCTATCCCAACAATCACTGAGCTTCAAAGAGGTTTCACGATCCGACTATAGCATATTTCCCCCCATCAAGGTCTGTACTCCTGGAAGTCATTTACGTGGTGCCTATCTGACCTCATTTAGCTCTTGTGGCCCCTTGACCTAACTGAGTGACACATCACGAGACCCTTCTAATCTCAGCAGCCTGAGACATCCCTGGTTCATCTCCCTGGCCCAAGTTCTCTGATTCTGCCCTGGTCCCACACATCCACCCACAGTTCAGCTTTCGGTCACATTCTCCTCTCACTTGGCCGCCATGATCCATAAGGAACAGAGTGGGCATTTCTCCCCAGGGGGATGGTGTGTGGGTCCATGCTGAACAGAGAGGGCAGCGAGGCTGGCTGAGTATGGACATGGAGGGCTCTGGAGAAAAAGCTGCCGGGTGTCCTGCGGCCTCAAGGCCGGTCACCTAGCTCCTATGATACTGGTCCTGGGCCCTGCAGGGAGGGCCATACCCCACCTCAGCGCTGCCCTCCACCACCTAAAAAGCTCCAGAGAACACTGTCACCTTTGACACGGGGACCACACATCTTCTAGAAATCGCTGTTGGTTTCTGGAAGACCAGCCCAGAAGCAGCCCCAGAGGGTCAAGCCTCGACTTCTGCCTGGGGCGGGCAACCTCCCTGCCCCGGGCTCACTCTGAGAGGAGGAGTGACCTGTCTGACACACCCCCTCACCCAACCACCGCTCTCTGACAGCCAGGAAAGCCTGACATTTCTAGGATAAGCCAACTTCTCAGGATCCTCAGTCTACTTTTCCTCCAGGAATTTAAGGGAAGTTTGACTTTTGGAGGGGCGGGCGATTTCCAGAACGGCATCTGTAAAATTTGTTCTCTCAGGTTCTAGGGATACCAAGCCGGTGTCCTTGGCTGACGCGAGGCCGTGGGCTGAGGGGAGTCTGTGGAGGTGAGGAATCCCCTCATCTGTTCAGCTCTAGAAATAAAGACACTGGAGTCAAATGGCTGCTGGGAGCTCTCAGGGCCCCAGGGCCAGCGGGAGGCCTTGCTTGTCTCTGCCTGGGCTTCCTCAGTCCTCCTCCCCGTTGCTTCCTGTCAGCAATGTGGAAGGGCTGTCGGGGAAAGCGTTAGCTGAGCAGCAGGCTTTCAGGCAGCCAGACTCTTTGTTTCTGTCCAGACTTTAGACGTGAAAAACGACAATGCCCTCAGGATTTGGTTCTGCACCTTGGGGGCTGTTTTACCAACAACCTTCTCTAGCTTTTCAGGAGCGTGTACACGGTCCCCATGCCTCCCACAGCACAGCACCGTGTGCTGTGCCAGCCCTAGCCCGGCCACCTGGAGTCCCCTGTGGACCCGGCAGAAGCTGCCCTCTGTGACGGTGACAGAAGCAGAGCCCCCAGGAAGTGCCTGCTGGGCAGTGCGGGACTCACCCACCTTCTCAGCGATCATGAAGTCATAGCGCAGGGCCTCTCGGGTGCAGATGGCGCCCAGCAGGAAGACAAAGACCATGTACAGAAACCACCTGCAAGACAGCCAACCTGAGGGCAGCTGCTCCCGTTGCCTGCCTCCCGCCAACCCACTCGCTGAGGCGCAAGGGGAGGGGCGCTCGTATGTTACTTTTCAGAATATTTCTTTTTATTTTTGCATTTGAAAAAAATGTATCTTATTTTAGGTCCTGTGGTCTATTATGCTACTAATGATAGGGTTGCACACAGACAGTGTTCCGACACCAGCTATGAGCTTTCCTGCCCCTCCCCAAAGCGCCACTGTTTCATCTCTCAGCCCCTCAGCCTGCGGCAGCAGAACAAGGCCTCAGGGTCCTGCTGTTTCCTGGCTCGGGACAACAGAGCCAAGCCAAGCGTGACACGACCAGCAGTGACCTGGGTCTGTCCCCTGCTGCCCATGACCTTGAAGAAGCACACGGCCCTGCAGCCTCGTTCCCATCTGGCCAAAGCTTCCTCCAGGGCCCAGCCCCTGCCGTCACCAAACCCTTTCTCTCCGTCCCCACACCAGTTCTCTGGTACCTTCACATTGCTTTGCAGAGCAAAGGAAAATTGCCATTATTCAAACCAGCTTTGTGTCCAGCTCTGGGAAAAAGCCAAGAGCCACTTAAGAAATAGATACCCTGATCTTTTCTAAGTAGCATGGTTAAAATAACGCAGGCGCTTCTCACTTCTCAGGCTATTGTCTTGCCCGTGGTTTTCACATTTCCCTGATAAAGGCAGAGCAGTTTCCTGGTATGGAGGGAATTCCAGAAGGTTCTGGAAGGTCAGAAACAGAGGCAACAGTGCCCAGTCGACCGGCCTGCTGGCCTATGAACTATGCCCAGGAAGCCCGTGGGTTGGGGGTGGGGGGGGGCAAGTGGGCTGAGGGGGTCTGTTGCTGAGTTCCTCCTCAGAAGGCACATGCAGAATCTCCACAGGAAAGACACGGAGGCCCAGAGGGCTAAGCCGGGTGCTCACATCGTGTTCAAGCTCCTCCAACGACCCTGGAACTTCTGTGGCTAACACCACTACCAACCCCCAAAATCCCCAAGTTGGAATAGGGGTGTGGGGGCCAAGGGAAGCAGATGGAAGGGAGAAGAAAGGACCTTCCCTGAGAGCGACCCTCCCTCGCGGCGTTCCCGGTGGGCTGGGAAGGGAGCGCCTCGGGGGCCCAGACGCGGATTTTCCAGCCGGCTGGGTGTCAAAGGAGGCTGGCATGCGAAGCGGATGGTCACAGTTGGGCCACCGGCAACAAACGAGGACGCTTTCTCTCTTGCCAGGCGCTCCTCTCCCTCTCCCCAGCCACCGCCAGGAGGGCACTTACGAGATGCCGACAGCTGCGAGGGAGCCCAGGGGGATGCTGGCCGCAGGCTCCCTGAGGTCGCCTGCCATGTTGAAGCCGGCCATGACGCCTGCAAGACACCCAAATGGCAGAGGGTGAGCTCTGGGCCCGGGAATCCCCTCATCCAATACCCCCGTCCTGGACGTGGGCCCACAGCTCTGTGAGCCCACCTCTCCATCACCCTGGCAACGGGGAGGCATCTGTGGGCCATGAAAGGCCTTTTATAGGCCGGGGGATGCCCAGGAGGAAACTTCCTACAAAAGCATCTTCAGGCCCACAGCAAAGAAGTGAGGGGCAGGGAGGTGTTGGACAAGGGTCCCCACGCCCAGGGCTGCTCCTCGGAGACAGCACCCTGAGACAGGGCCCGGGAAAGCCCTCAGCCTCTCAGCACAGGCCGGTCCCACCCAGGGCTGCTCCCAGCCACACACGTGCAAGAACCAGCCCCCACCCCAACACTCCCAGTGCCACCGACACACAGTCATGTGTCCTCCTCTCCCTTCCCCTTTCCTCCTCCTCCCCCTCTCCTTCCTCCCACTCCCCCTGCCCTCTCCCCTCCCTCCCCCTCCTCCCCCTCCCCATACCCCCCACTCCATTCCTGCACACTCAGGGAAGCAGTGATGAGCCCCATGGGTGGGCAGGCACTGAAATCAGCAGACCGTGTGCTGGGAGCAGGAGTGCGGCCCACACCTCACAGAGGGCCGAGCGCATCTTCTCAGACTTAGCCTTGAAAGAGGGTTTGCACAGCTGAGAGGCAGGAGAAGTTTCGACCCAATTCGTATGAACGTTCCTCAACACACAGCCAATTCTGAATATCTTATGTGCATTTTTTAAATAATGGGGCCTATCATGGTGAGGGGATGGGTGAGGCAGGACCCTGGGACTATATGCTGATGCACTGGTGGTGGCTGAGGTATTGTTAGGGTGTGTGCAGGAAACCCTACCGTGAATAGATCAGGGTGCCTCTAGAGGGAAATTACTCAACAGTCACATCAGAAACGTAGAAGGAGTGGCAATCATATTGTCTATAGTCTACTCTCAGCACGCATCTCTCATCCTGGGAGGATCCTCTCAACACCCTTTATTTGGTGCTCCCTTCTCTATCTGAGCTGCCTTTTCCCCTAGCATGTGCGGCTGGCCTCCAAGCCATGGAGCAAACCTCCTGGTACTAATCTCGGCCACTCTTGGGTGTTAGTCTCCTATTTTGTTACTTTATGTTCCCCAGATGAATGCAATCTTTCTATGTCTGTCCCTCTCTTTCTGACTCATTTCGCCCTGCCATGGCAGGGGGGGAGGGGGGGAGGGATACTGAGATCAGTGGTGATGGAGAATGGGCACTGGTGGAGGGATGGGTATTTGATCGTTGTATAACTGAACCCCAAGCACAAAATTTGTAAGTCTACAACTGTACCTCACGGTATTTTACTAATAAAAAATAAAAAAGAAAGACACGTAGAAGGAAGTCCCCATGTACAGAAAGGGAAACTGATACTCACCAGGCGAGCTGGGGTCAGGCCTGTCTGTCTGACTCAGAAAAAAACTCTCAGCGTTTCCCGGCTCCATCCGGGGCTCCCAGGTGAAGGGAGGTGAGGGCAACGCCAGGGCCAGCATGGCAGGGATACTTCAGAGAGAGCCCCAACTATGGACCAAATCTGGAAGCTGCTTCCACACTACCAGGCAATCCCACTACCAGGGCTTTATCCTCCGTGTAACAGTCACAGACATGAAGAAAGATTTTTAAAATAACAATAGAAGTTTGCGGGGGGCAGAGAGATAATACAGCCAGTAAAGCACTTGTCTGGCACACAGTCAGTCGATTTGGGCTCTATCCCCACAGCACATATGGTCCCAGGGTCTCTCCATGTGATCCCAAGTATAGAGCCAGAAGAATCTCTGAGCACTGCTGGGTGTGACCCCAAAGCCCCACCACCCAAAAAGTGAAAAATTATTAACAATGTCTTGTCTGCAGATGACTGGCTGCCTACGTGCAAGATCTTTCAGGAAATATCAGGTTCCCAACAAGGCCCAGATGAGGCTGTGACTTGGGAAGATATTTTAAAAGTAATTATTTCATTTTCAGAGGCATATTAGAAAACAGAACATATGGTCTGATTCCACTGTTCAAAAAAGAAAACTTTAGAAGCATAAGAAAGAGAACTCGAGCGAACATATTTTGAAATGTGAGCAAAGTTATTTTGGGCGATGGGAGAATAGATCTTTTTTTCATTTGACTGCTTACTCATCTTTCTCTATGACTATTTTGAAATGAGGTACAAATCTTTTTGCTTTGTTTTGTTTGGAGCCACACCCTGTGGTGCTCAGGGCTTACTCCTGGCTCTTCACTCAGGAATCGCTCCTGGTGCTGCTCAGGGGACCGTATAGGATGCTGAAGATTGAACCCAGGCCAGCCACTTCTAAATTAAACGGCCAACCACTGTACTATCATTCTGGACCCAAGGGCAAGTCACTTCGAAAGGCCTGGGTGGGTGAGTGGGGCACCCTGAAAACATAGGACAGGGATGGCGAACTACCACACCCTAAAGGAAAGAGTGAGCAAAAGGGGCGGGGTGGGTGTGGGAGGGTACTGGGATCATCGGTAGTGAAGAATGGGCACTGGTGGAGGGATGGGTACTCGATCACTGTATAACTGAAACCCAAGCATGAAAAAGTCTACAACTGTACCTCATGGTGTTTCACTAATTAAAAAAAAAGCGATTATGAAAAAAAAAAACCATAGCACAGGGATTGAGATGCCTGCCTACTAAGCACGCAGCTGAGCCAGGGTCAATCCCCGGCACTACCCTGTCCCCTACGTCCTACCAGGAGTGATCCCTGAGCACAGAACCAGGACTATGCCCTGAGAACCACCAGATGGGACCCAATCCTCACCCAAAAATAGAGTGAAGAATACAAAACTCTAAGAAGAGAACCCTGGGGAAAGTCTTCATGTCATTGGATTCGGCAATGATTTCTTGGATATGACAACAAAAACACAGAAAACAAACTAAAAAAAAAGGGCATTTTTTGTTTAAAATGCATATTAGGGGCCAGGGATATATACAGGGGTTCTCGTGCCACCAACATGTGCCCACCTCGATCTCAGCGGCTCTGCCATCATACTCCAGCTGCAACATCTCTGCCATGAGCCAGCTGTGTACATGTCTGAGCGAACGTACCATGAGGGCACCACACCTATGCGTACCCGCCACAAGGCTCAACCAGGCATGAGACTCCAGTCACTGCGACAGCAGCCACAAAGGAAAAGGTAAATGCAAGTACATGGGAAGGGGGAACAAATGGCTCTATGCAAAGGGCACGGCAGAGTGCCAGATGCATGATGCGCCATTACATCACAATGGTAGTTATATGATATTTATCATAGCACTGCACTGTCCTCCCGTTGTTCATCGATTTGCTCGAGCGGGCCCAGTAACGTCTCCATTTTGAGACTTGTTGTTACTAAAGTAAAAGTAAAGTAAAGGCCCTCCCGTTGATCGTCGATTTGCTCGAGCGGGCCCAGTAACATCTCCATTGGAGACTTTGTTGCAATAGCACAGCGGGTAGGGCATTCGCCTTACATGCGGCCAACATGGCCGACCCGAGTTCGATTCCTCCGCCCCTCTCGGAGAGCCCGGCAAGCTACCGAGAGTATTCGATGTGCCAGACACAGTAACAACAAAGTCTCCAATGGAGACGTTACTGGGCCCGCTCGAGCAAATAATCTGATTAAATTATAAATTAATTCCCTAAATGAAATTACAAAATATATCATTTTTATGCTGTTTATGATTGTATCATTAGCAAGCATAAATTATTTATAAGGATGTATGTAGTATACACATTATACAACTAGCATGAATGGTCATTTAAGAGAGCTGTTTCGTTTCTGTTCACAAGTCAATCAGTGACTCCCACCTTTAAATGTCCTTCTTTGGGGATCTCGACACAGAATTGGAAGAGACTCAGGACCATCTTGGAGGGAGGGGAAAGACCGGGGCAGGGCCAAGGCCTAGGGCTGAGGGACAGTCGGCCCAGGCAGAGAGGAAAACAAGCAGATCCCCAAGCTTCCAGTGTGAGTGCAAGAGAGAGTGTCTGTGTGTGTCTGTATCTGTGTCTGTGTGTGTCTATGTCTATTGTGTGTATCTGTTGTGCTGTGTGTGCCACTGAGTGTCTGTGTATCTGTAGAGTGACTCCAATACTGGGAGGCCAGAGGTACAGCAATAGTTCAGCTCTTGATCACAAGGGTGACAGCCACAAACATTCTGCTAAAGGCTACTGGTGCCCTGTACCCTCCCTCCCTCCCTTCCTTCCTCCCTCCCTCCCTCCCTCCCTCCCTCCCTCCCTTCCTCCCTCCCTTCCTTCCTTCCTCCCTCCCTCCCTTCCTCCCTCCCTTCCTTCCTTCCTCCCTCCCTTCTTTCCTCTTTCTCTCTCTCTCTCTCTCTCTCTCTTTCTTTCTTTCTTTCTCAGTGTCTTTGTGGACTTGTGAACTCCTTTTCTAATGTGAGCCCATTTAGTAATATTCCACTAATTCTAGGTTTAGTAAAAATGAAAAAAAAAACAACTATAAAATACCCAAAACAACCGCTAAGTGGCCTTTGGCATTCCCACACCCCCATTTAACCTGTAATAGAATTCCTTTCTGGCTGGAGAGAGGGGGTGGGTTAAGGCACACACTCACATGTCGTCAGCATTATCCACTTGTGTGCTGAGTATGGCCAAGCACAAGCAGTCCTTGTCCCTTCCAGAAAGAGATGGGAATGGGGGACAAGGGGGACAGTACTTCATATACTAGTATTTATTATTCCCTATGAGACATGTTTGTCTAGGGAGGCCAAAGAAAGTGGTTAAAGAAGCAGCAAATGCAGAGTATTCCAGGCCCCGCCTGGCCTGGCCCGGCCCACCCTTACAGCTGGTGGGGTGCAGGACCGGAGCGAAGCATCTTCACAAGCCCAGGACAGTTGCCCACAGCCAGTCTGTCTGTTCTTCCCAGGAGTTTTCCTCTCCTTGGTACCTGGGTCTGAAGTGACCTAACTCACCTGCCTCTCACTAGTGATGAGCTGAGCAGGGTAAGGGGTAGAAGTGTTCCTTCCCCAAAGCAAGAGGATGGCACTGGAAAAAGTCCCAGTTGGGACTCACTCTGAGCTCACCTCACCCCCATGGAAGCTGCCAGTGCTCAGAGTGGGCTCAGCACTCCTCTGGGTGTCCATCAGTGACCTCTGTACTCTGCACCACACTCTCAGTCTACAGATGCCCCAGCAGATCTGGTCATGGGGTGCAGGGAGCAGAAAAGCACAGCCCCTAAGAGGGGCCAGGGGTGTGGTCAAAAGCCTATGAATACTGGCAGAACTTTACAAGAAAAAAGCATCTAACCCTATCCAAAAAATGGAGAGAAGAGATGAATAGAAACTTCCTCAGAAAGAAATGCAAATGGCCAAAAGGCACAAGAAAAAATGCTCTGCATCACTAATCATCAGAGAGATGCAAATAAAAAAAAAACAATGAGCTATCATCTCATGCCACAGAGACTGGCCCACATCAAAAGAAACAAGAACAACCAGTGCTGGTGCGGATGTGGGGAGAAAGGAGCTCTCATTCATTGCTGGTGGGAATGCCGACTGGTCCAGCCTTCTAGAAAACAATATGGACATTCCTAATAAAATCTAGGAATTGAGCTTCCATTGGACCCAGCAACACTGCTTCACAGAATACACCCCAACTTCCAAAAACAAAATGGAGAAAAGACATTTGCAGCTGTGTGCTCCTTGCACACCATCCACAGTAGCCAAAACCTGGAAACAACCAAAGTGTCCATGAATAGATGACTGGATTACAAAAACTATGATACATCCATCTACATAATGGGATGTTACTTGGCCATAAGAAAAGATAAAGTCGGGGGTATGGTGCCGCCAGCAGGTCAATCTGTACCTGTAAGGCGAGTGCATCAGCAGCATGATGGCGCCTTCAGACTTCCAGATACCCCAAAATTGCTGCTGTGCCTTTGGCCAGACCCCAAAAACTTGGGGCCAAGTTTACCAAGAAAGTAAACAGCCAAAAGTTAGGTATGTGGGAGACACACCCACAAACCACCTCCGGCTCAGCTGTATAATTGGAGGCAAGGCCTCTCTGGCTCCTGATCAAGCTGATTAACGGCCATGTTCCCTGAGACTCAGAAACCAATCTCAAAACCCAGCAACTTTTGGCAGAAATGCGTGTGGACCGCGCAATAGGTTGCCAGGCCACCCCAGGAGGCAAAGGGTGTTGTCCCTCCACCTGATCCCCCTAGGCAGCTTGGTGGATGCCATCTTCCAGAGGCTATTGGACAGTTAGGTTTGGGTCCAAAGTGACGAGACACACGGGGCCTCAAGGGATGGGAGTGGAGCCAGCCCTTTCCTCCCCATCCCAACGAGACCCCGAGTCGCCGCCCACAAATGGCCTCTCCGGCTCCAGATCAAGCTACTTAACGGCCATCATCTCAGAGACTCAGAAACAAATCTCAAAACCCAACAGCTTTTGGCAGAAATGCGTCTGGTCCCTGCAGTAGGTTACTGGCGCTGGGCCACTTCAGGTGGGAATGGGTTTTGTGCCTTGGCCTGTTCCTCCTGGTGGCCCAGTGGCCGCCATCCTCCAGAGGCCACTGGATAGTCAGGTTTGGGCCCTCAGTGGTAAGCCTCACGGGATGGTGGTGAAGCAGGCCCTTTCCTCCCCATCCCAATGAGACCTCGAGTCGCCACCCACAAATGGCCTCGCTGGCTCCTGATCAAGCTGCTTAACGGCCATGATCCTAGAGACTTAGAAACAAATCTTGAAACCCAGCAGCTTTTGGCAAAAATGCATCCGGACCACGCAGTAGGTTGCTGTCACCAGGCCACCCCAGTGGGGAAAAGGTGCTGTCCCTCCACCTGCTCCCCCTTGGCGGCTTGGTGGCCGCCATCTGCCAGAGGCCATTGGACAGTCAGGTTTGTGCCCTCAGTGACAAGATCTGCGGGACCTCATCGGATGGGGGTGGAGCTGGCCCTTTCCTTCCCATCCCAATGAGACCGCAAGTCACTGCCCACGAACATCCTCTCTGGCTCCTGATCAAGCTGCTTAATGGCCATGATCCCAGAGACTCAGGAACAAATCTCGGAACCTAGCAAGAAATCCCTCCAGATTTAATTGTTGAAATTTTGGAATTTCAAAATAGCATAGCCACTACTGCAGCCATGTGGCATCATATGTTATTCATAACCAGTAATAGAAAACAAATTGTCTACTGTTGCCTTTTTGGCAGATGTGAGTGTTGGGGTAAAATCCCAAATAATTATGGTGGATGTGGTGTCGAAATGTTGAGTGTAATCACAGTATAGAGAGATTAATTTGGAAATCATCTGCCCCACAGGTGGGGGGGGGTGTGGGATGGGGGTATACTGGGGATTTTGGTGGTGGATAGTGGACATTGGCAAAGGTACGGGTGTTTCATTGTATGACCGAGACTTAAACCCGAAAGCTTTGTTACTGCTCTCACGGTGATTCAATAATAAAAATTATAAAAAATGGGAAAAAAAGGTAAGGTGGAGTTCATGCACAATTCAATCAGCCTAATCAGTGGCTGAATAAATAGCAGTACTCCTACATAAAAAAATAAAAATAAAAAAAAAGAAAAGATAAAGTTATGAAATCTGCTGTAACGTGGAGGGATCTGGGGAGTGTCAGAGGAAGGGCTAGTGACACGGAATGATCTCTCACATTCAGGGTAACAGGAAACACGGTAGGGAATAGCAGACGCCCAGACAACGGAAATAAAGAACAGAAGTTCTTTATAGTCAGTAAGAACCATGACACTGGCAGAGGCAGTAACTAAGGTGGGGGAGTGTTTGACCAGGAGAGATGGTGGTGCTGAAAGGTGGTGAGGTATTAGGGACAAAACCCTATCAGTGACATACCGCACATCACAGCGCAAAATCCAGTAGATCTCAAAAAGTGCCTCTCGTAGAGGCAGACTGGTGGGAGAAAGGCAAGTCGGCACTGGTGGAGGGAAGCAGTAGTAAAGGGATTGGTGCTGAAACACTGTGAATGACTTTGTAATTTCACAATAATTTTTTCATTCAATTTTAATTTAAAAAAATTAAAGCATGTGTATGGGTCAAAGAGAGATAGTACAGTGCATAAGGCACTTGCCTTGCATGTAGCTGACCTGGGCTTGATCCCCAGTGTGACATATGGTTCCCCTTAGCATTGCCAAGAGTAAGACCTGAGCACACTCTGGTGAAGAATAGGAGGAGAGGGAGAGGAGGAGAATGAGGAGGAGGAGGAGGAGGAGAAGGAGGAGAGGAGGAGGAGGAGGAGGAGGAAGAGGAGGGGAGGAGGAGGAGGAGGAGGAAGAGAAGAAGAAGAAGAAGAAGAAGAAGAAGAAGAAGAAGAAGAAGAAGAAGAAGAAGAAGAAGAAGAAGAAGAAGAAGGAGAAGAAGAAGAAGAAGAAGAAGAAGAAGAAGGAAGAAGAGGAGGAGGAGGAGGAGGGGAGGAGGAGGAAGAGGAGGAGGAGGAGGAAGAAGAAGAAGAAGAAGAAGAAGAAGAAGAAGAAGAAGAAGAAGAAGAAGAAGAAGAAGAAAGAAGAGGAGGAGGGGAGGAGGAGGAGGAGGAGGAGGAAGAGAAGAAGAAGAAGAAGAAGAAGAAGAAGAAGAAGAAGAAGAAGAAGAAGAAGAAGAAGAAGAAGGAAGAAGAGGAGGAGGAGGAGGAGGGGAGGAGGAGGAAGAGGAGGAGGAGGAGGAAGAAGAAGAAGAAGAAGAAGAAGAAGAAGAAGAAGAAGAAGAAGAAGAAGAAGAAGAAGAAGAAGAAGAAGAAAGAAGAGGAGGAGGGGAGGAGGAAGAAGAGGAGGAGGAGGAGGGGAGGAGGAGGAAGAGGAAGAAGAAGAAGAAGAGGAAGAAGAAGAAGAAGAAGAAGAAGAAGAAGAAGGAAGAGGAGGAAGAAGAAGAAGAAGAAGAAGAAGAAGAAGAAGAAGAAGAAGAAGAAGGAAGAGGAAGAAGAAGAAGAAGAAGAAGAAGAAGAAGAAGAAGAAGAAGAAGAAGAAGAAGAAGAAGAAGAAGAAAAGAAGGAGGAGGAGGAGGAGGAGGAGGAAAAGGAAGAGGAGGAGGAGGAAGTCATCTATGTAGACAACTTATTCAACTTAGAATCTTATATGGAATGTAACAAAACAAAACATGCGTCATTTAAACCACAGAAAGCAAAGCTCAGCTAATAACAGCCTTGGGTAACAATCTGATTCGAAGGACAAGGGCAACTCCGCCCTTGCAGAGCGTGCGGCTCTCAGAGGCAAAGCTCGCAGCAAGCTGAACCGCGTGCTGGTCTGGCACTGCCGTGGCCTCTGGACTGCAACCGGCTGAGGACCAGCTGTCAGGCCTGGTCAGTGCATGTGGAGGGTGGCCTGGAGGACCCCGATCTTGGGACACCCCATCCGTCCAGAGGAGCAAGCAGGGATCTGCAGGGTGTGCAAACAGGAGAAGGGGTGGGGCTCTGCACACCCAGCTGACTTGGCAGGGACCCCCGGCACCTCTGGGTTTGGACCAGGCTCGCAGTGGTACCACAAAGCTCCAGGCTCACACCAGGCCAAGCATTATAGGAGGCGGGTGGGAAGGGCAGTCAGCTGCTGGGGTGGTCGCAGGAAATGAAGCGTGGGCCAGAGTGGCCAGAGGCAGACAAGACAAGAAACGGCAATGATCGCTCTGTCCTCTGCGGGGAGCGCTAACCAGCCTGGGGGTGCTGGGAAGAGCAATGGAGGGTCCTGGACTCGGCCACGGACATGAGCACCATGGACACAAGCACGCATGGCTCCCTGACGGGGAGGAGACTGGCTGAGGGAAGCGAGCGGTGGGGCTCCCAGCACACCTGAGATACCCAAGAGCAAATGCCATGGAAGCTACTGGAACACAGAACAAAGCTCTGAGGGGCAGTCAGCTCTGCGGGTGGCCCCTGGAGAAGGGCAGGGTTGAGGTCCCGGGGAAGCCTGAGGAGGAAGGACAGAGTTGTCTAGAATCTCCTGGAGAATCCCCGTGTGTGGAACAGGCAGAAGCCGACACACCTGCGAGGCTGAGTCAGAGACTGGAAGGGGACAGGTGCGCACAGCTCATGAATGGCGGGAAGGGGAGGCGGGCAGGGCGGGGGCTCCGCGTGCTGGAGGCCAGGGTCTGTCCACGGCACTGCACATTCCCCTGAGCACCCTGTCAGGAGTAAACCCTGAGCACCGCCAGTGTAGCCCCCAGCTCCCGTAAAAAAGGAAGAGACAGGTGAAAGCAGAATGTGGCCGAGATGGCCAGTAAACCAGGAAAAGAAAACTGCGACCGAACAGAGCAGCATGGGGGTCACTGATGCGGGCCGGTGGGCATTTCAGCAGGGAGCTGGGCTGGGATTTCCAAGGAACAGCAGGAGCAGAGCAGGCTGGGGCTGGGAGGCGTCAGGAGCTCCAGGGAGACGAGGAAGACCAGAGATGCAGAGCTGCCATGGGGTGGGAGGGCCATCCTGCAGCAGTCGGGGTGGGGCCGAGCATCTGAGCAGGCCCCTGAGCCTTGCCAGGCCCAAAACAATGCATCTCTCTACCCTGAGGTGTGTGAAGCCCCTCCTGCCCCCTCCCTGTTCCTGGCTGCTGCGTTTCTACAACTGTGTTCAAATGAAGTTGTATGTTGTTTTATCTTTTCAAAGACCTTTTTCAGTCTGCACAGTGATCTTCACTTCGAGATGTGTATGTCAACTGTTCTTTTCCATTACTTTGAGTGTTTTTGTACTGAATGGCTACAGCATAATGCATTTACACATCCATTTACTGATGAAAAGGTGGGGGCGACCCCAAATTTATCTGTTTTGAAGGTTTAGGAACAACTTTTACAGGGACACGTGGTTTCGCTTCTCTGTAGTGGATAATTTGGTATATGCATAGTGTTTTAAATCATCAGAGTGGCCTTGAGCACGAGGTGTAGCGCACATGCCAACAGGCATTTGCCCACCGCCCAAGTCTCTGGCATCCCGTGCATTGAGGACCACCAGCAGCTCTGCTGTCTCTGACCTGTTCAGGTGCAGGGCAGTCAGGTGTGTACACGCAACCTCTGGGGAGGATGCACAAGCCAAGCAGGAAGCACGGCCTCCGCTGAGGGAGCACCCCAGCACACCTGGCCCTGAGCACCGGGCCAGCCCTGGACCTAAGAGGCACACGCGGGCAAGCCTACCGCATCTGGCCCCAACCACAGCATCCATGACAAACAGGTGCACCAAGAGGAGGGAACTTAAGAAAAAAATTAAAAAATAAATCATTGGGCCAGAGAGATTCCACATGTGAGGCCTTGCACACGGCTGGCTCAGCTTGATCCAGCACCATGTATGGCCCACTGGGCCCTGCCAAGAGTGACCCCTGAGCACAGAGCCAGGAGGATGCCCAGGGCACCGCTGGGAGTGACAAGTCCCCCAAATAATGTTAAAATTAAAGATTTTAAAAAACTACTAAACTTCTTTTGAAAAACGGAGGAATAATGTTCAGTTCCACCAGCAGTGCAGATGTGTTCCCCCGCACCCTTTCCAATGTCTGGTATGGACACTCTCTCAGTATGTTTGACAAGGGCTCAATGCTCCAGGGTGAGATTTAATTAAATTAAATTTTAAAAATAAATATAAAATGCCTGACATACATTCTAGGGGCCAGAGAGATAGCCCAGAGTTTTAGGATCCTGCCTTGCATGAGACAGACCCAAGTTGATTCCCCTGCACCGGATATGTGAGTACATGAGACTCAGCAGGAGTGATCCCTGAGCACAGGCCAACTAGGCCTGAACAGCAGTGGACGTGGCCCCCAAGCCATAAATAATAAGTGACACAGACATACATAAGTACATAAGACGTTTACCATACTGGTGCATCTCTTGTCTTCCCCTATTCTGTCCGGGGAGAAGGTAGACATGAAATGACCACCGCAGGAAAGGCAGGACAAAGCGGGAAAAGACACACATTCCAGGGCCTCCGAATTGCTTCGGTCAAGAGAGAAAAACTACGTGAGCCAGAGTCCGGAGATAAGCCTGGTCCCTGGATAGTGTAAAGGCTTTGGGACCTACAAGGGAAAGTGGGGGGTGGAGCGACCCCAGTCACTGCCAGTAGAACCGTATCCCGCCTGCTCCAGTCAGAGAAGATAGTGGGGGGTCTCTCATTCTCTCATGCAGGAGGCTCCCAGGAGCTGTGGAACCGAGGGAAGTTTCCACGCTGAGGCCACAAGACGGGGGAAATGACAACTGGTCCTGCCCAGCCCAGAGGGAAATGTGTCAACATTGCAATTTCAGTTTGTACTTGGACAGAGGGAAATATCTGTCTGTCTGTCTCTCTCTCTCCCCCCCCTTCTCTCTGTCTCTCCCTCCCTCTCTGTGTCTCTCTGTCTCTGTCTCTCTGTCTCTCCCTCCCTCTCTGTGTCTCTCTGTCTCTGTCTCTCTGTCTCTCCCTCCCTCTCTGTGTCTCTCTGTCTCTGTCTCTCTGTCTCTCCCTCCCTCTCTGTGTCTCTGTCTCTGTCTCTGTCTCTGTCTCTCTCTCTCTCTCTCACACACACACACACACACGTTAATATTCGCCTTCAATAAAAGAGTGTCAGCATTCCAATAGAGAGAGTGAGGAGGGTCTGGCCGAGTTGGCAGCAGCAGACAGTCCTCTAGACAGAGCCAAAGGTCACCAGTGAGGCCAGAGAGACCCCTGGCCCCACACAGTCCACAGCACTGGGCACTGGGCAGGGAGGGGAGTACCTGTGGCTGCAGGGAAGAACACGCCAAAGACAGTGAAGAAAGACTCCCCAGGGCTGTAGTGGGGCAGGGTGTTGTTCCACAGCAGCTCCGGGGAGTAGCCGACGAAGCCATGCCCTGGAAAACACAAGGAGAGCAGAGTGAGTCAGGTGGTGACCACAGACCCACCCCCCAAGCTCTGCTTCTTCACTGAGGCACGCCCCCACAGGGCTGTGCAGTTGGACGTGCGGTACATGACAACTGTCCAACAGTAGATGTCTGGACGCACTGGACCACCCATGGGTTCAGAATCAACTGCATCCGGAATCTGCGGTGTGTGGGGCCACACTCGGGGGACAGGACATATGCACGAAATCCCTGGGCTAGATTACAGTCCTGTGTTACGAACTCCAAATATTAAAGGGGGTGTGTATATGTCTGTGTGTGTGTGAGAGAGAGAGAGAGAGAGAGAGAGACAGAGACAGAGACAGAGACAGAGACAGAGACAGAAACAGAAACAGAGAGACAGACAGACAGATTTCCCTTCCCAAGTACAGATAGAAGTAGATGCAATAAAGAACAAAACTTCCCTTTGAGAAGACAGGCGTCCCGGCCCCTCCTTTTGTTTCCTTGTAGACCCACCATGCTGAAACCTTCAGTGAGCATGCATTTATAAATTTTCTTTTATTGACAAAATTGGTTGCTTCCCCGTACAAACACCTTCCCTTAGCTAGAGAGTAAAGCTGAAGCTTCTTCAGATGGTCACTGATGCTCTGCACAGCCAGGCAACCGCCCCACTTCCTCCTCCCCGGCACCCGGACGACCCTCCCAGGACCTGGAGTAGCCCTGCCCCTCCAGAGCGCCTGTCTCCAGCCTTCAGCATGACAGTGGCGCTGCCCTAGGCTCCCATCCTGCTCCCTAGCCCCCAACCCTTCTCGTCACGCCCACACAGAGGGTCCCAGCCTAGACACGTGGCGAGAAATCCAGTCTTAAGGGCCTCTAGCCAGCTCCGCGGTCCGCGCCCAAGCAGGCCTCCACTCTGGCCCCGAGGAGAATCGCTTCCTACATCTCTCTGCCACGCTCAGCTGGTTTGTTCACAGGCCACTTGGCAGCAAGAACAGCTCAGAACTGATTTCCTCAAAGCACATCAAACACTTGGTGCCTGGGCCAAACACCTGACGAAGCTTCAGGCCCTTGGCTTCTCTGTCACAGGAGGTCACTTTGAACAGCACCTAAGGGACCCAGCAGGATTCCTGGGGGCCGACAAAGCAACGTTCTCGGGCTCGGGGAACTCCCAGGCTCTGGGCCAGCTCTGGAAGCTCATCTCCGAGGGTGGGTTGGCATGCCTCTGGGGCTTTGGGTCAGGGTCTCTGGCGTGGTCTTCCACCTCCCGCCCCGCCCCACCCAGCCTGCTCCCGAGTCCAGTTCTACTGCCAGCACGTCTGTCTCACAGCTTCCAAAACTTATCACTTCAGAGGAAAAATATGCTGTGAAAAAAATAACAGAATGAAAGTCCAGTGAAGCCCAGGGACCCATGGGAGCCTGCTGGGACTGAAGCCCGTGTAATGACTTTCTTTCGCTGGAACACAGACTCTGCTGGGATATTAAGTCGCCAACAGGATGCAACATTTCGGGGTGGTTTGGTGGCAGGCAGCTGGTCCTGGTCCAGCCAGCCTCACAGCGATAGGCATTCGTGTCTCTGCGGGCCCAGCCCACTGAAGCAGGACTGAGGCAGGGGCTGCACACACCTGGGCACAGCTGGGCCACTGGGCAGGACATAAGTGCCTGCCCACAGCTCTGCCCAGGCGGGGTGCAGATCAGCTGCAAGGCCTGAGGGGCCTCTTCCTGGTCAGCCGAAAGGGTCAGAGGGACATAAGGTCCTGTGGGTGAGTCATGGGGAAGTTTCCATCCCTCCATCCCACCGAGAGGCACCTCCGGCTGGGAGTGAGTCACTGCCCCCTCACAGCAGCGCCCGCCCCAGGCTGCCGGCCCGCGCCTCCGCCTCCGCCCAAGGCCTGTCTGGGTCTTTCTCCAGAAACTATTTTTTTCTTTGAAAAGAACATTTATGGGCAAAGGTGTGGCTCCGTGCTTTGCTTCTAAGAATGCACAATGGAACACGGGAAGGCCTGGCACTGGGGGGCTGGAGTACTTTACACTCTTAGAAAGTGCTTTCATTTGGGCCGCTTGGCAGCAAGCGGGGTGGGGATCAAACTCAGGTTGGCCTTAGAATCTTAGAAAGCAATTTTGTAAAGGACGGTCAGAGAGTGGATGCTCTAGTGGGGGTGTGGTGTTGGGGTGGTGTATGCATGAAGTCATTTCACAGACAACACTGTGAACCAGGGGGGCTGCGAAAAAAAAAAAATATATATATATATATAAACATAGATACTATGTGGGGCCGGAGCGATAGCATAGCAGGTAGGGCATTTGCTTTGCACGTGGCCAACCTGGGTTCAATTCCTCTCAACGGGAGGACAGTGCTACAGTGCTACATACTGTGTGTGTGTGTGTGTGTGTGTGTGTGTGTGTGTGTGTGTTAAAACAAAAGACAATCACTGAAAACTGCCCATGTTATAGATAGGACTTGCTAAGAAACCTGTGTGTCATTTAGAGGGTACATACCAAAGGTAGGTTTCAATCCATACATGAAAGAGGGCCAGAGGGACAAAGCCAAACACTGAGTTGTACGCATATTGCAATTATGGGTGACTTCTTTCTTCTTTCCTTTTCACCAATTTTCCTCTTGTCTTTGATGAAAATAATAGACTTTCTCCAAAACAATATCTTATAGAAGCACAAAATAAAAACAGCCTATGGAGGGAAAGCCCACCTCCTCCAGCAGTTTTTCTAGAAGGAAATCTTTTGCTCGAGCGGGCCCAGTAACGTCTCCATTGGAGACTTTGTTGTTACTGTGTCTGGCATATCGAATACTCTCGGTAGCTTGCCGGGCTCTCCGAGAGGGGCGGAGGAATCGAACTCGGGTCGGCCATGTTGGCCGCTTGTAAGGCGAATGCCCTACCCGCTGTGCTATAATTTTTTTTTCCATTTTTAGTCATTGTACTTCTCAAACGATTCAAATAGTTTGTGTGAAAAGCACAAGATGAAGAAAATTTTTAAAAGACCAACAGAAGGGTGGGAGGGGGCGGGGAGGGGGCACAAAGGAGACAAGCCTGAACCAGGTAGGGCCCCTCCGGGCACAGCCCGTGGCCACACAGAGGGCCATCTGGAGCCTCCTGACCACACCTACTCAAGCAGGGGCGCCCTGGGTGCCCCCTTACAGGTGCCCTGCCCGAGGCACAGGCGGCCTCCTCTCCTCTGCCCTCCCCCGCTCCCACCCACTTGCAGAGGCCTGACCACCCCCCAGATGCCTGGTCCCAGCAGCCAGCAGCCCTGGCTCAGAGCGGGCACCCACATTGGGCACTGCTGCTCCTGCCTGGCGCGGGCTTACCGGGCCGGTGCAGGTGGAGGCCAGCCGGGCAGGCTCAGGACAAGGGGAGAGAGTGGCCGCCCACCCTCCTCTCCCAGGGGGTCCCAGTGGCTGCCCTCTGACACGAACAGAGGGTCTCCTCCCTCCCCACACATCCTGCTGGGATGCCAGGGTGAGCTCCCTCTGCCCACAGACACCATGTTCTGCTTGCCGCCGAGGGTCCCAGACCAGAGGGGCCTTGCTGGGGCACCGCGCCTTTCCCTGGCACCCACCTCTGCACCCCAGCACCACCGCACCCTGCCTGGAGAGTCTGTCCCTGACAGGGCCTAGGTGCCCCAGGACCCACACTGCGGGCCTGCAGATGGGGGAGGCATCTCTGCAGGAGCAGGGACACGACCCCAGGACACTGGAGCCTGCAGAACACAGGGTGCGGCGAGGAGCGCTTCCGGGTCCAGGTCCAGAGGAGCAGGACCCTGTCCAGACACCGGCTGAGAACTGCCTGCCTCCATCCGCCTCCTCCTGGGGCCCCAGGCCCAGCTCGCCACCCCCTCCACCTCCCGCTCATGCCCACCAACTGTGTCCTGCTCTGCCTCCACTGTGGGGGTGAGTGAGGCGCCGAGGGCCGAGGGGCCATACTCTGAGGGCCTGGATGGACGGCGCAAATTCCATCTTCTCCCTCACCCTGAGTGACCTCTCTACTGGGCAGCCTGGGAGCTGCCAGGAGGGTGGGAGTGGGAGAGGACAGTCACACAGTGAGTTTTGCGTCTGTGGACCGAAAGGGAGCTATGGGGAGCAGCAGCCAAAACGAAGCAGAGCCGAGGCTTAGAGTGGGCTTCTGTCCGGGGCCTGTAGAGGGACACAAGCTTCCATGCACCTTGTGGGTACAGGCCACAGGGTGAGCAAGAGCGGTTGCGGGGTGGCCGGCGCCCTCTGCCCAGCAGCCTGACTGAGCCTGGGGTGAGCCCGGCGGGAAGGGCTTCCGGCACTGGCTTTCTTCTCCACGGCCCCCACCCGCAGACGCCCTTTCCTGGGAACGACAATGGGAGCGGCTGGGGCCAGGAATAGACAGAGGAGGAAGTGGGGTGGGTCGCTGGGATGCAGGAAGAGCAGCTCCCCTCACAGGCAGGAGGAAAGGAGAGGCCAACTTCTGGGAAGGCACGCCCGAAGCATGGGGCAGGGCGGGGGGCGCAGGACCCCTGAAGGAGGAAGTGCAGGGGGGGTGCACTGGGAGCCAAGCATCTGCCCTACTGGGGCTGGGTGGGGGGAGACACATTGGCTTGGAATCCAGAAGGTGCACATACATACACTCACAGGCACACACACACACATGCACACACACGCACACATGACACATACACACATACACTCACAGACACACACACATGCACGCACACACACGCATGAGCACACAAACACACACGCATGCGCGCACACATGCATACACACACACACACACACACACACACACACGCCTCCACGACTCCCCGACCACTCTGGGCCCCGTGCGTGTGAGCACAGTCACAGCCTGGCAGGTGGCAGCTGCTGCTTGGGGGTCAGTGAGTGGCAGTGAGGAGTGTCCAGGCCCCAGCCTGCTCCTGAGGAAGAGGGCTGCACCCTCAAATGAACTCAGAGACCAGGATTAGGGGCCTGAGGCTGGTCTCCCTGGCGTGGCACGTGGCCCCAAACTCTGTGGAGCGGAGGGAGACCCTCCAGAGGAGTAGGGCGGCCCTGCGCTCCTCAGCAGCTCGGTCCTCAGGAGAAGGTCTGTGACCCAAGGTCATCGCAGACTCGAGAGGGCATGAGACAGTAGGGAGGACTCGGGCACATGGTAGTGGAGTGCCACGGCCTTCCTACACCCAAACCAAACCAGGAGAGCCACTGTAACCACATGACCTGGGCCACCTGAAGAGAGCGGCAGAGACAGACAGAGACAGATAGAGACAGAGAGACAAAGACAGACAGAGACAGAGGAGACATAGAGAGACAGATATAGACAGAGACAGAAACAGACAGAGACAGTGGCAGAGACAGAGACAGAGACACTGGCAGAAACAGAGGCAGAGACACTGGCAGAGACAGAGGCAGAGACAGAGGCACTGGCAAGAGACAAAGACACTGGCAGAGACAGAGGCAGAGGATGGAGCCGGGCCTTGCATGTGGCTGAGCCAGACTTAATCCCCAGCACCACACATGGTCCTCTCAGCCTCACCAGGAGTGATCCCTGAGTACAGAGCCAGGAGTCAGCCTGAGAAGGCCTGGGTATGTACCACCGCCTCCCCCACCCCCCGCAAAAAAATAAAGGAAAAAGAAATTTCTGGTCTTTTTAATCTGGAATGGGGCTGGAGCAATAGCACAGTGGTAGGGTGCCTTGCACGCAACCGGCCCAGGTTCGATTCCTCCGTCCCTCTCCGAGAGCCCGGCAAGCTACCGAGAGTATCCTGCCCACATGGCAGAGCCTAGCAAGCTCCCATGGCGTATTCAATATGCCAAAAACAGTAACAATGAGTCTCACAATGGAGACGTTACTGGTGCCCACTCGAGCAAATCAATGAACAAGAACGGGAGGGCAGTGCTACAGTGCTACTAATCTGAAATGACCCTAGTCTCTGTATTTCTAACGCAGACCCAGGTGGCCCAGATCAGATTGCTCCCGACTCTGTGCTGTGTTGCCCTGAGGTCCCTCCCAGGGGGGTGCAGGCACACTCACCACCCCCACACACTGCCAAACCAGGCCCCTTGCCTCAGGAGTCCCTCCACTGCCAACAGCTGCCCAGCTGGAAGTTGAAACAGCCCTGGTGATCTCCAAGGGCGATGTGGAATCCCTGACTTCGAATTTCCAGAACCGTGAGTCTGCCTTTCTCCATGGGGTCCACACGATGTGGACACGCTCGCCAGCACAGGGCACGATGGGTGTCAACAAAGCCTTGAGGAATTACAAGCCATGCCACGAGGTAATGAGAGGGTGGTGACGGGTGCCCCCCACACACCAGGAATGAGTGAGCAGGCCCAGACCCTCACTCTCTGCCCCTTCCCTCCAGCCTTCTTCCCCATGGCTGGGCCATGCCGGAAGTTGAATGCATTTGGTGGTGAGACCCTCACCCATGGTTCAGTGCTGTGGAGATGCATATTTGGCTCCAGAGCGTGTCAAAACTGTGTCTCTTCTCTTTACCGTGGAAATTTAGAAGTCTGGGGTTAGGAAAAGCTAAAACAAACAGGCCTGAAGCTGCAATGTGGACGGGACGCTGTCCCACTGCCCCATGGCTCTGGCTGGCCCAAAGCAGGACCCTGAGAACACGCTTGTTCTAGTAAGGATCCAGGCCATGAGGCTGTGCAGCTGAGCCCACGTGGCTGCTCGGCCCCTCGTCACTCTAGGGAAAGACACCCCGTCTCTGCCATTTTCTGCACATGCAATAGAAGTTCTTTGTGTCGTGCTGTTCTGCTTCGTGAATATATACGAATTTCCAGTAAAACGACTAGAATATGCATAAGCTGTTAGTCACTCTGCGGCTGTTGGGCTGGAACCAGACCCCTGGCCCTGGCCCTGAGCGGTCCTCCAGGCCATCCTCCCTCAGCTGTCCCGCTGCCCATAAAGCACCTTTTCTATCTACATTGACGTGATCACATACTTTCGTCATGGTTCCGGTAGGCTCAACTCATGCCAGGTAGTGCCCAGGGACAGAGTTCAAGGCTCATGCCAGCAAGGCAGGGAGCTCCAAGAACTGGACCACTGGAACACCGAAGGAAACAGGGCTCAGAGATGGAAATCAACTTGAAAGACCCAGCGAGCTGAGAGTGGACCAGCCCTCCGCATCTGAAGTCCAGTGTGCCAGGCCACCCACTGGGCTCAGAGGAGTCTTGGTGACACAGGGGAAGTGCGGGATGGCATCTGCACTAGAATGGAGTGGGCTGAAGGAGTCTGCAGTGTACAGATGGGAACTGGAGATGAAGGAAGCAGTTAAAAGTGGATGGGGTCCCCTCCCTTCCTGGCACCCCTCAGAGCACTGGGCAGGAAGCAGGAGTCTCCTGAGCAGTCCCTCCTCCGGCCGAGGGGAGGATGTGAACAGGGCACTCTCTGCCACCCCACCCATGAGCACACGCAGAGGGCAGTCTGGAGGGGCCCGGCCCTGGGGATGGCCTCCACCAGCCAGGACCACAAGCTGCAGGGAAACAGCCCAAACGAAGTCCCCAGGGCCGGGCACAGCCCAAATCGAAGGGTGTCAGGGTAATTTGGGAGGGTGGAGCTGGAATCTTCCCGTAACCGACAGGCACTTGCCAAACCCTTGCCATGTTAGGGAGTCCCAGTTTCCTCCTGAACAAAAGAGGATGAACTTTTTCCTGACCGAAAACTATTTCTAATAGCTAAGGAATCCTCACCTACTGATGGGGCTTAGGTTTTTGTTTTGTTTTGGTCATTTTTTTTCTCTTTCATTAAGACTCTGTGAATCATGAAGCATTTTATGACTTAATTTCAGGTGTACAATGTTCCAGCATCAACAATCCCTCCAGAAGTGTCCACGCCCCTCTGCCAGTGTCCCCAGTTTCCCAAAGGCTCAGTGAAAAGCCCCACGGGGCTTGGTAAGGAGCATGTTGCCTGAGGGTCAGCCCGGAGGCACTGGGAGAAGCGGCAGGCCTTATCTCATTTCTGGGAGGGGCTGCTCTCCGCCAGGGTGAGGAGCTGTTGGCACAGGAAGTCCCCGCCCAGGCTGGCCGCCTCCCTCTTGCTCCTTCTGGCTGTCCCTGCCTCGGGATTCCTAGTTCCCACTAGACTAAGATGCAGAACCCCCCGGAGACCTCAATAATCCTAGGCCCCTGGTGGCTCTCCCGAGCAGCTGAGCCAGGGGTCACTGCCCGGGCCCCCGTCTTGCCTGGACACTGTCTCCCGGCAGGCTGCAGAGAAGTGGGTGAGAGGTCAGAGATCCAAAGCAGGTCACAGCAGCCTCCTGCCAGCCTCCTGCCCAGCACAAGCTGAAAGAATCTAAACTCCCAGGCCCTCAGCTCTGCAGCCCTGGGCAGCAACCCCCATTCAAGCCCTGCCTAGAGCTGCCCCCAGTGCAGAGGGTTCCGTATCACGAAACGTGTGGATGCTAGCACCACATGGCAGCCAGCTAATCAGCCTCGAATCTACGTCCCAGATGGGAAAACTAAGGGCAGAGAAGGAAGGAACCCGGCACCACGCAGTCCCACAAGAACCCGTGTGGGCCCAGAGAGACAGTACAGCTAGGAGGGCGTTGGCCTAGGGTTAGTTCCCAGAACCCCATACGCCCCCCCCCCCAACCCCAGCACAAGCAGAAAGTGATTGACCTCTCAGCCAGAGCCAGGAGTACATCTTGAGCACTGCTGGATGAGCCCAAAACCAACAAGCCATCGGGACAATCCAAGGGCCTATCAATAGATGATCGAAAAGTGACTTCTCCCCGGAATGGAAATCAACCACAAAAGGCAATATGATATTGATACCTGTTAGCACACGGGCAAACCTCCAACATATCAAGGGCACCAAGGGGAGTTACTGCATTTCTCCACTCACAGATCAGTTACTCTCACATAAAACGTGTAAAACAGGCACAGGGGGGTTCAGTGAGTGCTGTTGGGCCGGGCACATTTGAAATAGTAAAAATGCTGAATTTTAAGTTCTGGGTTTATTTACCATAACAATAGAAGAAATTACGGAAGCAATTTCATTTCTGAGTGCCCCAGCCCTCTCCTGTCTGAACCCTGATGTCCCGCGAGGCTCACAGAGGCCAAAGGGCGTCCCCTGGCAGAGGACACGGTTAGCAAAGCCCAGGGTCAGGAGGACCTGGCGTGGATGACAGGCTCGCCCTGCTGCCCGCCGCCCAGCCCTCCCCCGCAGCTCCTGGCTGGGTCCCCAAGTCGGGCACTGTGGGAGAGGAGGCACCACACAGCCCTGCCATCTCCCAGAGATGGTGCCCGGGGCCCCCAGGGCTCCTCTGTGGGACCCAGTCTTCCTGGGTGCCCTTAACAAGCGTTCGACAAGAGAGCAAGGTGCATCAGGGTTACGGGTGGGTTCCTTCCTCCTTTGGCGCCCCCCTCCTGGGACGATGCTGGGCGTGAGGTGTTCTGTCGAGAACACTGGCAACCCACACCTGCGGGCGACACGTTTGTCAGCAAGGCGGGAGTTCTGGTGGCCTGGCCAAGGCGAGTGGCAGCCACACTCCCCCCAGAACTGGCTAGAACGACAGGGTCTCAGTTCCGCCCTCTCCTGCCACTGCCCGCTGAGCAGAAGGGGCCTCAACCCCAAGGATAACTGCATAACGCAGGGTCCCCGGGACCTACAGGCTAAGAGGGGCAATGCAGAGAGTCACGACCTGAGTCCTCACGGGACAGCTGTGACACACGGCCGTATACGCCTGGTACCTTCCACCCTCTACCAGCCTTCCTGAAGTAGCCGTACTTCAGGAAGTAGCCGGCACTCAGCGTTTCACCACCCCAGGGCAGGGGGGCAGCTCAGGTCCACAGCAGGAAACAGCCTCCCACCGCTGTGAGGCAGCCCAAGGTGCAGGGACAGAGGAGGGGCCCCGGCCCTCAGTGCTCACTCCACTTCTGTGGAAATCCAGTGGACTGCAAGGTGGAGGGAGGCACTACCCTGCAGGAGGAAATGCCCTCACTGCACAGTGCCCAGAGCAAGTGAGACCTCAGGTCACGGGGCATCAGCCCTGAGAGGAGGGAACTGCCAGCGCTGCCCTGGGCCTGAGCCCTGTTAGCTGAAAGCTCTCTGCTCTGCCCTGATGTCAGAACAAGCAAGTAAAAGCCGAGGAAAATGGGGGTGGGGGGTGCAGGAACTGAGGGCTCCAGCCGGTTACTCTTTCTTCAGCAGAGCCAAATGAGAACAAAAGATGAGTGCCTGCCTCAGAGAGCCTCCCCCCTGGGCCAGGAGGTTCAGGACGGGCAGCGCCTGATACTCTCCCCCTCCCAGAGAACCAGAAATGCACAACCAGGGGATTCCAAGAAAAGCCACCGAAATGAAACAGAGGTGGGACCTATAAAAGATTGTGCTCAGCTTCCTGTTTCGGTGTGTGAGAGGACAACAAACGGAGGGAATGGATGGAGGATGGAGAGCAAGGGGGGTCAGAGGAGAAGAGAGGGGAAGGAGCCGAGCAGAACCTGGAGACAGGCCTGAAAGGAGAAAGGATGAAGTGGAGGCCAGGGCTGGGGCTCTTGCCTTGCAAGTGTTAGTCGCCACCACCACCACACACACACACACACACACACACACACACACACACACACATACACACTCCCACCCCCACCCCCCATCCCTCAGGAAGGAAGGAAGGAAGGAGGGAGGAAGGGAGGGAGGGAGGGGGAGAGGAGGAGAGGGAGGGAGGGAGGGAGGGGAAACAGTAAAATTTGATGAATGCTGGAGAGCACCATTTCTGTTCGCTTAGCAAAAATTCAGAAATCATTAGTGCCTTGAAAAATAAGACGAAGATTGTAAGCATGAAACGCTATCAGTAATAGTATTATAAATCAATGTGCTTCAAATAAAAATACAAAATACTTTCTAAAAGATGAGTTGGATATTTAATGAGTCTTTGTTTATATTTCTTGCCCCTTCTAATCCTTAGAAATTCCTCTAGTCAAATCATTCCCCCACTAAGGTCTAAGATGCTTTGAGAATCTGGCAGAAGTCCTAGGCCCTTTCCCAGAAAAATGTTCTTATTCATGTAAGAGTCTACATGCAATTTCAGGGGCCCGTGAAGTCTAAATTAAAAACTATTCTAGAAGATCCATGCTAGGTAGGAAACCCACAATGCTGAGCAAAAGTGACCCAAGTCTCAGAAAAACCCGAGGGGAGGGGCCTACAAGCCTCCTGCCTGCAGGCCCTGAGTGCCTCAGGGAAGCTGTGATGGGGTTGGGGGGGGAGAGCGCTTCTGTCTCACCTGTGGCGACAGCAAGGGCCAGTTGGCTATGGTGCGGTCCAGGCCTCTTCCCGCCCGGCAGCAGTGTCTGCACTCTCCCGGCTCCCCTTGGAGTTACAGATCAGTGGGAGCCGTGTTTTATCTTTAGTTTTAGTTTCTGTTCGGGTTGGTATGGCGGCCAGGGCACTAGCTACAAGGACTAGCTCCATGCTTAGGGCACTGTGTGATGCCAGGGGGGCTAGCTACTCCTGGCGGTGCTTAGGGGACTGTGTGACTCTGGGGACTGACCCTCTGGCTCACACATGGAAGGCGAGCACTCTCCTCTGAGTGGGTTTATCCCCAGCCTCAGCGAAGTGACCAAACCCTAAATCTGTCTGTGCATAAGAATCACCATTATGCTGGTTCAAAATACACATCGTGGGGCTGGAGCAATAGCACAGCGGGTAGGGCATTTGCCTTGCACGCAGCCGACCCAGGTTCAATTCCCAGCATCCCATATGGTCTCCTGAGCACTGCCAGGGGTAATTCCTGAGTGCAGAGCCAGGAGTAACCCCTGTGCATCGCCAGGTGTAACCCAAAAAGCACACACACAAAAAAAAATAAAAATACACATCGCTAGTTCAAACTCCGAGAGTCTGAACTTGGTGTGGTGGTGGTGGTGTGTGTGTGTGTGTGTGTGTGTGTGTGTGTGTGTGTGTATGATTTGGGCTTTTGTCCATTTGTGTCTCACCTAGTGGTGCGTGGGGGCTACTCTCAGCTCCCTGCTGGGGCTGGGGGCCCCTCCCAGCAGGACAGGACTCAGGGGCTCCACATGCAACGCTGTGCTCCAACCCTTTGAAGGGTTCCCTGGCGTCTGTCTTTTAAATAGGTGTGACCCCCATTAATGCCGGGGGAGCATGGTCCTGAGGTCGGGCCTGGACCTGAGGAACCAGGCCCCATCCCTGTAGCAGCCCTCCGGGCCCAGGTCACAGAGAACCAAACACAGATCCTGGCTGTGCCCTGGGCCCATGTCCAGTGTGGTGTGGTGTAGGCCGGCCCCGGGTGAAGCCACACTGCGCCGCTCGAGGGGCTGTGTCTCTGCTGGTCCCCGCTGCCATCCTCTACACCAGGGCCGGGGCTTGGCATAAGTGTTGGAGGATGGCGGGAAAACTGGCCCACTGTGTGAGGAAGGTTACCTTCCTGGAGCCAAAGGGCAATCCACGCAGGCCTAGACAGCCCACTGCCAAGCAGAGAGTCAACTGGAAGACGATGCCTGGCCCGGGGCCACCAGGCCCTCTGAGGGGGCATGGAGATGGAGAGCTATGTGGTTTCAGTGTCACAAGTGCCAAGCCTCCATGCTTGGGACAGCCAGGTGTGGGACCTTACCTGCTGATGGCACCCACAGAGCAAGAGTACTTTGGTCAGGACACCACACCAATATTACACTGTTTTTTTAAGTTAAAAAAAACTCAAGTGCGGGGCCAATAGGGAGACTCGGGCGAGGCAAATGCTTGCCACAGTGTCCTGTGTGATTCTCAGCACCACGTGGTCCTGAGCATCTCCGGGGTGCCGAGTGGGCTTGAGCACAGGTGGGCTGGGTACCCCAGCATCTCACAGGCTGAGCACTATTGCTCCCTTGTACCCTCACGTTAAACCTCTGGAGGGGCTGAACAAGAATTGCTTGGAGAAGCCCAGGGGCTTCCTGAACACAGCTGGGGAGGTGCCCCTCACCCCCCCAAGAAAGAAATAAGGTGACCTTAAATTTCTCCAGCACACATTGAACACAACACATATTGCCAGGGATGTTCTTTTTCCTCCCCTCCTCTCTCTCCTCCTCTCCCCGCAGACACAGTGGGAGGAGGGGGCCTGCAGCTGCCCTGGAGAGCTCCAGACTGGAGCCCGCTCTCCCTGTGCCCTGGAGCACTGCACAAATATTATCATTTTCTGGCTGTGCAGTGACATGGAAATGGTCGAGAGGCCCTAGGTCAGGTATAAGAGAAACTTATGAAGGACTGAGACGGCTGGCCAAGAGGAGACTGACTGAGACGAGGGCTGTGTGTTTACTGACTTTCCGATGAGGCAGAGTGTCTAGGCGGAGCAGAGTGGAAGCCCCTGCGTGCCCGAGCAGGCCTGAGAGGGGCATGGTGGGTGCGAGTAAAGGCTGCTCAGGCCCCGCAGGGGTTGGGGCCAGCCACGACTCCCCACAGACGGCCCCTCGTCTGTCTGGATTCCCCGTGATAGAGTGCTCTCAGGGATCCCTATTAATTGATTCTTCCTCATTTGAGGATTTTTGAGTTCGGTTTTTTTTTTTTAAATTTTGATCTCCTGGGATTTGATGCCTCATGGATGCTCATGGAATGATTTTGTCCACCTGAGAATTTGGTACATTATCTTAAAATGCACAATGGTTCCTTCAAGTCGGGGAAACGAGGTTTCCCGCCTCACCCCTCCCTCGGCAGAGTTCTTTGGCCTTCTTCGGCCTGTGCCACGGGGGCACCCGTCCTGCCCCGGGTCCACAGTGGTGGTGACCGGGAGAGGGACTGCGGTTTCCTTCTACTGAAAGAGCCGTGTCCTTTCTCCACTGTGGCCAGGAGCGGCCACGGCCCAGGGCTCACAAACACTGCTCCAGGAGGGACCTCTTGTGCAGATGAGGGCACTGACAGGTGAGGATTGGGGGAGGCAGTGGTCCAGCCCTGTGGAAACTTCCAGGGCCCCTCCCTGACCCAGCCCCCTCCGCCAGGGCTGTCCTCCCAGCAGGAACATCGCTGTAGGGGACTGTGGTACCACTGATGGGGGCATCACCTTTAAACACCGATTTACAGGGTTTCCATTATACAGGTGTTTCAAGCACTTAGTGTTCCCACACCGTCAGTGTGACCTTCCCACCACGAACCCCAGGTTCCCTCCAGTCCCAGCCAGGGCTTCCTCAGAGCCACCAGTAGTTGGAAGAGGCAACAAGTAGTTTTCCTTCCATTTTAAATAACATTCAAGAACAACAGAGACACAGACATAGACTTTGTTGGGCTGCCGTTAGCTTTCCCCAGGCCGTAACTTAGTTTCTTCGTTACTTTAGAGACTTAAGAACACATCATGCGAATGCCCTGCCACAGAGGTGGGGTGGGATGGGGGGGATGGGAGGTGGGAGGGATCCTGGGATCAGTGGTGGTGGAGAATGGGCACTGGTGGAGGGATGGGTACTCGATCATTGTATAACTGAAACCCAAGCACAAAAATTTGTAAGTCTACAACCCTACCTCATGGTGTTTCACTAATAAAAATTTAAAAAAAAACACATCATGCAAAACTATTCATAAAGTGACTCCTTATATATAGAGTACCTGAATAGACCCATTCACATCAAGGAAATTGAAACTGTAATCAAAAGTCTTCCCAAAAACAAAAGCCCAGGCCCAGATGGATTTACTAGCGAATTTTTCCAAACATTTAAAGAGGACCTATTGCCAATTCTTCTCAAGCTTTTCCAGGAAATTGAAAAAACAGAAACTCTCCCAAACAGCTTCTATGAAGCCCATATCTCTCTAATACCAAAAGGAAACAAAGACACCACAAGAAAAGAAAACTACAGGCCAATATCCCTGATGAACACGGATGCGAAGATTCTCAACAAAATACTAGCCAATAGAATACAACAACTCATCAAAAAGATCATACATCATGACCAAGTAGGATTCATCCCAGGGATGCAAGGATGGTTCAACATTCGGAAATCAATCAACATAATCCATCATATCAACAAAAGAAAAGATAAAAATCATATGATCATATCAATAGACGCAGAGAAAGCTTTTGACAAGATCCAGCACCCATTCATGATGAAAACCCTTGCCAAAATGGGGATAGAGGGGACTTTCCTCAATATAGTTAAAGCCATCTACCACAAACCTACAGCAAACATCATCCTCAATGGGGAAAAACTGAGACCCTTCCCCCTAAGGTCAGGGACGAGACAAGGATGCCCACTCTCTCCACTACTGTTCAATATAGTACTGGAAGTACTTGCAATAGCGATTAGGCAAGAAAAAGATATTAAGGGCATCCAGATAGGGAAAGAAGAAATTAAGCTCTCACTATTCGCAGATGACATGATACTATACTTAGAGAACCCTAAAACCTCTACCAAGAAACTCCTAGAAACAATAGGCTTGTATAGTAAAGTGGCAGGCTATAAAATCAATACCCAAAAATCCATGGCATTCCTATACGCAAATAGTGAAAGAGAAGCAAGTGACATCAAGAAAACAATCCCATTCACAATTGTGCCCCAGAAAATCAAGTATCTAGGAATCAGCTTAACTAAGGAAGTAAAGGACCTGTACAAGGAAAACTACAAAACGCTACTTCAGGAAATAAAAGAGGACACGAGGAAATGGAAAAATATCCCCTGTTCATGGATGGGGAGAATCAACATCATCAAAATGGCAATACTTCCCAAAGCACTATACAAATTCAATGCAATCCCTATAAGGATACCCATGACATTCTTCAAAGAAATGGAGCAAACACTCCTGAAATTTATATGGAACAATAAGCCCCCACGAATAGCTAAAGCAATTCTTGGGAAAAAGAAAATGGGAGGAATCAACCTCCCTAACTTCAAACTCTACTACAAGGCAGTAATAATTAAAACAGCATGGTACTGGAACAAAAGCAGAGCTGCAGACCAATGGAACAGAGTTGAATATACTGACATTTCCTCCCAAACATATAATCATCTAATTTTTGATAAGGGGGCAAGAAAAGTGAAATGGAGCAGGGAAAGCCTCTTCAACAAACTGTGCTGGCAAAATTGGACGGCTACATGCAAAAAAGTGGGCTCAGATCTCTGCCTAACACCATGCACAAAAGTAAGATCAAAATGGATTTATGACCTCAACATCAGACCAGAATCCATAATGTTTATTGAAGACAAAGTCGGCAAAACTCTCCATGATATTGAAGCTAATGGTATCTTCAAAGATGTCACGCCACTGGCTGAGCAAGTGAAAACAGAGATAGACAAATGGGACTATCTTAAACTAAGAAGCTTCTGCACCTCCAAAGAAACAGTGACCAAAATACAAAGACAGCCTACAGAATGGGAAAGGATATTCACCAAGTACACATCCGACAAGGGGTTGATATCAAGGATATACAAGGTACTGGTTAAACTCCACAAGAAGAAATCACCCAACCCCATCAAAAAATGGGGTGAGGAAATGAACAGAAACTTTCGCAAAGAAGAAATTCGAATGGCAAAAAGGCACATGAGAAAATGCTCTACATCACTAATCATCAGAGAGATGCAGATCAAAACCACAATGAGATATCATTTCACACCACAGAGACTGGCCCACATCCACAAGAACAAAAGCAACCGGTGCTGGCGCGGATGTGGCGAGAAAGGGACCCTCCTTCACTGCTGGTGGGAATGCCGGCTGGTCCAACCCTTTTGGAAAACAGTATGGACGACTCTCAAAAAATTAGAATTTGATCTGCCATTTGACCCAGCTATAGCACTCCTGGGAATATATCCCAGAGAGGCAAAAAGGTATAGTCAAAGTGACATCTGCAATTGTTTGTTCATTGCAGCACTCTTTACAATAGCCAGAATCTGGAAAAAACCTGAGTGCCCAAGAACAGATGACTGGTTAAAGAAACTTTGGTGCATTTACACAATGGAGTACTATGTAGCTGTTAGAAAAGATGAAGTTATGAAATTTACATACAAGTGGTACTACATGGAAAGTATCATGTTAAGCGAAATGAGTCAGAAAGAGCGGGATAGACACAGAAAGATTGCATTCATCTGGGGAACATAAAGCAACAAAAAGTGAGAGTGACACACAGGAATGGCTGAGATTAGTACCAGGAATTTTGCCCCATGAATGGAAGGCCAGCCACAGGCTCTAGGTGAAAAGGAAGCTCAGATAGAGAAGAGATTACCAAATGAAGGGTGTTGTGAGGGCCCTCCCAGGGTGGGAGAAGCATGCTAAAAGTAGTCGATAGACCAAACATGATTGCCACTCAAAGCCTCTCTTGCAAAACACAGTACCCAAAAGAAGAGAGAGAGAACAAGGGGGAATACCCTGCCACAGAGGCAGGATGGGACGGGGGGGGGGGGGGGATGAGGGGGGGGGATGCTGGGACCCATGGGGATGGATGACGGGCACTGGTGGAGGTATGGGGACTTGATCATTGTATAACTGAAACCCAAGCACAAAATTTGTAAGCCTATAACTGTACCTCATGGTTTTTCACTAATAAAAAAAAAAAAAAAAAAAAAAAAAAAAAAATCAAATAAACAGGAGCCAGTGTGATAGTAAAAAAAAAAAAAAAAAATAAAGTGACTCCTTATATATTTTATGTTTAAAATAGTATTCACTTGTTATAGATTTACTGCTTGAATTCATTATTTTATTTACTAGAATGTATTTCATTTCTTATGATTGGAATTATAGTATGTTATGCTTTAAGATACCTAACATTTTCATTTCTGCCAATTATAAGATGAGCAGGAAAAGATTAAAAGAAGAATTTATCAAAATAATGAAATACAAAGTTATTCTCTGTAATATTCCACAGGTGCCCATACTCGGAAAAGCCTCTGGGTAAAGTTGTGTAAATGAGAACATTCCACTACACCTCACACAAGCACACATGCAAACGCAGAAAAAGAAAAAAGAGCTACTATGGATATAAAACATTATTTCTAAGCCTTGAAGATCTCCTTGCTGAGGAAGTGACATGGGTTTTAGTGACATGCCTGAGTCACACAGCAGGAAAGCATGGTGCTCTGGGAGCACCCTCTACGGTGGCTCTGGGAGCCCCTATCTGAGAAACAGTCTGCAGCGATCACCTCCTAGTTTTGCAAGAACAGGATCCAGAGCTATGTCATTCTCCACTGCGTTCAGGCACCTGGCTGACTAGACTGAAAAAAAAAGGGAGTCAGGAAAAGGCACAGCCAGCCGCCCAGGATGGCGCTCCCTACTGGTGATCTGAAGAGGGCTCACATTCAGGTGTGAGCCATTGGTTTTACACACCAGCATCAACATATGAGTCAGTTTCAAGTTCCTACAATCTAAATCACACTTTCACAAACCACTCGCATCCCTGTTCCAAGGACTGACTCCATCCCTCTGACCTACTGTGGTACATTTCCTGTTCAAAGTTGACGCAAGAACCAGCTGGGTACTTTTTCGGATTAGAAGGTAGTGAGAGGCTGATGGCCTAAAATGGAACGAACAGGGTGAGAGACTGTCTGAGTTCATCATGTCGACCAAGACCATTCATGGTAACTCACAGTTCCAGAAGGCAGAATCTAAACAATGGACATGGGAGTCTCCTGGTGGACGATTCCACAACGAAATAGACCACATCATATTCAATTGACGGTTTTGCCTGACTGATGTCGCTGTTGTCCCAAAATTTCGAACGGGATCGGACCACCGTCTCCTTCGTGCAAAATTCTACTTCACAGAGCGGGGAGAAAGGGCTGCAAAGTTCAAAAAGAGAACTCCCAGAATGACCACCAACTGGGAACTCTTTGGTACTATTGCGGCAACATGGGAAGATGCCATTGTTGACAACATTGACGAGGAATACGATCGACTGGTTCAGCACCTCCATGAATGTGCGAGGAACACCAAGAGAGAGATAGCCACAAAAAATCGCCTATCTTCGAAAACTCTTGAGCTAATTCGCCAGCGTGGTTTGCCACATGCCTCAGGCAACTGCAAGCTAACGTCCGAGCTCGCAAAGCAGTGCAGAGATGCGATCAAGGAAGACCTCAAAGAGAGAAGAGCAGAAGTACTGGTAGATGCGGCAGAAGCCGGGAAAAGTATTCGTAACGCCCGCCTGTCCTTCGCCAACTACAAGACCAAGATGACTGCCCTCCGACGTCCTGATGGATCCATCATTTCCTCCAGAATGGCAATGGAGAAGATTATCCATGACTTCTACTCAAATCTCTTCGATAGCCATGTCCACTTGCCGACATACCAAATTCCACAGGATGGATATGTCGTTCCCAACATTCTCCCTTCCGAAATCCGACACGCCATTTCGTCGGTAAAGAAACAAACAGCACCCGGCCCAGACAAGGTCAGACCTGAACACCTGAAGAACCTGCCGTCAGTACTCATCAATACACTGGCTTGGCTCTTCACTCGCTACCTGTCTGAATGCAAGTTTCCGTCCCAATGGAAAACCAGCAGGACCGTACTACTGTTCAAGAAGGGAGACATCCATGACATTGGCAACTATCGCCCGATCTGCCTATTGTCTGTCATCTACAAGTTGTTCACTCAAGTCATCCTAAATAGGATTGGCAGAACATTAGATGAAGGACAACCATGCGAGCAAGCCGGGTTCCGCAAAGGATTCAGCACCATCAACCATATCCACACGATAACCAAGCTCATTGAGGTTTCTCGGGAGTTCAAGATGCCGCTCTGTTTAACGTTCATTGATTTAAAGAAGGCCTTTGATTCTGTTGAGACGGAAGCGGTCATTGAAGCCCTAGTCAATCAGGGCATTCAAGCCCAATACATCAGGATCCTCCGTGAGCTGTATTGCGGATTCACTACCAGGATCTCACCATTCTACAAAGAAGTGATCGTTGATGTCAAGAGAGGGGTGCGGCAGGGTGATACCATTTCACCAAAACTCTTCAGTGCCACCCTTGAGAACATCATGCGACGACTGGAATGGGAAGGAATGGGAGTGAAGATAGATGGTCGGCAACTACACCACCTCCGCTTTGCTGATGACATTGTTTTAATAACACCAAACATCAGCCAAGCAGTACAAATGCTGGCCGACTTTGACCGTGAGTGTGGAAAGGTAGGACTACAGCTGAATCTTACGAAGACAATGTTTATGAGAAACAGCCTCGTTCCTGACGCCCCATTCGCTCTCAACAGAACGACCATCTCCGAATGCAACAGCTATGTGTACCTAGGTCGAGAGGTCAACATGACAAATGACCTGACACTCGAGCTGCGCAGGAGGAAGAGAGCGGCTTGGAACGCCTTCAAGAACGTCGAAGAAATAGCTAAGAGAACGAAGAACCTCCGGCTCCGGGCACATCTCTTTGATTCCACTGTTCTTCCTGCATTAACATATGCCTCAGAGACCTGGGCCCTACGCAAACAAGATGAGAACGCTATTCAGGTCTCCCAAAGAAGAATAGAAAGAGCTATGCTTGGAATATCACGTTTCACTCAAATGAGAGAAAGGATCCGGAGTTCTGACATCCGTCGACGATCAAGAATCAGGGACGCTGTCTCATTTGCCAAGGTGTCGAAAATCAGGTGGGCTGGTCACGTAATGAGATTTAAAGACGACCGCTGGACTAGAGCTGTTACCGACTGGATTCCACGGGATGTCAAAAGACCGTGTGGCCGCCCACCTTCCAGATGATCAGACTTCTTCGTGAAGATCATGAACGATCGGTTTGAGGCCCTTCATGTTCCCGGAGCGAACAGATGCCATTGGGCTACACTAGCACGCGACAGGGACAAATGGAGACATTACTGGCGCCCACTCGAGCAAATCGCCGCCTAACGGGAAGTTAAGTGATTAAGTGATTAAGTGATAGGCTGATGAAATAGCATTAAAGGGTTAAGATGTTTATCCTCCAAGCAGCTAAACCCAGATAGATACCAGCACTGCTTATGGGCCCCTGAGCACCACCAGGAGTGAGCACAGAGCAAGGAATATCCCATGAACATTGCTGGGTGTGAGTCAAAAGCAGGTAGGCAGGCAGGAAGGAAGGAAGGAAGGAAGGAAGGAAGGAAGGAAGGAAGGAAGGAAGGAAGGAAGCAATCTCTGTACTTGAAGCACATACAACTTAAAACTATTACCTCCATAGTGCACTCACTGAGCTCTGCAAGTCCCAAGAATCTGATGCAGAAAGAACTTTCTGAAGCTTCCTACCAAACTCTTTTTGCTTCTTATAGCACTTCTGCTGTTTTGAATCATTTGGTTTGTGTTTTTAGACACTGAAGGAGACTTCTCATCTTACCTCTTAAGATGTTTGTAAGACTTCAAACATCTTATCTCTGAAGATGTTTGCATACCTCTCTACTTAGGACAAGTTTCCAACACTGGGAGGCCAAGGGAAGAACAAGGAATAGGGAGGAGAGAGCATCAAAGCTGAGCCCAGAGTTATGAAGTGGACCCTACCGAAATCGCCAGCCTTGGGAGCTGCAAGAAGACTTTTTGTCTTACAGGGGAAGAAATAGAGGTGAAGTCCCCACCTCGGTTATGGAATCGGTTGCATGACACCCAGTCTCTTCCAATGAACACATGAGTGAGTTCTCGCACACGCACACACACACCATGGATGGATAGGGTTGGGGCAAGATGATGACACAGTCATTACTTCCACATTCACTGTTCTCACAGACAGTGAATCTACAATCATGTTTCAAAAGCAGAGCATTCAAATGGTAAAGAACATGCCTAGCATTCACAGACTCGACATTTCACAATCCCCTGAGCACCCAATCTTTAGGTCTGCCTTGCTGAAAAGGGCCTCCAGGTCCCAAGTACACTGGGGGATAAATATAAGTTTGACTCTGAGAGGGCAGAGACGCACAGATACCCAGGGTGCCACAGAGAGCAGTGATGGGGTATGGGTCTCACGACTCCCAGTGCCAAGCACTAGGGCCCCTTTCACTCCAGTGTCTAGCAGCTTCTTATGTAATGAAGCTGATTATTGATTTGTTTGTTTGGGGGCCACATCCAGCTGTGTTCAGGGTCCATTCCAGGCAGCGCTTGGGAGGCCAGATGGGGCTCAAGGAGCAACTCCAGGTCTGTTGCATGAATGGCAAGTACCTGCCTGCCTCTGGCCCTGATAATACACTTTATTTTTTTCTTCTTATATTTATTTATTGAATCACTGTGGGGAAAGTTACAAAGCTTTCAGGTTTAAGTCTCAGTCATACAATGATCAAACACCTTTCCCCTCACCAGTACTCATTTTTCACCACCAAGAACCCCAACATACCCCCCTCCCACCCCTCCCAATGCCTGTGAGGCAGATGATTTCTACTTAACTCTTCTCTACATTGATTACATTCATTATTTTGACAAAAGATGCACCATTATTGTTTAGAATTCCACCCCCCCCCAACAATCAGAATTGCTGAAAAGGCATTGTGAAATACTTTGTTTTCTATAGCTGGTTATGAGAATCATATAATGTCATGCGGCCACTATTTCGGCTGCGCAATTTTGAATTTCTTCAAAGAGCAAGATAATTGCAAGATTGGTTTCTGTGCATCTGGTGTTATGGCTGTGCCGGTGATACGCTCGTGGGGGGCAACTTGTGACCTCGGTAGGGCGTGAAGGACAAGCCAGTACTGCCCCCTCTTCCCATGAGGCTGCAGTTGCCCCATCACCGCTGGCTCATACCTGGCTTTCCAATAATCTCTGAGACAGCGGCCACTTTGCTGAGGGAAGGGGGCGGGGGAGGCGGAATCATAATACACTTTAAAAACCAGCATTATGTGTCTTGCTGCTGTATGACTCAGCCCACAGCACACAGCTCCAGTTGGGAACGGGGGTCAAACTGGCCATGTGGCCTTGCGTGAGACCCCTGCTCGAGACCTGTGTTCTCGGGATCACACACATATTAGAAGGTGAGCCCCCTGGGTGGGGGCTATATTAGAAGGATAAAGTGAGCGGTGGCGTGCTCAGCATCGAGCCTGGTGCAAGAATCTGTGGCCACTCCTCTGCACCCGACGAGACCCCAAGTTGCCGCCCACGAACAGCTCCTCTGGTTCCTGAATGGCCATGATCCCAGAGGCACACGAACCAATCTCGGAACCCAGCAACTTCTGGCAGAAATGCATCTGGACTGTGAATTAAGCTATGGCCCCGTGCCACCCTGCGTAGGAAAGGGCATTGTCCCTTCTGCCTTCTTCCCCTCAGTGGCATGGTGACCATCATATTTCAGAGCCTGTGGTACAGAGAGGTATGAGCCTGCAGTGACAAGACACGCTGGGCCTCACAGGATGGGGGTGGAACGGGCCCATCTTCCCACCCCAACAAGACCCCGAATTCCAGCCCACAAACGACTCCTCCAGCTCCTGAACAGCCAGGATCCCAGAGGCATAGAAACCAATCTTGGAACCCAGTGGCTTTTGGCAGAAATCCCTCCAGACTTAATTACTAAAATATCAGGAATCCAACACTGAAAGCCAGCCACACAACATCATATGCTCTTCATAATCAGCAATAGAAAACAAATTGTCTAATGATGCCTTTTCAGCAGGTCTGATTGTTGGGGGGAAATTCCAAATAATAATGGTGGGTCTTCTGTCGGAAAATTGAATGTAATAAAAGTAGAGGGCAAAGTGTAAATCATCTGCCACACAGGCAGGGGGAGGGGTGGGATGGGGGTATACTGGGGTTCTTGGTGGTGGAACATGTGCACTGATGAAGGGATGGGGTTTGATCATTGTATGGCCAAGACTTAATCCTGAAAGCTTTGTAACTGTTCTCATGGTGATTCAATTAAAAAGAAAAAAAGGATCTGTGGCCATGTGAACTGACCCAAAGCTGTTTTCTCTTCTATTTTTTTCAAAATGTGTGTGTGTTCATAGGCCACACCCGGCAGCATTCAGTACTTACTCCTGACTCAGTTCTTGGAGGCTCCCACCTGCAAGTGGTGGGCTGCCGGTGCCCTTGCCTGCCCTCTTGCTCCTGGGTGGGGGCTGGGGCAGTCTGACTTAGATAAGAGGATCCTACTTTTCTGGGGTGAGACTGTGAGACGCAGTCTGAGGCCATGCTGGAAACCGTGCAGATGCACTTAACTCAACTGAATCACACTCAGAGCACGGCGCTCTGCCAGGGCCCATGTCAGGCCCCCAGCTAGCTGCCGCCTACCAGGTGGTTGGGACAGGAGTGCGTGTGGCCCTGTGGGGTGTATGTGTGAGAGAGAGAGAGAGAGACTTGCAGCCAGTGTTGGCAGTGTGGGCGGGGGGGGGGGGGCGGTAAACATGTATAGCAGGATCTTGGAAATCTTTTCCCTTTTTTTTTTTGTTTTCTTTAAATGAACTAACGAGAGAAAAATCCGCCGAGAGCCTCCTTATGTTCAAACAAGTTCGTTTGCTTGTGAGTGTGCTTCCCAAGGTGGTGGAGACAGACAGGGTGGGAGAGCTGCCCAGGGGAGGAGGCAGGAAAATACGGAGGCATTTAGGAACAGGAGCATGAGCTCACGCAATTGTCTGCTAATTGCATCTGGTCTTCGTCTCTCCTGGCCCCTTCTGGGCAGGCGAGGCTGGGCTTCCTCTGCATGGAGACTGCGGCTGCCAGGAATGTGTCCGCTCCCCAGCTCCACGGGGCAGGGACTCAGGCAGGGCTTTCCAGAGACTCACTCTGATCCTGGCTTTTCCCTGCTGAAAACACTCCCTCAGCTTCTACAACTGCCACATCTCCAAAACTCTGGCAGAGTTTTCAGTTTGATTGGCCAGGGTTAAGGTGCTTTACACAGTCAACCCAGCACTGCTATGGGCCCCGGACATCACCAGCCGTGCTCCCTGAGCACAGAGCCAGGAGTACACCCAGCACCACTGGGGGGAACCAAAAACCAAAAAGTTTAAAAGTTAATACTGGAGGGCGCTGGAGCGATAGCACAGCGGGTAGGGCATTTACCCTGCACGCGGCTGACCCGGGTTCGATTCCCAGCATCCCATAGGGTCCCCTGAGCACCGCCAGGCGTAATTCCTAAGTGCAGAGCCAGGAGTAACCGCATGTGCATCTCCAGGTGTGACCCAAAAAGGAAAAAAAGTTAATATTGGTTATTTTTAGGGGGCCAGAGAAGTAGCTCACAAGCTGACTCACAAGTTTTGCACACCAGAGACCTGGGTTCGATCCCCAGCCCCACAGAGTCCCCCAAACACTTCTGGGAGCAAACCTCAAGAAAAGAGTCAAAAGGAGCATCTAAGTCCCACTGGGTGTGGCCCAAAACCTTGGGTTTTGGGTTTGGGTTTTTTTTTTTTTTATGTTTTCATCAAACCAAAAAACTTAGAAATATCAAGTTTCAATGTCATCAAATGTTTGTTTATATTACATTCTATCTAGGCATTCTAAATATTTCCACATTATTATTACTTTAAAAATACTATAAGGGGGACTGGAGAAATAGTATAGGGTGTTGTCTTGTTTGCAGCCAATTCAGGCTCAATCCCTAAAACCGCATATGATCCTGAGCCTCCCCTCCCTGCAGAGCCAGTCATAAGCCCTGAGACTGCTGAGTGTCACCCCAAAACAAAGACATTCTAAGGAAATAGCCTTTGCATGTCATATCCTGCTAGGGTCAGAGTAATTGAACAGGGGTTAAGACACTTGCCTTGCACACAGCGGACCCTGATTCTTTCTATCCTTGACACCACGATCAGTTCTTTGAGCACTGCCAAGAGTGATCCCTGAGCTAGGAGCAACGGAAGAGGAAGCCTCAGCTTACCCTTGCCAGCTGCTGGGAGCAGCCTCATTGTTGCCTGGTCCGTCCTACAGTTTTTACTCCATGCAAATTTCTGACTTCTCCTGATAAAAAGAAGTTAACAATTGTTTTTCATAAAATTCTGCCTCAGAGCTTGGCTCACGGGGAGACTAAGATGCTGGACAGTACCTGAGGCAGATGCCAGAAAGATCCCAACCAGCCCGACCACCCTGGAGAGTCCCTGCATTCTCTATGCCACAAAGACCCGGTTTTCCTATAAAAATCTCACCAAGAGCCATAGTTAACTTGGTCCTATACCAAGTTCCTCCCTACGTGGGGGGCTCCTTTTCTTTCCTCTTCTACTCTCCAAAACACTTTTCTACTTTCCAACTCTGAGGCTGAGCATCCTTATTATTCAATATTTTCATTCTTGAAAATGTTGAAGAACATGAGAATGGCGAAGGAACAGAGGCCTTCCATGCATCAGTAAGCCCTGAACCTGTGGATCCCTTCCCAAACTCAGACACACTGTTAACAAGGGATAAATCGGAATTTAGGACACATGTTACCTGCTGTGAAGCAAAGCCCTGTCTCCACTCCACCCTCCAGAAGACCTCAGCTGAAGCCCCAGTCCACAGTGTGGCTGGACGCAGAAGGGGACCCCGTGGCCTGACACTGTTCAGGTTACGTGAGATCACAGGTGGGTGAGGGTTGATGGGATTAGAGTGTCACACGCATGTCCACAATCCCCCTCCCTCCTCTCTGTCCTCTCCACCTTTCTCCCTGGCGGGCTGGAGAAAGGGCCCTGAGCCATGGCCCTTGGTTGCAGGGATCCTTCTAGGAGTATGCCACGGGGCCATCCCTCCTTGGGTGACTGACAGGCTTGAACAGGAGACCCGCTGCACACACAACGGGGTCGGCTGCCTGTGAGGTCTGGGAAAGCTGCCAGTCCTGGCTGGCTGTGGGGCTCCACTGTGAGTGCCTGCCCTCGCTGGCCTGTCAGTCGAGGACAGAGTTCTCTCAGAGGGTCAATGAGCAGGACCTTGACCTTGGACTCCCATCCTCTGACACTGAGGGAACTCACTTCCATGCAAAGCGGCAGTTTCCCACGGACACGGTCTCCCCACCCCCATAATGCCAGAGCCCCTTGACGCTGCCATGCTTATGGCAGCTGGGGGAAGGTGCCCTGACAATTCCAGCCTCAGGACCTCCTTGCACCTGTGAGCCTGCCTTCCTGGGCCCATGTCTGGGACCCTGAGACAGAGGGTCCACACAGAACTCAGTCCGGAGAGAAGCCACTGTCCGAGAGGTTTCCCACAAAGCCTGTCACACAGGTTTCTGTGTGTCTAGAATGGAAGCTGCTAGAGAATCAGCTATGAAGAGCTGCTGTCAGCTCCAGCTGTAATCTCACAGAGAGAGACCACGCTCCCGCCCAGCCCACAGTCCACACGGATCTGGGAAGCACCAGGCCCCCAGGGTCCCCACTGCCTGAGGAGTTTTCCTCATTTCCTCATTCTGCTCACAATAAGCCACCCTTACCTCACTCCTGAGCCAGAAAGAGTTTTGTTCCTCTCCATTACCCTTCCTCTGCAGGCCTAAAATTCTGCCCTTTCTCGAATTTTCCACCAGGCCCTCACTTGTGATCTCACACCTACTCTTCCCTTCTTTGGGATCACCTGTTCCAGCTTCCACCTGGTGAGCCTCTGTGAGTAACCTCCACGGGCAGGCAAATGTGCCTTCCCCTTGAAGATCTCTCTGACTCCAAGCTAAAGGTCCTTCCACGGTCTCCCCTCTCCCAGGACTTTGTCAACTTCCCTGTAAGTAAGGACTTTAGCCCAAAGGTGATGAGAGTCTGGTTAGGGGAGAGACTCCTGAGAGATCCCTGTGCGTATCTCACAGTGGGACCCAAGAAATGGTCTTGGTTGACTGGTCAGAGAGAGACATGAAAGACAGAGATGGAGACACGGCAAAGGAAGTTCAAACAGATATGAAAGTGTCAGGAAAGAGAATGTTACAAAATTTGTGATGTGCAGTGGAAAGTATTTTCAGGAATAAATGCCTTTTCCCATTTCCACCTCCACTTTCACTTTTAAGGACATTGTTTATCTGCTTATTATCAGCCTAGCGAGACCTCACACTCATTCCAGAATCTCTTTAGACAATTTATGAGGTTTCCTTAGCTGCTGCTCCCACATACTTCAACCACAGACTCACTATTTTCCCTACAGCAATGCCCGAAACTAGTCTCTCGATAGCCTACAAGCTCTATAAAGTGGGGAAGTAAGCTCTGCCAGTTCCCCCAGAGGGGTTCACGGTGCCAATTCACAGTTTCTGGCTGCTGCGATGAAATATCAGCCCAGAAGGTCGCACTGACTGAAGATGAACAAGGATTCGCAAATATTTATTGTGGCACCCGGTTACAAATCACACAGCAGTTGAGAGAAATTATAAACCTTCTTGATAGTTCCGAAATGTTCACAGCCCAAGCAACTTCGCCACAAGTTCAGGAGTGTTCTATTTAGAAAGCATCATTCAGGGTTGCAGAAGAGGCTCTTCAAATCAGAGGTATAATCTACATTTTATGCAGAGGTATAATCTGCATTTTCCTCCAGAGGCTGCCAGAGCAAGAAAAACCCTGATCGGTCCTGAAAAGATACAGCGATAGTCCTTTGCTGAATGAAAAATTCTCACTTCTGCAGGGGGACTAAGTAACTAGCATGATCTCTGAGTGGGAAGGGGGGGTGTCTAGTGGTCTCAGGGATTACTTCTGGCTTAGTGCTTGAGGGTCACTCCCGGGGGTGCTCGGGGGACCAGATGGGGTGCCGGGGAAGGAACCTGGGTCGGCTGCGTACAAGGCAAACGCCCTCCCCACTGCACTATGGTTCTGGCTCACGTCTCCCCGTTTGAATCGTATATGTAAAGAGCAGAGACAAAGTCCAACACAGGAAGTGCTCCTTAAGGGACGCTCATTAGTATTGCTGTTAGAAACTGTCTTACTTGGCCAACTTTATTTCCATGGGAGGAGCTCCTCCCACTGAAAGGTCCTGCATGCTGAGCCTCGCTCCAGCCCGTCCTTCCTCACAGCCCCGGCCACACTCAGCACCACCTACCTCTCACCAAGCCATGCTAGGAGGTGCCTGTTCCATTTTTTTGTTTTGTTTTGTTTTGTTTTGTTTTGGGTTGGGGCTGCATAATCCGGCCATGCTCAGGCTGACCCCTGGGCTCTGGGCCCTGGGAACTCTCCTGGAGATGTCCATTTGGAAGAAGCAGTTGTTCAAAGAGCCATAGCTCCCAACAAGTGGCCAACCCAGCTAGCTGGCAGGCGGGCTGCCCCAACTCCTGTGTCCTGAGGGCCCCCGTTCAGAGGTCTGAACCCACAGCAGTCACCAGGATCCAGGGCTGCAGGGGCACAGGACAAACAGGCCTGGGCTAGGAGCTGGGAGAACCAGGCTCCAGCTGCCGCTATGTCTGGGACAGCAAAGGGCCACACAGAGAATAAACGACCTCCACAGCCCAGACTCAGGTCCAGACCACATTCCCAAGTTGTGAGGTGTGAAGTCCTGTCAGCTTGCCTTAAACCACATAATCAGCGCGGGGCAGGGGAGGGGTGGAGGGAGCTGTGGGGAGATGAGTCTGTTGAGAGCATCAGCCCAAACTGGCCGGAGTCCTGGTGTCGGCCTGTGCCTGGGCAAGGCCTGGAATACTGTTATCACACTGTAAAGCTGAACCTACACTAGTTCCTGTTGCAGACAATTGGCAGTTAATAGATGATTCCACCAGACAGCTGTACATATTGGCCATTGGTCAAAAGTGAGGTCAGTCCAGTCCTATGTGCCATAACTGGAATAGGCTGATGAAAAACAATCGCCTATTTTACTTTTTGACAAAGAGGAATCCAGCTCCCGTGCTGCATTGGCCTTTGCTTGGTGTGTGGTTGACTAGTCAAGATTCCATCCGGGGTCAAGGGGGCTTTGCCCTCTGACTCCCCTGGGGCCTCTGTCTGCCTGGGGCGCGGGGAGGCTGGTGATGGTGCTGAGTGAGTCCCAGCCAGACGCCAGCTGACCTGCAAGAATTTCTGGTTCGCACCACTGGGTGCCTGAATCCCCCTCCCAAACCCACACAGTCTGAATGATCCAGATATCTCGGCACACATGCTCAACGGATGTGTGTAATATGAAGCACATGTGCTTTTCTCCAAAAGGAAAATAAAATTGGATAATTGAGCTGGTGTTAGCAGGGCTCACAAAGGGATCCCCACAGGCCCGACAAAGCCATGCAGGCTGGTTTGGCCCCAGGGCTAGCCACCCCTGCCTCAGCCACTGACCATTCTGATGCACACTCCTCTGCAAAAACAAAAAAAAAAAATCCAAGAGGAAAATTTTCAAAGCCTCGGTTTCTCCTCGGCGGCAACCCTTCCTTCCTTCCTCCCTTCCAAGGAGGTCTGCTTGCCGCCGCCGTGGGCCTCGCCTGCCAGCTGCGCAGACATAGTACCTGCCGCTGCCAACACAGGAAGGCCGGCGCCTGCCGCAGGGAGGCTGGGGAGGCCGGCGCCGGCCGCGATAAGAGATGAAGGGCAGCGCCTCCACACCTCCACGGGGAGGGGCAGGACTCCAGAGCTTCATCTCGGGAACTTTCCTGGACCCTTTGACTCACCCACGATGCATTTCACTCACACACACACACACACACACACACGCACACACACACACGCACACACACACACGTGCGGGACCTCAGGTGACTAATCTCAATATCTCGGTTCCCGGGCACTCGAGGCGCAGCTGGCAGGGCCCTGAGATTATGTCGCAGGCAGCACCTGCAGGGAGGGTCCGAGTAAGGGTAGGGGGACGAAGTCATCCAGCCCCAGCCCAGCTCCCGAGCCACCTCCCTGCAAGGAGGGCCGGGACTGCATTTCAGGACCACTTTCTGCTCCCAGGAGATGACGTCTCACTGACCACCCTCAAGCTGGCCACTGGCATAAACTGGGCTCCAATCTTGTCCTTTCAAGGCTTAGGTCATCAACAGCCCCCACTTCTGGAGCCCCCAAAGCCAACTCCTCACTAGTCAAAACAGGACTTCAGTGGGATAATAACTAATTTTTACGTCTGAATGGCAAAATCTTTATAGGAAGGTCTTGGGGTGCAGCACACTCTGAGGACACAGCTAGGTACGGAGGGAGAGAGGGAGGGAGGGAGGGAAGGAGGGAGGAGGGAGGGGGAGGGAAGAGCTGAGGAGAGAGGGAGAGGGAGGGCTGAGGGGAGAGGAAGGGCTGAGAGTAGAGGGAGAGGGAGAGGGTGAGTGGCGGGAGCCGGGAAGGGAGGAGCGGGGAAGGGATTGGGGAGGCAGGAAGGAAGGGCAGGGCAATGCAGACTGCCAGAGGAGAAGCTGAAAGCGCAGTTCCACTTTGCTCTCAGGCGGCCACACAGTCCAACACAGCCCCGGAGTCCCCAGCAGGGCTCACGATTCCCATTCACAGCTGAATTGCAGGAAATGGCCAAAGACAGTGGCGCAAAGTGTCTGGGCAGCACAGGGAGGCAGGAGAGTGGCCTCCCCGAGTCCCCGCTGACCGGGAGATGGACACCAACTCCAACATGTGTGCACCATGTCCCGGCTGCGTCCCTCTGGCTTGGGGCCTCTTCCCGCCTCATACCCCCTCACCTCCTGCTGCTCTTCAAGCTGTGGTCCCTCCACAACCAGGTGGCATTTAGACCCCGCCCCCCGCAGGATAAGGGGAGTTGTGAGGGTCTTGGGGAGAACAGCCTTCACAGGGCAAGCACAGCGGGAGGCTGGAGGCACCGGGAACTGCACTCCAACCTCCAGTCCCGGCTGCACCTCCTCCTGGGTGACCTTGGGAAGACCCTGTCTCTGTCACCTGGGGGTCTTCCGCGTCTGTCTGTCGAATCCAGATGAGCGTCCCCCGCATCACCGATGGTTCTCAGCATAAGAAGAACGGCACATGCCAACACTCTCCCGCCTCCATCCTTACCCCAAGGCAGCAGGTCTGGGCACAAGGCACCAACCCCCCCCATCCAGGGGTCCCCTGAGAGTTGCATGCACAGAGCACGAGGCCTGCCATCACATGCCCAGCGTACCCAGGCTGAGGACGGGCTGGGCAGTGGGATGGGAAGGGGAGCACAGAGGCAGTTGGCAGCACAGGGGACCCCCAGCCTGCAAGGCTGCTCTGCTGTAGCCACTCAGTGGACCCCCGGAGTGCTGGGCAGCCAGTGGCTGATGGACGATAGATGATGGTCTGGGTGTAGCTTGGAACTCTTCGCTCCGGCCATGGGACCAGACCAGCCATACTATGGTGCTACTCTTGGCTCTGTGCCCAGGGGGTGTGGCTGGCAGTGCAGGGACGGGGGCATGCACTTGGAGAAGGAACCTGTCTGCCTCCTGCAGGCAGACTATGAGCTCGGTGTTGGCCAACCCAGGATCCACCTGGCATCCCAGATGGTCTCCCAAGCCCTGCTAGGAGCGATTCCTGAGTGCAGAGCCAGGAGTAAGCATCACCAGGTGTGCTCCCTGCCAAGAGCATAGAAGCCCTCTGGAGAGAGTGCCTGGCAGGCGTGGGCACCTGGAGGCGCTGCTGGGAGGGGCTTGGAAGCGGGAGGCCTCTCGGAGTGCCCTGCCTCCTCAGGACGCAATTCAGCAGCTGGGGGAGAGAAGGGAAGCTTCCCTGGCATGCTCAGCGACCAGGTGAGGTGGCCCTGCAGGATCCCTGAGTCCCTCTCCTCAAACGAGGGACGGGGATCCCTCACTGACCCGGTCAACTCACAGGCTGGCCAGTGCCCAGCCCCCCTCCCCCCTCCACCCCAGCAGCCCACGCGCCAGCCACAGGAAGGAGCCATGATTGCGGCCCCAGCTCCAGGGCCCTCAGAGGCCAGGGAACAAAGAACCAGAACCGTAACTCCACACAGAGGCCGGCCTGGGCACTGCAGGGTTCCAGGAGCCCTGGAAGCCCCCTCCCTGCCAAGTCCCCGAGGACTCAGCAGTCAGGGCACAGGGGCGGAGAGATGGCTAGGGAGATGGTGTGACCCCTTCGGGAGCTGATACACATGCACAGTCGCTATAGGAAAGTGGCTACAAGAAGAGATGAAGTCTTCTGATTTGCTGCTAAATGGACAAAACTGACTGGGACTGTGGAAATAGGAACCCTCATCCACCGTTGATGAGAATGTCTTGGAAAACAATGTGGACACTTCCCAAAGAACTGAAAATCGAGTTTCCCTAAGCAATTCCCCAGCAATTCCACTTTTCAGCATCTAGCTCACTTATTTCAAGCCATTTGGACTGCTCTGTTCATAGCAGGACTAGTCACAACAGCCAAGACCTGGAAACAACACAAATGACCAAGAACAGATGACTAGATAAAGAAACCATCACAGAGAGAGAGAGAGAGAGAGAGAGAGAGAGAGAGAGAGAGAGAGAGGAATACTATTCAGTTATAAGAAAAGAGGAAATTCTATAATACCTGGGGGGTGGGTATATGGGAGGGCCCCTGAGATGCTGACTGAGGGAAGTGGGCACTCAGGTGGTGGATGTTTCTGAAATGCTGGACACGATGAAGGTGTCACTGGCAGTACTGTACTCTCGGCATGCCAATGCCCATGACCTGGGATTGAGATGGGAGGTCTCCTGGCTCCTTCCAGCAGGTGAGTCGGGCCTGCTCAGTCCATGCTTCAGAAACTGGAGGGACACTGACCTTCTCAGGGCCAAGCCCAACCCCTCCCTCCCTCCCCAAACACAGACCCAGCCTGTGCACCCGCACCTCACACCCGGAGGCAGGCCAAGTGTTACCAAACCCTCCCCCAGGAGACATCCAAAAAGTTAGGCAGGAGAGGAACATGGTTTCATTTCTCTAAGGCAGGATGCTCAAGACCTAACCGGGCCATGTGTCACTTCACTTTCACAAATACTCTACTCTATAAATACTATAACACAATACTCTATAACACAAATACTCTTCTCTATAAATACTCTGAACTTCAAAAGCAATGAAATAGTTCCTGGTATGCTACACATCTCACACAAATGAAAGCACAGTCCTACAAAAAGTCCCAAACAAGTGTTCCAAACTAATGAGATCGTTCTAAATTAAGTGGTCGTTAATTTAAAAAAGCGTAAAAGGAGTCTCAAAGAGCCTTGGGCTATGATGCTGATTTGGGGAGGGACAGCCTGGACAGGTCAGGAGGGGAGACAGGAAGGGAGACCGCGCTGCCCAGGCTCAGTCAGGAGGTGAGGGCCCAAGGGTTTGGGCAGGAGCCACTGCTCAGGGCAGGGGATTGAGATAGGGCAGGGGAGCTTGGGATGAAGGACGTGGGGACGCGTTGTGGGAGAGCAGTGCACTGAATGGAAGTTGGCAGCCAGACCAGGGGTCCAGCCCCGCCCCCACCCCGTCTCTCATCCGATTGAAAGTACCTACGACAATAAATAGACATTTTTATTGTGAGATTTTAAAATCTTAAGGGAAGGGCTGGAGCAATCGCACAGCGGGTATGGCGTTTGCCTTGCATACGGCCAACCTGGGTTCAATTTCCAGTATCCCATATGGTCCCCTGAGCACCGCCAGGAGGAATTGCTGATTGCATGAGCCAGGAGTAACCCCTGTGCAAAGCCGGGTGTGACCCAAAAAGCAAATAAATAAAAATAAAATCTTAAGGGGAAAGGAAAGATCTTGAGCATTTTGAGGAAAAGAAAGAGGTTACAGGGCCAGGGACGTGCCTCCAGGGAGAGAGTGAGCCCCTGGGTTCAGTCCCTGCCATGGAAGAAAGAAAAGAGAAAGCAAGGGAATATACAAGAGCAGAAACAGGAATGACGCAGGGCATCCAGGTGCCGTGGATGCCAGAGCTAGAGCAAGGAGTCAGCAGTCCCAAGGAACGCCATCCGCACCCAGACCCCCACAGCTCCCCCCAGCCACCCAGGGAAGGGGAAAGCAAGGCCCCTCAGATACAGAACCTGGGGGAAGCAAGGTCTCCCTCTCAGCCACAGAGCCTGGGGGAAGCAAGGTCTCCCTCTCAGACACAGAGCCTGGGGGAAGCAAGGTCTCCCTCTCAGACACAGAGCCTGGGGGAAGCAAGGTCTCCCTCTCAGACACAGAGGGGCCCCTGGAGACAGGCTGCAGGGAGCAGGTGGGTCCAGGGTCAGTGATGCAGGTAAGGGTGGAGGCAGGGGCCCCCACAAGGACCCAGTGTCAGGAGCACTGGCCGGTGGAGCATTTCTGATGCATAAACCAAGAAGGGGGAAAACCCAGGAACTCATCCCCCTCCCCAAATGCTGGGAACCTTTGAGCATGACTTCATCTGGAGGAAAAGGGCTTTGTAGGTATAACCAAGTTAATGATTTTAATAGAAGATCACCCTGAACTGGACAGGGAGATGGTTCAAAGGGCCATAGCATATGGCTTGTAACTGGGAGCCCAGGGCTTGACCCTGAATGCTTAAAAAAAAGGGAATCCTGAGCACTTCTCCAGGAGTAGCACGCCCACCCACCCCTACATACCACTTGGTACGGCATAAAACCTTCTGGATAAGCCTAATTCAGCCCTAATTAAGTCGCCAGAGATAAACATTCTTGGACACGCAGAGAAGGTCAATATGAAGACAGAGGTGAGAGTGGCACGGTGTGGCCAAGTGGCCACATCGGAGTGGAAAGGTAAGCCCGGTGCCTGGAGCCTGAGGGCCCACGCACCCCCACCCCCACCCTCTCCAGGGCACACCTGGAGCTGTAAACCTCTGGCCTCCAGCCTCCCCAGAACATGCTCCTCCTGTTTTCAGTCACCCTGTTGCTAGTGAGTTTGTTACAGTAGCCCAGGAAGAGGAAGTTTAATGTCAAGGAAAGTTGAGAACTATACAAATAGAAAGCAACCAGAGTATATAATTTGGCGAAAAATGGTTGTTTTCATGTATATGCATTACTTTACTTACACAATAAGTTCGCTTTTCAAAAAACAGATGTCACATTAGAAAACAAAATTAACGTACATTACAAATGTCATCTAGTACTAGTCAAAGCTTAAAAAGTTTTGTTCGGTGTTAAACTAATTGCTAAGTAGGCGGGCTGAAGTCAATAAAAGAGCTGAATTGAAAAAATAGGGAAAGAGCACAGACAAATAAAGGATGAAAATATAATTCGCAATAAAAATAGAAATAAAATATAATCGTTATTACTTATTTAAGAAAAGCAAATTTGAAGAAAAGGATCTGGACTCTCCTCATCACATACCAGAAACTGAGAAGGCGGCACCAGGAGGGCGGGACACATGACAGCGAGCCACCAGCGGGGCTCGTGCATGAACCGCCTCCGTGCGAGGCAACGTGGCAGAACTGAATGTCAACTGTGCTTGACCTTTGTCTTATGACTTCTCTATGAGTCTCATCCACCAGAAACTGGCCTCAAATTGTGCTAGGAGATGCTTCGGTCAACATTTGTAATAGCAACAAACTGGAGAAAATGAAATACCTATCAAAAAATAAATATTTAAATATGAAATAGTTTAGGGGCTAGATCGATAGCACAGCTGGTAAGGCGTTTTGCCTTATACATGGCTGACCCGGGTTCGATTCCCAGCATCCCATATGGTCCCCCGAGCACCACCAGGGGTAGTAATTTCTGAGTGTATGAGCTAGGAATTCCTGTGCATTGCTGGGTGTGACCCAAAAAGCAAACATAAGTAAGTAAATAAATAAATAAAATTATATTAAATAGTTTAGTATGCAGTAAAGACTTCGGTAAAGACTACCTCACAGACGATGAAAAATAAAATCACTGAGGCAGGGGGTAGAGAAAGATCCACGAACTGAGCACATCTTTGCATGAAGAACCAGGTTCGAGTCCCAGGAGCAGTTACCAAGCACGGGCAAGAGCAGCTGCTGGCCTGACCCACTGGACGTGGCCCCCCAAGAATGAGGGTGTGCCTGCAGCCAAGGGGGAAGCCGTGGGATGTGGCTGGGTCTCGGAGGCAGAGCAGCAGAGCAGCGCAGGGCTCACTGCATCGCTACAGAAGAACCACCCAGCATGTGTTATGTGTGTCTTTGTCCAGGAGAAGAAAATGGGAAAGGCATTTCCGTCGCCCTCTGGGAAGGAGGGAGAGAAGGAAGGGGATGGTGGGAGGTTTGCTTGGACAAAACAGTGGCCGGCTGATGGGACAGCAACATTCCCAGAATCAATCACCGTGCCCCCGGCGAGGAAGACGGGACAGATGGCCCGCCTGGCGCCAGGAAACCACCAGGCTGCATCCCACATCCACCCTCCTCAGGTAACAAAGGCCAGCCCAAGTGCGCTGGTCCCACTGGTCTCTACTGCCCTTTCCCGCCCAAGACAACTTAAAATTCCCCTTAGCCTCTCCCAAGGCAAGACCCTACCCCAGCCTCACTGAAGGCCATGGAGTTCCATCCAGGACCGCCCCCCATAACGTTCCCCAGTTCCTTTACTTTTACTTGTCTCTGTCTCTCCGTCTCTCTCTCTCTCCTCTCTCTCTCCCTGTGCTGTCTGAGGTCAGTGTTCTATCAGGTGGAACCTTTACTTTTCACTTGATATTTCAGGGTGTGTGTGTGTGTGTGTGTGTGTGTGTGTGTACACATAATACAAAAATACTTAAACTGTCATTAAAACAAAGGAAGGGGCCCGAGAGACGACTCAAAGGGCTAAACATGTGCCCGACTTCCCTCCCTGGCATATGGTCCCCTGAGCACCTCCAGAAAGAGCGAGCACATGAGCACCACTGCTGCAGTGCAGAAGTAAGTGAAAGGGAAGAAGAGAGGCAGAGAAAGAAGTTTAGGGAAGGAGGAAGGAAGGAAGGAAGGAAGGAAGGAAGGAAGGAAGGAAGGAAGGAAGGAAGGAAAACTGCAGTTTAATGTAAGTTTTTTTTCTACCTGGCATGAGTTTTCGTGGTTTCTCGTCGTGCGCCAGGCCCTAGAGAGAGCTGGAAGGCGTCAAAGGCTGCCAAGGTGCGAGGCTGAAGCTCTGCCCTGGACCACACGTGGCTCTGGTGGCCGCCAGCTCCGCCCCACCAGGCCCAGCGCCTCACCAACGGGTTCTGCATTGCTGGGGCCTGAATATCTCCAGGAGTGGCCCCGACTCCCAAGGGAGACCCATGAAATAAGAACTAAATAACAATTATTTTTTAAACTGACTGCAAATTCTTTGACATATTTCCATTCAAAGGATAGAGACAAATTCTTATCAAGTGGCTCTGACTTCTTGGCCGTTACTTGAGTTTTGCATAAGATAAACGCCTGTTATAAAATCAGCATACTATTTGCAGAAGGGCATGGTGCTGGGCCACACCCCACTGGTTGGTGCTCAGGGGACCGTCAGGTGCCAAAGATCTAGCCTGGTCCTCCAGCATGCAGAGCATGTGCTCCAGCCCTCTGCACCGGCTTGTTTTTTAACCAAGAGAGGACACACTGTGGTGCCTAAAATATGATCAGGTGTCAAATATAAAAAACCTTCTTGAATCTCAGAAGAGAAACCAAGTCACTAAAACTCCTTAGTAGATAAGAAGTGTCCAGGCTGGGACTCTGGGACCTCCTTGGGATGGGACAGGCCACCCTGCCAAAGACCCAGCAGAGCCACCCACACCCACATCCTCCATCGGATAAATGGCCCAGCTTCACAACCTTAGGACAGACCTCAGAAAAGACACCGAGCCGATGGATCTTCCCAGTTCCACAGCTCCTGAGGTGTGCATTTCACAGTACTGACAACCAAGGAGGGCAGAAAATTTCATAGGAAAGCAGCGCAGAAGCCTTAAGCAAATGGACTAGTAAAGTTAAAGAGTTTCCGCCTGGCAAAATCAATCAAACAAACAAAAACAAAACAAAAATAAATTTAAAAAAAAACCCACAGGCTAAAATTTAAAGACAGCTAATTGAATGGGAAAAAATATTTACATTCAACATGTCAGGTTACGGTTTGTTATCCATGATATACAAAGTACGAACAAAGATCAACAAATTCAAAAACCCTATGGCCAGATGGGAAGAGGAAATGAATGGACAGGAGGATGGTCACGAGACACATGAAAAAACGCTCAGCACCACTGATCATCGGAGAAATCCAAATCAAGAAGACAATGAGATACACCTCACACCAGTGGGAATGGCACATATCAAAAGCAGTAGGAACAACAACCTGTTGGCAGGGATGTGATGATAAAGGAACTCTCATTCTCTGCTAGTGGGAATGCTGTCTGGTATAACCCCTGTGGAAAAGAGTATGGAAGTTCTCAGTAAACTTAGAATTGAACTGCCATATGACCCTGCAATTCCACTTTGAGGCATCTACCTCCAAGACATAAAAACACTCTCTCAAGGGACAGGTGAGACCCCTCCCCTCCCCAAGGGACCGAGCCCTGGCAGCCAAAAACCTCCAGAACCCAACTGCCGCCGTGCTCACAGCCACTTTCCACACGCTCAGCCCAAGCCTCACCCACGAGTGAACCTTTTCCTGGACCACGTGGCCTCATTCTCAGCCAGCAACACCTCATAGGACACACCCTACCCATACTCCAAGAGTACCACACCACAATTGATGGGATTCAAAATAGGAGGGAACCAACCTTAGAGAGAAATGTTATATTCTTTCAGTTCTGCTTAGGGGCAGGGAATGGGGTTTGGGATGGAAACACCTGAAAATATGGTGGTGGGAAGGTGTAATGGTGGTGGGATTGGTGTCTGAATATTATTAAATGTATTCAAATATTGTGAACTTCTTTATAAAATAAAAAAATTAAAAAAGCACTCTCGGGGCTGGAGTGATAGCACAGCAGGTAGGGCGTCTGCCTTGCATGTGGCCGACCCGGGTTTGATTCCCAGCATCCCATATGGTCCCCTGAGCACCTCCAGGAGTAATTCCTGAGTGCAGAGTCAGGAGGAACCCCTGAGCATCACTGGGTGTGACCCCCCAAAAAAGCAAAAACCAAAACCAAAAACAAAAAACACTCTCTCAAAAGGACATATGCACACCATTATTCATTGCAGCACTCAGTACTAAGATATGGAATCAACCTAGGTGTCCAATGAGAGATGTACGGGTTATAAAGTTGTGGGATATATACACAATGAAATACTATGCAGCTGCAAGGAATGTTGAAATCATGCAATTTGCTGCGAGCTGGTTGAAACTGGAAGATATCATGTTGAGCGAACTAAGCCAGAAGAAGAAAGACAAACATAGGATGACCTCACTTATCTGTGGAATATAGAATACTGGATGAGGAAATGTATTTCAGTAAAGGGGGAATGCCTAGATCACCCTTGACCCAGGGTTTAGAGAGGAGACAGACAGAGGGGGAAAGAAATCAAGTGGGAAAGAAGAGAATGAGAAGTAATGGGTAAACAGGCATCAGGGCGTTAGTCACACCAGTGATATGAGTGAGGGGTGTAGCCACATACCCCAAACACAGACTCAACAGAACTGAAAACATGAGATCTAAGATGCAACCATTGAAACTTTGTGATGTGCCCATCGAGCCAACAGGCAGGGTAACGTGGGGGCTGGAGTGGACAGAATATGGGAACACGGGGGTGGGATTGGTGTTAAAATATTATACTTAGTATATTTAATGTTATATCAAATTAAATATTATGTTTAATATAATTATATTTAATAATTACGTTATGGCTAAAACTCAAATATTAATAACTTTTAAAATCACAATTCTGCCATTAAAAAAAGGAAAAAAAAAGGACATGATCTCTCACTCTATGCCTTGGTCTCTTCCTTCAATTGTTCGTTCTTGGGGACTCAGTTGCCCCAAGACTTGTGGACACCTCTCAGTCCAAGGAAAGGACCGTGTGAAGGACGAGGCCTCTGACAGAGACCAGCGCCACTCCCAGGCCTCTGGTGGCACAACCCCGCGCCCTCTGACCAACTTCCTGGGAAATCCTGAGCTGGGACCATCCGCCAAGGCACACGGGAAAGCCAAGAAATGAAGAATGGTCATGATTGTTCATTATTGCACCACGATATTGGGGATAAGTTGTTGCACAGCAAAGGACTGTGAGATCCTGCACCGATTTCCCTCTGGAGTGTAGAAGGGGGAAGTGGAGTGAGAGGAGAAATGAAATGAGAGAGAAGAACGTGGGTTGGGCCACGTTTTCACTTTCTACAGTTCTACTTTTTACTTTTTGATTTTAGGATTATTTCAACCAGCTGGGAAGATGGCTCAGTGCTAGGGCCTGGGCATGTGGCACTGGGTACCACAGGACAAGCCACCAGTGGGGGCCCCCAGGACCACACCCCATGGCGCCAGGGGACTTGTGCCAGGATTGAACCCAGCTGTGCAAGGTCAGCACCTTAAGCCCAGGCCTATCTCCCTGGCCTTATTGCTCGTTTTGTTTTTGGGTCTTTTTAAAAAACTAATATTTAAAGAAAAGGACAAGAAATAAAATTAGATTAAGGGCTTTTTCCCTAATTTTTTAAATTAACACCAGCAGAAAAAAAAATGGTTGGAAGACTGGCATTACATACTGCAAGATGTGCTACAAATAATCAAGAGAATATGGTATTGGGGGAAACAATAGACAATCGGTCAGTATAAAAAAGAGTCCAGAAAAAGACTCAACAAACAGATGTGAGTGACCTTTGACCAAGAGGAAAAGGCATTTCAATGGAAGCATGATAGTATTCTCAACAGATGGTGCTGGAACAATTGCACATACTCAGGCAAAAACAATTTACCTAGTCACTCACCTTACAATTTCCATGGAACTTAACAAAAATTAGGGCACAGGCCTAAATGTAAGACATAAAACTTCTAAAATATAACAGAAACGTTAACCTTGGTGACAGTGGGCTTAGTACTAATGTTTTAGGTAGAATACTAAAAGCATGATCAGAGAAGAGAAAAAAGTGGTGAGACTTCATTGCAATTAAAACTTTTATTCTAGGGCTACAGTTCTAGGGATTAAGGAATTTGCCTTGCATGAGGCTGACCTGGCACCCAGATGGTCCCTGGAGGCTCACCAGGAGTGATCTCTAAAGTATAGAGCCAAGAGTGAGCCCTGAGCACCATGGTATGGCCCCCGAATTTAAACGACAAATAAATAAAATACAAAACTTCTATTCTGAAAAAAAAAAAACATAAAAAGGATAAAAAGACAAACCACAGACGGAGAAAAAAATATTTGCAAAGCATGTATCTGATATTACCCAAAATAGACCATCTTAAAAACACAATCAAGCCAGGGAGGCAGCCCAAGGACGAGAGCTCCTGCTGTGCGCAGGCAAGAGCTCAGACTGCCTCCCGCCCAGCCCACCCAGGCACTGCAGGCCGACCCGAACAATACGAAATCAGTCTAGTTCTAAAACGGGCAAAAGAAGCTGGGCTCAGAGAGCTAGCACGGGGATAAGGTGTTCCACTCTCCCGAGCACCACCAGGAGTAATCCCTGAGCACACAGCCCAGAGTGAGGCCGAAACAGAGCAGTGTGAATAAATCATTTATTTAAATACATAAAATTAAATTAAATAATTTAAATAAACAAAATACCTAAACAGACACCCGACCACACAACTCAGACAGACAAGCATGTGAACAGCTGCTCAGCATGTCAACAGGGGGTCGTGATCTTAAACAACGGGAGAAGTCGGAGTGATAGTACAGGGGTAAAGGCACTTCCTGCCGTGGCGACCCAAACCCATCCCTGGGACCACATACCATCTCCCAATCACGCCCAGGAGTGCTTTCTGAGCACAGAGGAAGGAGTAAATTCCGAGCACAACTCAGTATAGCCCCAGAAATAAAATGTTCAATCAAGTAACTGGACATTACTTCATAACTATTAGAACGACAGAAAGGCAAACATCTGAGCAAGTGAGAGAGCAGAAGAGACGACGGAGCAGTGGAAGGTTCACCCACGGCTGACAGAATCGCAGTTTTCTCACAGTGGTACCAGAAACTTTGGGAGCTGCCTGCACAGTTACAATCTTCTCGCACAGAGTCATGCTCCATCTCTGGGTCAGGGAGACAGCTCACAGGGCTGGAGTCCATCCTCTGCATGAGACATCCCCAGTACGCCCTGGTCCTCACGCATAGCCACGCATAGCTGGGTGTGTCCCAGAAAACAAAAGTTATATTCTCACAAAACCCTGTATACCAATGTTTAAAGAAGCTTCATTGAATTAACCGAAATACCCATTAATACATACAGGAAAATATTTTACATTTGTGGTACATCTCCATCAGTGTTTCCCAGAGTGGGTGATACCCTCCCAGGAAGGCAATGGGACAACAGAGAGGTGGCGTTAACTGTGGGTATAAGTAGGGAGGTATATTTCTGTCTGCTTAAAAAAGGTAGATTTAGGGGCTGGAGCGATAGCACAGTGGGTAGGGCATTTGCCTTGCACGCGGGCAACCCGGGTGTGATTCCCAGCATCCCATATGGTCCCCCGAGCACCACTAGGAGTAATTCCTGAGTGCAGAGCAAGGAGTAACCCTTGTGCATTGCCGGGTGTGACCCAAAAAGCAAAAAAAAAAAAAAAAGGTAGATTTAATACCCATTCAAATTCAGATGACATTCTTTTTTATTTTTTCAATCGATGGTTTTTTTTATTTTTTATATTTATTTTTTATTTTATTTATTTTATTTTATTTTTTTATTAGTGATAACACAGCGGGTAGGGCGTTCGCCTTACAAGCGGCCAACATGGCCGACCCGAGTTCGATTCCTCCGCCCCTCTCGGAGAGCCCAGCAAGCTACCGAGAGTATTCGATATGCCAGACACAGTAACAACAAAGTCTCCAATGGAGACGTTACTGGGCCCGCTCGAGCAAATCGATGATCAACGGGAGGGCCTTTACCCTTTTTATTAGTGAAACACCATGAGGTACAGTTATAGACTTATAAATTTTTGTGCTTGGGTTTCAGTTATACAATGATCAAGTACCCATCCCTCCATCAGTGCCCATCCTCCACCACCACGGGTCCCAGCATCCCTCCCACCCACCCCCCCATCCCCCCCATCCCACCCTGCCTCTGTGGCAAGGCCTTCCCCCTTGTTCTCTCTCTCTTCTTTTGGGTACTGTGTTTTGCAAGAGAGGCATTGAGTGGCAATCAGATGACATTCTTGAAGGACTAAGAGTAGTCAACAACAGAGTCTGTATGGAATTATAAGAGACTCCAAATAACCAAAGTCACACTGAGAAATAAGAAATTGGGAGGTATCTTACTATCTAACTTTAAACTATACTATAAAGCTATACTAGATAAAACAGCATGGTACTGGAATAAGAACAGACTCTGATCAATGGATTAGAATCAAGTACCCAAAGACAAATCCCAAGAATGGTCAACTAACTTTCAACAAAAGAACTGGGTACATGAAATAGAGTAATGACTGACTCTTCAGAAAATGTTATTGGGAAAACTAGATAAACACATGCTAAAAAAGAAGTTGGATCCATATTTCACATCATATTAAAAAAAAAACTCAAGATCTGACTGAAATCCTGAAAATAAGCTGAGGGAAATATAGAAGAACATTTCAAGATTTGGATCGCAAAGGTTTTTCAATGACAAGGACCTATTGGCAAAGGCAACAGAAAAACTAACAAATGGGACTACATCAGATTAAAGAGATTCTGCATGGTGAAAGAAACACAGGCGACAACTAAAAAAAGTACAGAGCTGCCCTATGGTCCAGCAATTCTACTTCTTGGTATATACCCCCATACACAGAAAGATTCATTTACAACATGTACACCATCATTCATTGTAGCACTTACCACAATGAATCATTCTCGTGTTACAGAACCAGCCAGGGGTCCGGTGAAGAATGAATGGATTAGGAAGGCATGGGGTCATGCACAAAGGAATACTGCTTAGTGCAAGGAATGATGAAATCATGCAACCTCAACCTGGAGAGAGCACCCTGTTATGTGAATTAATGCAGATAGTCTCACTCATCTGTGATGCACAGAATAACAGCACAAGGGAATGCAGGTGCTCAAAGGAGGATGGCAAGAAAGGAAGTCAAGGGGCCAAGTGAAGCAGAGGGAGGGGCCTCGGGCCATCAGTGGCACAGAGGGGTGATAGATGTATATGTCTGAAGCACAGAGTCAAATACTGGATGTATGAGATCCAAACTCCAGCCAACAAACTTTAAAATGTGCCTGTCGGGCCAGGGCAATAGCAGAGTAGGGCACTTGCCTTGCACGTGGCTGACCAGTGTCCGATCCCAGGCACCCCATGTGGCCCCATCAGGAGTGATCCCTAAGCACAGACCCAGGAGTGACCCCTGAGCATCACCAGGTATGATTATCCCCCTCCCCCACCCCAAATATGCCTGTCAAGGAAGCAGGCGAGGTAAGAAAGGTAACCTGGGACACTGGGGGAGGGACATTGACACTGGTGATGGGACTGCGGTGGGAGCAACATATGCCTGAAATCTAACTATGAATAACTGCAAATCACGGTGCCTTAAAAAAATTAAAATTTTTTTTAAAGAAGGTATCTTTCCGGGGGATACTGAATGATACTTTTTCTTTTTTCTGAAATGAAAGCAGTAAGCTGAATCGTATCCTGAGCTTCTCGGCTATAGAGTGAATTACTCAGTGATAGAGAGCAATGAGCTAGGAAAAGGCATGAGAAACCTCAAGTGCTTGCTCTTGATGCAAGAAGTTAAAGGTTCCATGCAGGTAATTCCAACTCACTATATTTTGGAAAAGGCAAAATTACACATACAATAGAAAGACCTGAGGCTGCCAGTCTCAGGTGGAGCGAGAAACAATAGCAGCACTGTCCTGCCTCATGCCCAGGTGCCCACAGGGTTCTCTGAACCAAAGAAACAAGTGAAGGGCAAACCCCTGTCACAGCAGGGCTGCAGCTAACAGCACTGTATGGGGCCACGACCGGAAGCACGTGCCACACACAGCACCACAGATCGCAGGAGGGAGGGTGGGGAGGCACCCAGAAGCCCCTCTGTCACCCATCCAATTTCCTGTAAACCTGAAACTGCTCCAAGTTCTGGGGGCACAGGGTGCCTTGCAAGAGTGAAGGTGCAAATGGGATCCCTACGTCCCCCCACGTACCTGAGTGGGATCCCAAGGTGGCACTCTATATCCCCGGTGACATGACTAAAGGAGCAAACACCATTGCAGCACAACCAAGCCTGTACAAGCACCGTGACCACGAATGTACAAGCATCACTACCAAGCATGTACAAATACCCCGGCCAAGCATGTACAAGCATCGTGATCAAACATGTACAAGCACCGCAACCACGCATGTACAAGCACCATGACCAAGCATGGCAAAGACTGCAACCCAAATGGGCACGAGAAGCACAACTAGAGTGGCCAACTCCCACAGAACACATGGGCCAGCACACAAACCAAGTATGTGTGACACAGTAGGAGGAGAATGAATCAATGCCGGAAGTTTCCATTAAAAACAAACAGCCAACTGAAGTTAAAATAGAAATCAGAATTTGGGAGTGTTTTGGAGGTGTTACCCAGCAGTGACTCCTGGGCTGCCTGGCCTGGTGATACAGAGAGCCCCCAGGAAGACTTCAGAGATACCGGTATGGGCAGGGCGTCAGCCTGCGAAAGCCAGGCAAGCACTCATTCCTCTAAGCTGCACTTCCAGCCCCTAAGATTGTATACTTACTATTTGGGGCCACACCCCGCGCTGCTCAGGGCTTATTCCTGGCTCTGTGTTCAGAGATCACTCCTGGCTCAGGGGACCAGATGCGGCGCCGAGATTGAACCAGAGTTGACCAAGTACAACTTCTCATCTTTTTTCCAAAATATACATGTAGGTCATCTTGAAAAGCATTTCAGCCAATCTGCTAAATCCATTCTGCAGGCTTGCAGTCCAGCTTTAGTTTTCATTTTTAACCGCCAAAAAAGTAACCTACATAAAACATCAGTGATAGCCAACACAGATTCTAGAGGGATCAGTTGCTATGGGGATGATTAAAAATAAATTCCATTTCTCACTACACCTTGCTAATGTACTGACCAGAGGCAGAAAGAAGTATCTGGAATAAAGCAGAAGCACAGCCAGTACTCCTAGCCAAGAAGGGGAAGATGGCAGCCTGGTGAGGTTTAAAGGATCCAGTCTAGAGCCACAGCAGGGGGTGGGGGGCTCCCTGGACAGCGCCTGCCCAGGACCTGCGGAGTCCAGGGCGGCTTCCTCTCCTCCCCTCAGAGCCTGGCTCCCAACAGCCGCACCACAGCGCAGGCTGGGGAAGAGCACCCCTCCCTGAGCAATCTGTTTGGAGAGACACCGGTCCTCAGCTTTGGACAGTACCCCAGGGGTCCCTGCTCTACCAGACTAACCCTGTAGATGCTGGACTGGACTGCTAGCCCATCTGGAAGCTCTTCGGGAGAGGGCAGGAAGCCAGAGGCTGGCGTTACTTCAGAGAGTGACCACTTTCCAAAAGGAGAATTCAGAAAAAGATGTGATTAAAACTGGATCAATGTTACCAATTAAATTCCAATCTCCCTACAGCTGACATTTTTTTTTTGGTGGGGCCACACCCACGGGTGCTCAAGGCTTACTCCTGGCTCTGTGCTCAGGGATCACTCCTAGCAGGGATAAGGGAACCATATGTGGTATCAAGGACTGAACCCAGACTGGCAGTGTGCAAGGCACGCACCTTAAGCCCTGAGGTCTCTCTCCAGCCCTCTACATCCTTTCAGAGCAAACGTGCGATCTGGCAAGTCACCGTGCCTGAGTTCTGAGAGCGGCTCCAGCCAGTTAATCAAGTCCATAGGGAGAGCTGAGGAGCTGAGATCTTCAGCTGGGTGGTCAGATGTGCAGATAGACCCACAGGGAGTGAGGGACTAGATCAGGAGACGAGCCCTTAACCCAGGGAGCTCTCAAGCCACCTCCAGGCAGGAGGGAGCATGTCAGGCTGAGAAGGCACAGGCATCCAGCTGTTGTTGCATTACCCCCACCCCCAACACACACACACACACACACACACACACACACACACACATACAGAGAGAGAGAGAGAGAGAGAGAGAGAGAGAGGAACTGGGCCCAGATCCCTTTAGGTGTTAAGCAAAATGCCTGATACAGAGAAAGTACAGCAATGCTGCCTGCCGGGCCAGAGGGGACTGTGCTACTGACTCCCTCTCCCCCTCCCTCCCTCTCTTCCTCTCTCTCCCTCTCTCTTTCTCTCTCCCCCTCCCTCTCTCCCTCTCCTTCTCTCTCCCTTCCTCTTTCCCTCTCTCCCTCTCTCTCTCTCTCTCTCTCTCTCATACACACACACACACACACACACACACACACACACACACACACACACCCCTCTCCTCATCCACATTCCTGTGTGGAGCAAGACCTGGGCACTGCTGACAGAGTTCCTGAAGAGTAACAGAGCAGGCAGTGACCTTGGTTTCTAGATCTTAACTCCAGAAAGAAACAACAACTTCTGAGGCAGCAGCAAGTCCCAGAGGTGGAAACTTAACAACACTCAGAGTAACAGTTTCTCCCCAAACACAAGGATGTACGTATGGAGCTATCAGAATCCTCAAGGCTGAAGAATGAGATTATTGTATAAATGGTCAACCTGCTACCCATGTGTGACACTTCTAAAAGGCAATTATGCTTGTTACTTATTTTCTTTCTTTAAGTTTAGTTAATGGACTCATAGTTTCATTTTGGCAAAAATTTAATACAGAAAACGATTTGCTAATCAAAGCTATATTTGTCCTTATTTCTCAGACATGGTTATTCAGTGCCTGAACCATCATTTTATCACAGATATCACAAATGAGAGCATATGGTTAAACACCTAAGCAGGTATGCAACATCATTAGCAATACATAAAATAAAATATTACATGCATATGTGTTACTCTCTCCATGGATATTTATTGCCATGTGAATGGTTTATGGCACGTAGTCCATTCCACTACTTGTTGGAGATCATCCATCACAGTCAAACCCAGTCTATGTTTATCATATCCAGTATAATCTCTCAAGCCCTGATTGATCGACATCCTAGTACAATCCTGTCCCTCCTCTCCCTCTGGGCACAAATAAGTCCTGGGACTTTCCATCAAAGGACTTGACCTGGTCTCTGGGTCTCAGAGGGACTTTCTCACTAAAACACCCACTCTGAAGCAAGACACATCTAGGAAAGAATGACGAATCAGCTGGGATCACACATAGTTGTGAAGTTGTATTAACTTGGTATTAGTTATTTCGTTTTGTTTGGGGGCTACACCTGGCAGTGCTCAGGGGCCTACATGTGGCACTGGGAATCAGACCTGGGTGACTCACACACAAGGCAAGCACCTCCCGCACTGTGCCTTCTCTCCAGCCTGTCAGTGTTTCTCCATGTTTGGGAGGATGCTATGATCCAGCCAAGTCCATTTCAACTCTCAACACAGACAAGCAACCTTTTTTCTATCAAGTCATGTATATGAATGAATGAGTAGAGCAGTTCGTTCCGGAGCTGCCCGTCCCGGCTCAGGGCAATCATTTCTTTTCTGTTACAGGCCTATCTCTCTCTCTCTCTCTCTCTCTCTCTCTCTCTCTCTCTCTCCTATTTTCTAAACAAATATCAATTTCTCCTAAATAAAACTTCCGTCTTAAAAAGAAGAGAGATAAAATGAAAATACTTTCGCCATCCCAGATCTACTTCCTGCCCATTCTTCAAATCACTTCTATGAATTTGCTCTTCCTCCGTCCAGTTCTACTTTACTCTTTGTTTTATCTAAACTTTCCCAAATTTTTTAAAAGAAAAGAAAATGAGGAGAAACATAGAACACGTGTGCCATTGAAGCCCCCTGTGATGGACTCCCAGACACCCCCTGCCCTGCTGGGAGCAGCCCCCCACCACCACCAGTGGAGGTGATGCCCGGGGGGCCAGGAGGGCTGCCTACAACCTCACACCAGGTCCCCACCATCCCCGAGCTCACCTGGGTCCAGGTGTGTGAAGGAGCCCACCACGAAGTCCAGCGTGGACACAGCCAGCAGCAGCAGCAGCAGCAGCTGGAGGCGGATGATCCATTTGACCCCCGCAAGGTTAATGCCCAGCAGGGCTAGCAGCACCGCCAGAGAAATGCCGCGCACGGCCCAGATGTTGCGGAGGCTCAGCAAGTCTGAGATGGACTCAGCGAAGCCGGTGATGTACATGGCGCCTGCAACACACTGGAGCAGGGGCAGAGATCAGGCCAGGGTCCTCTGGTTCTCCCATCCCCAGAGAGGAGACGGACCCTCAGCCCCATGCAGGGTGAGCCAATGTCAGTGGAAGCAAGAGGAAAGACAGAGGGGGAGACCCCCACGCCCCCACACTTCGGGAAGCCTCGGCAGCCACACCCACATCTCTCCATCACCACCATGTGGACTCACCTATCGGCCCATACACTCACGACTCAACCTCCAAAGAGACGCAACCCTAGCCACTAAAATTCACAGGCGCACTGACCTTCAGGCTGAGAACTTGGGTGCCCCCGCCCTGCTGACGGGCAGGCACCCACACCCACCCACGGCTGCTGCCACACCAACAGCCCCACCCACTGCTCCACAACTGACTTCTTCAGAGATGCCAAAGTGACAGGGCTGGAGCCATAGCTCAGCGGATAGGGTGTTTGCCTTGCACGCGGCCGACCCGGGTTTGATTCCTCCGTCCCTCTTGGAGAGACTGGCAAACTACCGAGAGTATCCCGCCCACACGGCAAAGCCTGGCAAGCTCCCCGTGGCATATTCGATATGCCGAAAACAGTAACAACAAGTTTCACAATGGAGACATTACTGGTGCCCGCTCAAGCAAATCGATGAACAATGGGAGGACAGTGCTACAATGCTAAAGTGACAAAAGTTCCAGGCACTCTGGTTTCCAGGTTGAAAGATCTGGCACCATCCTCGAGTGGGGGCAGTCAGCCTCCACCACCCACCCCCTACTTCTGGAAGCCGCAGCAGCCACACCCACACCCAACAGCCACTGCTGTGTGCACACACCCATCAGCCCAGTTCTACAGATCCCTAAAGCGTCACAGTCATGACAGCTGCGAATTCCACACTTCTGATATCCCACCAAATTAGATGGGAAAGCAGCACAGAAACCAGCTAAGCTCAGCAGACAAGAACAAGGACACAGAAGGCTCAAAGGAAGCCTCGCAAACCCTCAGACAAGGACTTGGAAATGGCGAGATATAAACATTTTCACAAATTATTTTACTGAAGTATTTTTTGATAATTCCATTAGTTGTAACAAACAACATAAAATAAATATTTTGTGCCTGCTAAGGAGGCAGGTTTGGGGTGGCTGGGGAAGTGGGGCGTGCCGGCGGGCAGTCACTCTGGTGGTGGGCTCCGTGCTGGAACGTGAATGCCCAGACAACTGTATTATGAACCACTTTGTAAGCCACAGTGTTAAACAAAGTGTAAAACAAGAAAAGAAAAAGAGGGGAGAGAAAGAAGACAGGACCTGAGGCCCCTAGTTTCCATTTTTTAATGAAAAACAAAACCTGCAGAGCAAAAGTTAACAAAATTCCACCTGCTGGCCAAATCCTGTTTACGGCCTCATCTGCGAGTAGTTTTATTGGAACACACCATGCCCATTTCTTCATATTCTACAGCTACTTTCACACTGCAGTCATAGTTTTGGTGCTTGTGACATAAACATAAAACTTGCAAAATCCCTAATATTTACTAGTTTGCCCTTTACATAAGAAGTTTACTGAACTGGCAAGAGATGGCACAGAGGTTAAGTTACTGCCTTGCATGGACTGATTCAAGCTCAATCTCCAACATAAGATCCAGGAGTAAGCCCTGAGCTTCATTGGGCATGCCCCAAACTGCAAGCTCCCACTCTCCCAAATGAAGAAATTATTACTAACCCTGCTCTCGGATGGGCCAAATAATCTGCTCCAGCAACTGTTAAAAAGAAATGAAAGCACCACAGCTAACGGGAGCTAGTAAGGGCCAGGAACAGGCATCTGGAACGCCCATCACAGTCCTGGGGAAGGACCTCGAGCCAGTGACCAGACCACCTTAAGAGTCAGGAGAGCCAGTCTAAGGCAAAAAAGAAAAGAAAAAAAGAAAGAAAAAAAGGCTGGAGAAAAGCTAAGTGAGACAGACCAGAAAAATATTAACACAACAAAAACATTCGTTTTTTGAAGAGAAGCCTTTATTTGTATTAGCCAAGAAAAAGTGAGAAGGTTCAAGTCGTTCAAGTCAGGAATGAAAGGAGGCATGCCCATCTTACCAAACGAAAATGATAATAAGGGAATTCATCCACAATTTATAAATACACCAATATATTAGCTAGCCTATATGGAATCAACAAGTGCCTAGAAAGACACACACCAACACAGACTAAAAAAGAAATCGAAAACTAAAACACACCTAAATAAGTAAAGAGATTAAATTAGCCATCAAAAGACTTACTGTAGGAGCACAGCATGTAGGGTGTTTGCCTTGCACACGGCCGACCCGGGTTCAATCCCTGGCATCCCATATGGTCCCCCGAGCACCGCCAGGAGTAATTCCTTAGTGCAGTGCCAGGAGGAACCTTGAGCATCGCCGGGTGTGACCCAAAAAGAAAAAAAAAAGACTTACTGTGAAGGAAAGTCCAGGAACAGATGATCTGGCTGCTAATTTCTATTTGGAACGTTTTGCAAATGCTTCCACAAAATGGAAGCGAGAAATCCTCCCAGATCATTCTATGAAGCTAGCATTATCCTGATACCAAAACTAGACACAGAAGCCCCTGAGCCCCATGTCCCTCAGGAATATGGGCATATATTGTATATGTACATACCTGCAAAATTTCTCAACTAAATATTAGCAAACAGTGCAGGGGCGAAATCACGCCCTAATCCGAGGGTCAGCCCGGGTCAGTCGCAGACCAAACGGAGGCGCCAAGACAGATGGTGCCACGCCGCTGGCCTGCCTCCCCCCTGCCCGGCACAGAAGTGCCCCTTGGGGAAGCCTCAGCATCCCAGTGGCCCTCCCTCTCTCAGCAGCGCTGCTGCTGCCGCCCTGCTGATCACCCCAGCTGAGGGCACGTGGGGAGTAAGGTCTGCCCACGCTGCGGCTTGTCTGGCTACAAAGAAGCAGAGAAGTGGAAAATCAATATACAATCCCCAGGGTCCTAGAGTCACCTGCCCCCCTATTACTCACCGCCCGAACCGATTAAACTCTTTCCCCCACAAAGCACAGTGACAATCTGACCTCACGCCGGCCTCTGCTCAGCCGCTGCCCGCCTGACTCGCTGCAGTTCCTCTTTAAGGTGTTTTTTAAAGTATTTTTTCAATCACCCACTGCCTTTTGCCACATCCTAAAAAACCTTTTCCACTCCACGAAATGGTGACGAATCACTGCTTCTCGACGCTGCTCTCATTCTGCAGGTCGTCCTCCCTGCGCTCCAGCTGAACAAGCCTGGGCCTGGGTCTTCCTTACCCCCACAGGGTACTGCACCCCCCCCCCAACAAGGCCGCCCCTGTGAGCACTCTCAGACTGCTTGCCCGCCAGCCGCTGCACCTTGCCTGAGCCAGGCCTGCCGTGCCCCGGGGAGCCCCAGCACACAGAGAAGCGCCTGCTTCTAGGAAAGTCCTTCGCTTCTGCACTGAGGTCCCCTCCTAGGGAAGAGCACCCAGGGATCAGGCTCCTCCCACCCCAACCACTCTGGAGATATGGAGGGCTCAGTCAAGGTTCCCCTTCCTGACCCCCACGCCTCCCCCTAGAGTGCCCATTCATAAAGTGGGCAGCTCTGTCCCATCCCGGCCACCTGCTGCAGGGGATGAGGGTGAGAGGTCAAGGGCAACCAGAAAGGCAGGAGTGGGCCGGGATGTGGCATGGTGGTAGAGAACTGTGTGGCATGTGTGAGGCCCCGAATTCAAGCCCCAGAGCCAGTAAAACAAACCGCCTCCAAGAGGGTGTCATTGGGTAATTGGAGGCTGGGGAACAGAGCCAAGGGGAAGTCACTTGGTTTGCACGCAGGGGACCCAGTTCCATCCTGGGCACCACATGTGGGCCTCTGCGCCCACCAGCAGGGGGCTCTGAGCACTGAGCAGGAGGGAGTAAGTCCGAGCATGGCTGGATGTGCCCCAAGACCAAAAAAGAGAAAAAGACCCACAACGAAACACAACGGAAAGGAAGGCAGGAGAGAGCCCACAGCGGCCCCACACTCACCTGCCCGAACACGTAGAGCAGCCCGACCGTGCCCCCTGTGCGGCCACCCAGCACGGACGAGACCATGGAGTAGACGCCGCCGCCGCCCACGCCGCAGTGCTCAGCCACCCCGATGCCGGACAGCACGGTGATGAGGGCCACCAGGACGACGAAAGACACCAGGACCATGCCCACGAGCACGCCTGTGTTTCCCTGCAGGGCGGTGAGAGGGACATTAGGGCTCAGGGCCGGGGCGCGCAGCCACTCCACACCCCCAGGGCTGTGGCAGGAGCTGGAGGGGGCAGCAGCCCCAGGGCAGGCAGGGTGAGGGCCTCAAGGGCCGGGCACAGGCTCTGCATGGGGCAGCCCTGGCTCCATCTCCGTGTCACATGGTCCCTCAATTGCTACCAGGAGTGACCCTTGAGCACCAGAAAGAGAGTAGCTCTTAGAGCATGGCTGGGTTTGGCCCCAATCCACTCACCCCCCAAAATCTCATGAGCACCTCCCCCCAAATCTCTTGCCTCTCCACCTCCCCACAACCCTTCCTCTCTGTGCCAGTAAGCCCAGCGGGAGCCATTGCAGGCTGCAGAACCTTACGCAAAGGGCCAGGGTCTCTGACCCTGGGGACAGAGGAGGGGGCAAGTGAGTCCAGGAGAGGACACACGTGCCCACGGGGGGAGAGGTGGGTGCCCGACTGAATGCCGAGGAGGACCGAGGCCAGAGCACCTCGGCTGTGGCTGCAGTCGTGCCGCCCCTGTGTGCTCCTGGCTGACGTGTCAGTTGGGGACAATGACACTGGCCTTCCGTGTTGTTGGAAATGGTTTTAGCGGGATGACACGCAGTAGAAAGCCCCTGACTACCACAGTGGCGTCTGAGTGATCGGCCTTTCTTACCAGATGCACCGTATAAGCATCCGCCTCCTGGGCCTCCCCTAGGAGGCCAGAGGAGCGCCTAGGTGAGTGTATCTGCGGGTCCTAGGTGAGTCTACCTGCGGGTGCGCTCAGGAAGAGGCTGCCAGCAAGGAGCTGCGAGTGCAGGTGAGAGTCAGAGGCGGGCAGGAGGCTGGGGCGGTGGGTCGGCCTCGTGCCCATTAGGAGAGGGACTGTCAGCAAACTCAGAAGCAGAAAGCAGTCTCCGCGTGGAGAACTGGAGCCTGTGCACCGCTGTGGGTGGGCAACTCAGCCTCCAGGGTCCTGGCCCCGCTCCAGCCAGGCTCCTGGGCAGGGGGAGGCTGTGCCGGGCTGTTCGTCCACTAGCGTGCTCACCAGACAAGTCACATCTGACGAGATTCTATGTGTGCTTGTGTGTGTGTGCGTGTGTGCACGTGAATGCATGTATGTGTGCTTGTGTGTGTGTGTGTGCATGTGTGGACATGTGTATGCGTGTGTGTTCACGTGTGTGCATATGCACATGTGTGTGAGTGTGTATGCGTGAGTGTGTGCATGTGTGTGCATGTGCGCATGTGTGTGTGTGTGTGTGTGTGTGTGTGTGTGTGTGTGTGAGCGTGTGTCCCTCCCCTCCCTTTTAGTTGTGAGGTCGCGTGGGCGCTCAAAGGGCTGCACACTTTTCCCGTGGTGGCTGCAGCCAGACTGCGCACAGCCCGGGGGTCGTGTCAGTAGCCCGTCTTTCAAGGCAGAAGTCCTGATGCTTCGCTTCTCAGGCCCCTGATTTTGAATTTCAGAATTGTTTTGTATAGTGACAGAAGTCAAACTCAGGGCCGAGCACATGCTCTGGGCCGCCTGCCACTGGTCTCTGTTTGCCTGGCAGGCATCTGAGTGAGTTCTGTCATGGGGCTTTCGTTGGTTCTATTTGGGGGGAGCAATATCCAGCAGTGCTCAGGGGCTACTCCCAGCACGGTGCTCAAGACCACTCCCAGTGGTGCTCAGGACTGTGTGATACCAGGGACGGAGCTCAAGTCTCCTGAACACAAAGCAAAGCACATATTCCAGTTGTGAGCTTCTCCCTGCCTTCAGGACTTTGTGTTATTTTTTTAAGAATGTGTTCTCTGTATTTTCTACTCTTGGGCTAGAGACACAGCACAGCAGTTAAGGCCCTTGCCCTACCAAGGCTGACTGGAGTTGAGCCCCGGGAACCACATACTCAACTCCCTGACCACCACAAGGTGTAGCCCTCCCCGAAAAAAACAAAACAAAACTTTTATTTTCTGTTCTTCCTTTTGCCATTAAGATCAAAATAGTCTATTTTTTGTTCTTCGACAGTAAACTAAAATTTATATAAACACATGAAATTTGAATATTTTTCTAAAAACCTAAAAGATACAAAGAGAGTGGAGTATTTGTGGATTTTTTTTGCCCTTATCATAAAGTCATTAATGATTTAATTATTTTTGAACCTCCAAGCTAGATGCAAATTTCCACAAACTTCTAAAAATTTTAATCTTTTAAAAACAGGAAAATTCAGTAAACTTTCATTTCCAAATGTTCTAAGGAAGAATAATCAGAAGCATCTTCTGGTTATAAAACGTAGTTATATTTACCCCGAATGCCCTGGGACACAGCAAGAAAGTCCTGGACTGCTGTGTGGCGTCTGAGAGCGATGGGCAGAGCACTGGCTCAGGAGGGTTTGGGCTCCCCAGTGCATAAGGAGGCTCCTGAGAGGCAGCCCTCACAGTGCTCCCCCAGGCCTACCCATGTGACGGCTCATTTCATTTCTCAGCAAGTCTAGGAGCTCTGATTGTTTACTCAAACATTATTCTAAGTGCTGCAATAAATGGTTTACTTTTGGATGTGATTAACATTTATAATCAATAGACTTTTTTTTAACAATTAGGTCATTGATTCTAGAGGTTCTAGAATGGGGGTGGGCCTCGTCCAATCACTTGCAGCCTTGAGCACAAAGACTGCGTTTTCCCAAGGAAGGAATTCTGTCTCTGGACTGTAGTGTCAGGGATTAAGGTGCTGCCTCCACGGAGCTGGCCCTGCTTCCGGCCCTAGCACCGCTGGCCCACGGAGCACCCCGGGCAGCTGAGAAGAGGAGGGTGGGGTCCCCAGTTCTCCTCAACACCACCCGGAAGGCCCTTTTGTGCCCCAAATCTACTTGAATTCCCAGTTTTGGGGTTCAAGATATGGCAACATCAGTTCTCAAATGAGTCTCTCTTGTCCTGCACTTAGGGATGTGTTTGCTGCCACAGGCAAATGGGCCAGTTTCCTCTCTTGGAGTAGAAACCGGAGCCGATCTGCTCTGAAAAACCTGAAGGTGTACCCATACGCCAGGGACCCTCCCTCCCTCCCTCCCTTCCTCTCTCTGTCTCTCTCTCTCTATGACTCTGTGTGTCTCTCTCTTTGTCTTAGTCTCTGTCTCTGTCTCTCTCTTCCCTCTCCTCTCCACTCTCTCTCCTCTCTCTCCTTCTGTCTCTGTGTCTCTCTCTGGGTCTCTGTGCCTCTCTCTGTATATGTCTCTGTCTCTGTCTCTGTCTCTCTTCCCTCTCCACTCCACTCTCTCTTCTTTCTCTCCCTCTCTCTCCCTTTCTGTCTCTGTGTCTCTGTGCCTCTCTGTGTCTCTGTCTCTCTCTGTCTCTCTCTCTGCACAGAGCGGGTGGGCCAGACCTGGAAGTGCTCAGGCTTAGGGGACCATACGGGATGCTAGGGACAAATCTGGGTGCCCTGCCTGCCGTCTACTACTCTGCCTCGCCCCCCTTCCATAGCTCCCCTTGGGGGGGCAGTGTCCGATCTCTCCCTGGCTGTTTGCCAGCAGAGGGGGGAGGATGTGGACCTGGCCCCCCCGAGCAGCCTGCCTGCCTCACCAGTCCCGGGGGTCAGATACTCTGAACACGCCGGCTGGAGGTCCCAGGGCAGCTCCCAACACAGCAGAGGGTAAGCTGGCCTGCGGGATGCCCTTTGAGAAGGGTCCGCACTCGGCCTCGGGCAGGGCCAGGGCACAGGTGAGGCCTGGGGCAAGCGGGAGTGGCCCCACGCTGTATAAACTGGCCTCCACCTCCTCCCCGCCCCTGAGCTCGGGTTCCGCAGCCCCTAGCCGAGGGCGAGCGGGCAGGGGCCTCGGTGACACAGCCCTCCCATCCCGGACACCCCCGCCCTTCAGAGACAACAGGGACCCCCACATCACTCACCACCAGCCAGCCAGTCCTCAGGAAGAGGACGACCCCGAAAATGTTGATCATGCAGGATGTGAAGACGCCGTCCCAGGTGCCGAAGAGCACGGGCTCCCACATGAGCAGGGGGACCCTCCACCAGGGCCGCGGCTGGGCCAGCGCCTCCTGAAGCAGAGCAAGGGTCAGCAGGGGCATGCAGGACGGGCACAGCCTGTGCCGGGCACTGCCATGCCAGGGCGCTCAGCAAACGCGCCCCCTCTGCTCAGCCGCTTGGTGTGAGTGGGAACACAGGCAGTTCCACAGAGTGGAAGCAGAGGCAGGGCTGGCGAGGCCTGGGTGGACAGAGGACTGGGCCCCAGCTCTCGGCCCCCACAGCTGGGGTGACATTCACAGATCACAGAGAATTCATCACAGCGGTCACTAGGCTGCCCACATGGCACCTGCCCCTGAAGGGCTGGGGCTGGGGCGGGGACAGGAGCAGGGGACTCGGGTAAATTGTTTTGGTTTGGAGACGTGCAGCATCTCAGTACGGCAGTGCTTGCTTTGTATGTGGCAGCCCACCTGGCCCCGAGCCCACCAGGACTGATTCCTGAGTACAGAGCCAGGAGTAACCCTCAGGCACTGCTGGGGCATGTCTCCAAAGGACAGAGAAATTGAATTTGGATCTGGAGAGGTCTGGAGGGGTCGAGAGAGGGTCTGAGGGATCGGGAGAGGGTCTGAGAGGTCAGGAGAGGGTCTGAGAGGTCGGGAGAGGGTCAGGAGGGCTCGGGAGAGGGTCAGGAGGGCTCGGGAGAGGGTATGAGGGGTTGGGAAAGGGTCTGACGGGTCAGGTACTCGTCGGGGAGGGTCGACTGGAGAGGGAAGAGGTGAGGAGGGGCATGCTTTGCTCACAGGGGACCTGGTTCTATCCACAGCACTGCCTGGCCCACAGGGTGCCTTTGGGAATAAGCCCTGAGCACTATCTATGTGGTGCAGAACAAACACAGCAAAAATAAGACAAAGAACAAGAGGGAGGAGAGAAAGAGAGAGAGAGAGAGAGAGAGAGAGAGAGAGACAGAGACAGAGACAGAGACAGAGACAGAGACAGAGAGACAGACAAAGACAGAGATACAGAGAGAGACAGAGACAGAGACAGAGAAAGAGCATGCTAAGGAGAGAACATACTGCCCAAAGTCTGAATCCCCACCAACAGTGTTAAAATCTCTTCTTTCCCCTGAGCCTCACTTACTAAATGTTACTTGTGCTCCTGTCCCGAAAATTCAGGCTTTCAGGTATGAATTTCTAATAGGCTGGACTTTGCTTGCCTGTGACTCCATGTGCCTGACCCATAAAAGTCCTTGAAGACATTCAAAGCTGTTTCTCTATTTTGTTGGACTTTTTATTTGGGCTCCCAAGCACTGCCAGGGTCCATGACACTTGGCCACTCGGTCAGACACCCCAAGGCATGGGCCCGGCACGCCTTGCTCAGGCCCAGAGAGGCTGGAGGCCAGCAGGACACCCCAGTGGCACTAGACGAAGAGTGGGGTGGAACGGGAGGCCAGGGGTCAACTCAAGGTCTTGTCCCGCGGCACGCAGCCCTGGTCCCTGGGCTCTCTCCCACTCTGTACTTCCGCATTTCTACAGTCTCCCGATTTCTTCTCTGAAACTGTGGGGTATTTGTTTAGCTGATGCCATGGGGGGAGCCCTCCGCCCCAGGGTTCACTCAAAGATCGTTTACAAGAAGAGGCAGAACTGCCGAGAGCCTCTCCTGAGCATCAACGGACAACAGCTGACATGGGTTTGGTGACCACGCGGGGCACTGGAGGAATGTGGACACCATGCTTTATAAAGTGATAAAAGAAAGTGACAGTCTTCCCAGGGCTTGGTCATCAGAGATGACAGGAAGGGGTGTGTGTGTGTGTGTGTGTGTGTGTGTGTGTGTGTGTGTGAGAGAGAGAGAGAGAGAGAGAGAGAGAGATTGTTTCATGGAATAAATACAAACCTGGGAAAAGGAGAAGGGTAAACCCCTAAACAAATTTTTGGGGGACGCTGGCGCTGCAGGGTGTCAGTGCTAAGAGCCACTGACAAACCAGTGGCCGTCTCGGTCCCCCACCCCTGCCTGCCTCACCCGCAGAGCAGCGGCCCAAAGCTCCTCTTCCAGTGATGGGTGGGGCTCCCAGGAGTCAGCCCCACCCTGGGGGTTTCCTTTTGGGTCATGGTCAGCTCATGAACATGAGAACATGAGCCCAGAGGTGGTTCGGAGGAGTTTGTTATGAATACTAAGACGCTGTCAGCATACTCATCAACTAGGAAGTTCCAGTGGGATGGGCACATCACCAGAAAGAGGAGACACTCTTCCCACCTCTCTCTCTTTCTCTCTCTCTCTCTCTCTTGCTCGCTTTCTCACTCTCTCTCCCTCTCTCTGTCTCACTGTCTCGCTCTCTCTCTCCATACATATATGTGTGTATGTAAATATATGCATGCATATATATATACAGATATATATATATATATATATAATCATTGGGGCTGGAGCGATAGCACAGCAGTAGGGCGTTTGCCTTACACGCAGCCAACATGGATGACCCAAGTTTGATTCCTCCGCCCCTCTCAGAGAGCCCGGCAAGCTACCGAGAGTATCTCGCTCGCACGGCAGAGCCTGGCAAGCTACCCGTGACATATTCGATATGCCAAACACAGTAACAATTGTCACAATGGAGACGTTACTGGGCCCGCTCGAGCAAATCGATGATCAACGGGATGACAGTGATATATAATCACTGCAAACAGCACCACCACCTCTGGCTACCCTGCCACCATCACTGCTATCTCTCCTTTGTGGGATCTCACCCTGGGAGCAGCCCGTGCTGGTAAGTCCGATGGGTGCGGACACGGCCTGTCTGTCCTCGACCCCCTCTAAACCACCCCCTTCTCCCTGGGTCTGGAGAAGGAGGTTGGCTCCCCAGGGAGAGGCTGGGAGGTGGCGCTTTCTCTCTCCCGCCTGCCCGCCTCCCCACTCTGCCTGAGCTCCGGGGCACCGGGAGGTGAGTGAGAATTCTGGCAGTGCCCAGTAGTTTGCGGGCTCCTGTTCTCAGGGCTATGCGAGTGGCCACTCCCCCTACATCCCCCAGGAGGGCCAGCCAGGCTCGAGAGCCCTCTGCCGCGTGGAGTCGGAAGCTGGTCTGCGTGCTAAGCTAAACAGAGCTGGCCACCATGAAGCCGCACTGGCCCAGTGCCCACGGGCTATGCCGAGAGGCCTCTGGTCTAGGAGCAGTGGGGGAGGGGGGTCGACGCCATGGTCCTGTCTTCCGGCCCGGGACTGTGTCCGACCCTGCAGTGGGGAGGCTGCTCAGCTCAGGGCCCCGTGCCCAACCGTCCTCCAGCCCGGCCAATGGGAAGGACAGGGTGGGCATGGGATGCCCCAGCAGTCAGACTCCTGGCCTCCCGGATGGAGAGGTGGCAGCCAAAATAAGGAAGAGAAACAAAACCAGGAAGAAAACGAAAGCCTCCCTCCGGCTGGTGAGAGGCAGAGCTGGCTCATCCCTCCTCGTCGCCAGCCCCCCAGCTCACTCCCAGCCGCTCCCCTGCCTGGGGCGTGGGAAGGGGGGGGGCGATAACCGGAAGTGGGATCACCTGAAACTTGGCTGACGGTGCCCAGGGAGCAGCCTTGGGCCCTCCGCAGACCCGGGGCCCAGCCAGCTCCCGAGTGAACAGTGATGCTCACACAAAACGGTTGCGGGGAGCAGAGGCAATGCCACGTGTGCTGCGCCCACACGGCCTCACCAGGATAAAGGGGGCGGGCAGACAGCACGGGGCTGCACCAGCTGCAAGTCAGCCGCATGCCACACAAGGGCCCTGAGCGCCACTGCTGGGCACAGAGGCAGGAGAAGCCCCTGGGTCCTCTGGGTACAGCCCAGTGCCCCGCCCCCCCACCACCACCAGAAAAAGATAAAGAAGCCCAGGGCCCCTCTAAACGGCAGTGCGAACACGCAGGGCAGGCTCTCTCCTGAGGCCTCACCAGCTGGAGGAGGCTGGGTGGGCCCGGGGCCAGTCTCCCTGACCAGCTTCCTGTGCTCTGTGCCCAGGGACTGCACCCAGCTCCAGAAGCACCTGGTGCAGACTAAGCTCACGGCCACAGTCCTGGGGAGTCTCACCACTGATGTCTAGGGGTCCGCCAGAGGGACCTGGACCGGACGAGCACCCCGGAGGGCGGGTGCACTGGGCTTCTGCGACTCAGCGGCACTCAAAGCTTCTCGCTCGATGCAACCGCCTCTCGCGCCTGCAGGAGCACCCTGAAAGGGCAGATGACAGCCCTTTCTCTCAGGGCAGCAGTTGAGAAGCAGCTTTGGGTCACGGCCAGCCCCGGCCTGTGCTGTCTGCAGGAATCACCTGCAGTGAGTTGGCTCTGCCCAGCCCACACAGGGACTGGCCCACGTGTTGCCCACTGCGGTCTGGCCTTCGTGGGGCTGGCCACCCTGCCCTGGCCCCGAGAAGCCACCTGCATGCAGCTGGCCCTGCCCTTTTGAGGGTCACAGCCACTCGGCTTCAGCAGAACCCCTCTCCCACCCGCCGCTCTCCCGGCACAGATGCTGCCGCGGGAAGGCCAGGCTCATGGGGTGGGCAAAGTCTGACTTCCCGGATTTGAATCTGGCAGCACCCTTGGTCAATATTGAGTCAGCTGCCAGCCCTAGAAGCGCGGGGTCTGTGGCAGTTTGGGTCTGCTGCCAGGAGCAGGCCGGGGGCCAGGAACTGCAGCGGCTTCTGCGTTCCTGAAGTCTGAACGGTGAAGCCCATCCCCACCTAATCCGTCCGAGGCTGGCAATGCTGCAGTTACACCACTGCACAGCTGCCAAGGGACGGCCTGGGCCTCGCAGACCCCAGACCACACAGCACACCACCCTGCCACCACACCCACACATCCTCTCAGCCTAACAAACGGTGAGAAACCATTACTAACGCTAGGTAGAAAGCCTGGCTTTGGAAGGGCAGGAGTTTGCAGGGGGAGGCATTTCTACAGAATCTGCCAGTTACAGGATTGAGCAAATAAGTAAACCTATTAAGTGGGAGTCAGGTGTGGGGCCAGAGAGATAGTACAGTGGGTAGGACACTTGCCTTGCTCATGGCTGACCGGGTTCGATCCCAGCACCATATGATCCCCAGCCCACCAGGAGTGTTCTTGGGTGCAGAGTCAGGAGTAAGCCCTGAACACTGTTGGATGTGATCCCAAAACAAAATAAAACACGGTGTGCTGTCTGCCCGCCCCCTTTATCCTGGTGAGGCCGTGTGGGCCGTGTGTTTTTTTAAAACGGGAGTCAAGTTTTTCAAGAAATTTTTGAGTTTTAGGAGAAGGGTGTTACAAATAAAAGAAGAATCAGGGGCTGGAGCGATAGCACAGCGGGTAGGGCATTTGCCTTGCACATGGCTGACCCGGGTTTGATTCCCAGCATCCCACAGGGTTCCCTGAGCACTGCCAGGAGTAATTCCTGAGTGCATGAGCCAGGAGTAACCCCTGTGCATCACCGAGTGTGACCCAAAAAGCAAAAAAAAAAAAAAAAGAAGAAGAAGAAGAATCAACATTAGTGAGTTGCAGCTTTAAATATATGTATATATGTATACATGTGCATATATACACACATATCCATGAACAGAAAAAAAAAGAATACATAGATGTTCTATATTCTCGATAAATATTCTTTTCCCCTCTCCCTTTAAAGGGTTTCTAAGTCAAGACACCACAGTAACAGTAAGCATCCCTAACACCCATATAATTTTCCATAAATGCCATGCATGCCTCACTTTAAGAGAGCCAGAGGTCTTTGGAGAAATTACTAATTCATAACTGGGGCAGCAAAAGTACAAAATGAGCCTGAAGTATTTTATAGCAGAAAAGAAGGAATTGCTATAGAAAATAAAAACCGGATGTAACCTAAGGACATGGAAGTCACAACGAAGGGACCTCACCAGCCAAACACGAAACAAGGTGGAGATGGGAACGCATAGGAAACACACAGTGTTCTGATAAATTCTTGGGGGATGCTAGGCTCCCAGAGGCCGGGGAGCGGCCCCCAAGCCACGCATAGCCCACAGCAGGCCAAGCGCACAACCCCTCTGCATGAGCACTGCCCGTGGAGTAAGCCCTGGGCATCACACGACAATAAAGAGAAGCGGGGAGAGAACTTTTAAATAAAAAAATATCTAGGGGCCCGAGAGGTAGTGTAGTGGGTGGGGTGCTTGCCTTGATCCCCGGCAAGATGGCCCCCACGCCCACCAGGAGTGATCCTTGAGCACAGAGCCAGGAGAAACCCCTGAGCACAGCCAGTTATGGCCCCAAAACAGAAATTAGAACTAAATGAATAACTGACCCTGACACACCACATCCCACAGCAGGCCTCGGCCAGCGTCACAGCCCCAGCCCTGACCCCAGGAGACGCAGCCACTGAGCCCAGGGGGCACGGGCCTCTGGCTGAACACTCCGCTTTGAAGGAGGGGTGGGCCAAGACCCCACCCTGCCAAATCTCTGGCAGTCACACCCACATCCCACAGCCACAGCCCTGCAAACCACACAAATGCCAGCTGCACTGCCCACAGCTGCCCTGTAAGCAATTTCCCAGTTTCAAGGCTTCCCCCAGTAACCCCAGGGGAGACACAAGCCAAGCCAAGCCATGCCACGCCAAGCCGTGGAAAGGCACCAGCCCAGTCCCAGACTCCAGACTCCACCCCCTGACAGCCCAGCAGGAGCACACCACGTTAAATGGGAAAGCGGCACAGAAGCCAACTGAGCTCGGGAAACAAAATAATGACACGGAAGACTCAGCTAACAACACACCGTTCAGCAAACCCTCAGATAAGGACTTTAACAACCCCATTGTGAGGTTTAACAATTTTCACAAATTTTCTTTTACTGGTTTTCCAATAACTCCATTAGCCATTTAGTTGTAAAAAGCAATATAAAATAAATTATGTTGTGCATGCTCAGGGGACAGGTTGGTGGCATGGGGGGATTATGGGGACACTGGTAGAAGGAAGGTGACCTAGTGGTGGGACTGGAGTTGGAATACTGAATGCCCAAAACAATTGTATTATGAGCAACTTGTAAACCACAGTGTTTACAAAAAGTTTAAAAAACATTTTTAAAAAATATGATCTTGTAGAGAAGGGAGCACCAAATAAAGGGTGTTGGGAGGATCCTCCCAGGATGGGAGAAGCATGCTGAAAGTAGACTATAGAACAAACATGATTGCCACTCAATGCCTCTTTTGCAAACCACAACACCCAAAAGGAGAGAGAGAGAACAGAGGGGAATGCCCTGCCACAGAGGCAGGGTGGAATGGGGAGGGGGGGATGTGGGGTGGGAGGGATACTGGGATCCGTGGTGGTGGGAAATGGGCACTCGTGGAGGGATGGGTATTTGATCATTGTATAATTGAAACGCAAGCACAAAATATGTGAGTCTACAACTGTACCTCATGGTGTCTCAGTAATAAGTTTTTTTTTAAAAAATCTGATCATGGGGGCTGGAGTGATAGTACAGCGGGTAGGGCATTTGCCTTGCACGCGGCCGACCCAGGTTCGATTCGCAGCATCCCATATGGTCCCCCAGCACCGCCAGGGTAATTCCTGAGTGCATGAGGCAGGAGTAACCCCTGTGCATCAACAGGTGTGACCCAAAAAGCAAAAAAAAAATTTTTTTGATCATGGAGAATCTGGAGCCATAGTAAAGTCAGCCAGGTGTTTGCCTGGCGAGTGACTGCCCCAAGTTTGATTTCAGCCAAGATTCCAGCCTGTGCACAGCTGGGTGTGACCCAAAACAAACAAAAATGCTTAAAATCCGAGTTCATGCATATGTGACTGAACAAATTAAAAATATAAAGAAGTATGGAAAATCCTTCTTAGGAGAAGAAGAGCAATTAGTAACTGTAGGAGTGATTGGGTTGGAAAGCCACCTTTATAATCTTTACAACAGCCACTAATTCGGTGCAGAACCATCAAGAAGCTGAAGGCTTATGGGGAACAGGCTGAGTCTACAGCCTCGACAAAATAGCCACCCCAACAAAGAAAGAGTGGTCACTTCAGAGTGGATATCAAATCACAGAATAACAATACTTAACATCACCAAGAGTAGGACAAGACAAATGGAAACTGGAGTCTCCAGGTGAGATGCCCAGAGGTTACAGTATCACTCACTCCTGGCAAATAAGTAAAAACTAAAAACTTGTGAGATAGTTGCCTTGCAATTTGTCAACTTCAGTTTGATCCCCAGAACTGCATATGGTCCCTTGAGTACCACCAGTAGTGACCCCTGAGCACAGCAGGCAGCTCTGAGGAGCGTGCTGCAAAGAACTGGCCCCGGTTCTTCAAAAACTATCCAGGTCAGGCAGTAAGGTGATCCCAAGGTCTGGAGCACATCTCTGCATGCAGGAATCACAGGTTTGACCCCCAGCACCAAAAGGTCCCCAAGAACTCTCGGGAACGGCCACCAAGCATGGAGCCAGGTATGGTCCCTGTAAAATGATCAAGGTCATGAAAGACAGCTAAGGCGTGAGGAAGTGGTTCCATGTAAGATAACATTGGGTTGTGCTTTCTCCTCTGCCACAAGGAGTTTAGGTCTATCTGGTGACACCCATCACAGTGCTCCTGAAGCACCTCCATTCCTCTGTGTTTATTGGAATGTAGGTCTAAACATTTTAGGGCAACATTGATATGTCCTGTTTCCCTTGTCACAGGGAGCTTAGGGTTTTCACAGTTCTCCGGAGACACTTCTATTCCACTGTGTTCATCTGTAAAATCTTCTCTGTGCTCTCTTCCCCAACCGGTCTATCACCGTCTTCCCCTAATCAGACTCCGTTAACTTATAAGGTTAGATTCCTCAAAAATCTATGATTTTATATTTGTGAATGAAATATTGCTTTTCTCCTTCTCTTAAGTTCTTTTGCATAGTTTAAAGCTATGTTCTTTTTGTATAGGCACAGGAAGACAGTTAGTATTATGCTTTCATAACCTGGGGTTAATTGACTCCGAATAATATCCCCTCCCGGGCATCTGTTTTCTCAACTTAAGCCTCAGTAGCCCTTAGTTCCTAGCACCCCAAAAGCAGGGTCCCGACAAGGGACTGAATGGAACCAGGGCAAGGTGTGAGATACCCTGGCATAGAAATGAGCCAGGCCAAAGCACCACTTTAAGTTGAGAGTTTGATCATGGACAAATGCTGTCATGATTCAAAAAGTAATGACGAGATTAGGACCCTGCTAGGGATAGGAAAGATTAATCTGGCCTGAGCACTGTAGTCTGAGATCGAAATGGCCCCAGGAGAGCAATTCTACAAGCTTAATGTATCTCTTACTGTGTCCTTACAAAATGATTAATATTATGAATGCGTATATGTTGGGCTGGAGCGATAGCACAGCAGTAGGGCATTTGCCTTGCATGCAGCCAGTCTGGCTGAGCCGGGTTTGATTCCTCCGCCCCTCTTGGAGAGCCCGGCAAGCTACCAAGAGTATCTCGCCCGCACGACAGAGCCTGGCAAGCTACCCGTGACGTATTTCGATATGCCAAACACAGTAACAAGTCTCACGATGGAGACGTTACTGGGCCCGCTCGAGCAAATCGATGAACAATGGGAGGACAGTGCAGTGCAGTGCTTATGTTTGTTGGACTAAGGAGAGGAGAAACACACCCATAATTGGGATTTCAGTCTTGGGAGAGTCGTCTTGCTGGATGAGAATCTGTCCTAGAAGAAGCTTCCCCTGAGAGAAAAACTTTGCCTCTATTGATTGTATGACCACACCTACGTGTAATGATTACGCCTCATGCTTTGGGATTTCACTAGGCTGTAAGAGTGGGTTGGGGGAGCCAGAAGGAGAATGAAGGGGGAGCGAGGAGGAGAATGAAGTAGCATGGGGGAGGAGGAAGCAGGGGGAGAGTCAGAGGAGAATGGAGATGGGAACGGAATACTGCAACTGACACCAACCAGCCTGGCCCTTGTTCCTTCTTTAGCTGCCCATCGCCATCAGCCTCCCCGGGTGGGGGAAGTGGCGTGAGACTACCGAGCACAGGCAGTGGAGAGAGCCACCGAGGCCTTTCGTGTTTTATTTAGTAAATACACGGTTCCAGATAAAGAAACCAATGCAGGGTCTGCTCTGGACCCGGGGTGGCCGCTGAGTCTCTGTGGGGTGACAGGACTGCGGCTTAGATAACAGTGTGGATCACTGTTAAGTTTGCTGACCTTGATAAATACACTGCAATACAAAATTATTTTTTGTTGTTGCTCTGTTTTGCTTTGTTTTGGAGAACGCTCAGGGCTTACTCCTAGCTCAGGGATCACTCCTGGAAGGGTGCAGTGGGCAATAAGGGCTTCGAGGGATCTAACTCCAGGCCGGCCACGTGCACCCCCCCCCCCACTGTACTATCACTCCAGCCCCTAGAAAAGAAAATTCTTACCCTTCAGAAATACACTGATGTCTTCATCTTAGGATAAGGGGGTATGACAGCTGAAAAAATACTTTCAAGTGTTTTGGATAAAATTTGTATGTGATAAAATAAAATAAACTATACATCGGACAGAAACTATGCCTTGAGAGAGAAACTGGGTAACTGGTAAAACGAAAGAACAAAGTATTAACAACCAGTAAATCTGAGCTCAACATCTTTGGGGGTTCTTTATACTGGATCTTTATATCAATGTGAAATCTTATAAGAATTTGAAAATAACTTCTGATAAAGGTTTTCATAAGCAGAGGCCAAATGCTTATTTTCAGAACTGCCTGTTGATTCCTGTACCCCTGGAGGCCATGGAGGTGGGGGAGCAAGAGAGGAGGGGGGGCGGGGGGGACAGGAAAGCACAGGCTTGCAGGGGGTGGCCTGGTGAGATGCCTATTACTGCATGGTTCCAGGGTGCCGCCAGAGGACCCCCAGCACACAGTCAGGAGTAGCCCCTGGTCACCACCAAGGGCTTCCACCAAATAAAAGGTTGAAGAAATGAAAAAGATGTGTGCTGATACGTGACATTTGCTATCTAATAAGGGGGAAATAAGGGGCCTGAAGAACTCTGTTCGAGAGGGCACAGGAAGCTCTTCCCACCTTTCAACTTATCCTCATTATGAAAGTGTTTTTACCATGAAACTCTATAACCGTAAAGGAGAGAACACGCGCTATAAGGAGGTCTGGACCTGAGGGAACTCCAGCAGAGGGCTTGGAGCGGGAGAAGACAGCGAGGTCCGAGAGGGAGAGAGCACCTGGCCAACCCCATGATGACATCAGCCCATGGACCAACCCCCGTGATTACATCAGCCCAAAGTCCTCCTACGTACGGCATGCTGCCAACCCCAGGGCACCACAGGTCCCACCAGACCGCCAAGTCCCCACACTCCACGCTCTGGTACTACATGGTGAGTGCTGAAAACTGAAAAGCTCAAATGTACAGTTGACCCCCTGGAGCTGCTGATTTCAAATTTCTTGGTCGCAAGACCTGATTAAAATTACTGAGGAACCTGCCCCAGGTGCTGAGAAGGCAGCTGGGACAGAGAATGGACCGCTACGGCGATGGTAGTTGGAAATGATGCTCTGGATAGGAACTGCTGCTGAAAGGAGGCGAAGGAGCAAACTTGACAATCTCTCGGTATCTGGTACCTGTACTTCAAACCATAATGCCAGAGAGAGAGAGAGAGGGAGAGAGAGAGAGAGGAAAATTGTCCACCACAGAGGCAGGCATGGGGGGAGAGGGGAGGGGGGTGGCAGTAGGGAAACTGGGGTCACTGGTGCTGGGAAATGTGCACGGTGGAGGGATGTAAATAATTTTTTAAACGGGTCAGGGTAGTAAACTTTACATTTTATCACAAAATAATAACAAATTAAATTAAATAACTGAAGAACCCAAAGAGCATGGTGTCAAATTCCCACATCGGAAATTCATTTTAAAAGTTAAAAGTCACTAATTTATTTTTTAAAAATCAGCAAGTCTATGATCTATTAAAATAAATTACACATTTCCATGAAAAATAACGACCTCTCAAAACAAGAACATTTTGTACACAGAAGCCTTATTATACATTTTGTCATTTTCGTTAAACTCTGGTCTGAAGGAAGACGGCTAGATTCTTCTACATCTGGATTTAATCTTGCAAAATGATTATTTGAAAAAACATAAGCCTCCTTCAGCTCTATAGCGAAAAAAGGGGAAAAGTGTACATTTCTGGCACTGATTCATATATGAAAAAATACACTGTCGCTCAAAAGAGAAACACACACACACACACACACACACACACCATGATACGGGATATAAGAAATAGTATTAGTTGTATATGAACCAGAGATTTCAAGGTAGTTTGAAACAGACTCTGTTGCTCAGAGCAATCATGTTTAATGACCTCACGGTATCACTGTATCACTGTCCTCCCGTTGTTAATAGATTTGCTTGAGTGAGCCCAGTAACATTGTGAGACTTGTTACTGTGTTTGGCATATGGAATACGTCACGGGGAGCTTGCCAGGCTCTGCCGTGCGGGCGAGATACTCTCGGTAGCTTGCCGGGCTCTCCGAGAGGGGCGGAGGAATGGAACTCGGCTCGGCCATATTGGCTGCGTTCAAGGCAGATTCCCTACCCGCTGTGCTATGGCTCCAGCCCATTTAATGACCTAAGATTGTATTTTCCTGGGGAGGTGCCTCAGCTGGTCAAGCATTTGCTCTAAATGTGTCTGGCCCTGGGTTCAATTCCCAGTGCCTGCCTTGCATGCAGCTGGCACCCAATACTTATCTGATTAGGGGTTAATATCAAAGCTAGATAAGGCTCTGATAGAACTTCACAATATAAAAATAAAACCCAACCCCATAAAACCCCCACCCGGCCCACCACACTGGGCCACACACGTTCACCTGCCCGAGACCCCCACCCGGCCCACCACACTGGGCCACACCTGCACCTGCCCGGTGAGCCTGCTGACCTTGAGGCTGGGACCTCAGCCACAAATGCATCCTAACCCCTCTTCCTGTCTCCTTACTACCCAAAAAAAGAGGGGGAGAGAAGAAATGAATAGAAACTTCCTCAAAGAAGAAATACAAATGGTCAAAAGGCACATGAAAAAATACTCTACATCATTAATCATCAGGGAGATACAGATCAGAACAATCATGAAATATCATCTGACACCATAGAGACTGGCACACATCAAAAAGAACAAGAACAACCAGTGCTTGTGTGGATGTGGAGAGAAAAGGGCTCTCATTTATTGCTGGTGAGAATGCCTGGTCCAACCTTTTGGGAAAACAAGACGGGCATTCCTCAAAAAACTAGAAATTGAGCTTCCACCTGACCCAGCAATATCACTTTTGGGGTCCAAAAACACACATCAGAAATGACATCTGCACTTCTGTGTTCATTGCAGCACTATTCACCATAGCCAGAATCTGGAAGCAACCTGACTGCCTAAGAGCAAACGACTGGATAAAGAAATTTTGTACATCTACACAATGGAATACTATGCAGCCACCAGGACAAATGAGGTCATAAAATTTGCTTATAAATGGATGGACATGGAGAATACCATGCTGAGTAAAATGAGTCAGAGGGATAGGGACAGATAAAGAATGACTGCATTCATTTGTGGGAGATATATATATATATATATATATATATATATATATATATATATATACAGTATGAGATTAATACCCAAAGACAGAGAAATATGGGCCAGGAGGACTGGTCAAGGTTGAAAGCCTGCCACAAGTATGTGTGTGTGGCGGGGGGGGGGGGGGTCAGCTAGGATAGAGAGGAATCACGAGGAACCACTATGGCAATGAGAGTTGGAAATGGGCACTCTGGACAAGAACTGAGTGCTGAAAGGAGGTAAAGGGACAAACTTGACAACCTCTCAACCTCTGTAATGCTCAGAAGGAAGAGAGAGAGTGTGAGAGAGAGAGAGAAAGGGAGAGAGAGAAAGAGAGAGGGAGGGGAGAGAGAGAGAGAGAGAGAGAGAGACTGCCTGCCATAGTGGCAGGCTGTGGAGGGTGGGGGGTGACAGTCCGAGGAGGGTGACACTGGGCTCCAGCAGTTGGAAACCTGCCCCCATGTGGGCTCTTCTGGGTCACCTGCTCTCTGGATCCCATTCGGAGGAGTCGGGTTTGGGGGAAGTGTCCCAAGAACTGCTCAGCGACTGTATCCTTAGATCTGTGCAAAGCCCAGGCTGTGCCACTCCCCCACCCCCGGTCCAGTGATGCTGGAGGGGGGGGGCTCAGGGCTACACCTGGCGAAGCATGGAAGACCCTGGGATGCTGGGCTCAGACCAAGGTGGGCCCCTCCCCTGTCTGCCGCTGCGGATTCAGGTGACTAGCTTGGCCCAACCAGGTCCAGCCTGCTGGCTTCCCAAAGCTGGGGCCCTCGTGGGTGCGCTCAGGCCTCCAGAGAAGAGCTGGGGGGGAGGGTCCCCAGGTCCCTGGCACTTGCTGCTCTGTAGCCATTCCACAGCATCCCACAGCCTCCCTGGACCTTCCCTGGAGACCTGCCAACCCTGGAAGGAAAACAAACCCCCCCGGAAGCAGGTATGCTCAACCCCACCTCCCAGTGATGGCCGGGAAGTCTGGAGGAATATGACGGGTGCAGCTAAGCACAAACTCAACCCACCCCCACCCCTCCATCCCCACACCCCCCACCCCCACCTGCTCCAGGGCTCTGAGTGACTCTCCCGCCCCCAGAAGTTCAGCAGGGGCTTAACTGCACTTGCTCACCAGTACCGAGGGGCTGCTGGCCCAGAGTCTCCATCCAGCTCGGGCTGCCCCATCCTGCCCAAGACCCCCACCTGGCCCGCCACACTGGGCCACGCACGTTCACCTGCCCAAGATCCCCACCCGGCCCACCACACTGGGCCACACATGCACCTGCCCGGTGAGCCTGCTGACCTTGAGGTTGGGACCTCAGCCACAAATGCATCCTAACCCCTCTTCCTGTCTCCTTACTACCCAGCTGGTGTGGAGCAGGTGCGGAGCGAGAGTCTGGGCTCGAGGACTCTTGGATGAGTCTGAACCGAACTGCAAAGATGGTAAGCCACAGGAAGGATGTAAGCAAGGAGTCAAATGCACAGACGCGCCTCAGAGAAGGCCTTTGGGCTAGGGAGACAGCACCAAGGCCCAGGGAGTGTATTTCCCACATGACTCCCCAAACACTACCAGAAGCCACTCCTGAGGACTCAGCCAAAGCAGCCCCTGAGCAATGCTCCCCACCCTCCAAAAAAATGGAGAAAGAAAAGGGTCACTTTGGCAGTAATGAGAAGGAAGATCTGCAGAGGAGAAAGAAGGTAGGAGGGAATGAATAATAATCAAGAAGTGATGTCTCGGACAGGACAGCTCGTGGGAAACAGAAAAGGGGAAAGAGAAACCGGGGTATCAAACGTGTCTAGGCACTGAACACCAAGTAGTGTGACACTGAACATTATTAGCCAGTGTGTCACTTGAGGACATTAAGACAAAGGTAGATGGGTAAGCAGAGGCCTCAGTCTGTCAGTGGTGCCAGTGCTCAGAGCCCGCTCTTCACTCTGCACTCAGGGGTCACTCCTGGCAGTGCTCAGGGAACCATATACAGTACCAGGCATCAAACCGAGGTCAGCTAGACCTAGACCGGAAAGCGCTTTAACTGCTGTCTCTGTCTCTGTCTCTCCCTCCCTCCCTCCCTCTCTCTCTCTGTGTGTCTCTGTCTCTGTGTGTGTGTCTTTATCTCTCTGTCTCTCTGTCTCTCTCCCCCGACATCATTATCTCCTTTCAAACCCCTGAAAGGCACTCAATGCTCAACGGGCTTTGACCAGCACCATGGTAACCTACGCTCTTTGCTTACTTGGTAGCTCGACACATAGCATTCACCTTGCCAGGCCCACTCTTGCTTGCTGGAGAATGCAAATGACAAGTCACTTAAGCGTAAACTGGGAGGGACCAGATGAGCTCCCGGGAAAGATGTGAGCACAGAGCCCAGGGGTGCCGGGCTTGGGCTGGAGATGGAGCACCGAGAGGGTGCTAGGGCCCAGGCTCAGCACGCAGGGGCCTGGGTTAGGGGCCTGAACTTGGAGGGCTGTACCCACAGGGAGCCGCTGACAGATCTGAGCAGGGAGAGGAGCCTAAGAGAGGCTGCAGATGAGCACTGCTTTAAAAGCAAAGACCAAAAATAAAAATAAAAAACAAATAAACAAAAAGCAAAGACCGCGGGGAGAAAAAGCAATTTCCTGACAAATACCTAAGCATGTTTTTGGTTTTTTTTTTAAGAAATTAATTATTTCTGCAGAGTCACATCGATTTCCCACCTATGATGATCAATATTAGATCATTAGGTCATCAGGCAGAGGATAAATTAAAAAATAATAATAACTAAACAAAACCTGTTGGTATCAGGAGCTCCGAAAACCTATTTGATTTCCATGAGTGCACACCAGAGTTTTTCAGAAATTCACTTCCCTTCAGATGTGGGTTTGGTTCAATATTGGAAGGTGACCCTATTATCCGAGTCTGGACCCTCTACAAACAGGGGCCAAGACCTTGGCACACCTCTAGCCAGGATAAACCACAGGCCTGGTGAGCAGGCCCTGCCATGGGCAGAGCGACTGTCCACTCCAGGTAGGTCAAAGGCAGTCACAGGAAAGCCTGCCGCAGGTGTGTTCTGCTGTTGCTGTTTAAAACAGAAGATGGTTTTTCAATCAAAAGACTTGGGGAAGATCACTCTTCAAGAGAGGCACTGCTGCCATCCAGAAAAGGTGCCCTTCAAAGGTACTTGATGATGGGATTGTTTCACTGTGAATTAACTGGAACATTTAACTCTTATTGGACTTTTCCAAGTAAATCTTTCCATGCAAGGAAATGATCATTGGAGTTTCTGAAATCTCAGTTACCTGAGCGAAACCAAAAGCATGCAAATCTTCAGAAAAGCTTCAAGAAAGCTGAACATGGCTAACATAAACAATGCTGTCTTCTCTTCCAAACCAAAAAGGACATCTAAAGGCAGGGGGAAAAAATAAATGATGTGGCGTACAAATTGTGGAAGAAATAAAGTAGCTAGTGATGGGCTCAGAGAGACAGTGACAGGTGCATGCCCACCACTGAGCCCCCACTCTGCCCACAGTGAGCACTGCCACGAGGAATGAGGGCCAGAATTAAGTCCTGAGCACCTCTGGGTGTTCCCTCCCTCCAAACAAGCAAACATCAAAAAGCCTCCAAACTGAACTGCACATCAGTGGGCTCGGTGTGGGACAGGGCCCAGGACCCCGATGGAGACACACGTCACGCCCATCAGGCTCTGAGGGAAAATAAGAGGACAGACCCAAAAAGCTCCGGCCTCTCGGGAAACCCTCAGTGGCTATGGGGACACCATGATGACCATGCTTAATGAGATCCAGGAAACAATGACACAGACAACCAAAAGACAAAAGAGAAGAAAGAAAACAACAGAAGGTGGGAAATAGTCTGAAATGACTCGCGCAGCATCCAAGAGAACTACGGGATGAGCTGGGGAGGAACAATATAAGAGTCATCGGACTCCCTGAAGAGCAGGAAGGCAAGTGTGATGAGGAAATAATTAGAGAAACAGAAAGAAATTTCCTAGAATTTAGGATTGCAGACACTGAGACCCAAGTAGCCGGAAGGGTCCCATCAAAAACAGACCTCACTAGCAAAGCTCCAAAACACATTGTACTCGAAACGTCAATTTCCAAAGAGTGAGACAGAATTGAAAGCAGCAAGACCAAAAGAGGAAAATATACAAAGAAAAAGTTCGAGATTCACAGCAGGTCTATCCAATGCCACGCTACGAGTCAGGAGAGAATAGCGGCACAAAGTAAAATAACTTGATGAAACACACTATCCGGCTAGATTATCACCCATATTTGAAGTAACGATGCAAAGCTTCAGGGACAGGAAATAGCTGAAGACACTTAAAGTCTTGGAACCAGTTTTACAACAAGCGTAAAAGCAGCTTCTTTAAGGGCAGGACAAACTTCCCAGCACATGGCACCGGATCTTCACTCAGGCGCAGCGCTTAGGGTCGCCCTCTCTTAGAGGAAGGACGGTATGTTTACTCCTGGCTAAGGGAATTTACACACTTTCAAGGGTGAATTAATGTCTCATTTCTATTGAATGCTCTATGTCTTATCAGTCTTAATTTTACACCCACATATTTTGTCACAATCTCTTGTCTGCATTAAATCATGCTTAAGCAGTAGCTACAATATTTTCTAATATAAAACCAATATTTCTTTTCTTAGGATAAAACACTTTGTACTTTTGTAGGCCTATTCAGATTTTCCCTCTTTAAATAGTCTAATTCTCTTCACTCTTACTATAAATTTTACAAATGTATACTTTACCTATTTTATGCAAACTCCAAAATAGACTAGTGAAGAATTTTTTGAAATAGTTTTATAAATAATAAGGAAGACAGGATTATTACCATAATGAGAAGCAAGTAGAAAATAAAAATGAATGCAATATATTTGATACCAGGGTTGAAAACTTATTTATGTAGATGAGAGTAGGCAGTAATATTACATAATTTTAATTTATTTGCATAGGTTAAAGTCATATAGCAATTTGTCACAAAAACTGACTTATTGTATTTATTTTCTAATAATTCCATTTATCATTCCTTTAAGTTTTCTTTCCTTAAGTTATATTTCATATAACAAGCACTGTGAAATAAATTTGTTTGTGCCTGCTAAGGGGGGCCAGCTGGGGAGAGGGGGAAGGTCACATTGGCTGTAGGATTGGTATCAGAGCCAATTGCATGCCTGAAAATACTCTATTTTGAACAACTTTGTAAATCATGGTGCTTTAATAAACATATTTTTTAAACCATGTAAGTAGCCATAGATGCTACTAGCAGCTGGACTGATAAGGTAGGAATTTTACTTTTATTATTATTGCTCCCTGTTTAATGCATGGACTGAAATCAACAGGCTCAACTTCCTTCTCCAGGAGAGGAAATGAAAGAAACAAAGAGAGGGTGGACGGATGGAGCCTTTTCTACATTCACGGGGGTGCACCTGGCTCTGTACCTGGTGGTACTTGGGGTCCTGTGTGTGACGCTGGAATTTGAACCACTGGTGGGAACACAGTCACATGCTACTTGAGTATCTTAAGCTCTGGACTATCTCTTCAGCCTTGGGCTGATAAGATATTCTCAATAAAATACTGGACTAAGAGAAAATTTAGACTTCAAGAAAATAAAACTGATAAGAATTTTGGAATTCATGGGGTAGGAGAGATGTAACAGTGGGCAGGGAACTTGTCCTGCCTGTGGTCAGGCCTGGTTTGATCCCCTCTCTGGCCCCCTGAGCCTTTCCAGGACCGAACCCTAAGTCCAGAGCCAAGAGAGAGTCCCGAGTGCCACCGAGAGAGGCTCAGAAACAAAACAAAACAAAAAGAACTGTGGAATCCCAAAAGGCTTTGACCACACGGTGAAAATGTTCCATGCGGTTAAAGGATGGATCTGCTGGTGAATAACCAAATTGTCTTGATCCACCCAAGTGTACTGAATTGCCATCTTCCTGTACTGTATTTATAATTTTAGGTGAAGCATAAAGTGTGTGAAATGTTGGCTATATTACCATCTGACTAATAGACGCCCAGCGCGCAGTCTCCACAGCGCCGGGTTGGACTTGCAGAGAGCCTTGCCTTGTGTTCAGCCAGCCCTGACCCCCGTCTCTGACTGCTGGACAAGACCCCCAGCCGCCCCCCCCCCCCCACCTCCTGGCCCAGCCCAGCCCACCTACCTGCCTGGCGGCTTCGTGGAAGAGTTCCTGCACGGGAGGCGTCTGGGCCATGCTGCTGGAAGGCGGGGCGGGGGTCTGAGCGGGAGCCCTCTTGCAGCGGGGGCAACGGGCTGCCCTCCAGCCCTCGACACCCAGACCCGCCCCCTCGGTCCTTCAGGGCCCACCTGTGCTCAGGGCTCCGGATTCCAAAACAACGTCCACCCTCGGCTGCCCTTTCCGCCCTGAGCGAGCGTCAGAGCAGGGTCGGGCCCACCGGCCAGCTGCCCTTTGCAGGGCGCGGCCGTGCTCGGGTGAAGGTCGCCCGGCAAAGGCACCAGCAGCCCAGGGTGCGGGTGAGGAGTGGGTGAAAGGGGGCGAGCAAGAGGCGGTCCTGAGAACCAGCCAGCAGGGCCTGGGGAGGGCACGCAAGGGAGAGACGCTGGGCAGTGGTGGGCACTGGTCTTGCGTGGGCTCGGGCTTGACCCCTGGCACTGCATGCGGTGTCCCGAGCACTGCGGGGGTCAGCCCAGAGCAGTTCCACCAGTGGCTCATAAAAGGGTTTTCAGAAAACCCCAACGCGCCTGGCCAGCATCCCGGGTCTCGGTCCCATCAGCAGGGCACCCTCCCTCGGTGCCGCCCGGCTTCCGGGCAGCGTCCTGCGTGTGCTGGGCAGGGCGCGGCGGCGAGGGAAGGCTGGGGTCGCAGCTCTGCTTGGGGGCCCTGGCCCGGGCCCCTCCTGGAGGGGCGAACAGGAAAGGGGAGGAGGGGAGGGCGGAGGGGCGAAGGGATGCGCACGGTAGCGGAGAGTGGGGGAGGGAGGTGCCCTGGGGAAAGTGCCAGAGCCTCCCACCTGCCCCTCAGCCTCGGGCCTGCCTGCGGGAGGAGACCCCAGACTCACGCACTGAGCCACGGTCCCCGCCCCCGCCCCCCTGAGCGCCCCCCGCGACCCCGCCACCCCTGAGCGCCCCCTGCGCGCCTCCCGCGACCCCGGACTCCTTGAGAGCCCCCCGCGACCTCGTGCTCCCTGAGCGCCCTCCACGCCCCCTGAGCGCCCCCCGCGCCCCTGAGCGCCCCCCCGCACCCCTGAGCGCCCCCGTCCCGCGGAGGCGGCACCTGGCAGCCGGCGGCCACGGTCCCGGGCACAGTCCCGCGCAGCCCCGCCCGCCGCCACGTGGCCGCAGGTGCCCGCCCCGCCCCGGCCAATGACGGCGGGGGGCGGGGGGCTGAGGGGGTGAAGGCTGGAGGGGCGGGCCCGCGCGTCCGGAGAGGGGTCGCCCATCCCACCGGGCAGGTCCCCCGCCCGCAGCCGGTCGGGCCCGGCGCGGGGTACTGCCCGCACACCGGCCACTGACCATCCTGCCCCTCGGGGCTGCGGGCACAGGGTGCGGGCCTCCCTAAGGGCCGCCCTACCCTCCTTGCGCCTCCGTGCGGTCACCCCGCCCGCTCCCCGCAAGACTGTCCCCGTCCCGAGCACGAATCCGCCACCCACAGCCGCTGGCCCCTCGAACCGCCGTTGCAAACCTGCCTTTGCAAGCTGCTCCTGCAGGCGGAATCCTGCAGTCTGGGTCCTTTCGAGTATTCCCTGCTGTCCTTGGGTTCCAAGACACAGCTCAGCGTGCGCCAGAACTCCTTTCCCCGCGAGGGTTTTAGCAACCCACTTTGCAAGCAGAAACAATCCCAGAAGAACCGCCAACCACCTGTCTGTGAACCAGGGGCAGCAGAAGGGGCAGGAGCCGCCGTCCTGTTGTACCACTCTCGCCCAGACAGTCCATCTGCCTGCGGGCAGAGTCACCTTTATTATTCCCTTTGGGCAAATACACACACCTTTTTTTTTTTGCCTCAGGCTGGTTTTGTGTTTGCTATCAACTTCTCATGAGCCTCTTCCTAGGTCCTTGTGAATTAGGAAGATTTCACACCCAACTGTATACCAGCCCAAGGTGAACTGGAAAGCTACCCCATCTTTGCCATCAACTTCCTGCATCCATCTTTTAAAAAAATGTTTAGGGGGGCACACCTGGAGATGTTCAGGGGTTACTCCTGGCTTTGCACTCAGCAATTACTCCTCATGTGCATTCATCATTTTCTAAGCAAATGCAAAGCTCTCTTTCAGTTCCATCTTCCCAGCCCTTGGCTGGTTGCTTCCATACAAGGCCATCCTCCCTGGTGGCCCAGCCCTGGCTGACTGCAGTTCAACTAAATCTAAGAAGAAACAGGAGCTGGAGCAATAGCACAGCCGGTGGGGCACTTGCTTAGCACATGGCTGGCCCAGGTTTGATCCCCGTCACCCCATATGTTCCCCTGAGCACTACCGGAAGTAATTCCTGAGTACAGGGCCAGGAGGAAACCCTGAACATCACTGGGTGAGACCCATAAACCAAAATACATACATAAATAAATAAATCTAAGTTCAGGGTGAGTCAATAAAAAATTTTTAATAAATTAAAAAGAACACTACTTCCACTACCCAGCCGTCGCCACACTCCAGGACGCTTTCCGGACCCGCGCGGCCGCAAGTGGCCGCGCGACACATCATAAAACATTAAATACCCGTCTTCTGGAATTGTCGTACCATATTTGATAGGGTTCAAATATGGTAACACCTACAAGGGTGATTAGAGGTCACCCCAAAAGCCTCTATACCTCTCGGAAAGACTGGCAAGCTACCGAGAGTATTCCGCCCGCACGGAAGAGCCTGGCAAGCTATCCGCTGTCTATTCGATATGCCAAAACCAGTAACTACAACTGGTCTCATTCACCTGACCCTGAAGGCTTCACCGACATGGCAGCACTGAGAAGGATGAGAAAGGAGAGGCCGACAAAATCTCAAGGCCGACCTAGGCTGCCACAACGAAGGAAGACAAAAATGATCGTCTGTACTTTCAATGCACGTACGCTAGCATCAGATGCATCCATCGAGGACCTGATGGTACAAGCGCGAATGATCAAGTACGACATCATTGGTCTGACCGAGACAAGAAGACACGAATCTCACCATGCCGTTTTCGACACTGGAGAAGAATTGTTCCTCGGAACATGCGATAACAGAGGTGTTGGAGGCGTCGGTGTCCTTGTCAACACAAACTTAGCCAAGAGCATTGATTCATTTGAATGCCTAACAACCCGAATCGGACGTTTACATTTGAATAGATGTGGCTCACTGCCTGCAGTTTCTATCTTCATTGTCTACGCACCAACATCTCATTATGATGAAAGAGAAATCGAGAAGTTCTACATGGAGCTAGAGAAGTTCTATAAAGAAGACCACACCTTCTACAAGATCATTGTGGGTGATTTTAATGCCAAGATAGGACCGAGAAGATCAGCTGAAGAACTTCACATCGGAACCCATGGCCTAGAATGGAACGAACAGGGTGAGAGACTGTCTGAGTTCATCATGTCGACCAAGACCATTCATGGTAACTCACAGTTCCAGAAGGCAGAATCTAAACGATGGACATGGGAGTCTCCCGGTGGACGATTCCACAACGAAATAGACCACATCATATTCAATCGACGGTTTTGCCTGACTGATGTCGCTGTTGTCCCAAAATTTCGAACGGGATCGGACCACCGTCTCCTTCGTGCAAAATTCTACTTCACAGAGCGGGGAGAAAGGGCTGCAAAGTTCAAAAAGAGAACTCCCAGAACGACCACCAACTGGGAACTCTTTGGTACTATTGCGGCAACATGGGAAGATGCCATTGTTGACAACATTGACGAGGAATACGATCGACTGGTTCAGCACCTCCATGAATGTGCGAGGAACGCCAAGAGAGAGATAGCCACAAAAAGTCGCCTATCTTCGAAAACTCTTGAGCTAATTCGCCAGCGTGGTTTGGCGCATGCCTCAGGCAACCGCAAGCTAACGTCCGAGCTTGCAAAGCAGTGCAGAGATGCGATCAAGGAAGACCTCAAAGAGAGAAGAGCAGAAGTACTGGTAGATGCGGCAGAAGCCGGGAAAAGTATTCGTAACGCCCGCCTGTCCTTCGCCAACTACAAGACCAAGATGACTGCCCTCCGACGTCCTGATGGATCCATCATTTCCTCCAGAATGGCAATGGAGAAGATTATCCATGACTTCTACTCAAATCTCTTCGATAGCCATGTCCACTTGCCGACATACCAAATTCCACAGGATGGGTATGTCGTTCCCAACGTTCTCCCTTCCGAAATCCGACACGCCATTTCGTCAGTAAAGAAGCAAACAGCACCCGGCCCAGACAAGGTCAGACCTGAACACCTGAAGAACCTGCCGTCAGTACTCATCAATACACTGGCTCGGCTCTTCACTCGCTACCTGTCTGAATGCAAGGTTCCATCTCAATGGAAAACCAGCAGGACCGTACTACTGTTCAAGAAGGGAGACATCCATGACATTGGCAACTATCGCCCGATCTGCCTATTGTCTGTCATCTACAAGTTGTTCACTCGAGTCATCCTGAATAGGATTGGCAGAACACTAGATGAAGGACAACCATGTGAGCAAGCAGGGTTCCGCAAAGGATTCAGCACCATCGACCATATCCACACGATAACCAAACTCATTGAGGTTTCTCGGGAGTTCAAGATGCCGCTCTGCTTAACGTTCATTGATTTAAAGAAGGCCTTTGATTCTGTTGAGACGGAAGCGGTCATTGAAGCCCTAGCCAATCAGGGCATTCAAGCCCAATACATCAGGATTCTCCGTGAGCTGTATTGCGGATTCACTACCAGGATCTCACCATTCTACAAAGAAGTGATCGTTGATGTCAAGAGAGGGGTGCGGCAGGGTGATACCATTTCACCAAAACTCTTCAGTGCCACCCTCGAGAACATCATGCGACGACTGGAATGGGAAGGAATGGGAGTGAAGATAGATGGTCGGCAACTACACCACCTCCGCTTTGCTGATGACATTGTTTTAATAACACCAAACATCAGCCAAGCGGCACAAATGCTGGCCGACTTTGACCGTGAGTGTGGAAGGGTAGGACTACAGCTGAATCTTACGAAGACAATGTTTATGAGAAACAGCCTTGTTCCTGACGCCCCATTCGCTCTCAATGGAACGACCATCTCCGAATGCAACAGCTATGTGTACCTAGGTCGAGAGGTCAACATGACAAATGACCTGGCACCCGAGCTGCGCAGGAGGAAGAGAGCGGCTTGGAACGCCTTCAAGAACGTCGAAGAAATAGCTAAGAGGACGAAGAACCTCCGGCTCCGGGCACATCTCTTTGATTCCACTGTTCTTCCTGCATTAACATATGCCTCAGAGACCTGGGCCCTACGCAAACAAGATGAGAACGCCATTCAGGTCTCCCAAAGAAGAATAGAAAGAGCTATGCTTGGAATATCACGTTTCACTCAAATGAGAGAACGAATCCGGAGTTCTGACATCCGTCGACGATCAAGGATCAGGGACGCTGTCTCATTTGCCAAGGTGTCGAAAATCAGATGGGCTGGTCACGTAATGAGATTTAAAGACGACCGTTGGACTAGAGCTGTTACTGATTGGATTCCACGGGATGTCAAGAGACCGCGTGGCCGCCCACCTACCAGATGGTCAGACTTCTTTGTAAAGGTCATGAACGATCGGTTTGAGGCCCTCCATGTTCCCGGAGCGAAGAGATGCCATTGGGCTACACTAGCACGCGACAGGGACAAATGGAGACGTTACTGGCGCCCGCTCGAACAAATCGACGACTAACGGGAAGTTAAGTGATTAAGTGAAGTGAAAAAGAAATAGGTATGTTTCCGTTCTCATGTTAAGGCTTGTGCGTGCTGTCTGTCTGGAAAGAAAGCTGCATGCTGGTTAATGTAGATTTATAACAATGATGCTAACCGTTTCAGAGTTTTCCTCTTGCGCTGACAACGGCATCTTGTGTTTCTTTGAACAGAAAAGTTGTTTTGGGGTACAGGGATGCCTGGCAGGACGGGTTCAGGAGGCCCAGGGCCCCCACCCACAATTCTTGTCCAACCTGGCCCCAGTACACAGAGCTGCTTGGCCCTGCAGGTGCCGGGAACCCAGGCCACCTGGGGTGTTCGGGCCCCCAGGCTGCATGTAGCCATGCATGGGGGGAGGGGAGGAAGGGGGGAACAGGTGATGCTGGGGTCCTCACCAGGGGACACACCAGGCATGTGCTCAAATAGCTGTGCTAGGTCCCAACAATTCCATTTTTAAGATACTCCCTGACTCAGTGTAAGTATGCTCATTACCTCATTAATCTGTCACTGTCACTGTCCTCCTGTTGTTCATCAGTTTTCTCAAGCGGGCTCAGTAATGTCTCCATTGTGAGACTTGTTACTGTGTTCGGCATATTGAATATGTCACCGGTAGCTTGCCAGACTTTGCCGTGCAAGCAAGATACTCTCAGTAGCTTGCCGGGATCTTCGAGAGGGGCAGAGGAATCGAACTCGGGTCGGCCATGTTGGCTGCGTGCAAGGCAAACGCCCTACCGCTGTGCTATGGATGATCACTTAATACCTGTATTGCAAACCACAATACCCCAAAGGATAGGGAGTAAAAGGGAATGCGCCTGCTACAGAGTTGGGGGGTGGGGGAAGTGGAGGGGGTGGGAAGAATACTGGGAACATTGGTGGTGGAGAATGGTCACCGGTGGAGGGATGGGTACTCGATTGTTATATGACTGAAACGTTAGCACAAAAGTTTGTAAGTCTGTAACTGTACCTCACAGTGATTAATTAAAAAATAAATAATTAAGTTTTAAAAATAATATAGCTTGTGCTTTTTAAAAAAGCAGTGTAACTGGGGCTGGAGCAATAGTCCAAAGGGGAGGGTATTTGCCTTGCATGTGGCCGACCTGGGTTCGATCCCTGGTATTCCACCTGGTCCCCTGAGCGCCACCAGGAGTAATTCCTAAGTGCAGAGCCAGCAGTAACTCCTAAGCATTGCCAGGTGTGACCCAAAAAGGAAAAAAAAGAAAAACAAGGTAGTGTAACACCTGTGTACATAGTGCATATAGCATCTAGTTTGTATGGAAAAACACGTCAGTCTGTTAGAAGCACACATTAACTTTGGAATCTGAAAATACATATGAGTAGGAAAATTAGCAGACAAACTTGGTGCAGATGGATTTTTCAAAGATGATCACATACACACAGACTATCCCATTCTTCTCACAGCAGGAAGCTGACATTCCTTCAGAATAAGGCAGAATACACGACCTGGCCCTGGGGTCAGGGCAGGTGTTTGGAAGCCGCTCACTCAACAGCAGCAGCAGCAGCAACAGCAGTGCTTGGCGCCGGGCACAAAGGGGAGAGGGAGGCTACAGCTCCCTGAGCCTTTGGGGTGAAGTGGCCAGGGGGCACGGAGAAGTGTTGACCGCTCTGTACTTCAGCCAACATCAAGAACTCAGTCCTGGCCTTGGGTTCCTCAGGGTGAGGTCCCAGATAGTGTCAACAAACTCTCCTGGCTGCGTCTGTCTGTAAACCATAGGAGTTCCAAGCATCAGGGGGTTTTGGAGTAAACTGTTAATTCATCAACAGGTCCAGGCTACATAAAGCATCCAGTGAAAGTTAAAAAAAAATTTTTTTTAATTTGATTGAATCACCATGAGAAAGTTACAAGCTTTCATGTTTGGGTTACAATCACACAATGATCAAACACCCGTCCCTCCACCAGTGCAACATTCCCCACCACCAATCTTCCCAGTATGCCCACCTTCCCCACCTCCCCCTGCCTCCATGGCAGACAATAGTCCCCATGCTCTCTCTCTACTTTTGGGCATTATGGTTTGCAATACAGACCCTGAGAGGTCATCATGTTTGGTCCTTTATCCACTTTCGGCACACATCTCCCATCCCAACCGGTTCCTCCAGCCATCATTTTCTTAGTGATCCCTTTCTATTCCGACTGTCCTCTCCCCTATGCTCATGAGGCAGGCTTCCAGCTATGGAGCAACCCTCCTGGCCCTTGTATCTACTGTCCTTGGGTTAAAAAATGGAAGGGGGGCCTAAGCAGTAGCACAGCAGGTAAGGCCTTATATGCAGCTCACCTGGACTTGATCCTGAGACCACAGCAGGTATCTGAGCCCTGCACAAGTGATCCCTGAGCTCAGACAGGAGTGAGCACTAAACACCACTGGATGTGGCCCCAAACAAACACAGAGAAAGGCATTTCCTTCACAGTATTTTTACTCAGAACCAGGTACTGAGGGTGTGATTCTCAGCCCCTTCCGCCACAGACGTTCCCGTGCTGGTGCTGAGAGTTGCCTTTTGTATGGATTGCAAAATGACCTCATTTGTCAGAAAATTTGAACCCTGGGAGAAATCAGAACGTGGACAAATTTAACTAAAATAGAAATGTGAAAACATTAGGTTATGATTTAAATATGTACACGCACGACCAAGCTCCTGGGAGTGAGCTCACAGCAGGGAGTTTCAGCAATACCCATACCCAGGGCTGGGGGCTGAGCTTTGCACTTCCCTGTCAGTGCTCCAGCGAGGGTCCAGAACTATAGACCAGCGGGTAGGGTGCTCGCCTGGCACGCGATTGACCCGGGTTTGATACCCACCATCCCATATGGTCCCCTGTACTGCCAAGATGATTCCGAAGTACAGAGGTAGAGTAGCCCCTGAGCACTGCTGGGTGTGGCCCCCAGAAGAAAAATAAGTAAACGAACTTGGTGATTCTAAAATGCAGTCATGGTTGGAAACCAAGAAATTTCTAACTCAGTGATCAGGGATTTATTTTACTCATTTTCTGCCATCCTCTAATACGTGATAGAATACATCTCGTCTACAGTGATATCTTACTCCAGTTGGCATTTTATTTATTTTTTAAATTGTGGGTTTTGGGTCACATTCAGCTGTGCTCAGGACTTACTCCTGGCACTGCACTTAGGGGTCACTCCTGGTGTTGCTGGGGGACAGGTTTGATGGGTGGTTGGGAAAACTGGAAATAATGGTGGAGGGAAGGTGCAGTGGTGGTGGAATTGGTGTTGGAATATGGATTATGACAAATCGTGAACAACTTTATTATAATAGTTTTTGAAAAATAAGAGTAGAATGTATTGCATAAGCAATGTGGGTCACCTTTATTCTCAGTATATTTCACTGTATTCTATCATAGGTGAGTATTTGTTTTTGTTCAGCCCTGGTGTCGCTGGGGTTTGATGTGCTGGGCGTTGAAGCAGGGATCGGGGACAGGCAGCACTTTCAGCCTTGGGCCAGCTCTTCCTTCCTTCCCAGCTCTTATTAATGCACCTCCCGGGGCATGCCTGCCAATATTCACATCTGCAAAAACCACAGCTCTCTGCACACACTGGGAAGAGCTGCTCTGAGGCTGGGGTTTGAATGTGCACCTGCTTCCAGCAAAGGTCCCTTCTCCAGCACACTCTGGTTCACGTGGAGCGATGGCGCGGTTTTGTCTTCTGTCTGGACTCTGAGCTGTGTGTCTCAAGTCCCAGGTGTGAGAAGCCTGGCAGCTGCTGGGCATTGATGCCAGTTGGAGGGGGCAGGTGGGGCAGCGAGCCCTGAGCACAGGGCTGGGCGGGTAGGACATGCTCCTGGAGGGAGGGGCGCCTACTGCTGCCAGCTGGGGCTGCTCCCAGGCAGGTTCCTCCTCCAGGATCTCAGTTGTTGACTCTGGGGCTTTGCCCTAACACGAGAAGGACATCCCTCCTCAATCGGACATGATGCCACGTGGCATCTGACGTGAGCCAGGTCTGCAGGGCCAGGAGGCAACATGGAGCATGTGAGGAGCCTGGAGCAGAGCCCCGAGGTGTTTGGACACTGGGCAGTGGCCACGGGCCATGCACTTCAGCATCAGCTTCCAGCTCGGCCCTCCAAGAAGGGAAGGAGAGAGACCACAGCTCTTCGTTTAAGCCCTGGCTTTCCCCCAGATGGCTGTGCTATCCAAGGCCTTCTATGTGTTTGAACGTCAGTTTCCATGCAGTAACATGCAGTGAGAAGACCTGCTGAACCCATCTGGCCAAGCAGCGGGGAACATTCAAGAATGTTGCGAGTGGCCAGAGCGATAGCAGAGTGAGCAAGTAGCCAGTCAGCGTCAACCCCCAGCACCCTGTACGATCTCTTTAAGCACCGCCAGGAGTGAGCCCTGAGCACAGAGCCGGGAGTGACCCTGAGCACAGAGCCAGGAGTGAGCCCTGAGCACAGAGCCAGGAGTGAGCCCTGAGCACAGAGCTGGGAGTGAGCCCTCAGCACAGAGCCAGGAGTGACCCTGAGCACAGAGATGGGAGGGAGCCCTGAGCACAGGGCCAGGAGTGCACAGAGCTAGGAGTGAGCCCTGAGCACAGAGCCAGGAGTGAGCCCTGAGCACAGACCCAAGAGTGAGTCCTGAGCACAGAGGTGGGAGTGAGCTGACTACTGCCAGGTGTGCTCCCACCCCAAACAAAAACCCCCAAATAATTCTGGGGTGTGGGGGACGCTGATGGAGGGGGTGATGTTGGAACCATGTCATGAACAGCATCCTCCATCCCAGTGCCTGATAGGATGGAACCTCCTGGGCTGAAGCCTCCATGCTGGTCCCTACTCCCTCAGGCAGAGCCTCAAGCCCCTTGGAGCGCTGCTGCTGCTGCTGCAGCCTCGGGCTCACTCACAGCTCTGAGAAACTGTTCAGCCCCACGCCCCAGGGAGACTGAGCACCAAGCCCAGCATGACTATCTGGGACCCAAGAAAACCCTGGGAGGGCAGGCTGCGGTGAACACTCTGAGGGGCCTGTGAGGGGTGTTAGGGGGAATTAAGACTAGCTAACATGACCACCAGAAACACATTAGCCAATAATTTATTAAGCCCACCTCAATTAATACTGCATCATAAGCAAAATAGTAAAAGTGAGCGTGAAGGGCTAAACCAAGGTCACAACGGTAAAGCAACGCAGAAGCCCACCAAGCTCACTTACTGAAGAGGCTAGCCCAGAAGACCCCAACAGTAGACAACCTCTCTGACAAGGAATTTAGAAGGGAGCTACTGAGGGTGCTTAGGGAGCTAAAAGAAAAATGGAAAGCAATGCCGATCAAATACAAGAGGATTTGAAGGTAGAAATGAGGAAAATGAAAACAAAATTACAAATGGAAATGTCAGACCTGAAAAACCTGGTAGGCAAATTGAAAAACTCAGTGGAAGGTCTCAGCAGCAGAGTAACAGTTGCTGAGGACAGAATCAGTGAGCTCCAAGAAAAAGTGCAGAGACTTCCCAGAAAAGAGGAGAAAATGGAAAAGAGACTCACAACCCGGCAACAGATGGCAAGAGAAGATTGTGATGAAACCAAGAGGAGTAACATAAGAATTATTGGAGTCCCAGAGGGACAGGAAGAAAATCCTGGTGAAGAAGAAACTGTCAAAGACATCATTGCTACGACATTCCCAGAGCTGAAGAAAACATGCGACCACATTCAGGAAGCCTGAAGGGTACCAGCTAGAGCCCAAATAAAAATACCCCAAGACACATCCTGATCAAAATGACTAAAACCTTAGATAAAGACAAGATGGAAACCCAAATAACAATCCGAAAGATCAATGAAACCATGAGCTACTTCTTCGAGAAAATAAGATCAATAAGCCTCTAGCAAGACTTACAAAGAAAGGGAGAGAGAAAACCCTAATAAACCGAATCAGAAATGAAAAGGGGGACATTACAACAGAAACTACAGAAATTCAAAGGATCCTCAAAGAGTACTTTGAGAAGCTTTATGCCAAGAAACATGAAAATCTCGAGAAAAATGGATAAATTCCTAGATTCCTATAGTCTCTCAAGGCTGAACAAAGAAGACCTGGAATACCTGAACAGACCTATCACCATCAAGGAATTGAGACAGTAATAAAAAGTCTCCCAAGCACAAAAGTCATGGCCCAGATGAGTTCACTAGTGAATTCTTCCAAATGTTTAAAGAGGACTTACTCCCAATCCTCTTTAAGCTTTTCCACGAAATTGAAGTATCAAAAACACTTCCCAACAGTTTCTATGAAGCAAATATCACCCTGATACCAAAAGCAGAGAGAGGTACCACAAAGAAAGAGAATCACACGCCGATTACCCTGATGAACACAGAAACAAAGATCCTCAACAAACTATTAGCAAATAGAATCCAACGACTCATCAAAAAGATCATACACCATGACAAAGTAGGATTCATCCCAGGGATGCAAGGATGGTTTAACATTCGGAAATTAATCAACACAATCCATCATATCAACAAAAGAAAAGATAAAAACCATATGACCATATCAATAGATGAAGAGAAAGCATTTGACCAGATCCAGCACCCGTTTATGATGAAAACTCTCAGCAAAATAGGCATCGAAGGAACTTTCTTCAATATAGTCAAAGCCATCTACCACAAGCCCACAGCAAGTATCATTCTCAATGGGGAAAAACTAAAAGCCTTCCCTCTAAGATCGGGCACAAGACAAGGTTGCCCACTATTTCCACTCCTATTCAATATAGTACTGGAAGTCCTGGTCATTGCAGTTAGGTAAGGGAAAGGTATCAAGGGCATACAGAGGAAAGGAAGAGGTCAAGCTATCAGTACTTGCAGACGATCTGATACTATACTTAGAAAATCCTGAAGACTCTACAGAAAAGCTCCTAGAAACTATAGGTCAGTTTAGTAAAGTGGCAGGCTACAAAATCAACACCCAAAAGTCCATGGCTTTCTTATATACAAATAACAAAACAGAAGAAAGAGACATTAAAAAAACAATCCTGTTCACAACAGTATACCTCAGAAAAATTAAGTACCTCAAAATCATCTTAACCAAAGAGGTGAAGGACCTATACAAGGAAAATTACAAAACACTACTTCAAGAAATAAAAGAAGACACCAGGAAATGGAGACACATCCCCTGCTCATGGATAGAGAGGATTAACATTATCAAAATGGCAATACTGCCCAAAGCACTATACAAATTTAATGCAGTCCCTATCAGGATACCCATTTCTATCTCTATTTCTATGTCTATCTCTATTTTTCAAAGAAATAGACAAAACACTCCTGAAATTCATATGGAACAATAAACCTCCACAAATAGCTAAAGCAATCATTGGGAAAAAGAAGATGGGTGGCATCACCCTCCCCAACTTCAAATGTACTACAAAGCAGTAGTAATTAAAACAGCATGGTACTGGACTAGAAACAGACCTGCAGACCAATGGAACAGAGCTGAATATTCTGTCACAGACCCCCAAATATATGACCACCTAATCTTTGACAAAGGAGCAAGAAATGTGAAGTGGAACAAGGAAAGCCTCTTCAACAAGTGGTGCAGGGAAAACTGGATAGCTACCTGCAAAAAATGAACTCTGACCTCAGTCTAATGCCAGGCACAAAAGTCAAATCAAAGTGGATTAAAGACCTCAATATCAGACATGAATCCATAAGGCACATAGAGGAAGACATAGGCAGAACTCTTCACGACACTGAAGCTAAAAGCATTTTTACGGACGAAACAACACTGATCAGGCAAGTGGAAGCAAACGTAAACAAATGGGACTACATCAAACTAAGAAGCTTCTGTACCTCAAAAGATACAGTAACCAAAATAAAGAAAGAGCCCAAAGAAGGAATATTTATCCAATACCCATCTGATAAGGGATTATTATCCAGGATATACAAGACACTAGTAGAATTGTACAAGAAAAAAACCTCCAGCCCCATCAAAAAATGGGGAGATGAACAGAAGTTTCCTCCAAAAAGAAATACAAATAGTCAAAAGGCACATGAAAAAGTGCTCCACATTGCTAGCCATCAAGGGGATGCAAATCAAAACAACAATGAGATATCATCTCACACCACAGAGACTGGCACACATTCAAAAGAAAAGCAACCAGTGCTGCCATGGATGTGGGGGAAAAGGGACGCTCTTTTACTGTTGGTGGGAATGCCCACTAGTCCAGCCTTTCTGGAAAACAATATGGACAGTCCTTCAAAAACTAAAAATTGAGCTTCCATATGACTCCACAATACCACTTCTGAGAATATATCCCAAGGATTCAAAAAAAAAAAACAGTAGAAATGACATCTGTACCTATATGTTCATTGCAGCACAGTTCACAATTGCCAAAATCTGGAAACAACCCGAGTGCCCTACAACAGAAAAACAGTTAAAGAAATTTTGGTCCATCTACACAATGGAATACTATGCAGCTGATAGGAGAGATGAAGTCATGAACTTTGCTTATAAATGGATAGACATGGAGAGTATCATGCTAAGTGAAATGAGTCAGAAAAAGAGGGACAGACATAGAAGGACTGCACTCATTTGTGGAGTATAAAACAATGTAATATGAGGCTGACACCTAAGGATAGTAGATACATGGGACAGGAAGATTGCTCCATAGCTGGAAGCCTGCCTCTGAGCAAAGGGGAGAAGGCAGCTGGAATAGAGAAGGGATCACTAAGAAAATGATGGCTGGAGGAACCGGTTGGAATGGGAGATGTGTGCTGAAATTAGATAAAGGACCAAACATGATGAGCTCTCAGTGTCCGTTATGCAAACCATAATGCCCAAAAGTAGTGAGAAAGGGGAATATCGTCTGCCATGGACGTGGGGGGAGGTTGGGGAGGGGGGATACTGGGGATACTGGTGGTGGGGATGTGCACTGGTGGAGGGATGGGTGTCTGACCATTGTGTGATTGTAATCCAAACATGAATGCTTGTAACTATCTCACGGTGATTCAATAAAATTAAAAACAAAAACAAAACAAACAAAGACCTAGCTAACATTTCTGATAATACCCCTGGGGCTGAAACAGGCATAGGAGGGACATGTCAGGGGACAGTGTACAGAAGCTGGCAGGACAGCACAGTGCAGCTGCGTGTTGCCCGACAACTCACTCGCCCTGCTCGTTCTCCCCGTCACACATGCAGCCCTTGCCCTCCTGCGCAGAGCCAGGAAAAAGCCACAGTCCTTTCCCCCTCCACACAAAACCTAGTGTCTGATAACACAGACGTGGGCAGCAGGGGCAGCGCGGGGTCTGCCAGAGGCCACTGAGAGCTGGAAGGGCTGTGCCGGGCTGTCCTCTAAGGCCCATGGCTAACAGGTGCGGCTGTGCCTGAGCCACTCACCCGACCCAGAGGTGGCTTGGTGGGGAAGCAGGGAGGCTCTGGCAGGGGTCCGTTCCCTGTCCTCCCTGCTCTCGGGGATGAGGCGGTGCCAGGGAGTGTCTGCGACACACTCAGGCCATTTCTGCTGTAGGCTTGGGGGAAAGGCTCAGCAGTCGTGGGACAGGACAGGGTACACCTCTCCTCCCCTAGTCATTCACCTCTCCGCTAAACCTTGGATCTACTACAGAAATCCAGAATTTTTGGTTTTTTGGCCTATACCCATAGGAGCTCAGGGCTTACTCCTGGTTCCGTGCTGTTCAGTCCTGGTAGAGCTCGGGACACCAGGTTGGGTGCTGGGATCAAGCCCAGGTTAGCTGCTTGCAAGGCCGTCCCCCTACCTTCTGTACCATGGCGCTGGCCTATTTCCATCACTAATGCCTTCAACTCTCCATCATCTCCAGGATCTTCATCAACAGTCTTTGCCCTATAGTATTCACTCATCCCTGCTCTCCGAGTGACTGTTTCACGTGAGTGAACAAAAGACCCTCAAGATACTCAAAAACTACGCCAGGAATCCTGTTCTTTCCCCAATGGACAGTGCTTTGTATTTTCCTGAAAAATCAATGCTACAAAACACAATAAGCCGTGGCCCGCGTGAGGAGTTTGGCGGTACACAATCGCTAGTCATTTCTGTATTTATCTGTTTGCTTGCCATACCAGTTATTCAGGAGGAAGAAACTAAGAGACCAAAGAATGCAGGGAAACGGTGGAAGATAAATGTAAGATTATATGCAGGCATCCCCACCTGCATGCTGGGCCAGCGCCAGCCACCCAGTCTCCAGCCTCATTGCCCACGACTCCTGCTTTTCCTCTTGGGCCAGAAATGAACTGAGCACGAGAAAAAACTCATGATAGACAAATTATTGAGAATGTGCTCAGTGTTTATTTTTTAGGGTGATGGTTCTGCTCTCCTCCTTCCCGTGAATCTACATTGCTTTTTGTTTAATGTTTCTCCAGAACCCAACCCTGCCAGTGTCTCCTCTCACAGTGTCAGAAATTTACTTAATTCCCATAAAAAACATTCCAATTTTTCTTGTTGGGCGCTCTCGAAGCTTCTCTGGCGGGAACTGCCCAGTGTTCGGCTTTGTCTGGAATGAGGCTTGCAGAGCTGTCCCCACTCTCCTTATCTGAGTAAATGCAAAGCTGTTTCAGTTCCATCTTCCCAGCCCTCATGTTGGTTGCGTTCATACAAGGCCATCCTCCATGGTGGCCCAGCCCTGGCTGGTTGCAGTGCATCTAACTCTAAGAACAGACAGGGGCCGGAGCAATGCACAGCAGGTACGGTGCTTGCCTAGCACGCGGCTGGCCCAGATTTGATCCCTGGCACCCCATATGTTCCTCTGAGCACTACCAGGAGTAATTCCTGCATCAAGAGCCAAGAGTAACCCTTGAGCATCACCTGGTGTGTTCCCAAAACCTACATAAATAATCTATATCAGGGTGATTCAATGAAAATTTTTAAAAAATAAATTAAAAACAAATAGGTATGTTTCCATTCTCATGTTAAGACTTATGATCACTGTCTGTTTGGAAAGAAAACTGTATCCTGGTTAATGTAGATTTATAACAATGATGCTGTTTCAGAGTTTTCCTCTCGCACTGATGATGGTATCTTGTGTATTCTTCAAGAGAAAAGCTGTTTTGGGGGACAGGGGTGCCTGGCAGGAGGGATTCAGGAGGCCCAGGGCCCGCACCCAAATGTACTGAATTGCCATTTTCCTGTACTGTATTTATAATTTTAAGTAAAGCATGAATTGTATAAAATGTTGGCTATGCCATCTTGACTAATCTGGAATACAGAAACAGACTTCCAATGCACTCACTCCTTCACTGTGACATGACGCCAGGGTTATCTTCACAGGGGCCATACTCCATGGTGTCAGGTGGGAGGCAGGGACCTCTCCCAGCAAGCCTCAGCCCATCAGTTTGGACTGAGATCGTGCGGGGGCCAGGGGCCACCAGAGCCATCCCCAGCTGTGCTATGTTTGAAGTCTCCCCAGACCCTTTCAAAATCTCAACTAGAAAAGGTTTGCTTGGCGCTTCAGTTTACAGATCATCTCCAATTATTTGATATTCATACTAACAGTGAAAAAAAAAGAGGCTAAGGAAGATGTGAACCATGCTGAGTAGAACAAGGCAAGCTATTAAGTGCCTTGCCCTCCCCTGCTCCCCTCTGCCCGAGCAGCCTGCAGAACGCCGTGATCGCTCTCACCATTCTCCCGCAGCTCACTGCAGCCCCTCGGGTGCTGGTTACGCCTACTCTGAATGCTATCATCTGCTCTCCCACCTTGAAGGGCAGCTCAACAGAATGCAAGGGGCCATGTGCTCTCAATCAGGGTCCCGTGAAAGCCCAGGCCATCCCGATGGTTCATGAGACTGTACAAGGCCCATGGAGCAATCTCTCCAGCCCCCTGGCAACGTCATAACCCAATTATCACTGACAAAGTCGTGTGAAGCTGCTGAGGTGCTTTAAATGCTCTAATTTAAACATTTAAACGTAAGTTTATATTGGTCTGAATACCTTGAAACAAATTATCAGAGAGAACCGGGCAATTATGTACTTGACTTGTGGCAGTTGCTCACATGCAGAGTAGTGACAATGATGATAGGGTCGGCTCCTTCTACACAAAGCCTGAGGCCTCATTTCCCCAGCACAAGCTCAGATGCAACACACTGGCTCTGCTGGCATCACAGTGGCTCACACTTGAATGCAGTGCCGGCATTGTGGTAAGGTAATTTTTGATGTTTCCTGTTTCCACTATATTGGCCTGCATAGACTATTTGCTGGGGTCAACTAAACATTTCTAGAAAACTATAATTGGGATTACTACTACTACTTGCCCATTTCCCATCTTAACAACCAGTATTTGCTCTAAGTACAAGAGTGCATCCTGCAATTGACACTACTATCATCATAATGAGTCTGTGCACGGGATCATCTCTAGGGGACGGGAGCAATAGTTGAGCAGGTAAGGCGCATGCCTTGCACGCATGCTGCTGACCAGGGCTCGAGTCCCAGCACCACACAGGTTACCCTAAGTGCTTGCAGAAGTGATCCCTGAGCAGAGCCAGGAGTAAGCCCACACAGGGCATGGTTCCCAAAGCAAAGCAAAGCAAAGCAAAAAAGCAAACCGCATCCTCAGGGCCTCACACACCGCATGGTGAGCTCTACCACAGAGCAACAATTCTGGGCCAAAAGCCTTTCCGCTGCTTGCAGGCCAGAGATGTGCCTCAGAAAACGGAGGGTGCCCTCTGCGCGCGAGGCCCTGCGCAGCGCCACAGCCACATCCCGCCTCCCGCACTGAAGGTGTGACTGACAGGCCCCACCCCACATAAAAATAAATGTCAAAAGTGATGTGAATCGCTTCTATTAATCGGGTTTGCACTGAGCCCAAATCCTAAGTAGGTGATCAATGCTGAATGAACACTCTGCCCAGCCACTTAATTCGAACCAACAGGAAATACAATTCCTATCCTTAGGACAGACATTTCTTTGGCCCTGACACAGGCATCAGAGTTTCAGAATCTTACGAAGGGAGAAGTCAGGAGGAATTAAGAAAATTATAACTTACAATGTCCATTGGTACAAACGGGTAATGTTATGTAAAGGCTAACATGTTTTTATAATGCAAGTCTACCTCTACTGCTAAGCATCCCCAGTAGCTTAAAAACCACTTTGAAATGTCAAAGCAACACAACTTTTAGCCCAGTTCTTCTACAGATGCACATATATCTCCATGAGTGTGTGCTTAAAATGTCACTGCAATGATCTTTAGGGATATATAAAAATCAAGACTCAAAATCTACCTGTAGGGGACTTAAAACTTTTAAGATTCATTGATTTATGTGTCTATTCTTGTGGTATGGGGATCTGAACCCAGGATCTCAAACCATGGAAGTGCTCAGACTAGCCATCAAAAGAATATAATTTGGGGACAGAGACATAGTACAGCAGGTGTTTGCCTTGCACGAGGCGCCAAGGTTCAATCCTGGCACCACAGAGCTCTCCACACATCACCAGGGACCACACCAGAGCACAGCCATGACCAACCCTCACTCCAAACAAAAGGCATGCAATTTGGGGCTGGACAGATGACACACGGTGGGGGGGGGGGGAAGAGAGATGGCACATGGAGTGGGGAGAGATGGCACATGGAGGGGGGAGGAGATATAGCACACAGGGGAAGAGATGGCACATGGGGGGGGTGGGGGGGGAGAGATGGCACACAGGGAGAGATGATACACGGGGGGGAAATACAGCACACAGGGGCAGAGATGGCACATGGTGGGGGGCGGCGGAGAGATGGCACACCATGGGGGGATGGCACAGCGGGGGAGGGTACAAGTGGAGAGATGATACATGGGGGGGAGATGGCACACAGGGTAAGGCGCGTGCCTTGCATGCAGCCATCCCGCACCACATGTGGTCTCCAAGCCCTGCCAAGAGTGATCTCTGAGAGGAGCCAGGTATGGCCCAACACCCCCCTGCATAAATCAAACTAAATGTTCTACTATCTTATTAGGCGCAGCAAAGGGGGTATGTGATGGGAAGGCGACAGTCATTGGAAAGAAAATCCTACCCAAACACACAAAACTACTCACGCTCTTTTTGTGCCTGACAAATTGTCAAGGAAAGACTCAAAGAGGGCACACTGCTTCAAGCGCTTTTGTCTTCTCAGTATCTTCGTAAGGTCAGGGAGGCCTCGTGTAGGTGTCTCCCCACCCCTCTCCCTGACACTCAAGAGGAACGAGGGCTTAGGAAACCATCAGGAAGGCACCAATGATGTATCACGGGCAATGCTTAAAGCAGCCTGCCAACGAGGCCAGCGACCAACAGGGAACGCCACGGCAGCAGAACCAAAAGCAACACTATCTTTACTCAAGTGGAAACATGTCCCACAGGAGGATGGATTAATAATAGCTGATCTGAAAAGGGAAAAATGTTTGTCTTTTAACTTTATGTTAGGCATATTTTAAGTCCAAATATTCAGTAACACTAGACCTCTGTATTTTATAGTACTGTGTAATAAATGTTGCACACAAAACTACAGTTAAGGTATTATGATATACCTCTTAATCCACTAACAAACCTTTGATTCCAAGGACATCCTTTTCAATAGTACTCTAAATACCATGGTTTTATTTATCATCATTTGGCTCAGGATAGGAAAAACTCAGCTAGGAAATTATTCATAAAACTGCATTCTGTGCTTTTTTTTTTTATTTTTCAAACAGCCAGTGTCCACATTTCAAATGCAGAATTTTCAAATATAAATTAATCTAATAATTAAAAGTAAAACAAAACAATTTCCTTTAATATCACAATACATAAAATGGTATAAGCTCCAAATCGCAAGGCTAAAAACTACATGGCAATAATGTCAGAACCTGTGAAACTCATTAAAACCTCTTAACGAATAGATCAGCTTAAAGAACATTTCTATGTTCCATGATTATGCATGAAACAAGCTTGTGTACTATAAAGGTTCAGCGAGTCATCCATGGCATAATAATGGGGTGAGGCAAGATTTTAATTTTTACAATGACAATTAAAAAAATTAAACAACAACAACAAAAAATCCTCCCAATTGTTTAGAAACAATTCTATGTGGAGGGTAAAATATATTTAAAAACATACTGACTTACCGAATTTTGTCAGGCTGCTGACCACTGATGTGTTTGTATTTAAAAATATCACAAATATCTTTTTATTTAACAGTGAAAATTTCAATGTGGTAAGTTTCATTGCAAAGCAATTTTCACCTGAGTAGATCTTGAAATTTAGTGCTCATATTTGGGAGGAGGTGGGAAAAGGAGGGCCCCTTCTGGACCAGAGACAGTTTGCAGTTGCTTCTTTCACACTGAATTTTCCAGCAGGTCGAAGAAACATCTGCGGTGACCTTCCCAGAACACACGATGCCCCCTTGTCCTGTAAATCTGTTCTGGCATTTCATGAATTCTCAGCACAATTTTTCTGCTTAGTTACCAACTCAAGCATAGCAACCTAATTCATTCAGTTCTATACAACAGCATCTATATTATGTACATGTTTAATTATCAATAGGAAATAAAAAATAAAAATTTACAGTGACTGAGAAAGTTTCAGAAAATGGGATAGGAAAAGCAGTACTGCATATCAGAATATCCTATTATCCTACCAGGTTCAACGACCGTGTTTTTCCTTTATTAGCTGAAATACAAAGAAGGTATAGGGGATCCCAGGAAAATAACACTATGTATCATAAAACTCAACGTGCTCCGCCATCAGAATTTCCATCACACATTTAATTTCTTCTGTACAATCTTTATAAACTTGCTTTGCTTTTCAAAATCATCAGAAGAGTTCCAGATTAAATTCAGCACTACACAGTATGCCCTTGAAGTAAAATGAGGTTACCTGCTTTATTTGGATACCAAGTTCCCTTCCAGACAGCATTAAAATAAAGACACGACTACACAGATAAAATTCAGTATAATTCAAATCCAACAATGAAAAAATTTCCCCATATTGTTGCAAAATTCTTTCCACTGAAATGCTTTGCTACAGTAATAAAAAGCGTACATTACATATAAAAGGTACCAGTGTACTAAAAAGTGACAGGAGTGGACTAGCAAACCCTTCAAAGCACATTATAGAAATGACTAGCATTTAAAAACATTTCTCCTATAAAATGTAGGTCATATACATTTATAAATTGGCGGTTTTATTTCTAAAGCAGTGATGTGTGTGTTCAAATAGTGAGCTGTTCTGTACAGTATAATATCTACTCAATTCAAACTACAATAGGTTTGTCTTTCTTTGTATTGAAGTTGAATAAATTCATCTGCTCAGCTGAAATCAAGCTTGAAAAATAAGTATCTAAAAATCAACGTAGAAAGTTCAGAATTATTGAATTGCAGCTATGAAATATGAAGAGAACTGTACTTCACAACAGAGCTGAAGTCACCTCAGAACTTAAGGGCTCAGATCTAAAACAGAAACAAATATTAAATCCAAAACAAACCAAAGTTAGGTAGCAGTACAGAAGCAGGGGAAGAAAACAGGAAACAAAAAACCAACAAAAGCCAAAAAAGACAAAACACACCCCCTTCCTTCAGTGTGACGGGCACTAGGTCTGCGTCCCCCGCAGAGGAGCGTAAGGCCATTCACTGCCGAGTGAGAGCAAGCGCAGGGGTGGGCAGTGGGCCGTCTCCCTGGACTTCAATCATGCTGTGTAAACAGTGTTACGTTCCAATAGGAGGAACTATGGAATTTGCTTATAAAAACTGATTCAAGATCATCATTACTGAATGAAATCAAGGTGATGAATCACTCTGAAATGCTCTGAGAACTTTCCTGATGCTACTTGTACAGTGAGCACTGCGATGTGTTATTGCTTCCACACAGTACGTCATCATATGCCTCCGAACATAACGCAGTACTGTGATCTATTTGTACATATTTACAGGTTCTTAAAAACAAGCTGTAAAAACATTACATACTTTCAGACGATACAAGTTAGCACATTGGTACGCACTTCAAAACAAATGGAATGCATAACATCAATAAACGTCATAAAGGAAGACACATAAAAGTCCTTGATTGTCAAGACACATTTATATATAAACTCTAACTGTGCAGAATTAAAGATTCAATCATAGGTACATCCTATCTGATGAACCGTATTTACAGCATGGTATTGCATAAAAAAATAAAATAATGTTTACAGGGTTTTACTTTTTTTATCCATCGGATTAAAGAAAGCAACAAACGGAACAAGAAACGCTTGTCTGCTTCAGTTCGTTTCCTACCAAAGTGGGGAAAAAAAGGTAACATGTTTTTTATTTGCAGAATATAGCAAAAACGACTGGAAATTTATTTCCCTGAAATAAAAAAATTTAAAACGGAAAAAAGTTTAAATTAAATTGTAGAGTCAAGAAGTTTCTCAATGATTATAATAGTGCTTCAAGTACATATACTGTGAAAAACAAGTTCTACTTAAAATATCCTAAAAAATGTGGTACTATAGTAATGCCTACTTTTAAAGTTTCCCGGCTTTTTTTTTAAACAGCCCTTTAAAAACCCGAATTAATGAAATGACAGAAGTGGCAGGAACAAGGAAAAAAAGAAGTAGGAAATGTAGCCTAGTTGGCACTTCGCCGATTTCTCTCACCTGTGGAAATGAAACTCTACCCTGAGTGCAAGGCGTCGTCTGCCTCTCAAAAAAGAAAAATACGAACCACTGACAGTCCTATGAAGAGATGAAAGGATGGAGTTCTGTGGTATCGAAGAGAATATATGCAAACAGATCAAATAAACTGAAAAGCCACTCTAATGTCCTGGAACAAATACAACGTACAATTGAGGGAAAAAAACAAAACAAAAAACACGAAACCATTTAGAATCTGTTCACGAGATAATCTTCCAACAATGAGAGTAGGTCCTAAATGGAAAAGCACATCTCACTCACTGACAGTAAGTTAAGGATACAAGAGCACATTTCTATAGAATATTTGTTCACCGAGAGACACAAGGACCAGAATCTCACAGCCTCAATATTCCGATCGAAGGAGCACAGAGGCCACTAGCTTTTTCTACTAATGCCCAAATAGAAATTAAATAACTTTCTGAACCAAGTGGGGAAAACCCAAAGTCTTGAGATGTTTATCATATGATGATAATATAAGGTAACTCTGGTAGGCATTTAGAATTTCACAGTAGAGTGTAACTTTATTTAAATGGTAAGTCAGTAAAGTCAGGCCAAAGCATCACTTACTTGAAAAATGCTTCTAATGTGATAGAAAAGTCTGCTATTAAATAGATTTAAAGAAGCGTGCTGAAGACAGAGCAAAATGTCTGAAGTTCTGCATGCATCACTGCCATTTCCAATGCCGCTTTCTTAAAATTTTTAACTGCCACGCAGCTGAGTCACATTCTAAAACCTGTGCTGGTGATGTTCGAACGAACAATGGGCTTATTGTACTTCAAGAAGGACATGAAGTTTTCAAAGGAATAAAACTCTTGATCAGACTCAAGACAAAATTAAGTCAGACAGACAATCATCAAAAGCAGAACAAGGAAAATACAAATGCCTATTGAAGGTGAGCACAGTTCTATTTATCCTTTCATCTGAGTTTAAGCCTTCTTGCAATTGTGATGTTTACAACTGTGATATACAACACAACACACACCCCTCTGAAGAGTCTGAAGAGTCAACGGCAGAACTTCAAATATCTACTTAAAGAAGTTAAAAAAAAAACACCTTGAAAATTTTGGCAGCAAAGTAAGCCATCAAATGGAAAAATTAATCTTCAAGCAAAGCTTAATAACCAAGTTTAGAGGAAACCACAATAAACATAAGTTATATCCCTTATCATAAAATACCAATATATTCAAAATAAATGTGAAAGATGTTAAAGGTGGCTATTTCTTTGTTCCCTTTCTTTATGAGAAAAACTTTTAAGATATTAAATAAAAGGCAAAAATAATTTAAACTCATAACACTCTATATGGAAACAAGGACTGAAAGTCTATCCGGTCACTATGAAAATTAAAAAGAAAATCAACAAAAATCAGTTTTCATCTTCCAAGAGTTAATTTTAGGGTATCACTGGTGCTGTATGGGTCTGTGCACTGTGACATAAGATGGTGGAAATCCAAAAATAAAAAACCAAATGACTGAAGCAAATTAAAGAGAATAAAATTAGTAATTAAACTACTATTACTTTCTAAGAATCAAAACTGTCCAATGTGTAACTCAAACCATCATTCTTCAGAAAAGTATATATACATGTATATATAAAAGCACTATTTATTGTACCATGCTGTATTATTTTAAGACAAAGTATTAAAAAAAAAAAACATTCGTGGTATAAGGATAAAGTCTGTAGTTTATTTAGATTTTGAAATGCAACAAAAAGTTTCCGATCACTCATCTAGCTGAAAAAGAAATTGCAGTTACTAGAATTAGTAAACACTTTTGGTTTGTAAAATTGTCATGAGCAGTGTTCATTAAAAAGGAACGCAAGATAAAATAAGCAATTAAAATGCCCGGTTCTTTAGTTTCTCTGGATACTGTTTAATTATTCTAAAAAGAGGATTAACCAGGTTTTACAGTTCCAAAGATACCCAATTTTCTTTTATTGCCAAAAATTAAATTTGTCAATTATGAGATGATTATGACACAATGATATCAAGTCTATAAATCTATTTGTTTTTTTTTTACTTTGAGAAATCAAAAATACCAAATAGTTTCTAAGTGCTCTATGTTAACTGAAGTGTATATGTAAAGTAAAATACAATTAGCTTTAAAACTTGGAATATACATTTTGTGTAAGCATTATGTTCTTGGGAATGTAATCTACAGAATATTTCTTTTTACTAAAACTTCAAAACCTCGATACCGGCACATGAAAAAAATCATAAAAAATATCTAGGTACAACTGTACAAAGAAACTGACACCAATATGCATTCTTCCATAGAGAAGTGAATGCTTTAACAGTTATTATTTTGGTAGAAGTTTTGAAAGTATGCATATTTTAAAAGTAATTAGGCTTTTAAATAGTGGAGTCTTGGACTAAGAGATTTTTATTACTTTTTTCTCAAAAAAAAAAAAACATGTCAATATAACGCAAAATTAAAATCAAGGTATATGGCATATCATTTTTTAAGGTGGTTTCTTGGTTTCTTTTCCCCCTATTAGACATACTAAATTATTTAAGCCATAATCTCTTGACATTTAAACTTTTAAGTTCACTCTGTCTGTAAAGTAGACTCAGATTCCCTGCTGAAGTGCAATGACTATGCTGAAAAACTTAGAAACAGTATGAGTAAATTTCACACAATTACTAATCTCCTAAGAATGTACAATGTTATCAGTTAGGAAACAATTGTGCGAGTCTTTTTTTTTTTCTCCTTTTAACTTGGTGTAGGTGGAATAGCAAGTTTCGGATCTAAAACAAGTTATGCATTGCTTCTATAAAGTTGACGACGTGTAAGGCAGTTCAAAGAATGCTGACTAACCAAACAAAATGCAGTTACTGGATTATCTTGCTATTCGCATCAGCTTAACTTGTTATAACGCATCACTCTTTACTCTGTACAGCACTCCATTTTACACAGAGTAACCCCGCTCTTGATACATCTGTTCTAAAGTGCCAATATTATTTACACTTTTGTTTTTAGCCAAATGTCTGGCCAGTCGTGGCATCAGGTGAAGATGTCAGCCCAGCTCTATTCTCATTTACATTCACCAAGGGAAATTCCGGAAATTCAGCACTTGTGCCTGGTCCCCGAAGGTTCACCTGTCCATTGGCAGTGCTAAATTGGGCAGCGATTCCCGCTCTTGATCCGTGGTAGGGAGCACGAAAGGGCTGTTCGAAGGAGCTCATTTGGTAAGCTTGGTGGACAGGCTGGGCCTCCGCTTTCTTCTGAGAAGTCACTTGATCCAGAAAGTCCTGTGTTGATGTGGCTGATGCATGGTTTGTCTCATCACCTGAAAAGGGAAATGAGTGCTGTGAATCACCAACTATGAGTCCAAAGTGAGACTTATCTGGAGTTGTTCTTAGCGGAGAATTCATTCCTGATCGAAAGCTATTGATGGGCATGGCTGCATACACCTGCTTGTCTATGGACGAGAATGCTGGCTGAGCTGGAAGGGCCTGGTTATCAGTCACAAAGTTAAGGCTCGGGCTATTCAAATAGGCATCATTTTGGCTAGTTCTGTCCAAAGCCTGCTGCAGAAACTTGGAGTATTCCTGCAGCATGTTGGCTTTATCTGATGAGGACGCTTGAGAACTTGATCCAACATTCTCCGACTGGGTAACCTCAGGGACTTCGGAAGAATTTATTGATATGCTAGAAGTGACCTCAGTGTCCGCCACACTGAACGATATCTCATGCTGTCCATTAGCTTTATGAGAGTAATGATCCAACAGAGTCTGTAGTACCTCATCCGGAATAACGCTTTTGTCATGATTACTCTTAATCTCCACATTCAGTGCCTGTGAGTCTAGTATGGAGGCCGTGGTGCTTTCATCAATGACACTCGCCACAGCTGCTTGGGTGACAGAAGGCTGAGAAGCGATGGTACCCACGTTGAGTGCATACTCCCTGCTGTTATTACTCGCGGCTTGAAGGTATCGCTTCTTCTTCAGGAACTGCATGGCGTCGTCGTAGTTGGTGCTGCTGTGCACAGGTTTGCTGGGCCCCTCCTGTAGGTTGTCCACAGGGTCGATGTCGGCATTGCCTTCGGAGTCCAGCAGCGCCTGCTTATCCACGAGCTCAAAAGCGTATTTGGAAACTTTGCTCTCCTCATATGTGGATAAAGGTGAGATCGTTTGATTTTGCTCCAGTGGCTGCTTCAAACTTCTCTTACTGTTTATTTTTTTGAGAACCAACTTAGGGGGGTGTATTTCTCCCGACGCATCTTCTAAATGCGACCCCCCCACAGAAGAATGCGGCATTTCAACAGCATACTCGGCTACCATGTACTCATCTTTCACTTTAGTACTTGAAGAATAAAGGGGCAAGTAATCGTTTTTGTCCTTCTTCAAGTCAGATTTGTCCAAAGCACTCTCTTTGTCCAACCCAGATGCTTTCTTCTCGGTTTTCTGCCTTTTCTTTTTTGGCAGTGAGTTATCTTTCGGTGATGTTGAAAAGCCAGAATCTTCTTCAGATGTCAGAAGGCCACCTTTGATGGCACATCTGTTTAGTTTTTTGTCATGGTTTTCATGGCACATTCGCTTATGTTTTAATACACGATCTGTTCTGGAAAAATACTGCAAAATTCAGAGTTTGGTAGTGAGTTTTTTGGTTCCGTGTTTTTGGCCAACCAAGAAAAAGAAAAAAGAGAAAAAGCAATTAATATAAAAATAGACATAAGCTTAATAATAGACACAATTCCAAATTAATTTGCTGAGCCAATTATTCATTATAAATCTATCAATAATTCTAGTAGTAAGAAATAACAATCTGTTAAAATTATTTTTAAATTTAATTTAGGACGAAAAATTTCAATGACAAATATACTTTAGTCAAGTGGTTTAAGTATAGGAATTTCTAAAAACCTCTTACCTGTAAACAGTATTCGCACTGGTAAGGTTTTTCGCCGCTGTGAGTCCTCTTATGCCTTTCCATATGGTATTTTTGTATGAACCTCATACCACATTCATCACAGCGAAATGGTTTTTCACCTGGCATGTGATACAGAAAGCGTAAGAGAAAACAAATATTGTAAGACAATGAATTACTTTACACCAAGAATCGCTAAATAAATGGCTTTTAAAAGGTGTCATACTTTGCTCAGTTTTGTCATCTGACAAAATTCCTCCCCCTTATTAGTAAGTATTTACTTCAATTTAATTCATCAAGAATATCCGGGAAGGAGGAGGGAGGGGGGACCCCAAATAGCGTGGCCCAAGGGGAGGGGCAGGGTGCGGCGAGGGCTGTACAGTGCTTGTAATCAAACTCAGGGCACCAGGCTTTGTAAAGCAGCCTTTCCCGTCTCTGCTGTTGAGACACAACAAACTCCTTCCTCAGAGATGCAATTCTAGGAACTTAAGAATAATATGAACGTCGTTCCTCTAGAGCAGCTATGGTTTAAAATCTTTTTGTCAATCATTCAAAATAACACTTTAGAGATCCATTTGAAAAAAGGAAATGCTACCTTTACATAAGTCACTGAAATTCCTGGGAACCTTTTAAATTAATTTCTTTTGTTTTGTTTTTGGGTCACACACAGCAGTGCTCTGGACATACTCCTGGCTCTGCTTTGGGATCTCGTGGGGCTCAGGGGACCAAATGGGGTGCTGGGGATCAACCCAGATGGGCTGAATACAAGGCAACTGCCCTACCAGTTACACTATCACTCCAGCCCTTTTAATACATTTCTTTAAAAAAATAAAGTAAAACGAAATCTTTCAAAAGAACATATGCACGTCATTATTTATTGTGGCACATCATACAGTAACGAAGACATGGAATCAAGCTAGGTGTCCAATGACAAGAAAATCATGAAGATGGGTTATTCATGAAATGGAATACACAATGGAACAGGATACGGCGTTAAGGAACACTGCACAATGGGATACTGTGCAGCATTGAGGAACTATGAAATCATACCATTTGCCACAACCTGGTTGAAACTGGAAGATATCCTGGTGAGCGAATAAAACCAGAAGAAGACAAACACAGGATGATCTCACTTGTGGTGGTGAGGAAAGGCAGTGTAATCAAAGGGGATGCCTAGGTCACCTCTGGCCCCAAAGGACAAGGGGGAAGAAGGACAGAGAAGTAAAGGAAGGAGAAGGAAGGTCGGGGGCAGCAGGGTTGGGGCCTCTGGCACACTGGTGATGGGGCACCACCAGTAGAGCGAGGTCCCGAGGCGGGCTCAGCAACACGGAACACACGACGTCTGAAAGTGCTGGACTTCAGAATGTGTCCGTCAAAGTGAAGTGGGAGTTTGGGAGGGAGTCTGGGAACTCTGCTGGGAGGGAAGCTGATGCTGGTGGAGGGAATGGGGGAATGGCACTGAAATGTTGTATCCCTAACACTCAACTATCAATGACTTTGTACATCACAGTTCTTTAAATTAAAAAAAAATTTTTTTAAAGATAAAGCTAGATGAAATCTGAACCCAGGAAACTATTTTTTTAATTTAAAACACAAAATCTCTTAAAATAGATTGTTTCAAGAATTTTTTACAGCATCTCCTTTTCTCAATTGAAACCCAAAGACACACAACTCCCAGTCCCCTGATATTTTGTTTTTAATCCCCTAAGGACTTCTGAGTTATATAAGGAACCAATGGAAGAGTCTTTATTAATAAAACCACAGACAAACTAAACAGCAGAGTATGAAGTGAAGTTATCTAGAAAAATACTTGTTTAGTTCTGCCTTAGACACTCCAGCACAATTCTCCCAAATCCTTCCCCTTTGCCCTCAGCCCTGCAAGCAGGGTGTGACAAGCAACCCGGCTACTTATCCACAAGGACACCCCATTGAGTTCATGGCTAAACAGGCACACACGCCATGAAAAGACACCCCCCCCCCCCCCCCGGCGTCCAATTGCACCTGGCATCCCTGATACCCGCTGCTCCCTCTGGCCGTGAATTCCCACGTGCCTCCCCAGGGTGGCTGGGCGCCAGGCCCTGACCCAGCTCCCACTCCAGGAAAGTGCTGCCCTGCCCCTGCCGGCCTTCAGTAGACGCCCCGCTGTGTCCAGGCGCTCAGCACCCCCATCCCAGCCGCCACCCTCTCCCGGCAAGGGCAGAGCAGGGCCTGCCGTGTCTGTCCGGCCACATGCGTTACCTTCACAGTAATTAGTGATTTTGGACATCTCTAGTTTACCATCCTACATTACATTTAAGTATGAATCTGGTCCAGAACGAGCTTTGTTTTTTTGTTTTTTTAGAAACTCCTGTGTGGTACCAGGGATGTGAGCCAGGATATGAGCACGCGAGCAAGCCAGCACTGTGCAGCAGGGCTCGCCACGGAGCCCCCCTAAACTGTCTCTAGGTCAAAATGTCTTACATAATTAAAAATGTCCAATGACTGACTCTTAGTAAAGACGGTTACTGTGAGATGGCCTGTAGGAAGATTAAAGTCAAGGAGAGAAATCAAGGAGTAACAGAGTGAAGGGTTTAGACAGTAAGAAATACCCACCAGAAACAATGCCCAGGAGAAGAGTCCAATCTGCAGCAAACGCACACTGACATTTTCAAGCAGGCTGCCCACATGGCGGAGGGCCGGACCAAAGAGCTCCCCTCCGCACACAGGAGCACTGCATCAAGATGCTAAGACTTCAGAGACTAACAAAAGCTTTGCATAACTAATCTAGGCCAAATCACTTAATTTTTAAAATTTGTATTTGGTATTGGGGGACTGAATATGATGTGGTCGATTTCGTTGTGGAACTGTCGACCAGGATTGACCACATCATATTCAATCGACAGTTTTGCCTGACTGATGTTGCTGCTGTCCCAAAATTCCAAACAAGATTGGACCACCGCCTCCTTCGTGCAAAATTCTACTTCACGGAGCGGGGAGAAAGGGCTGCAAAGTTTAAGAAGAGAACCTCCAGAACGACCACCAACTTGGAATTCATTGGCACTATTGAGGCAACATGGGAAGATGCCGTCGTTGACAACACTGACGAAGAATACGATAGGCTGGTACAGCACCTCCACGACTGTGCGAGGAACACCGGGAGAGAAAGCCACAAAACGATGCCTGTCCTGGAAACTCTCAAGCTCATTCGCCAACACTGCTTGGCACGAGCCTCAGGCAACCACAAGCTAATGTCCAAGCTCACAAAGCAGTGCAGAGAAGCGATAAAGGGAGACCTTAAACAGAGAAGAGCAGCAGCGCTGGCCGGTGTGGCAGAAGCCAGGAAAAGCATTCGCAACACCCGCCTGTCCTTCACCAACTACAAGACCAAGATGACTGCCCTCCAACATCCTGATGGATCTATCACATCTTCCAGAAGGGCAATGGAGAAGACTATCCATGACTTTTACTCGGATCTCTTCGATAGCCATGTCCACCTGCCCACATACCAAATTCTGCAAGATGAATAAGTCATTCCCAACATTCTCCCTTCCGAAATCTGACATGCCATTTCATCGGTAAAGAAGTGAACAGCACCCAGCCCGACAAAGTCAGACCCGAACACTTGAAGAACCTGCAGTCAGCACTCATCAATACACTGGCTCGGCTCTTCACATGCTACCTGTCTGAATGCAAGGTTCCATCCCAGTGGAAAACCAGTGGGACCGTTCTACTGTACAAGGGAGACATCCACAACATTGGCAAGTATTACCCCATCTGCCTGTTGTCCGTCGTCTACAACCTGTTCACTAGAGTCATCCTGAATAGGACTGGCAGAACACGAGATGAAGGACAACCATGTGAGCAAGCCAGGTTCCAAAAAGAATTCAGCACGACTAAACTCATTGACGTTTCTCGGGAGTCAGAGATGCTGCTGTCTAACATTCATTGATTTAAAGAAAGCCTTTATTCTGTTGAGACTGAGGTGGTCACCGAAGCCCGAGCCAAACAGGGCGTTCAAACTCAATACATCAGGATCCTCCGTGAGCTGTATTATGGATTCACTTCCAGAATCTCACCATTCTACAAGGAAGTGATCATCGACATCAAGAGAGGGGTTCAGCAGGGTGATACCATTTCACCGAAACTCTTCAGTGCCACCCTCAAGAACGTCATGCAACGACTGGAATGGGAAGAAATGGGAGTGAAGATAGATGGTCGGCACTACACCACCTCTGCTTCGATAATGGCATCGTTCTAATAACACCAAACATTAGCCAAGCGGCACAAATGCTGGCTGACTTCCACTGTTGAGTGTGGAAAGGTCGGACTCCAGCTGAATCTCACAAAGACAATGTTCATGAGAAACGAACTCGTTCCTGACGTTCCATTCTCTCTCAAAGGAACGAACATCTCCAAATGCAGCAGTTATGTGTACCTAGGTCGAGAACTCAACATGAGGAACAACCTGGCACCTGAGTTGCGCAGGAGGAAGAGAGTGTCTTGGAAAACATTCAAGACCATCAAAGAAGTAGCTAAGAGGAAGAAGAACCTCCAGCTCTGGGCACATATCTTCGATTCCATTGTTCTTCCTACATTAACATATGCCTCAGAGACCTGGGCCCTACGCAAAAAGGATGAGAATGCTCTTCTTCAGTCTCCCAAAGTGGAATCAAAAGACCTATGCTTGGAGTATCACGTTTCACTCAAATGAGAAAAAAGAATCCAGAGTTCCGACATCCGTCAACGGTCAAGAATCAGGAACGCTGTCTCTTTTGCCAAGGCTACAAAAATAAGAAAGGCTGGACACATAACAAGATTTGGAGACAACGTCTGGACTACAGCTGTTACCAACTGGATTCCACGGGACATCAAAAAACTGCATGGCCGCCCAACTACCAGATGGTCAGACTTCTTCTTCAAGACCCTGAATAAATAGTTTGAGGCTCTTCGTGTTCCTGGAGCGAGCAGACGCCATTGGGCTACACTAGCATGAGACAGGGACAAATGGAGATGTTACTGGCGCCCACTTGAGCAAATCAATGAGCAACAGGATGTCAAGTGACCAAGTGGTTGGGGGGTTGGGCCACACCTAGTGGCGGTGCTCAGGGACAACCCCCCCCCCCCATAGGCACAAGGGACTATCAGATTATTGTGGTTAGGGTGTTACTCTGAGCTGGTATGCTTTGGAAAATTACTAAATTTACAGAAAAAATATTGAAGCTCAGGAAAGTTTAAAGCACTTGGTCAATGGGTACATTTATGAATGAATAAATTATGAAGCAACCTAAGTTGAGAAGAAAACTACAGAAAAATAGTTACAAAAAAGAAAAATAATTACACAAATTTAAAAAATGTTGTAAAGGTAAAGGTAAAGGTAAAGGCCCTCCCGTTGATCTCGATTTGCTCGAGCGGGCCCAGTAACGTCTCCATTGGAGACTTTGCTGTTTCTGTGTTTGGCATATCGAATACGTCACGGGGAGCTTGCCAGGCTCTGCCGTGCAGGCGAGATACTCTCGGTAGCTTGCCGGGCTCTCCGAGAGGGGCAGAGGAATCGAACTCGGGTCGGCCATGTTGGCCGCTTGTAAGGCGAACGCCCTACCCGCTGTGCTATCGCTCCAGCCCTACAAATGTTGTAGGAAACAAAATTACAAAGTTGTTTACCAGTTTCAGTTGTAGAAGAAAAATAGTTATTAAGGAAGCCTGATAGTGAGAGAAATGAGAAAATAAAAAGGAGCTAAGTAAAAGTTTAGGACAGTTAAGAGCAGAAAAGTAATTATTTGAAGGCAGAGAGCAAAGACCAAGCGAAGAAAATAAATGGAACATTTTGGTGCATAATCAAAAGAAAACTACTGCAGAGAACCTATGATGAAAAGGGAAGTTGGGCACAGGTAAGAATACGTGCAGACTGAAAGAGAGAATGCTGATAACAGAGCACAGTGAGGGCAAGAGATAGTCGTTTCTCAGAGGAGGAAAGACGAAGGGAAATAAGTTGACTGGTTAGAATTCAATTAATATGTAGGCATTCATGGATGAAAGACAGTACTGTTAAGACTGGACTTCTTGTCCAAATGATCTATAGATCTGATACAAAGTTTATCACCATATACTAACATGCATATGGAAATGCACGGGATCCAATAGCCAAAATACCCTTGAAAAAGAAAATCCGAGGGCACTGGAGAGATAGCACAGCAGGTAGGGCATTTGCCTTGCAGGTGGCCGACCTGGGTTCGAGTCCCAGCATCTCATATGGTCCCCTGAGCACCGCTAGGAGTAACTCCTGAGTGCATCGCCAGGTGTGACCCAAAAAAGCAAAAAAAAAAAAAAAAAGAAAATCTAATTGTGTACAAAACACGCATTTCCCAAATTCACGACTTACTACAAAGCTCTAGTAGAAAGGGGCAGAGGGCTCGACACACTGATGGAGCGAAGTGAGGCAGAGACAGCACGACGGGGAGGGCGCTGCCTCCAACCCAAGCTCAACCCCCAGCACGCCGAGCACCTCCAGGAGTGACCCCAGAGTGCAGAGGATCACTGGGTGTTGACTCAGAACAGAATGGAGAGCACAGAGAAACTTACGGGCAGCTCATCTTTCTCTGGTGGGGGCTGCTGGGGACCCAGCTGTGTGTGCTCGGGGCTGACTCCTGGCTCTGTGCTCAGGAGGAAGTATGTGGTACCAGTGAGTGAACCAGGGGTCGGCCGTGTCTTAACCCCTAAACTTTTTCTCCAGCCCCTTGACTTTCAATATCACTATCACCCCACTGTTCATTGATTTGCTTGAGTGGGCACCAGTAACATCCCCATTCACCCCTGGCACATGCTAGTGTAGCCCAATGGCATACTTGGGGCTCTTTCAGGGTCAGGGGAATGAGGACCATCATTGTTACTGTTTTTGGCATATTGAGTACACCACGGGGAGCTTGCCAGGCTCTGCCGTGCAGGCGGGATACTCTCGGTAGCTTGCCAGGCTCTCCGAGAAGGATAGAGGCTTTTGGGGCACCCTCTAATCATCATTACAGGTGTTCCCAGTCAGGCATATATGTGGGCAGGAGACTCTCGGAGCCTGCTTGGGTCCTCTGAGAGCAACAACTAGACAATAAGCACATTCATGGCCGTGCGCTTCCAGGAGCTTGGCTTCACAGTCTCTGATCTTGGCCGCCAACGGGTTCACATGGCAGTTGGGGGGCACAACAGTCCAGTCACTGGAAGATGGGAGATCTGGGCGGAGAAGGCCCAGTCTCAAACCGAGCAGGCCTGGAGACCCCAGCCCAGGTCCTGCATACCCAGGCTCCTCTGCCGGATTTGTCCCAGCATGTGGAGAGTGGTCTCAGCATGGCTGCAGCTGGGTCCCGGAGGTCTGCAGCTGCCAGGGCTCCGCTCAGGGCAGAGAAGGAAACCCAACCTGCCCCTCTCCAAGAGGCCCCGGTGAGGACTTTTCAATATAAAAATAATACTTAAGTCATCATCAGTAATACTGGGGCAGTTTGATAACCATATGCCAAAAAGTAAAGTTAGACAACCCTCCAACCTATGTGACTTACATAAAAAAAAACCCTTAAAATTGACCAGCTCCTATGTGAGAACTGAAACTGCAAAACTCTTAGAAGAAAACATTTAAGAATAAATATTGATCGAATTAGGCAATGATTTCTTTGATAAGACATTAAAAGTACAAACAATCGAACAAAAAACAGACCATTAAAATTTTAAATGTCTGTGCCTCATCATAAGAAACTGAAGTCAAAACGGTGTGTAGCTCTTTTGGGCAATAATCACGCAGTTCCTCAAAATACTAAACATGTAAGCACAACACAACCCAACAACTCTACTGGAAGGTCCACTCGGAAGGATTAAGAACAGGGGCCCAAGCAGGCGTCTCTAGACCAATACTAACTGAAGCTAGTCACAACAGCCAACAGTGGGCTGCCGTGGCCACGAAGGGAGGGATGAACAACAGGTAAGCACGAGTCCTTCAATGAGGGCCGTGTGCCCACTCCCCGCATATGCTCAAAACCACAGCACTGACCTGTCCTATACTATGTTTCTCCATATACAAATAAACATATATACACATATATGTATATATTCATACATGTATATGTACATATATAAATATATGGGCTGGAGCGATAGCACAGCGGTGGGGCGTTTGCCTTGCACGCAGCCAACATGGCCGACCCGAGTTCGATTCCTCCGCCCCTCTCGCAGAGCCGGCAAGCTACCGATACTCTCGCCCGCACGGCAGAGCCTGGCAAGCTCCCTGTGACGTACTCGATATGCCAAACACAGTAACAACAAAGTCCAACAAAGTCTCCAATGGAGACGTTACTGGGCCCGCTCGAGCAGATCGATGAACAACGGGAGGACAGTGACAGTGATATAAATATAAATATATACGTACACACATATAGATATAGATCTACATAGATAGTGTATATATGTGTGTATGAGTTTAATTTTTACATTGAGACACCAAGAAGAATAGTGAACAGAACAAAGGAACGGAGCCAGGGAGGTGGCTGTGTACACGCTGGGCATGAGCTACTCTGAGTGCAGTTCTGCACGACATAACTCCATCCCCCTAGGGGGCAGGAGAGGATCCGGTCCCACAGAAGCACTGAGAAGCCTCTAGAAGAAAAGTAAGTGAAACTCTGATACAAGCTACAAAATGGGTGAATGCTGAAAAAAGGCCAGATATAAGGACAAACAAACACCAAGTAGTTCTACTTAGATGCTATACAGGCAGTCAAATTCAAAGACAGAAAGGGGGCACCAGGGCCAAAGGAAGGAAGGTTGGTTATTCCTTAACTGAGTTTTTATTTGATTAATCAATGCTGCGAACGTAATCAAAGCCTCTAAATATATACCAAAATAATGTACTTCATCATAGGGTATTTTAAGAACAACCCAAAGAATAGGACTAAAAATTTGCAGATTGTATCATATCATCTTACAACTCAAAAATAAAAGGACCTATCAAATTTAGACAGTAGATCTGAAAGGACATTTCTCTGAAGAAGATATACAAATAATCAGTAAGAAGAGAAACCATGCTAGCCTCATTTACTCATCAGAGAAACACAAATCCCGCCTACAATACCATTTTACATGACAAAAAATGATCAAAATTAAAGAGACAGAGAAAATAACAAGTGTACAAGTGTTAGCATGGATGCAGAGAAACTAGACCCCCCCTGGCCTAAACATCTGTAGAATGACACAGTTGCTTTGGAAAATAACTTTGCAAATCCTTAAAATGTTAAACACAGAATTACATTGGGACCCAGCAATTTTATTCTAATGTATATGCCTAAAGAACTGAAAAGCATACCCACACATTAACTGCATGTAAGCATATCTGTTGCAACCTTAATTATAATGGAAATAAGTCAAAGCGAACCATTAATGGTCAAATATGATCATGAAACAAAATGTGGAACAAATTTATACACACAGTACCACGCGATAGAGAACAGTAGAAGCTGCATCATGGTAAGGGAAAGAAGCTTCAGGGGAAAGAACGCCTCTCACACAGGGTTCACTGCGAGAGACTCAAGCCCACCTGGAGCGGAACAAGAGACAGAGAAAGGTTCACAGGGAGAGGACAAGGTTCTGAAACTACTGGTGGGGAGAAATGTACCAATATGACCAATAAATTAATGAATTGTATATTTGAAGGAGTGGGTTTTTCATATTAGGAGCTACAGCTTGATAAAACAAATGTAGGAGATACTATTTTGAGTACACCGAGTCCTTTAAAGTAAGAAGAGTCTTTTGAGGAGTCCCCGGGGCCCACATCTGGCACTAAAGAGAGACTCCAAGTCAGCTCAGAGCAAAGCGAGTGACTTACCAGCTATACTACCAGACGCGTAACTGGAATCTACCATAATTACTCAGGTGAATTAAATACATGGGTATTAAGAAACAAAAGCTTCATGCCTAAGTTAGTTGACTATGGTGTGACATACTAACCTGATCCGCGGTGGTTTGAACTAACCTTCTTTCCTCTCCAACCTCTCCATCATCTGGCCCTGTCAGAATGGCCCACGCTGGCCGTGGCCCTGCAGCCCACTGCTGTCTGCTACTCAGCACCCAGCCGGAGGGCCCTTCTTTCCTCCCGCCCTCCTTGGGCTCCTGACACCCATGTCTTCAGTGCTGGGAATGTTCCTCCTAAGATTTTTGTTTCTCTCACTCTTCCTTTTGGGTCAAGGAGGAAAACTCAACTATTTCTATCCGTTTAAGCCCCTCCTAAATCTGAGCTCCAGATCCCTGATACATCTAAGCCACCTACTCAACATTATCCACTTGGACAGCAATTAGGGATCTCAAGTAGGTGCTGGCCCTCTCCAACGGACATCTTCAGCTCACACTTCAGCCCTTTCCCTCTGCATCTAGCTTCGCAAGGCACAACTTTCCTTTATCCCCGTCAAACAGGACCTGATCTCCATACCCCACTGTCATCAACCAAATTCAAGAAACTAATACTCTCCTAGCTAACTAACGAGACCAACTTTCACCCCTTTCAAGTCTATACCACAGCCAGATTTTGTTAATGTCAGTAAATCTGATTATGTCTCAAGCCTCTCGAGGGCCCCCTGCCATCCTTAAAGGAAATAAAATTTGGGTCCTTCCTTCCAACCATACTTGATGACAGCTCTTTCTCTCTTCTGAACTCCACTCAAAGTTGCCCCCCTCTGGTTTTGGGTCATACCCAGGGATGCTCTGGGGTTACTCTCGGCTCTGCACTCGGGCATCACTCATGGCGATGTTCAGGGGACCGTATGGCGTACTGCAAATTGAACCCAGGCAAACGCCCTACACACCTAACACTGTGCTCTCTCTCCAGCTCCCTGCCACGCCTGCTTTGAATCCCAACTGCCACGCTTTTCCTCTCTCCTAGAGTAACTGCCTCCTAACATTCTTCTCCTAAACCAACTGCTTATTCTTTGTTATATAAATGCATGTTCTCTTAAGCCATGCCATCACTATGAGTCAGACGAGCAGAGTAAGTCTGTGACCAGGCACTGTCCTGGAGTCCTGCAGGGTGGGCAGGAACACTTCGCCACCAGCACTGCTGCTGCTTTTCCCCTCTAAGGAAAGAAGTGGTGCCTCCCATTCTCATTAGAGGGACGGGAAATTATTTTCATGACCCATCTCACCACTTATATCCAATATAGTACTGGAAGTACTTGCCATAGCAATTAGGGAAGAAAAGGAATCAAGGGCATCCAAATAGGAAAAGAAGAAGTCAAGTTCTCGCTATTTGCAGATGACATGGTACTATATTTAGAAAACCTTAAAGACTACAGAAAGTTCCTAGAAACAATGAATTTGTAAAGTGGCAAACTACAGAATTAATACAAAGTCCATGACTTTCCTATATACAAATAATGAAAGGCAAGAAAGTCGCTAAAAATACAACCTCGCTCACAACTGTGCCTCAGAAAATCAAATACCTCGAACTCAGCTGAACTAAAGAGGTGAAAGACCTATACAAAGAAAACTACAAAATACTACTTCAAAGAGGACATGAGGAAATGGAAACACAACCGCGGCTCATGGATCAGGAGAACTGACATCATTGAAATGGCAATACTCCCCAAAGCATTGTACAGATTCAATGCGGACCCTATTAGAATACCCATGACATTTTACAAAGAAATAAATCAAATATTCTGAAATTCATATGAACAATCAACCCCCATGAACAGCCAAAGCAATTCTTGGGAAAAAGAAGAGAGGAGCAGTCACTCACTTTCCCCACCTTCAAACTGTACTACAAAGTAGTCGTAATTAAAACAGCACAGGACTGGAATAAAGATAGACCCATAGACCAATGGGAACAAAAATGGATATCCTAATACAGACCCTCAAATACACAATCGTTTAGTGTTTGATAAATGAGCAAGAAATAGAAGTGGAGCAAGGAAAGCCTCTTCAACCAGTGGTGCTGGGAAAACCGGACAGTTACAAAAGAAAAAAAAAAAAAGGAACTCAGACCTCTCTAATACCAGGCACAAGATAGTACATTGGCTGAAAAGAGCAAGAAGCCTGAGTGGAAGCAGCAAGGAAATGATACCTGGCAGAATTTAAACTGGGTGAGGCAAATGATGAAGCAAAAATCCAGGGATACGGAAAAGCAGGTAGAATCACTAGACTGGAGGTTCTAATTCATAGAAAGCAATGTAGTCCATAGAAACCTATGGACTACAAAAGGTATACTCAGGAATGAGAGAAGACAGTGCTGCACAATGAGAATGAAATCACCATGAGATAACTCTAAGGTGAGTACAGTAGAATGACACGATCACCAACCATGAACAGGTCAGGAACTGAGAGAGATTAGGACAAAAATATAATCTGACTGGTAACTGTATTGCAAGTCATAATGCCTGAAAAAGGGGGGGGGAGGGGATGGAGAGGGAGAGAGAGACGGGGGGCGAGGGTGGAGAGGGAGAGGGAAAGACAGAGAGGTACCACAGAGGCAGGTGGGGGGGACAGTTCCCTGGGGACACTGGTGCTGGGAAATGTACACTGGTGAAGGGACAGATGTAGGAACACTGTATGACTGACACCCAATCACGAACAACTCTGTGTGTATCTAACTATGATTCAATTTAAAAAACTTTTAAAAATATGACCAGGGCAAACAAACTTATCCTTAGACAGTAAATACATTAAGTTCCGTAAAGTGGTAAAATCAAGGACACTGTACACACACTCATTAACAAGAAAAAAATTTTGTACACTGGTGAAGGGACAGGTGTAGGACAATTTTTAGTGTACATAATTTTCTATCCATTAGCCTCAAAACATAGTAACAGTATAATCTGCATTCATAATACTGAGACCAGCATGATTACTTTTTAACGAAAATCACTCCCAGCAGTGCTCAGGGCCACCAAGGCTGCTTCCAATAGTGCCAGGAATAAGCTCAGCTTCTCTGGAGCCTAGAATTGTTGTTATGGGAAGAAGGACCACTGTACCAAATGGGCTCAAGCAGTGTTCCTTCACAGTGGGAGAACTCATCAACTAACCTGAAGTGCATGTAAGCGTGTGTGCTGGGGGGTGGGGGCTGGAAGAGAGGAGTGTTGGGGCTCCTGGGGAAGGGAGGTGGGGACGCTGGCGATGGATGTCGTGCTGGAATTAAAACGCTGAGAAAATTCTAACAGGAAAGCACAGAACCTTAAACGTGATTCGCAAGATTTCATGAATTCTTTGAAACTTGTCACAGTGTAGGTATTGGGACCACTCCATTAAAATGTCATTTTGGGGGCGACACTGGCTGTGCCTACTCCTGCAGGCCGGGGGTAGACATTGGGCATGCAACAGTGCGGACAACCTGGGCCACCACGTCAGGGCCAGCACCTGCCGGCTGCCCAACCACCTGGCCCTAAAATGTAATTTTCAACATTTCCACTTCTTCAAAGGCACTTTCAGAATTCTATTCTTTTCTTAATGTGCCTTTCAGTTTGCCACTACATGGAATATCACCTTCCAAATGAAGGTCAGTGAAAGTTTTGTTTCAGCTGGGTGATTTGGGGGCCACACCTGGCAATGCTCAGGGCGTCTCTGGTCCCATGACCAGGGATCATTCCTCACGGGTTCTGAGGACCAGACGGGGTGCTGGGGAGCGAGCCGAGGGTGGCTGCATGCAGGGAAGAGCCCTAACCACTGCACTATCCCCAAGCCTCTAAGTTACAATTCAACGAATTTTGAAATACAGAAATTTCCTTTGTAGCTGCATCGAGTTTGGAATACTAATGAAAGCAGTTTGAGTATGGAAACTTTGTGTATTCTGTACTTATATGGAAATGATTCCTCTTTTAATCTGTGACTATTTGGGAAATGCATGAACCAGCATTTTGTGATTCAGTATTAACAATTATCAAAAATGGCTTTACCACAGCCCAACGTTCCCTTACTGGCACTTCTCCCTCATGAAATTAAGCTGTGTTTTCCTTCTCCTGGGCTAGAGCGATAGCACAGCGGTAGGGCGTTTGCCTTGCACCTGTCCAACATGGCTGACCTGTGTTCGATTCCTCTGCCCCTCCTGGAGAGCCTGGTAAGCTACCGAAAGTATCTCGCCCACACGGCCAAGCCTGGCAAGCTACCAGTGACGTATTCGATATGCCAAACACAAGAACAAGTCTCACAATGTTACTGGGCCTGCTCGAGCAAATCGATGAACACCGGGAGGACAGTGACCTTTCCTTCTCCCGTGCCGACCACTGCAGGGGCCCCACCTGGCAGTGTGGTAGCGTCTGTGGACGCCATGTCCATTGCTGGTGAAGTGGGGAACTGCGAGGGCCGCACTCTCGACCAGGATACCAGGCAGTGCCAGGGGCAGGAGCAAACCAGGGGACAGACATTCTCTGCCCGAAGCGAAACTGACGGAGAAGCATCTCCGAGGTGTCAGCCCTGGGAACACAAGACACTGAAACCGGATCAGAAGGCTCATCACCAGCTGCAGTGATCCCTGAGCTATGACTCGGAGTTTCCCAGTGAGTGTGGCCCCAACCCAACAGATAAGAGAAGACCATATCTCACGGTCCCTTGTGCAAGGGCCACATGCAGAGCTGTGAAATACTGCATATTTTCACTCTTAGTACCTGTGAAGTAGTCTGCAAACCTGGGAACTTGAAATATTTCTAATCTCTACTTTTTAACTATATAGTAGCTTACAATTTATTTCGGGTGTGTGTGTGGGGGGGTGTTAGTATTTTTTGTGTGTTTTGAACCACACCCGGCATTGCTCAGGAGACTGTACACAAATCGAACTGGGTGGGCAGCGTGCAAGGCAAACACCCGATCTACACCACTACCTTGCTGGCCCCAACAATTTCTTAGTATTGTAGAATAAAAGGAATCTCCTAAATAGATTTCACATCTACTTCCTTAGCGAAGACTAACATGAAGAAGTCCGAAAAATAGGAGAGTAAACAGGACTGAACAATGACAATCCTGGACACTGAGATGCAGAAACAAGGAGCAAGGGAAAAGGGCAAGCAGGAGCGTAAGCGGGCTGGAGGGCGTGGGGACGAGGGGGGGAAGGGGGCAGGGGAAGGGGGTGGGCAGGACGGAGGGACGCGAGGACGGGGCGGGGCCGAGTGTGGCGGCGGTGTGGGGTAGTAAATCTGTACAGTAGCACAAATTGTAACAACTTCTTATTGGAACTTACCCAAACTGTAATAAATTCATTTTTTAAAAGCAGACAAATCGTTGCACCAAATATTTTGAATCCTGAAACATTTCTGACATACTTTCAAACTATTCTCCAGAAAGGTTAGATCACGTATCTCAGTCCCACAGATTATTTTTATATCTTTTACTTGTTAACACATGAAAGATTACATCTCATTTTTCTTTTATTTAACTTTTGTGAATAATAGTAACTCTATTCAAGTCCATTAAAAGCTGCCATCTAAAACCTTTTTCAATGATACTGGTAGCGTACAAGCATCATTTAGAGAAATATTAACCTTGGCTCTATATAGTAAAATCTCTTTAAAAAAAGTTACCAATTCTAAGAAATGTAACTGCTGCATAGTAAGCTTAGCCAGGATATTCAACTTCTCTATCACACAAAACTTTGTGAAACCAATGATGGCTCAATTAATTCCCTGAGGAAAATGAAGTTTGCTAATGACACAACTGGTTTAATGATACCTAACGCATTGAGATGTCACCAAGTACTGCTCCTGAACACGATTAACAGCCACGAGCTTGAAATGTTTTATTTTCTCTGTGGCACTGTCTGTAGCACAGTCCTCCTGGTGTTCACGGATTTGCTCGAGCGGGCAACCAGTAACATCTCCATTTTGAGACTTGTTGTGTTACTGTTTTTGGCATATCGAATACGCCATGGGGAGCTTGCCAGGCTCTGCCGTGCAGGCGGGATACTCTCAGTAGCTTGCCGGGCTCTCCGAGAGGGACGGAGGAATCCAACCTGGGTCAGTCGCGTGCAAGGCAAACGCCCTGCCCGCTGTGCTATCGCTCCAGCCCTTTATTTTCTCTAGCCTTATAAATTAGCTTCAGTAAACTTTCTTCTGTTATACACAATTTTTCGGTCATTACTTTTGACAAAGCTGGTTACCTTTCAGGTTACAATAAATTCAATTTCTTTGAAAACATTTATAGAGTATTTATATAAAAAAAACCCCACCAAACTTTAGTAAAATTAAGTACATATACCATCAATACTGAAAAGTTATTTTACTCTCTCCCTGAAAATTGAAAATCTTGCTTTTACAGTTTCTTGACTGAGGCTAATTTATTGTTTTTTGATTATTTGGGTCATACCCGGCAGTGCTCGGGGCTTATTCCTGGTTCTGTACCAAAGGAACACTCCAGGGAGGGAACAGGGGACCACCGGGGTGCTGAACCCCAGTCAGCTGCACACAAGGCAAATGCTCCACCTGCTGGACTCTCTCTCCCAGACCCGAGGCAAACTCCTGAATCACCTTTAAGCTGGTGTACGTGACGGACCCCTCCAATCCATCAACGGAGTAACACTGGTCACATCTGCCATTTCATCAAGAGCCACAAGAGTCACTTGAATCATTTTGCTTTATTTTTTCAGCTGACTCTTGGTGCTGTTCCCACATACGGTTTCATTTGAAAAATCAGAATTCTGCAATAAAAACCTGAAAATCACTGTCTTATACTAGCTTCATTCCTTTCGGCCCTCTATTTAAATTTTATTATTATGAAAGAAATTTATTAAATTTCCTGAACTATTATTAAATCTGATCTGTAGTGATTCTTCCTTTGAAATGGCACCTAGATACCTTTTTCAAGATTTTGTCTTAATGTTTTGTTCTTAAGGCCCTCATCATTTTCATAAAACATCCTTATAAAACCTCATTTATAAAAGTGGTTGTTTCAATGAAAAAGGGTGAAACTAGGATTTATTTAGGGAATGTTTTTAAGGGGAATATATTTTATTTTTATTATTCAAGGGGAGGTGGGGGCACACCCGGATATCTTCAGGGGTGATTCCTGGCTCTGCACTCAGGGATCACCATTAGCAGTGCCAGGGGACCCTATGGAATGCCGGGGATTGAACATAGGTCAGTCACATACAAGTCAACTGTCCTACCCATGGTACTATAGCTCTGGTCTCCAAGGGAACCACATTTAAAATAATATTAATAGCTGATTAATTAACCTGAAACCCAAATAATGCTAAGCAAGTAAATGCAGATGGTTATAAAAACAGCAGCATGTCAGAATTTAGTTCCAGGTTTCACTCAGCGGAATAATCATGTAAAGGTTGGGCTATTCATAGTATTCAGAAAATGTCAGTCCAAATAAACAAAACAGATAAAAAATTGAGACACAAAATATCACCTGCAATACAAGCAGAGGAGTTACACAAACTTTTCTGGGCTACAATGTACCTTCTAAGCCAGTACAAGATTATGGGCAGTGAGCCCACTCTTAAGCTGTACGATCAGCCGGTGCTGACTCTAGCAGCAGCATGAAAATATCTGAGGGGCAACACAAGTCAGAACATGTAGCCACCGGTATGATGATAGATGCTTTCAAAAACATTTAAAATACTTTCCTAAAATTCAAATGCAGAGCTGAAAATGCAGAGCTAAGCATTTTAGAAAATTAAAACCTTTTCAATGATGGCACCTAAAATATTTTGAAAATATTCAGAACCTTGAAGAGAAGTTTTCAATTTTCAATGTTCTAACTATTCTACTATTTGGGGGGGTGGGGGGGGTGTCACGTCCAGAAGTGCTTGGGCACCATCTGAGGTGCCAGGGATCAAACCCGGGTCAGCTGCACACCAGGGAAGTGCCCTGCTTTTTATCGCTCCAGCCCTTGTCCTAACATTCTAAGTTCTACTCCTTCATCATGACGGTGCCTGAAACGGGTCAAACTTCTGTCAGCTAACCCAAAGGGCCAAGTAACATACATGAATTTTTAAATAAACTGTCATTAAAAGTCAAACGAAAAGCCCTACCAAGAAATGGGAACCTGTGTTGCCAGCAAACACAACATCTGGAAACACAGTGCACAAGACCCGAGAGGCTGGGAGACAGTCTCCATCCGCTGGGCTCCAACAGGCGGGCAGGGTTGCGGGGAACCCACCGGTGAGCACTGGCAGGCAGGAGTGATTGCTTTCTCTGAAGAATACAGTGTCCAATGTATGGCTGTGCTAATGTACACTAGAGACAAATGTAGACTCAGCTTTTCTCATTGAGGCTGGGGAGAAAGGGACAGGGAGAATTTTGAAGGAAGTAACCCCCAAGGAAGGCAAACTAACAAGTGAAAGAATAAAGGAACAACTTTCTAAGGATAAGTCTCAGTAGCGGAACATGGACTTCACATGCGCGAGGACCTGGCTCTGAGCCCTGGCACTGCAAATATCTTGAAGGCAGGGAGAGGGGGAGAAGCGAAAAAGGAAAGAAATTTATCTTGCTCTAGGCCATTTCCTGAGGGGCCACGTGGTCCAAGGGGGGTTCCAGACCATTTCTAAGGGGCCACAGTAAAAACTACATGAACGAGAGGCCAGGTCATGAGACACGGGACAGGAAGCAACAGACTGAGTAGGGTCCACCACCAGGCAGGGTGACAACACCGGCCTAGAGCAGCCATGTCAAAGGAACATCGGGGCTAAAGCAACTGCCCAGGCCCTGGGTTCAATCCCTAGCAGGAGACACACACACATGCACTCAGAAACAAAACACAAATCATATATTAAAAATGAGAGCCTGCTATCAGAAATAACTTTATCTAGTTTAAAATTCAGAGCCAGAGCAAGAGTACAGTGGGTAGTGAGCTTGCCTTGCAATGTAGCCGGCCCAGATTTGGCCCAAGTGCAGAGCAGGAGGAAGTCCTGCACATGGCCGGTGTGGCCCAGAGACTACAACCAAAAAAAGGCTCCTTTTTCTTTCTGGCAGCAGGGAATTTGGAGACTTTTTCTTTGGCTTTTCTGAAAAGTGGCACATCCTATGCACATCAGTGAAAGAATGAAGAGGGGGCCGGAGGCAGGGCAGGCTGGAGGCACACTTTCCAAACTCCAGACACGGTGCTCAGAGCAGCAGGAGCGTCCCGGCACCAGACAGGAACAGGCCCCGAGAACCAGACCCTGCAAAGAGAGCCCCCAAATCTAAACCACACGGCGAGGAGCAGAGAGGGCTCCAGCGCTCTGCTTTGCTGTAGTAGTCAGACATTTCCAAGTTTTGCCTTCTTCTCATAAAGTGATCAAAACTGATGAAATGACACATTTCTTGAAATTTAATCTGTTCTCTCCTGGGGGTGGGCATGCTCCCAAGCTTGGGTGTCATCAGTTCTGGGGAGTCTGAGGCCCCCTCTGCATGTACCTAGCCATGGGCCCTGGCCTCTACCATCTTCTGGTTGCATTTTTTTTTGAACTGTAATTCCTAAAAATAAGCTTGGTAAATTTATAATTATCTGAGTAAATTTTTAGAAAGTAAATTTTCTATATATAATTTAGAAAGTAACACACTTCCCAAATTTCCAGTTTCTTCACAAAATTTTTCCAACCTAACAGGATAAATCTGATCTCCTCAAGGATGCTGACGTAAGGCGGACAGTTGAATGCTGACTCGGCTCCCTCCCCATTCCTCCTCCCTGCCCCTCTGAAATGGCTGTTGGCAGGTTCTCTCCCGCCTTGGCACTGCCCACTCCACACCAGCTTCACTTCCCTCCTGCATCCACGGTAAGCCCCGAGCCTTGAGACCGGGTCCACAAGCAATTCTGGTCTTACCTGAGCAAACTAAAAAACGTATGTTTAATACCCAAAGTTTCTGCCAGCTCCAGTTTTCCTGGTGCTCGATGTCCCCTTTCCATACTGTGGTCCTTGGAGGCCCCCGACTCGACGAAAGCGCTGGGCTGGCCGAGTGCTCAGTCATTTCTCCTGCTCTGTGTTTGGGCCACGGGAACCAGGGTGTCCTCCCGGAACACTGGGGGCAGCGAGACGACTGATGCGCTGGGTTCAGCTGGTGCTCAGCGGCGAGGAAGGTGTTCTTGTTATAAGATGCTACTCCCATCAGGTACCATCGATGGCACTGTTAGGCTTGTGGCAATGCTGAATCTCCAGGGATTCTGTGCTCACACCCTCCCTCCGTCTTTCTCTTGCTGGGGACCCAAAACAGGACCTCACACACACCAGGATTGTGCTCCACTGCTGAAACTCATCCCCTGCCTAGGATTTCTAACCTTTTAGATGACCGTAGAGCACCTGCCTCCTCCGTTCTTTTAGAAGCAGCTCATCGCACACCCACCAGCTCGGCTGTCCCTGAGCCAGCACGGGAGCTTTCTTTTCCTTCTCCCTCAGCCACGTGAGATTTTTAACTTGCCGATCATTTTACGTATCCTTGCCCCAGAGATTTCCAACTTCAGGGGACCCAGCCTTTATCTGGCTGTCAGCTTCCATGGCCCATGGTCTATGCTTCCCCTCTGCCACCTGCAGCCTCTGGGGTGCCACTCACTCCTGGCAGCGAAGTCTGCCCCTTCCACGAAGCTGCCAATCTGAATCCTCATTGATCTGTCTCATCTAGTTTCCAAAGCACAGGTTGTTAAGATTTGTTCAACTGTGAACCACGTGATTCATGAGATTGGGAAAACGATTATACCTAAATTCTACTCCACCCACTAACTAGACATAAATAACAATGAGAAGCGTCAAGATACAATGTTGTAACACTGACTCATTTACTTTCTTTCACCACAGTCAATATAAACTACGTGTTTAATGGATTCGAGGACAAAGAAACCCTGCAATACACTGGACAAATACGAACACATTAGGGAGCAAGCAGCAGTCCTCACAGTTCCAATGCAGAACGCGAAAACAAATCACCGCACGGAAGGCAGCCTTCGAGAGCATGGCCCAGGACCGCAGCCAGCAGCCCAGGGGCGGAGCAGAGCTGGGGTACCCCAAACCAACAGGTCACAAGGGGAGGGGGTTGGGGTGTGGAACTGTGCAGTTTCTGCGTGTTGGTGCTTGATTTCCATTCTATCCCACCACTACAGACTACTGACTTCCTATGTGTTTTGTCTAAATCCACACTGCCAAGCAGTAGCCACGACACTCTGCACCCCTCCCTCTCCCCTGTGGCTCTGCTCTGTCCACGCCCGGTCTTGGGCAGCAGTCCCCGAGCAAGGGAAGGTCTGAGGGGCACACTCGCTTCCTTCACCGTCACAAGCAGCACTTAAACTCTAACTAGACTTGGATCATTTCCTATTAGTAAGATTCTCTTACAGGTAATGAACGATAAATCAGGGCTTAAAAAATGACATTAATAACAACCACAGTAAAAGAAGTAGAAAGTGTTGAAATGTTTTAGTCAAAGGTGAATCAACTTCTTTGACTCCACCCCACTAGCCCAACTGGTTTTTTTTTTTAAAAAAAAGATAATAATGCTATCACTCAGCCATTTAACATGTTTGGGAACAGAAGTCAGTCAGTGAAAAGGAAGATTCAAAGTATGTTTTCAAGCATGAAAAGTTTTCTCTTACAAAGTAGGTTTTACAGAGTTTCTTATTACATTTATATCTATAGAAGGTATATATAGATTTAAGAACTTAGGTCTTAAAAATGAAAACTTAAGGGGAAGCCTAATAAAAAGTATAATTCTGAATGACCTGTTCTATTTCCAAAATCTCATTTATTTCAGTGGGAAAAATTATGCTAATTAGCAGAAACGGTCTCCTAACGTTTTTAAAAAATAAAAACTGTGGTAACTATAAAAACAAAAAACCCATAATTTGCTGTAACATTCAGAAGATATTGCATGGTTAGAGTAGTCTGGAAAACAATTCTGAGTTCTTTCTCCAGACATCCTACCTGCACCCCGTGGCAACGGACAAGTATTTCCTTACAGTTCAATAACCACAAAATAATGACAAAGAACACAACTGGACATCTGTCATTTTATATCATTCCAGAGAGAAAAGATGAAAAAAATAAATGATCCCTTTAACCTTTAACATACCTGATCAAACCAGTTCTGCCAAGACAATGCCTGGCCGAGGTATATACCTCAGAAATAATTCTGATGATAAGCAAAATGACCAATAAGGATTATGACCTTCAAGTCCTTACTTTCTCTCCTATGACCCAAAATTTCCCTTAAGAATCTATTATACACATACACAGACACAGACACAGACACACACACGAATTTCCCACAACTGCCAAAAGCTGCAGTCCCAAGGGTTGGCATTCTGCCAGTCTTCAGTGTCTTGGGCCAAAGGATTAATCAGGGGCTGGAGAGATAGCACAGCGGGTAGAGCATTTGCCTTGCGTGCAGCCAACCTGGGTTCGATTCCCAGCATCCCATATGGTCCCCTGATCATTGCCAGAAGTAACTCCTGAGTGCAGAGTCAAGAGTAACCCCTGTGCATCGCCAGGTGTGACCCAAAAAGCGGGGGGAGGGGGAGACAAAAAAGGAAAAAAAAAACTCTAATCAGACTTCAGAGAACAGTCTCTGGGTTAGAAGAAAGCATTCTCCCCTAACTCTGCATTTCATGAGGCTAATCCAAATTTACGGAAACAGAATTAAGTGAGGACCTACTTCAGGGCAAGTTTAAATCATTCTCTTTGAAAACCGAACTATCTACATTTTTGCTTTTAGAAGGCATAGGAGGACACGTGTGCTAAAACTGTGCGACGCCGGCAGGCACTAGGACCAAGGTGCACAAGCAGCACACACCACTTTTGGTGACAAGCCTGAGTGCAAGTGCTACCCCAGCTGTGCGGCCCGTGAGGCAGGGACAGCCAGTGGCAAAGGTGGGAGGGAAGGGGATTTGCACAAGAGCAGAGAAAAGCCAGAGAGATCTCTTTACTGGCAGCAAAAGACCCCTCGAGGCAGAGATGCTCTAAACCTGTGCTGCAAACGTCTCTGAGATGGGTTTGGGCTGGACACAGGGAAGGAAGGGCACTCTAAGGGCCCCCGTGGAGTCTGGAGGAACTGCAGTGCTTCTCACCCCTCTGCCAACAGTGACGAACGACGTACTAGCTTTCTGATAACACAGGAGACTGTAAAACTTTCACCTGCCATAAGTCTTTCACTGCGTTCTTCTAAACCGAGAGGCCAACACAGAGAGAAAGCATGACAGGGCAAACTTCAGTACATTTAACACTCCAAAAATAAAGCCAGTTAAAATATGAAAGAACAGTAGTAACCAATGATGAGTGCCATGTATCTATGGTGCTTCAGAAATGTTCTCAAGTGAGTTAAATTTAAAGGTATTTGATTACAAGACAAAAGTATCGTACTACCTTCAGGAAAGTATAAAAAGAATTAAGAAAATGATGCTGCAGAGAAGGAAAATCTATTCCCTTAATACAAGTTGTGTAGCTGCTAGCGTGCGTGCGTGAGTGTGTGTGTTGACCAGGAGAGGCAAAACCGAGTTTCTCTTGAAAAAGCTAATTTTCTCCACTTGGTGACTCATTTGCTGTCACTCATTTTCTTCTTTTCTGTGCCAGTGTATTTCACCAGGGTCTATGGGCCCTGCTGAAGCCCGGATGTTCCCAGGGTTCCACAGTGTGGGAGGAGGCCGAGCCCCAGGCCCGGGGAGCACAGGAGGGAAGCAGGAGGCTGAAGAGGCCCTGTGAGTGCTCTCCCATGGGGACCGTGGAGTCAAGGACTCGGATTTCAACCATGGTTTCATCAGCCCCTGGTGCATATGAATTTAAGAAAGTTGCTGAAGCTTCTCTATCCTTCCTATCACTCTGATGTCTAAAAAGTAGGGACAGTAACAATAACTTCTGTCTTCCAAAACTGTGAGGATAAAATGAGATATTTAAAATCAAAAACCACTAACAAAAAAGCAGCACAGTCCTGTCTTGGTAAACTCTCCATACTTTCACTCCCTGTCATACCTGCTTAAATCCAGGATCCCGGGACTAGTGTAGTTGTTTTTCCAAAGAGCAGCACTCTGAGGGGGCTGACAGGTCCTCCTGGCTCTAGGGCCTGCCCCCTGGAGTGCTCGGGGGACCACAGGTGACGCCAGGATTTGAACCATTGTCGCGGCTGCATGCAAGGCGAGCGCCTCAAGCCCCATGTTCTCTCCAGGCCCAAAGAAACACTCTTAAGAAATCTTCCTGCAGTGATCCTGTGCTCCCTCCCAGTATAGCCTTTGACAGCACAGCTGGTTCACCCTTTTCACACAACACTCACTATCCCAGCAGCTCCACTGGCTGTCTTTCCCACTAGAATGCAAACTCTAAGAAAACTGTCTAAGAAACTGAAATTTGCAGGAAGCAAATTCTCTTTCAAAACGAGAACGTGATATACAGCACACGCTACCCGAGGCGCTCCAGTCTCAGTGAGGCGCATCTGCCACGTTCATGCTTCTTTTGTTAGGGGCAAAGAGAATGATTCGGATGAACAGGCAGTACGTTTCACAGAGAAAGAGGAAGACCTACAAGGCTCCGATATTCATTCATTTTACCATCGTTCTTAATTCAATTTAAATGTAAATCTAAAACTACACACATTCACCAACTGAGCTTATATTCTATAACAAAAAGACAAAACATTGTAAGCAAATTTTAAAGAAACACTTTAGAAATGTTCGGAGGCCTCGAAGGTCAAATGCTGACTATAGTAAGAACACACAGAAATCTTGATTTTTGCATATGTGCAAAACAGCTAAGATAATAAATGTAAAAGAATGTTTGCGCTAAAGTAAGCCCATGCTTTTTCAAGGTATGAGTCTCTTTATAGTGATCTTCTGAAATATTTAAATCAACAACTTGCCTGAAAAATTGGAAGTTTCCAACTTTTAACTATAAATAATAACTTCATTTTCTCTAAACTTGTTACGCAACTAAAATCTATTATCACAAAAATGTCCTTTCTTCTGTCATTTTTAAGTTATTGTAACTTGCCAAGTTTATTTTTTATTTTATTTATATTTTTCATTAGAAACACTTCAAATTTTCAGGAATTGTGTGTGGTCCAGGCTACCATGTGGGACAGTGTTTGATTACGCTCTAGGCTGTAGGAACAGAAAAGGTTGAGAGAAAAGATTGCACCTTATATGATCAAGAAACCGCTTTTCTGATACTGTTACAGGTTCAGCTTTCTGGAGGCAGATGCGAGTCACAGCCGGCGGTTCTCTGAGGCTAGGCCTGGTTTTGTCCCAGGGACTAGACATGGCGCCTGAGGTTCAAACCAGATTCGTGGGCTGCTGCCACAGGCTTGCCGGACTTAAACATTAAAGTCAGTCCTATGAGTAGACAGTGATTTATAGAAGGGGGCAAGGGGGCTCGGGGGGAGCGCTGCGTTACATTTAGAAAGCAATGAAGCTGATTCGAGAGGCGAGAGCCCTGGTGTTGGTGCCCCCGCCCCCCCCCACGGAGCTGGGGTCACACAGCCAGCGAGGAGGCGCACTCACCGGTGTGGATCTTCTCGTGTCTCTGGAGGAGGTACTTCTGTATGAAACGCATGTCACACTGACTACATTGAAATGGTTTTTCACCTTGAAATAATTTCACATTCATAAATTAGTCACTGGATAAAGTACAATGATGCAGTTATTATTTCTAAGGAAAGAAATCTTAGAGCACAAATTCGGTACAATTTCAAATTCTCCATGCAAATTCTTGTAACGTGAATTAACAGAACTTCATTTCATTTCCCATAAAACTTTGAAAGTCATTTTCAAATTACACAAAAATAGATTAAATCTGATCTAAGTCCTTAAATGGAAAAAGATCTGTAAAACAATATAAAAGCTACTAAAACAGGAAAAAACTATACAAGTACAGCGTTCAAACGTTCCTTTTATCTGGAAGAGGTCTACTCACCTTGTTCTCCACAACTAACCATTACTTCAGAACCAGTGCTTCTAATGAACCCCCCGCCCGTCCCCCGCCCCAACAGAAACTCCCATCTCTAGACGGTCTCTCTCAGCTGCAGCCTTCACTTGAAGGAACAATACGTATTCTTCAGTCGACCGTGTGCTGGGAAGCTCCTGGGAATCCTGACACATGCTTCTCCCTGAGTCCCCTGCCTCCCTCTGGGACCACAGCACAGAGAAGTGACCCTTCCCTGTGTCTCAAGCTCTTTCAAACCCCACCCTATGCTGTAATCCTCAATACCAGCTTTCTTAGAAGCTACCTGTGATAGCCTTGCTATGTTTTCCACTGGTTTTTATTTCTGAGTCCTCAGTTCTTTTTCCCTCTCTACTTTCTCTGAAGAGTTTGATACTGCTCATCATATGCCCTCTTTGGAATTCTCTCTTCTTCTGGCTTCGGAGACACTATTTTCCTCAGTAGATTTCCCCAATAATTCTGTACCAGCCTTGTCCTGACCTTAACTCAACCCATGAATTATATCTGTCTTTAGTTCTGCTATAATTTCATTTTTTATTTAAAATATATCATAATTGACTTGCAAATGTGTATTTCACGTTCCACCTAGACATGTTATATAGAAAAATAAATACTACAATTTTAACTATTTCTTCAGGTTAAAAAAATACATTACTTGAAACCAGTGTTTGATTAATACTGATTAATTTTGTACATCCATGAAGTTGTTTTCTCATTTAAAGTTGTTCCTGATTTCCTCCTGACATTCTGCCCAATATCTACCTATGAAATAGTGGGTTAGTTAAGGTCTTAGTATGAATAAGTAACAGTTATATAAAAATAACAAATATATTCACTTTAGTGGTGATAAGCCCAATACAATTTAAGAAATACCTGTGTGAATGAAGACATGTCTCTGTAAGTGATAGTTCGTTCTAAAGGCAGCATTGCAGTGCTCACAAACGTGAGATTTAGGGGTTTTCAAACCAAGTGATCCATCCTCATTTATTGTAAGGATCTAGTTTAAAAAGAAAGGCAAACAAAAGAAATAAGTTTTTAAGAATACAGTGCTTATTTATAAAAAAAGATAATGCCTTTAATGCAAACAGCGGTCACTGAAAATGACAACTCCCTCCTCCCCCTAATTTTCTTGATAAGACTTTTAGGATAACTGTTGGAAAAGATCACTCTGGACAAGAATCGACTGCTGAAAAGAAGCAAAGTGATATTTATGAGACCCTTTCAATAACAGCACTGCAAACCACAGTGCCTAAAAGGAAAATGAGACAGAGACAGAGAGACAGAGAGAGAGAGAGAGAGGGGGAGAGGGAGAGGGAGAGGGAGAGGGAGAGGGAGAGGTGGGGGGGAAGAGAGAAAGGAGGGTGTATCTATCTTCTAAAGAGGCAGGCTAGGGTGGGGGAGGGAAACTGGGGGAAACCGGCACTGGTCAAGGGACAGGTGTTGGAACATGTACGACTGAATCTCAATCATTAACAACTCTGTGACTGTATCTCTGTGATTCAATAAAAAAATTAAAAAATAAAAATAAAGACACTTAGAATGCTATCATTAATTATAGGGAAGAATAGATTAAATCTTTAGTCAAATCTTGGGAAATGATTAAAAAAAAATCGGTATGCGTGACCACTTCTCTTCAATACTAATCAATGACTGTTGACCTCATTGGGGTCAGCAAAGGGTCAACAAAGTAGAGCTTAGTTTTCTATTCTGAGTTCTCTCATGTGTAAGATAAAAGAGCTATGTTTTAGACATGATGTCAATCAATTAAGATAGTCTTAGTTAAGTCACAGGAAATGAGTATCATTTAATATTTCTTGTTGGCAAACTGAAATGAAAAATCCTCTCTGTCTTTTGGGAAGTTTCCTGGGCCTTACACTTTCACAAGGTAAGTGCTGGGCGAGAGCTACAGTGTGGGCCAAAGCATCTTCTTAGGGGAAGAGATTCAAATTTAGGAGAGACAGAGAAGGCTGGAAGCCTTGGGTCACCCAGCCACACACCCCAGAGTACTACGGGATGACCCAGCCCAGGCAGGGTGGGAGAAGGTCTCCTTGAGTCTCAAGTACTCCAGTTTATCTACCACTGAACTACCTCCTTAGGCAGGTAAGGGCATACTGAAGATAATAATAAATTATCCCTTTTGTCATTAGCCAGGAAAGAAAGATAGTGGAATACAATTTGAAGAAGAAAACTAGGAGATAAATTAAGAGCAGCACCACATGTGAGAAATAAACAAGTCAGATGTAAAAGCATGCAGAATGTGAGCTAAGAAAATCGTGTCCTACACTGAGTGGAGAAAATATCTAGAAAATATTCTAGCATATAAGAAACCCCAAGGAAACTGACGAGGACTTACGTATATAAAACATGTACAAGAGAAGAGAGGCACGCGTTCGCTTATGTGTGTTAGCACGTGTGAGCCAGTATGTGCTTGTTTGTGTGTGCGTGTTTGCTTGCTTCAGTGTTGGGATCGAAGCCGGCAGCAGTTGGAGGCTCTTCCTGGGCTGGTGCTCAGGAAACCCCGCAGGGTGTATGCAAAGCATGGGTACGCAACCTCTACCCAGATCCCCAGGCCTGGGAGCATTTCCCCAGCCACAAAGGCTTTCATTTAGAAGAAAAGAAAGGAAGATACAATTTCAGCTTCAAGTTCAAGAAGCCTCCACTTAAACCAATGATAATCATTATGCAGACTACGAAGGGCATCTCTGATATGGGGTGGCACATGACCAACACGCCTCCGTCTCTGCCAGTCCCCGCGGGAAACACGTGGCAGAATGAAAGTGGGCGTCGCAGTCTCCGGGAAGACTCAGCAGAGTGGAAGAGTTTCATCTCCGGCCAGTCACTTCAAGTTTTCAGCCCTCCAAGTCACAAGACAGGCACCTACCACCATGCAAACAGGATGACACAAAATCCTTTAAATATGCTTCCAAATGTTTCTGACATAAAGGAACCAAGATATATTATGATGGTTTTATGTAAAATAGAACTGAAATGGTGGCACCAGGCCTTTTTTGCGCACGTGTGGTAAGAATATCCGGCGTCAAACACAGTTTTTTTTTTTTTTTGGTGACAAAGCATGTCCAATGAAGCTGTAAGGAACAAATCTGGCCCCGGCATTTCATGTGGAATAGATGTAATGCCTGACTGTACAAAACCCTTTTTTAAGAAGAGCTAAGTTCTAGGTCACTGTTTTCTGGCACTGAAGAAAGGTGGGTTTTTCACTGAGGATTCAAGCCTTCCTGTAAGATGAATTTATGTGTGAAATAGCTAACACTACCTTGGAAATTGCAGGCTGAAAATTCTAGTATATTTTAAGTTCAAAGACAAAAAAAAATCGAATTCTTGGGACATTTAAGATCAATTTTATCTCCCACCACCCCTTTTTAATTAGGGGCCACACCCAGCCGTACTTGGGTGACCCTGGGATCAAACGGGGTCTCACCAAACACACTAACCCCCAGAGCTACTGCTCCCAAACCCACTGAATCTTTCTTAACAAAATCTTTATTTTAAAAAGCAGTTCCAGCATGCTTTGTGTGATGAGGCCCTGGGTTCAATCCCGGTCAACCTCGATTCTCGTCAGTGCAAATAAAGAAAAAACAAACCCAGTGAAATTCACTTACAAGGGACCGAGTGTGATAACTGGTAGGGTCCGTTTAATGGCCAGAACTGAAACACCCCCGCCCCCCCCACCCGCAAATTATCTTGCCTCAGAAAAGCACCAATGGCTCTTTCATACCATTTGTGATATTTTAAAATACCGGATTTCATCTGCTTTATTCCCTACGATAATCCTAATGTCCAGAGTAGTCTAGAACAGAGATAACAGCCATTATAAATGGCTGCTGACCTGGCTCTGTAAAACATCCACTACAGAATTTTTCAGAAGAGTGAGGTGTGATAGGCTGCCTATCTCTGCTGGGGCTCAGGGCATCAAGCCTGACTGGAAGCACGTAAGGCAAGTGCCTTACCCACCGTACTGGCGCTCTGTCCCTATCATACATTCTTATGTCAATCTCAATCAATTAACAGACCGTCAAAACCCAAAGAGAAGTGCGTTTCGTATCCCACCTACGAGCCTTTGATTGCACCCAGGGTCAGGTATGAGATCTCTCAGAATTCTCTTTAGTTTCCAAAGGCAGATCCTAGAAGCACATTCCCGACGACATACGATGCAGTGACAGCTGCCCTGGCTGCCTGCTCTCCACACTGAACCTCCGTGCCGCTTATCACACCTCAGTCTTCTAAAAAAAAATTCTGTAGTTGATGTTTTACAAAGACACTAAATATTGACACAGAGAGGGAGTTATGCAAAGGGGGGAAAGTCCCTTAGTGGAACAGAAATGTCCTATTAGCAGGCAAATTTTACCTCTTTGATATACAGACTTGGTTTCTCATAACCTTTCAAGATCTACTAGTGAAGTATATTTTAAAAAACTTCCTTTTTCTTTTCAACGTAAGAACAATTATTCCAAATGAAAGAATCAAACAATTTTAAAGTTTAAATCCTGCAGTGGTGGCTGAAGCCTCTCCAGAAGCTTTATCTTGCCTTTGGTCATTGCCCCTTCTGGAGAGGGTTGGATGGATACCCTGAGGCCAAACGAGAGTAGAGAGATTAGCCAAGGTCTCAGACAGAATTTCGCGACCCTGTGGGGATCAAGGTCTCTTCTGACCAGTTCCCTTCCTGCAAGCCCAACCCCAAACCACTGATCGGCCCCTGATCGTGTGCCATGCTCCCCCACCCCTCTTCATTACACTCTCACCAGTGGCCCCTGGGAATATTCTGAGGCTTCTGAAAGGGCAGTAGTAGGACCTACCTGAGAAACACTGGTCTAAACACTATTCAACGTGCTTGATTTTTTTTTAACTAGCTGTTTAGTTTTTACTTTGCTGTGTTTGTTACTGAACTGTCCCCAGCAGTGTACTGAGCTCCTCCCAGTCTGGAGCTCAGGGGTCACTCAGCAGGGTCTGTGGTACCTGGGATTGGGTTTAGCTGAAAACGGGCCGGGTCTTTCGCATGCATTCAGCCTGATGAGCGGACTCTCTGGCCCCCTTTTAATAATTGGTAACACATTATTTCAGTGAAACAAAAATGCAATACCAGATGGGATTCCTCAGTTAATCTGCTTCTATAATCTCACGGTCTATTAAGAGACATATGTTTTATTCTGAGTCAAATCCATTTCCTGTTTTCTACCTTTATATGTAACAGTGGAGAATCTTAATAAAACACAAATATTCACCCGACGAAAACACTAAACTCTGCCTACTCCGAGGTTTTCCAGCTTTAAAGGTAGTGCTATTGAATAAATGAAACATGAGACTCCCTAGTGAGAAAGCTGTCCTACGGATGTCAAGAACACGAGACGACTGCTGTAGCACAGCAGCACTGTCCTTCGTTGCTCATCGATTTGCTTGAGCGGGTACCTGTAACATCTCACAACAAACTGCGAGACTTGTTACAGTGTTTGGCATATCAAATACGTCACGGGTAGCTTGCGAGGCTTTGCCGTGTGGGTGAGCTACTCTTGGTGGCTTGCTGGACTCTCCGAGAGGGGCGGAGGAATCGAACCTGGGTCGGTCGCGTACAAGGCAAAGGCCCTACCCGCTGGGCTATCGCTCCAGCCCAACAGATAACTACTGAAAACATAAAGGCTAATGATTACAATCTATCATATTTTGGAGGGGTTAAAGGACCCCGGAGATGGAACCAGCCTCACAAGGAAGATGTGTTTCCAACCACCGGGCCACCCCAGGCCAGAATTCCATGCTCGTTTTGGCTGTTGTCTTGGGACCACTCCTGGTGGTGCTTGGGCTCACTCCTGGCTCTGTGCTGAGCCTATCTCCTGATGGGGCTCAGGGCATCAAGCCTGACTGGCTGTATAGAAGTCAAGTGCCTTACCCACTGTACTAGCTTTCTGGCCCTATCATATATTCTAATGTCACCCTCGATCAATCAGCAAACCGTAAATCCTAAAGAGGAGACAGTTTCGTGTCCCACATAAGAGCGTTTGATTGCACCCAGGGTCAGGTATGAGATCTCTCAGAATTCTCTTTAGTTTCCAAAGCCAGATCCTAGAAGCACATTCCCAATGACATACGATGCAGGAACAATTACCCTGGTTACTCCCAAATAATGGCCACACGCCCTGACCCCTAGCTCTCTCCAGCCTCCTCCCCGATGTTGTCACTTTCTTTCATTCTTCAGAAATTTTGTCATTAGGGAACTTCAGATATCTCTGTTTCCCCTCCCTCCCCCACCTTCTCTGCCACATATGCCCTTCCACTGAGCTACGTCCTGACCACCAAGTTCCAGTTTTCCATAGTTTTCCAAGTTCTGGATGCTGCCAGAACATATAATTCACTGTACCTTAAGCAAGATACAAGCCTAATTTCGCTATAACACTTCTCAGTTTTAGGGCAGATTATTTCTTTCTTGTTTCCTTAAAAAAAAAAAAGTATTCTTTGGAGAGGGCACTCCTAGCTGTGCTCAGGGTCTACTCCTGGCTCTGCACTCAGGAATCATTCCTGGTGGGTTTGGGGGACCACGTGGAGTGCTGGGGACCAAACCTAGGTCGGCAGCACGGAAGGCAAGCTCCCTACCTACCTACTTTACTAACACTTCAATCCTGGTTTCCGAAGTATCTGGCAAACAAGTATGTGAGACTTTAAAAACAAAGGCCAGGGATCAGGGATGTGCGTCAGCAGCACAAGTACGACGCTGCAGGTGCGATTCAAGTCTCGCAACTGGCCGCTCCTGCCCACTTTGATTTATTACTATTGGTTTTTATGTGGGGCCACACCCCGCAGTGTTCCTAACGTAGCCTGCTCTGTTCTCTGGGATCACTCCTAGGGGGCTCAGGAGATCATCTGGGGTTCTAAGGACTGACCCTGCTGTCCTATGCTCTGGCCCCTCGTTTGGGAACTTCTAATAAAGAGCTCTCCAGTCTGCTGGGCCAACTTTCAGGCCTTGTGCTCTGAGAGAAACCCTAACTTCTCGGCACCAGCCAGCAGAAGGGGCCCTAATGCAGCCCCGGCCACTGCAGTCCTGAGGGCTGCGACAGCCCACACTGGCAAGCGCAATTCTAGTAAGAAACAAGATTCTCAAGCTTAAATGTCAGTCAGAATCCCCTGAAAGACTCTCCAAAGTGGGGTGTGGGCCTTTGTAGCTGGAAAAGTTCTGCGGGGTGGGCTCAGCTGAGCCAGGAGGGAATCACTGACATCACTGTCCAGACCCACTGACGCCCTCCAAGACGGAGGGACTGCACTTCCTGTGTCCTGGCCCACACCTCACCACAGACCAAGCAGGCAATGCAAAGTGTGAGGAACTGGCCACACAGGAGCAGCAAAGTAAAAAAAAATGATTTGCCTATTGCCAAGGACAGGAGAAAGTTGGAAGCAGCCAAAAGAGTTTAGCAGGTCAAAGAGCAAGGACAGCGGGGAGGCGCTTGTCTCAAATGTGGCCGACCTGGGTTCAAGCCCCAGCATCCCATAGGGTCCCCAGAACACTGCCAGTTGCTGATTCCTGAGTGCAGAGCCAGGAGTAACCCCTGAGCACAGCTGGGTGTGGCCCAAAACAAAAAGAAAAACAGTCCAGCAGTCAGGAGTTTAAGGGGTAGTGGGCGGGGAAGTCCCAATATTTCAGTCTTCGCAGAAGACTTCATTACAATACTCATCTTTAAAAAAAAACCCAAGTTCAAAACATCAACCACAAGTCAAATATAAACTGAATCCTAATCAAATAAACTCTATTTTGAAAGAAAAAAAAATCCTCAACAAAATGGTAAAAAATAAAACGGACAAGCTTTTATTACACTGACTTCCATAAAACGTCGAATTCCATGACAGCGTCAAACAGCTTGCCCTAGGCACCATTCCCCAGCTTGGTCCCGCCATCTTCAGACACTAAGTATGCTAAATTATACTTGGGAAAATTTCAGTGATCAGGACTCTGCTAGATGACAAAAGATCCAAAAGCAGCCGCTGCTTACAACACATGGCAGCTCAAAATGACATAATACAGCACTCCTCACTAACGAAACCCATGCTAACGGGGGCCACATCAGTGTAAGATGAATGATGGGCTTCTTTAAAAAAGTGTACCACAATACTTGTATTATATTTCCAATTTAATTATATACGTATATATACTATACTCCCAGTTTGAGGTGGCAAATACTCAAGACATTCACAATGGCAAAATTCAGAACCTGGGAAAGAAACTGAGAGTGACATACTCTATCTAATATTTATTAGGAACAAAGTACTTAAAAATTTTTTAACACAAATAGCATAAAGGTTTATAAATGTGAGCTAAGTCCACCTTCCTCAGCCTCAGGGAACACAACCTAATCGGTTATTTTCAAAGTTCTAACTCCAGTCCCATCCACCTGGGGACTGCAGAGAGGGTCAGAGGCAGCCCAATGTTCTGCCCATTTCATACTACAAATAAACTGTCAAGGCAACTTAAAAACTAACGGCTTCATCCCTTTCACGGCCTGCTGCCATGTTATTCCTAATCATTTCACCTTAAGAATTCTCTAACCAATTCTACCTACACTTACATGTTCTGTGTAAGACACACATAGGAGACTACATTTCCCACCCAGGAACTACACACAGGCTGCTACTTCAGTGATGCCCTTCAGAGGGGTGGGGATACGGCAAAAGTCGAGTGCAGAAGTGCGGAAAGGAGGTCCCGAGCTCTACCCCAGTTTACAAAATTACTAAATGGACGGGGTTACAAAATAGTACCTTATAAATGGATTTCAAATTAAATAAGCCAAAGAACTGAAAACTGATTAAGACTTGTACCTAGAAACACCTCGAACACACCATACCAAAATAAAAAATCCCACATAACTGCAGGATAACACTGGTTTGCCCTTCCTCCCTGGCTGCAGGGAATTTGGGTTTGGTGACTGCTTCTCCAACCTGTCAATTACCTTTGTCTCCTGATCAGACTCTGCTGACTTGTAAATATTGATTTTCTCTTCTCCTTAATGTCCTTTGCATGGTTAGTTACTTCAGAGCAATTGCCTTTCGGATGGACACAGGAAGACAGCTAAAAAGACAAGCCTGTAACTTAGGAGTTAACTCACTCCAGATAATATTACCTCCTGGACATCTGCACTCTCGACTTAAACCTCAGTTGCCCTGACTTCCTACATCCCCCAAAGCAGGGTCCTGACAAGGGACTGGATGGACCCAGGGCAAGCTGTGAGCTACCCTGGCATCGAAATGGACCAGGCCACAGTGCCGTAATACTTAACTGTAATTTAAAATCACGGTCATGGGGGTTGGAGCAATAGCACAGCAGGTAGGGCATTTGCCTTGCACACGGCTGACCCGGGTTTGATTCCCAGGATTCCATATGGTCCCCCGAGCACTGCCAGGAGTGATTTCTGAGTGCAGAGCCAGGAGTAACCCCTGAGCAACACCAGATGTGACCCAAAAAGAAAGGAAAAAAAAAAAGAGCATAGTCATGGACAAATTCTGTCATGATCCGAAAGTAATAACTAGATTTGGACCCTGCTGGTTAGGAATGATTGATCAGGCCTGAGCACTGTAGTCTGAGTCAGTGGCGAGATGTCCTCAGGAGAGTCACCCTATGAGCCTAAATGTGTCTATTACTGTGTCCATACAGAATGGCAAATATTAGGAAATAGAATTAAGATGTTAATTAAGTTACTGGTCTAAGGAGAGGAGAAACACACCTTAAGAACTGTTTTGTCCTTGTGAGCTGCAGGTGGTCAGGAAAGCTGGATAGACTGCCTGGGGCTGGGGGGGTGTGGCTTTGGGACGTGGGATGAGAGAAGAGGTGGTTGAGGGGTTGTGGCAGCCAGAATTGGAGAGTGTTAGAGGGAGTGGCAGGCGGAGAGGGAGAGTTGGGGAGACTCGTAGGGCAGAGTTAGAGGTTTAGGGAGAATGAGGGAGAATGAGACACAGAGTTGTGGGCAGAGAGGCGGGGGGGGGGGAGAGCATTGCGGTGAGTTAGAGGGTGGGAGGGGGCTGGGAGAGTTGGCGAAAGTTGGGGGCGAGTTGGGGAGAGAGTTGTGAGAGGGTGGGAGAGAGCTAGGAGAGAGAGAGATGGAATAAATGGCAACTGATCACCGACCAGACTGGCCCTCACTCATCCTTCGTCCGTCCGTCCAAGGTAACAGCCGTCCCGGGTGGGGAAGGGGTTCGAGAGCACTGAACGCGGGCAGCGAGAGAGAGCCGCCTGGAGAGCCCACGAACATCTGTTAACGTGTGATTACTCCTAGCATCACCCGAGCTAAAGGAGTTTACACACATTACAACATATTAAATGGAGATAATTTGGATTTTAGTCAGAATTCTAGAATGCTCTACACTCAAGAACAGCACCAGAAAAACAAGACAGTAAAACAACAGGGGAAACATAGACCTTATTTATACGATTTAGCTTTTAAAGATCTAAAACAGATTCCCCACACGTCAGTAGTAAGCTCTTGAGTAACACTCATTGTCTCAGAGTTAATTGTGTCCCCTAAACCAGGGCTGGGGGTCACTGGGGATAGTTCCAAAGTTTAGTGAGCACTGCCGAGTGTGGCCTGGAGGGGCTGAGCACTAAGTCCCCCCCCTTAGTGGTGGGGAGACACTGGACAGGCTGTGAGCACTGGCAGGAATGGCCCTGGGCCCCCTATGCACACTGACTGGAAGACCCCAAGTACTGGAATGATGGCTGTACAGGAGAGCTGGGCAATGCTTAAAAAAAAAAAAAAGGCCAACATAAGTCACTGAGAAAAACTCTCCCCAAGAAAAGGAAAGGAGAGAAGAGGAGTCAAGAATGACAAAATAAAATACAAAATGTCGATGATTATGAACAAAAACATGTTTACTATTGACAAGCAACTGAAGAAACGAGCATTGAGACCATGATCAACTGTTCGTCACAAGCCTCGGAACAGCCCCACATGGCCTCCAGGCGGGGAGTGTGCAGACACAGCCCTGGGCCTGCCACCTGACTGGAGGTTTCTGGGAGCTGTGTTCTTGATAACGCTACCAAGAAGCCATCTGGGAGGTGGGGCTGGGCCACGTGCGGGCTGGGCCACGTGCGGCAGTGCTCTGGGCCTACTCTCGGCTCTGTGGCAAGGAGCACAGGCTGAGGGTCAACTGCGACCAGCCAGGAGCAAAGCGGGCACTGTCCTGTGTCTTCAGTCCTCTTGGGACACTTCTTTGGGGAGAGGGGGCAGGACCGGGGGCAGAAGCCACACCCCGGCCCCTCTAGAGATACTTTTAGGTGTGAAAATGAGAAAGCTGGCCAACGCAGCTCTGAGGGAGGACTCTAGTCTCGAGTGTGGGAAGCGCTGGAGATAATCCCTCACCCTGCAAAGTCAAAGGGGGGCTGCTAACACCAACCTGTACACAGACACTGCATATAGATTAAACCTACAAACGATATAAATGAAGGTTAGTAACAGAACAGAGCTCAGGGCCAGAGAGGCAGTAGACAGGCAGCACACTTGTTTTGCATGGGGGCTGTCATGGTCATCCCGACACCACACCTGTCCCCCAGGCCCTGACAGGCATGACCCCTGAGTGCCACCAGGGATAGCCCCCAAATAAAACAATCAATTCAGGAGTCAGGGAGGCCAGCAAGTGCCACAAACTCTCCTGGTATAAATACTCTCCACGTGGCCACTCTTTAAACTATCACGGACTTTAGCAAATGGCCGGCTAAATTCCTAAACAATTAGCCACCAGCCGTGGTAAGCCACTCTAAGCTGGCTTTATCCAGAGCCCCAAAGAATACAGGCTGGCCGTAGAAATAGGTGTGACTGGCGGGGCACGGCACCCGAGGGTCGCGCTCCCACATTCCAGACATGCACTCCAGCTCTCAAGCCATCTTCAGGCCTGATGATCGGACTCCAATCACAAACACCAAAGAAAGTAGTCATCAACGTCAAAAAAGGGGATGTTTATGACACGACCTTGGGGGGGGGGGGGGGGGGCCTTCTTTGCTGGAAGGGAAACCAGAGCTGGGAACTCAGTTGACTCCACAGAAGAACTGCGGGTCCCCGAAGCCTGGCCAGCAAGCCCCCGACGGGCTCGCGGGGTGGAGAGAAGCAGGAAGGTGTGAGAATACGATTCCCAACACAGGGGCCGCCTTCAGCTCACACAGGACGCGGCTACGCAACACAAACCTGAGGAGGGGTCGACGTGTCTCAACAGGCGCCGCCGGGCCACTCCTGGCGACCCAGGTCAGGGGGCCAGGCCTGTGAGCACAGCGCTCAGTTCAATACTGTGGCACTCAGGTGTCACCCAGTGACGCTGTGGGGAGACACTGGACAGGGGACACGGGGTCCCAGGGTGCCAGGGCACGTGCTGTGTCTCTGAACAACTATCTTCTCTGAAAGCCTCACAGTATTACTCGTATAAATCTATTATTACAGGTTACTTGTGTGTCAACAAGTCATTAGAGGGCTATTATCCTAGTGTTTCAAGTTCCTGCGATACAGCTCTGAGTACAATGGTGTCTCTGCCCTGCAGGGCTTATGTTCTAATGCAGGTATTTAGTCTACAACCTTTTCCTAATAAACTGAATGGAACTTTCTTGAAGCCTATTAAATTAACTAAAACTAACATGGGTAACAAGAAAGAACACTGCTCTTTTTCTTGGGGGGGGGGGGTGGTGTTGGGGCCACAGCTGGCAGCACTCGGGTCACTCCTGATGGGGCTCAGGAAACCAGACGGGGTGCCAGCGCCCAAGCCCGCTGGCTGCACACAGGGCAAACAACTGACCTCCTGGACCCCCTTCTGAAGGGCACTGGGGTTTCCGTTTGCCGGTTTGTTTTTTGGCGACAGTCTGTGGTACTCAGAGCTTACTCCTGGCTCTGTGGTCAAGGATGACTGTGGGCAGGGCTTGGGGGATGACACTGGGTGCTGGGGATCGAACCCCGGTCGACCACGTTCCACCAACCCACTGTACTGCTGCTTCGGCCGGAACGGCACTGTTCTCAAAGAAATGAGTCAGGGGAAAGAAAAGGTTCACATGGGGAAAAGACACAGTGAAAGAGAAGTGAGAGAAGTTAAGCCGTGGCCACAGCGTGCCGCCTTCCAGCTCACTAGGCCGGGCACAGGGCGCTGGCGGCCTCACGGTCCAGCAGGGTCAGGTCCGTAAGATCCGCCAAGAGCTGGGGTTAAGCGCTTAGGAGCCACCACCTTAATGCCGTCTCTTACTTTTGCAGGAGAACGTTGCTTCCGTTTCTTCTTTTTCTGTAAGTCTACTGGCTCTCTGATTTGTTTTTTGTCTCTCATCAGTTGCTCAGATACATCAGTAAAAGTAATTTCCTGCTTTACACTTATCTGTTAAAAAAAAAAGCCAATTTTAGAAATAAACAAAAAGTCCACTGGATAAAAAGCCATTGCACGTTTAACCCTCGGCTAAACCTACACATTGAGGTCCCGGTGAGTGTGTATGTGTACAACTACACAGTGTGTAGGATGACTCAGTAACAGGCAACTGGAAATGAGAAACGAGAATATGTAAACTGAGGCATACATTAAGATCCACCAAAACCTGGGAAGACATTGGAGGTGCCCTAGAACTGATGAATGTAAGGTTTGGCAAAATAAAGGAAACTGAGGTTAAGGACAAAAAAGAATGAAATTAAGTCTTCTTTTCAAAAACAGAGACAAAATACTAGAATATATAAATGCGACATCACACCCAACTTCCGGTTTACAAAATACCGTAAGACACAAAATTCGAAGAAGTAATCTCAATCAGAAGAAAAGGTAAGACAGAGTGACACAGAAAATTATCTTTAAATCCAACACTTTCGACAATATTATAGCCGCCAGCATGCTCTTGTCCTCCACAGCAAACCATCACCAAGTATGTCCTCATGAATCACACAGGCTGCTGCTATTTACAAAATAAGATGCTAATTGTGTAATAAATGGAAAAGGCTATCAGAAATACTGAGGGGTCATGAGGATATCTCTAGCTCTTTGTTTTCAATAATATGAAAAGTTACGGACAGTAACAACAAAGTCTCCAATGGAGACGTTACTGGGCCCGCTCGAGCAAATCGATGATCAACGGGAGGGCCTTTACTTACTTTACTTCCTCTGGGGTAAAAAAAAAAAACCACACCACAATTCTACAACCACTACAGCTACTCTTCATCAGTACAAATGATCAATCATCCACTCTTAACAGCTGCATTTCCAATATATCCCTGAAATTAAAACACGAGAATCGGGCCAGAATTACAATCCACTTCGCCCTGCATATGGCTGACCAGGTCCAACAAAGCACAGCCAGGAGTGACAGCAAACTAAAAAGGAAACAAGACAACAAGAATCTTAAATCGAGGAAACTTTTAATTCAACTAGCTTTGAAATACATGAAAAATTTCTGACCACTCCGATGTGTGAGAAACACACATCTGGAAGAGGCTTCTCATCAGATACTCTGAGCTTAGGTTTCTAGGCCCCAAACTGTGAGCAATTTGTTATTTGTAAGCTTTAAAAACCAATCATATAAGCACTCTATGGTTAAAATGTAAAGTTGGTAGACATGGGTTAACGAAGAGGTTTTATTAGGAAAATTTAACACAAACCAGGAATTGCAGATGGACAAACAAACTGGAAGCCTTCAAAAATTTCTGAAATGGGGCTGGAGAAATAGCATAGCGGGTAGGGTGTTTGCCTTGCACGCGGCCGACTCGGGTTCGATTACCAGCATCCCATATGGTCCCCTGAGCAACACCAGGAGTTAACTCCTGAGTGCAGAGCCAGGAGCACCCCCTGTGCATCTCCAGGTGTGACCCCACCCAAAAAAAATTCTGGAACATAGGCAGTGAGAGATTGCAAATCAAGGAGACTCTTGACAGAAAAAGAAAATACTTACCTAACAATTCTATTACATTCGAGAACAGCACTAGTGACTTTTTGCGTCTGCGTGCACATTTATATAAAAAATATATATATGGAAGAGGTGACAGGGATTGAGCCCTGGTCTCAAGCATGCAAGCCATTGGCTTTACTCTCAAATATTTGTCTGGTTTGGGTTTTGAGTTGCACCCAGCAGTGCTGGGGTGGGAGAGGGGCGGAGACCAGGAAGGGCGAGGCACTCACTGAGCCTGGGGCATCCTCCGGTAAAGAAAGTGGGCAAGAATGTGCTCCATTTATAGATTGAACATGATGGCCGCTCAATGCCACTATTGCAAACCACAACACCCAAAGGGAGAGTGAGAGCAAAAGGGAATGCCTGCCCCAGAGGCGGGGAGGGGTGGTGGGGGTTGGGGTGGGGTGGTGGGAGGGATGCTGGGTCCATTGGTGGTGAAAAATGGGTACTGGTGGAGAGATGGGTACTCGACCACTGTATGACTGAAATGCAAGCACGGACGTTTGTAAGTCTGTAACTGTACTTCACGGTGTTTCACTAATAAAAAAATTTAAAAACAAAAAAGAACATGCTCCAGCCCACGAACCATCTCCTGGGCCCATTACTTAAGGTTTTCTTACCACTTCCTTGGCTATTATTATTTGGGATAAAGTAGAGCAGTAAAATCATGAAAAACAAACTTCTGAAAATCAGACACGTTACCATCTCAAATTGATATTTATTGAACTACAATTACTTGCGTATGGTGCAGGAGAAAATTGGTAATAGTTGCTGAACTACTCTGTTCTATTTGGCAGGGCCCTGAAAACTAGCTCAGACATGTCTGTCTGATTTTACTGCAAAGAATAAACATAAAATGTAGTCATAGCAATAAGAAACAGAAGACTGTAAATGGTTTTGCTACAACCGAAGAATCTTTATGCGTAAGCAAAATAGACAATATTAATGCACATATCTGAACCTTTCCATTATTTCCACATATGTAGATAATGTGAATTACTAGCTTTCCAAATACAAGTCACACTTTCAATATTATGAAAAGAGACCCGAGCCTAGAATTATCAGTAGACAAAATCATACCGACTGTCAACAGGCCCACAGCAAGCTACACTGTATTTAATATCCCAGTAGGTTTATCACCTATAATGCAATAAAAGCAATTTTTTCTATATACAATGTGACTGTACACAACTGGCACATATAGAAAAAATGTTAGTAAATGCAAAACTCTAAAAAAATAAAGCAACATATAATGATGGTCAAATAGCAAGAAGAAATGAGTTTCAAAGTCTGGAAAACTTCAGCTAGCTTTCTTTGGCCCAAAGAAGGAAAGAAGAAACAATAAAAACATGGAAATTGTAAGCCTGACAGAAGAACCCACCCTAAGCAGTCTACTCTTTCCTTGGAAACTGCCTTTAAAAGAAAATCAAGTTCTCACTGCTACTTCTCACCTAAAATAAATGCAAGTATAACAAATCAAAACAGGCCTCAGCAAGTGTGATATCTGAAGAATGCCTTCCTGGGGTTCAGAACCACAATCAGTGAAGTATCAATAAAGCAAATACACTAGAAAATATGTCAGAATTAAAAAACAAAGCAGAGGCCAGAGGGCTGCTGGTACTGCAGGGGAAGCAGCTGCCTTGTGTGTGGCTGATCCGGGTTGATCGCTGTTGCCCAGTATGATCTTTCTAAGCATTGCCAGGAGTAACCTCTGAGCACAGAGCCAGGAGTAGACCCTGGGCACGTCCAGATGGGGGGAGGGGAGGAGAACGGAAGGAAGGAAGGAAGGAAGGAAGGAAGGAAGGAAGGAAGGAAGGAAGGAGCCATTCCCTTGATTCTAATCATTCATAACTCAAATCTAGATCTGAAAATATTTCATTTATCAAGATATTTCATTTCTGACCGCAAAGCAAACTATGCAACTTTCCTATCATTCCACGTACCTGCGCCTCACCTTGACACATGACATCAGCACGCGTTGCATCTCCCATAATCGTTTCACTCATCTACTCATGCAGTGGCTACTAAGCCCTGCTATGAGCTCACCTCAGTCTAAAGTAACAGAAGCACAAGATTTACCGAGACTCTAAATACGCAAAGGACAATTCTGGATCTTGAGAACACACTCAAATACTCCTCAAAGACCTGAGAGTAAATGAGGGAGCAGGAGGGGAGGCGGCTGGAGCAGAGGCTGCTGTGTGCAATGCCCCGAGAGTGGACAGCACTGCTCGGTACTGACCCTGCACGGGGCTGTGTGCGGGGGTGGGGCCCCTGCTCAGTGCGGGGCATCAAGTTAACCTCCAACACCGTCCCCCCATGCCCGCACAAGGCCAGCAGCTCATCACCCAGCACCACAACAAAGGTGTCATCTACTATACTTTAATCAGGTATATGTTGATGGCCTCTCCTGGGGCATCACAATCAAGTGTGCAGGCAATGCACCGTGTGTGTGTGTGTGTGTGTGTGTGTGTGTGTGTGTGTGTATCACTCAGGGGTCATAGTAGGAAGCAGCAAAGGGATCAGGGAAAAGGAATTTTACCCAAAAAAAGTGTGTGCATGCACGCATGTGTAGATGTGTGAGTGCATGTGAATGTGTATGTGTGTGACTCTGAGTCTGAGTGTGTGTGTGAGTTATGTGTGAGTGTGTAAATGAATGAGTATATGTGTGTGTGAAAGTGTAGTGTGTTAGTGTAAGAGTGAGTTATGTGAGTGAGTGTGTGTGAATGTATGAGTGCGAATATGTGTGTGAAGGGGTGTGTGTTAGTGTAAGAGTTTGAGTTATGTGAGTGTGAGTGTGTAGGCCTCAGGACGTGCGCTCCAGGGCAGCTCCATGAACCAGTCCCAGCCCTGGAAGCTCTGTCCTGTCTTGTGATCCCTGGTCTCAGCAGCTTTTTCCAGCTGCACAAAAGCCAACTTGGAGTGAGGGACACAAACAAATGGTGTGACGCAGTGTGTAACCCCCTGCGGCTAGGGAGCCAGTGCAGCAATCTCTCTCTCTCACCACTCCCCCACCCGGGCGCCCCGGCCACGCGTGGACAAGGAGGAAGGGAGGGCCAGGCTGGTGGTGATGAGATGCCCTCTACTGTTGATTCCATTCTCCCCGCGCACCTGCCCCAGTCTCTGAGACCCCATCCTAGTCTCACACTCCCCTCCTTCCCGTCTCCTCCTGTCTCTCCCACTCCCTCTTGCAGCCTCTGCGCTCTCGAGCTCTCGCGCGCGCGCGTGCTCTCTCTCTCTCTCTCTCTCTCTCTCTCTCTCCACGTGCCTACGTTCTTCTCCTTCTGTGCCCCTGGCTAGTTTCTCTGCACCCCATCTTGCTGCCGCCCAGTCTTCCCCCCTACTCTGCACTGGGGTAGACACCAAACACCCAGGTTGGTTAACAATCAACATTTCAAAGCCCTTTGATATGTAGGCTCAATGGGGGGATGGGGGGGAGCTATAACACCTAGGGGTGTTTCTTCTCTTCTTAGTCCAATAACTTAATTAGCATCATAATTAACATCCTAATTCTACTTCTTAATATTAGTTATTTTGTATGGACAGAGTAAGAGAGAGATAGATTGAGCTTGTAGGGTGGCTCACCTGGGACACCTTGACATTCAGACTACAGTGCTCAGGCCAGATTAATCTTTCATAACCCTAGCAGGGTCCTATTCCAGTTATTATTTTTTGGATCATGACAGAATTTGTCCATGACCTTGCTCTTCAATTATAGTTAAGTATTACAGTGCTTTGGCCAGGCCCATTTCCATGCCAGGGTAGCTCACAGCTTGCCCTGAGCCCATCTAGTCCCTCGTTGGGACCCTGCTTTTGGGTTGCTAGGAAATAAGGGCAACTGAGGCTCAAGTCGAGAAAACAGATGTCCAGGGGTGAGTATCATTAAGAGTCAATTAACTCCCGAGTTACAAAAGCAGAGCATTAACTGTCCTCCTGTGTCTATACAAAAAGGACATTGCTCTGAATTAACTATGCAAAGGACATAAGGAAAAGAGAAAAGCAATATTTACAAGTTAACAGAGCACAAATTAGTTGCAAGTAAACACAGAGAATGGGAACACTGTGATGGGAGTAACCCAGTGAACTAAGCTCCCTGTGGCAAGGCAAAAAGGACAGACCAATGTTATCCTACAACCCGGTAATTACTGCAATAAAAACTTGATGTGTGAGCATCGCGGCCAGGAGGTGTTGGCCCTATGAGCTCAGCAGCAACCACTACCGGAACACATATGCACAACTGAGTGTCCCCTCCACAAAGCATGTGTACAAGCACCACAGTTAAACATGCTAAACATGTGCAACACGTAACAAGCTCCACAACAAACATGTGAGCCCCACAGTCAGAAAGATTGTGTGCAACACTTGGTTAAAATGGTAACAACAAAGGGGGGGGGGGGCTTTTTTATTTTATTTAATTTTTTAAATTTTTTTGCTTTTTGGTCACGCCCGGCGATGCTTAGGGGTTACTCCTGGCTTCTGCACTCCTGGAGGTGCTTGGGGGACCATATGGGATGCTGGGAATCGAACGCGGGTCAGCCGCGTACAAGGCAAACGCCCTACCCGCTGTGCTATTGCTCCAGCCCGAAAAGCTTTTTAAAGAGCAATTATTGAAAACTCTATCATGGAGGTGGATAATTCAGAGGGTAGGGCACTTGCCTTGCACATTACAGACACAGGTTCAATCCCCAGCACTTCATACAGTCCCCTAAGCCCCACCAGGAGTCCTGAGCACCGAGTTAGGAGCAAGGCCTGAGCACTGACTGGTGTGGCCCCAAACACAAAATTTTAAAAAAAATTTAAATATTAAAAAGCATAATAGGTATTTTAATGTATTAAGAAAAAAAGACCTAAGGAGGTGGGGAAAAAGATATTGGCTGGAAATAACCTATGAAGAGTGATGAAGGTACAGTGACTTTGTACATCAAACTATAAACATTATTAGACTATTGTAACCATATTACATAAGCTAGAATTAAGTGTTTTAATTTAATTTTTCAGTAAGACACTGTTATATACAAGGTTGTCCGGGCTGCAAGCATATAATGCTTCAACACCAATACCACCAAAAATTAAAAACTTTTAAGAATACAAATAACTTAGTAATTCAAAACAGTATGTCAGGCTCAAATGAATGGGACAGGAAATAAGGGAAAAAATCAAAGGGAGTAAAAAATGAGATTTAAAATACCTGCTATGTCTCTGGGCTTAAGATAATATAGTGGGTAGGACTTCTGCCTTGCACTGGGCTGACCTGGGCTCTATCCACAGCACCCAGCATGGTCAGGAGTAAGCCCTTTAACACTGCCAGGTGTGGCCCCAAAACCAAAACAAACTAAAACAAACAAAAAATGTACAAAGTCTTTGTGAAAAAACCAAGGAACTTAAATCAGAAACTGTAGGTTTATCCCAGATTTCATTTCACTACACACACGCGCGCGTATCTATATATTTAATCCTTCCCCCTAATCTGCCATTCTTCCAGCTTACCTTCTAGAACCAGTAATTTAGCAACTTTACCTAAAAGGAGGATACTAGACGTGGCATACAATTATTTTATCTAGTTTGCAAACTGGGCTACCCTTTACCCCCCAATTTCCAACAAGGCAATAAAATTGTTTCCATTTCCAGCAATTTCCATCTTTTTTTTCTTTTCTAAGTCTCCAGCAACATCTATTTCATTTTAAGTAACCTCATCAAGTGCACTGTTAGAGCATTATCATACTCAGATATATTACTTCACAAATAAATACTAGACTGTTTTTCACTTCCCCAGTTAAGAACTGACAATAGCTCCTTGTCACCACTAGCATCAACTATACTCTCCCCAGCTCCATGAGTTCAAGGTTCCGAGAGCAGCTTTACAGTAAAGACTTGGCTACTCAGAGGAAGTACCCATCCTTACCACTGCTCTTGGCCGCGTCTGGGGCGGTTTCCCCAATCTTGTATTTTAATTACTAGAACTTTCATTCATCTTCCCATCCCTATCAAAGTCAAAAGAAGAAGTCTTTGTACTGTTGATTCCATGCCAACCAGTAATAATCTGTAAAACATTCCACTGCCTAATTCAATTTCCCTTATTCTACCGGCTACTAGTATTCTGCCAAGAAGCACCCTTAAATTTCTGTTATAAATTGTTGTGAACCAAAAAATTTCTTCTTTCAGAAGAAATGAAACATCTACAGTCATAAAGATACATGGCCCCCAATTTAGGGAGAAGGCTGGCCTGAAAGCAAAACTAGTGTGTCCAATCCTAGGAAAAGGTTCCTTGAACGTAAGGAATATTTGGGGATATTTGGAGAAGGGAGGATGAGGGTGTGTGTGTGTGTGTGTGCGCGCGTGTGTGTGTTTCCAAGATGGAAAAATCAGTTAGATGAAACTATGAAACTAGCAAATAAGACTTCTCATTCCAATTTCAGCAAGCTACAGGACAGGGCAGGGAAGGGGCACCTGATGGACAAAAGTGATCAAATGAAAGTCAATCTACCGGAAACAAGGCTGATCATCCATGCTCATCTTCGAAAATTCTATTCTTCCAACTTTAAGTTCTGACTTAAAGTTCTCTTCTGATCCTCATACCAGTTCGTCTTGGTCCAAGCCTTACAGTAAGACACACCTTTAATTTTGGAGAGTTTTTAATAGCTTCCAGCCTCAAGCCCAGGGGTTCCTAACAGTTGCGGCCGCATTCTGGATGGGCCATAAAATTACACAGACTTTAATAATGATGATGATGAAAATATTTGTGGTATTTTTCTACTTTTTGTTTCTGAATATAGTTCTCAGTATACAGTGGCATTTTCCAGAAGCTAATGTGCGCTGTTACCAGGATAAATATACATACGGGATCCAATTATTGAATGAGACAGACAGACTTCTACAAATTCTGAATTGTTTTAGAAAACAGCCATTAAAAATAATATGTAAGGCTGGAGAGATAGTCAAGCAGACAAGGCACGTGCCTGGCATGGGGCCGCCTCTCTCCCCGGCACCCCACCTGGTCCCCTGCGCTGTTAGAGTGACCCGGAGAGCAGAACCTGGGACTGACTCAGCACAGGTGTGTGGCCCAGCATGAAGGGTTAAGGGTAAAGGGAGAGATACGGGGGCTAGGGCACGTGTCGTGCACCCCACGACCCATCTGATGCCCCTGGCACCACACAAGGTCCCCTGAGCACCACCAAGGAGTGACCCCAGAGCACAGAAACAGGAGTGAGCCCTGAGCACAGCAGGCGGGGCACTTGCCTTCCATGTGGCTGACCTGGGTTCTCTTCTTGGCACCTATTATGGCCTCCCAAGTCCTGATTTCTGAGCACAGAGCCAGGAGTAAACCCTTAGTGCTGGGTAAAGTGCGCCCCACACCCACCCCTCTGGGAAAAGACAAAGTAAGAAAGAAATCAGGCAAACACCCTGGGTGGGGGTGAGACACACCACAGATACAGCGGACAGGGTCCAACCACAGGGTTAAAACCAGTTGGTAAGACTCTGAGGCTATTTAAATAGATTCAAAGTATCTCAGTCAAGGTACAAAAAGAAAAACAGTGACATAACAATAGGGAGGAAGTGGAGTTGATGTTTGATGAAAGGATCAAGGTTAATGTACCAGCATTTAAACATATTCATCTTTTATACTCCCAGACACCGTGCACTAAAAATGTTACATCACTTTGAGGGGACTGGCAAAAATACAGAGCTTTCTCAAACTGAGAAGCATGCTACAAAGTATGACCCAATTCTGAGAGTGACGGCACAAGGAGGGGACTTTAGGTCACACAACTGAACACGAAATCCACACCGGAACCCCAGACTAGAAAATGCACATTAGGGTGACTGATAAAAGCGCAAAACAGTAGTGTACCTCAAAGTATTGAGCAGTATGAAGACCACTATGGCTTTAGAACACCAACAGCGTAAGGTGGGTGAACGGTTGACAGAATGCACCACACCTGCAGCTTTCCTTCAATTTGAAAATACTTTCAAGGGATCATTCCTCGTGATCTTGGGGTACTTGATGTGGTGTTGGTCATCGAAGAGATAACAGAGCAGGTAAGGCACTCGCCCTGCTCAGGGCTGAGAACTCCTGACTGCAGAGCTAAGAGGAACCCACACAACCAGCTGCGGCCACCACCAAAAATTCAAAATAAAGGGCTAAAAATTGATTTTAAACCTTTATTTTATTAACTAGAAAATACTTAGGACAGTAAGTTGATATGAAGTCTATTTTGGGCATAATTACACTTCAATAAATTCATCTTCAAGAATTCTTAGGGAGCAGCTCAGTGGGCTGAATGCATGCTTTGCACACCAGGAGATGCAGGCTGGCCCCCTGAACACGCGGGAATTGGCCCCAGCACCACCCTGGGATTAAGCTGAGCACCACTGTGGGCTAGGCTCTCTGGTTGAGGCGCCGTGATGGGCCAAGCAGGGGCAGCACAGCCCTGTGATCCTGGAAACGCCAGAAGTGTGTGATTTCCACAACAGCCAGTGGGTCCTGGTGATGCAAGGGCAGCTGTGCTGTCCCCGCCTGTCCCAGGCCGAGCTCACCAGCAACGCCTTGAGGCACAGCCTCAGCCCGCAACCCTGCCAGCAACAACGGGATTTCAAACACTCTGCGATTCAGGGAAGTAAAGTTCATCCAGGTCAACTTGTCTAAAATCTAATGACGGAACAGAGGAAAATACCATTTAAACCCAAGTTTTCCAAACCCAGCAACTGAGCTGCTATGATCTATAAACTTTCCCCCCATACAGTAAACAATGAATAATTACCTACCTGTACAAGACACTGTATCAAGTTTGAGGGGAATAAAACCTAGATATCTGCCTCAAAGGCGCTCACATTCTGCTGCAAGAAACAAGCAGAACGAAACAAACAAACAAGCTATCACCAGAGGTGAGCGAGCCGCTTCCTGTCCTATTATCGATAAGGAAACTGAAACCTCGGATTTAAAATATCTACTACCTATCTACCAAAGTGATGGCAGCACATCAGGTTAAGGTGTTTGAGTTCAATCCCTAAAAGCCCACATAATCCCCAGAGGAACACGGGGTGTGATCCCTTAGTGCAGGGTCAGGAGTAAACTCTGAGACCACCATGGCCAAAACTTAAAAATAAATAAGTAACTTTTAGTCCAATGCTATTTCCACTACTCTACTCCTTCACTGTAGCACTGTCCTCCCGTTGTTCATCGATTTGCTCCAGCAGGCACCAGTAAGGTCTCCATTGTGAGACTTGTTACTGGTTTTGGCATATAGAATATGCCACGGGGAGCTTGCTAGGCTCTGCTGTGCGGGCGGGATACTCTTGGTAGATTGCTGGGCTCTCCAAGAGGGACGGACGAATCGAACCCGGGTCAGCCACGTGCAAAGCAAATGCCCTGCCTGCAGTGCTATTGCTCCTTAACAAATAAACTTATTAGAAAACAAATTTTTGCAAAGCTCTTCCACATATTGACTGATGCTAAAATGCACAAAGAATTTCTAGTATGGAATGCCCACTACACAAAATAAAATTCTAACAAAGTAGACAAAATGTAAATTATATCTGAAAGAAGGCTCAGATTTTTTTTTTTTTTTTTGCTTTTTGGGCCACACCCGGCGATGCTCAGGGGCCACTCCTGGCTCATGCACTCAGGAATTACTCCTGGCAGTGCTCAGGGGACCATATGGGATGCTGGGAATCGAACCTGGGTCAGCCATGTTGGCTGCAAGCAAGGCAAACGCCCTACCTGCTGTGCTATCTCTCCAGTCCCTCTGTCACTGTCACTGTCCTCCTGTTGTTCATCGATTTGCTCGAGCGGGCCCAGTAACGTCTCCATCCTGAGACTTGTTGTTACTGTGTTTGGCATATCAACTACGTCACGGGGAGCTTGCCAGGCTCTGCCGTGCGGGCGAGAGACTCTCGGTAGCTTGCCGGGCTCTCCAGGAGGGGCGGAGAAATCGCACCCGGCTTGGCCGGGCTGGCTGCGTGCAAGGCAAACGCCCTACTTTTAATTTAACCTTTATTCCTGATTTTGGGCCACACTTACTCCTGGCTCAGTGTTCCTGGATAGTATGGCTCAGAGGAAAACACTTTAAATTTTCTTCTTCCCTCTAAACCCAAAACCAAATCCAATTTTGTCTTCTTTTTATCCTCAATATCCACAGTTTCACTTTGCATTTGCTCGAGCGGGCCCAGTAACATCTCCATTGGAGACTTTGTTGTTACTGTGTCTGGCATATTGAATACTCTCGGTAGCTTGCCGGGCTCTCCGAGAGGGGCGGAGGAATCGAACTCGGGTCGGCCATGTTGGCCGCTTGTAAGGCGAAAGCCCTACCGGCTGTGCTATCGCTCCTGCCTTTGCATGGTATCAGTTATCTGGTGTTCAACCACAGTGCAAAGGTACTGACCCTATTCTGAGAGGGACCACATACATATAAGCCTCAGAATTATCCTACCCTGAGTTTCGCTCTTTACCTAACTTACAAATGAAACTTTGCTGAAAGTACGTTCGGGAAAAATGAAGTCTCTACAAGGTGCAATACTTTCCATGGTTCCATGACAAGGAGTCTTACAATGAACAGGCAAACTTTTTTTTATTATTATACTCTGCTTTATCGAGCTTCAAAAATAGGCATTACTGTTTGGCAACCCTGCCTCAAGCAACTTTAGGAAGTCTTTTCCCAATAGCATATGTTCATTTTTGATTTAATTAGCAAGGAAGGCTAGTCAAAACTTAAGACAGGTAAATAGCTAGACCTCCCCATATCAAATGACGAGTTAAGAACGCAAAAGTTGGGGCTGGAGAGATAGCACAGTGGGTAGGGCATTTGCCTTGCACGTGGCCGACCCAGGTTCGATTCCCAGCATCCCATATGGTCCCCTGAGCACTGCGAGGAGTAACCCCTGTGCATTGCCAGGTGTGACCCAAAAAGCAAAAAGCAAAAAAAAAAAAAGAACGCAAAAGTTCTTGAAGGAAAGAGAAAGGGTTTATCTAGCAAAAACCTGGAAGTAAGATAGAAACATGAAGCTGAAACTTATAGTCTTCCAACTGGAACATTAAATGCCAAAACACTCTCCTAGGCCAAAGCCTCCTCTAACAAGGCCCAGATTCTTTTATTAAGAGAGACAAGAACATTGCAGAACAAAAATTTGAAAGTAGCTCAGTCTGGTCTATGAGGTTTAAAGAAATCTTTGTTAAAACAAGTTCTATCATAGAACAAGTTCTGCCATAAGCAGTAATTTCTGCAACAAGTTCTCCCGTATGGAATAATTTGCAGCAAATGCAAACAATATGCAACAAAGTTCTGCTATAGAAACGACAATGAATGATGATAATAGGGTCCACTGTCCACTGTCCTCCCATTGTTCATCAATTTGCTCAAGCGAGCCCAGTAACATTGTGAGACTTGTTACTATGTTTGGCATATCGAATACATCACGGGTAGCTTGCCAGGCGGGCAAGATACACTCGGTAGCTTGCCGGGCTCTCTGAGAGGGGCGGAGGAATCGAACTCGAGTCGGCCACGTTGGCTGCGTGCAAGGCAAACGCCCTATCACTGTGCTATAATAATCACGCTGGACAAGATCTTAGGGTGAAAAGTAGGTAAGGGATATTTTGATAACCTTTCAGTACCAATTCTGCAAATCACAATGTCCAAAAGGAGAGAGAGAAGAAAAGTACCTGCCACAGAGGCAGGCACGCAGTTAAGGGGTGGGGAAGCTGGGGAATGCACACTGGTGGAGGGGCTGTCGGAGCACTGTATGACTGGAACCCAACCATAAACAGCTTTGTAAGGGTCTATCTCAGTGCCTCAATATTAAAAGAAAGAAAAAAGAAATGAGAATGAGTTACCCAGATCTAGCTCAGGCCATAGACGAAGGTGGTAACACTATACAAAACTGTGCACCAAACACCCTTCACCCGGAAGAAGACGCCATCAAGGACTTCATTACGGAAGAGAACCAATGCCCGGCTTAAAAAACAGCTCTATGAGGCGCTAATAGTGCAAGACTCTCAACTTAATGGATGTCTCAGTACTTGAAACCAATACTCATTTGCCATTCCCAAAAGCCTAATGTTCTTACAAAGTATGCTCTCTCTGCTCTGCATGTACTCTTCATGCGTGAAGAACTGTTTTACTACATGCTTTACAGAGCATTGTATGCCCTGTGAGATACACTCCAAAAAAAATACATTAAAGGAGCAAGAGCTAGTAATTTCCTCATGGACCTGTGCAAAAGTCAACCAAAAAACTTCCAGAAAGGATTCACCATTGCAGATGTCAGTGAAAAAATGTCATTTGTCAGATAAGGTCAAAATGCACTGCATTGTAGCACTGTCCTCCTGTTGTTCGACTTGCTTGAGCGAAAACCAGTAACGTCTCGGTTGTGAGACTTGTTGCTACTGTTTTTGGCATATCGAATACGCCATGGGGAGCTTGCCAGGCTCTGCAGTGCAGGCGGGATACTCTCCGTAGATTGTCAGGCTCTCCGAGAGGGATGGAAGACCCAAACCCGAGTTGGCCACATGTAAGGCAAACGCCCTACCCGCTGTGCTATTGCTCCAGCCCTAAGGTCAAAATAAAAACATTTAACAGGCACTTTGGAGAAGTTGATTCTAGGTCTCATTGAAGACTTTGAGGTGTTCAAATTTTCAATTGAGGAAGTAACTGCACATGAAACGAGGGAAGTGGAATTACAAGTAGAGCTTTCAGAGGTGGCTGAATTGCTGCAACCTCATCTGGATCAAATTTTAACAGTTGATTTTCTTCCTACAAATGAGCAAAGAAAGTGGTTTCCTGAGAAGGATCTACTACTGGTGGAATAGCTGTGAATATTGTTGAAATGACAACAAATCACTGGATTTAAGAGTAGCTGATGAAAATAGCAGCAGGATTTGAGAAGACAAACTCATATTTTGAAAGAAGTTCTATTATGGGCAAAATATTACCAAACAGCATTGAAAGCAACAAAGAAGTCTCTATTACAAAGGAACTCAGGGAAACTTCATAGCTGACTTAGTTTCGGAAGTTATCAGAGCCCTGCCACCCACCCAAACTTCAGCAACCGCATTGCTGATCAGTCACAGCCATCAATATTAATGCAGATCTCAACACCAGCAAAAAACATGACTCTGACGCTCACAAGATGCTTAGTATTTTGGGGCAAATCTTTTAATTAACATATGTACATTTTTTAAGACATGCTGCAATTGCATACTTAATAGACCATTGTATAAACCTAAATTTTATAGGTTCTTTTTTTTTTTTTAAATGTTATAGGTTCTGGAAAACAAAATAATTTATAAGTCGCAACTGAGATATTTGTATTATTGCAGTGGTAAGAACAAAATTCACAATCTCCAAAGATTGATTACAGGAGGACTCACAGATATAGTACTGTACTGTACTCAATAATGCCATGACAATGTTTACATGAATCACAATATTTTTATGACACTAAAGTGAAAGTATGAACAATCTAATATCCAAAAAAAAAAAAGGATAAGGTACAATATAGCTATATGACATTTTACAGTTACTAGAAATCTGTGCTCTGACAGAGAAGGGACCAGCAAATAAAGGGTGTTTGGAGGAGCTGCTCGGGATGGGAGATGCGTGTTCAAAGCAGACTCTAGACGGAGAAACAGGAGAGCCACTCAATACCTCGATTGCAAACCACAACACCCAAAAGGAAAAGAGAGAAAGGGAATGCCCTGCCAAAGAGGCCCACAGAGGCAGAGGGTGGGGTGAGGTAGGGGTAGTGGGAGGGATACTGGGATCACTGGTGGTGGAGAATGGGCACTGGTGGAGGGATGGGTACTTGATCATTCTATGACTAAAACACAAGCATGAAAGCTCATAAGATTGTAACTGTACCTCAGGTGATTCACTAATTAAAGAAACAAAAATCTGAGCCATAGCACAGCAGGTATGGTGTTTGCCTTGCACATGGTCAACCGGTTGGACCAGGTTTGATTCCTCCGCCCCTCGGAGGAGCCCGGCAAGCTACCAAGAGTATCTCGCCTGCATGGGAAAGCCTGGCAAGCTCCCCGTGACGTATTCAATATGCCAAACACAGTAACAAGAAGTCTCACAATGGAGACGTCACTGGGCCCACTGGAGCAAATTGATGAACAACGGAAGGACAGTGCTATGGTGCTACAGAGCTCCGAATAATAAAATGACAGGTAATGTTAATGCCTTAATGTGAAGTGATAAATGAAGAAAAAAATGTTTTTATAACTTTATACAAGTATATAAGCCACAAATTTTATACAAATATAGAGGCCAAAAAAAAAATTAAAAGTGCTAACCACAAAATGTCAACAGTGATTATCTTAGAGTAGGAAAAATACATTACTTTTCATTATCTTAATTTAAAATTTTTGTTATCTAAACAAGTAAAACTTTACCAATAGTTATTAAGCTCAATTTTTAGAAGAAACCCCTAATATTAATAACAGAAAAATGTATCATTATTAGGGTCAGAGATAATCCAGAGGGTAGGGCAGTTGCCTTGCATGCAGCTGGCCCGGGTTGGATCCCGGCATTTCATATGGTCCCCGGAACATCACCAGAAGTAATTCCTAAGCGCAGAGGCAAGAGCAACCCCCAAACACCTGGTGTGATTCAAAAAGCTAGACATGTACTATTATGTAGAAAACATTGCTGTTTTAAGCCAACAAACTGAAGCTAAAACTAGTTTCTAAATTTCTATGCAAAAGTTTTGGAAAAAAGCCCACTAACTCTATCCTGATCCCTACCTCACCTCATCAGGTATGGTTAGTTCCATAAAACTGTTACTGTAAATGCTAAGGACAAGCCAAAGTGCCGTGAGTTACCAGAGTATCTTCATGACATTAGAAAGGGCGAAGAATTCTTAAAGCAAAACACACACAAACACTAACCAAAAGTAAATTACTTACAAATTGAACTTTATTAATCATAAGCTGTTTATCAAAAAAAAAATAAAAAGGCTAATCAGAGGGAAAAAATGACCACTATATATGAATATGTGTACATATACATATATACAGATACAACATAACAGATAAAATGTAAGAGGAAAAAATTTAAGAGGGAAAAAACAATGAAAAAGTGAGCATAAGATAAAGACAACATGAAAAATAATAACCATATTGTGAATAAACATTAATAATGAATTTCATTAACTATCAGTAAAATGCAACCCAAAATCACATCCCATTACTACTGAACAATGAAAATTGCTAAAATTTAAAGGACTGACAATAACACCTATTAAGTACATGGAGCAATTGGTGTCAACTGGCAAATCACCTAGGATAAAACCTTCTGGCAACATCTGCTAAAGTTGAGTGGTAAATTTATATACATACCAGTAAGTTCGATCCTAAGTATATAACAGACGCATGTGTGCACACCAAGAGATACATCCAACAACAGTGACATTAAAGTACTAACCCTTGGAAGAAATCTAAATGTGATGCTGAGGGAATAAATTTGGGTATATTCACTCAACAAACAACCATATAGAAATGAGGAGAAACTACTGCTAGTGAACAAAATATCAGACATTCTGATGTAGAGAGCGCGGTTCTATCCAAGCTGGAAACCAGGCGTGGGAAGCGCTGAGGGTAGCAAGGGTCTTCAGAGAGCAGAGGAGTTTGCTTAAAAGGCGGAAGCATCAGGGAAACCAGTACTGCACTCTGTAGTAGCTCCGCTTCACTCGTGTCTGCTTTGGGGGAATGGGGCACACCCAGTGATGCTCAGGCAAGGGTGACTCCTGGCCTTGTGCTCGCGAGTCGGTCCCAGCCCAAACATCCTCCCAGTGCAAATGAAAAGCAAGCGCCGCTGAGCTCTCCTCCCCAGCAAGTCACTTTTGAGGGAACTGATGATCTCTTAAACTCTGTGTGACCTTTCTGTACGACTGCTGTGTTTCAATAAAGATACACATCCGGATGGTCAGAAAAACAGCAAGAAGGTTTACGTGCAGCCTGAAATGCTGCCTTGCATGCCGCCAACCCCGGTTTGATTCCTAGCAGGGCTTAACTACTGGCAATAAGAGTTGGGAGCAGCCCCCAGCACTACTCCGTGTGGCTCCCAAAGCCCCCAAACAAGATATATACCCTGGGGAAGAGAGACAGCACCGCGGGCTAGGTCCTTGCCTTGCACACAGCTGACCCTGGTTCGATGACCAACACCACATCAAGTACCCCAAGATCACGAGGAATGATCCCTGAGCAAGAGTTGGGAGTACGTCCTAAGCACTGCTGGATGTGGCCCAAAACCCAAAGCAGGGTGGGGAGCCAAATGCAGTTATCTATATCTTCAAGTGATTCAATATACAATATTTTATCCAGACAAAATAACAAACATTCGTCAGAAGGGACATGCAGCAATATGGAAAGTTCTACAGAATGTGATTAAATGAGTAATACAAACTTCAAGCGTATACATAGCATTACAATCTAACCGAGGGAAAGCAAACTGTGTAAATTTTCACAAAATGTCATATTTCGAAAGCACTATATAGAAGTATAAAATCTCTGTATGTTTGCTAATAATTTGAAAATTTCCTGAAAGGCACCAACACTACTCTTGCAAATTAGAGCAAAAGAAATGTCTGTACTTTTGCTTTCTTCTATATTATTTTGATTAATAATGATTATATAGTTCTTTTATAATGAACGACATAACGTATTTATAGCTATCCTGACAGCGATCTAACTAGGCTGACCCAAACACTGCTTTTTCCATAATGATTTCTAATTTATACATTACTGAACTAAGTAAAATTTTCATTCAATACCACGGTCTCACCATTCCAGAACAACTAAACAACCACGATTAAATAAACCTTTATTGGGGACTAGAAAGAAAAAGCAAAGGAATAAAGTGCATGCTTTGCGTGCGGGAGTCCATGGTTTGATTCTGGCACCTCACTGTCACCCAAATACAGCCATGTCTGACCCTCCCCCCAAAAAACTCAAAAACATAATAAAAAGTTAGAAGATTTACTACATAATTAAAACCTAAAATGAAATCTATTATTAGGAGCTGGAGAGACAGTACACAGGTTCAGGACACTTATCTTGCACATAGCTGACCCGGATTCAACCTCCAATATCCCATATGGTCCCTTGAGCCACGCCAGGAATGACCCTGAGTACAGAGCCAGGAGTAAGCACTAAGCACCCCCTTCCCCAAATCTATTATTAAGTTACTTTATAATAAAGGGAGAAAATATGATAACCTGAGTCAAAGAGCTTTAAGCATAAGAAGATACTGAAAACGAGATCACTGCAAATAATTTCCCTAAAAGAATCTATTAATAAGAAACACTTTGAATTATCTACTTACCATATGAGCTGAAATCAGTAAGAATAATCAATGATGTGATTTTTACCAGCAGAGAGTTAAGAAGAATATTCATTCCATTCTTTGGATTAAAATCTTGTTAAAAAAAAAAAGCAAAAAACTAATCTTTAAGACAGATGTTAAGTTACCATCTGTTCTTAAGATGAATTCAATCAATAATTCCATTTCTGAAAGCAATATCCAAAGGGTAAGCTGAAGTAAAACTGAAAACTACCTGCATGAGAGGGCAGAGAGACAGCGCAGCAGGTAAGGAGCTTGCCTTGCACACAGCCGACCCTGGTTTGATGTCCAGCATCCCATACAGTCCCCCCAAGTACCACCAGGAGTGATTCCTGGGTGCGGAGTAAGCCTTAAGCACCACCAGGTGAGACCCCAAAACAAAAAGTACCTAAATGAAAGGTAAAGCATTTCTTAAGGGACAGTCCCAATAAAAGCCAACGTACCTCATGCACCTCAAAACGTAAGGACCGATTTGGGTTTTTTTTTTTGCTTTTTTGGGTCACATCCCGCGATGCACAGGGGTTACTCCTGGCTCTGCACTCAGGAGTTACTCCTGGCGGTGCTCAGGGGACCGTATGGGAAGCTGGGAATTAAACACCGGGTCGGCCACGTGCAAGGCAAACGCTCTACCCGCTGTGCTATCTCTCGAGCCCCTTGGTTTTCTTTCTTAATTTGCATTTCTCAAGTGAACTTTTGTTCGTCTGGTTTTGGGGTTCACACGGAGACCATCTGGGTTGCTGGGCTGGAGGCCGGAGCCGGGCGTGTAGCGTACTCTACCTACTGCACTGCCGCTCAAATCAACTGTAAAGCAAATCAAGTCACAGTAAAAATTGGCCCCCAATAAGTAAAAATAACTTGGCTGAAAAGTATTTACTATAATAAATAATAAATTAGAAAAAAAGAAATGAGAAAACATTCTACTGATAACTATTCAAGCAAATAAATACAGGGAAGAATACACTTGACACTGCCCGCGATGAGTGTGAAAGATTATGCACTGCCAGGATATGCGGTCCAATTCTGTAATTAAACCAGAGTATAAAACGTGTGACAAACAGAAATCAGTATTTTAAACCCAATGAAATAGATAAAATAACACTATTTTGGAATAAAGAGGGGAAGGGAAGGGAAACAGAAATAGAATAGTCATCCACTGCAAGGCATATATTCAAATTCCTGTATCACTGTCACCGTCCTCCCATTGTTCATCGATTTGCTCGAGCGGGCCCAGTAACGTCTCCATTGGAGACTTTGTTGTTACTGTGTTTGGCATATCGAATACGTCACGGGGAGCTTGCCAGGCTCTGCCGTGCGGGCGAGATACTCTCGGTAGCTACTCGGTCAGCCATGTTGGCTGCGTGCAAGGCAAACGCCCTACCGCTGTGCTATCGCTCCAGCCCATTCAAATTCCTAACATCAGCAAAAGAGATTTTTATTGACTGGAGAAAAAAGATACTTGGGAAATGTCTACAGAACCTTACTGAGACAGGATTAAGGGAATTTAAAAACTAAACGACAAAAGAGGTCTATGCCAATGACCAATGACAAATTGTTGAGATTCCCAGATAATTTAAAAAAATCAGAAATACAAAATGCATTAATTTTTTTCAGCTCAGCGGGTAAGGCGTTTGCCTTGCACGCGGCCAACAGGGACGACCAGGGTTCAATTCTTCTGCTCCTCTCAGAGAGCCCAGCAAACTACTGAGAGTATCTCACCCACAGCAAAGCTTGGCAAGCTCCCACTGACATATTCAATATGCCAAAAATAGTAACAAGTCTCAAAATTTGTTGTGAGACGTTACTGGTACCCATTCGAGCAAATCGATGAACAACGGGAGGACAGTGCTACAGTGCTATAACTTTTTTTCAAGTTTATGCATACTGCTTTATAGTATTGAAATTTATACTATCTGAATGCTAAAAATTATCTTTTCCGGAGTTATAAATACCAGAAGTACTTTATATCATAGTGCTAGAATAGCTCCTTCGTTATAAAATCTTTGTGTTCCACCAATACAATAGTTTTACAGAAGACATACATAATAAATTATAATTTTCTTTATTTTTTAAATACAAAATGCCTTTTCTTTTCACTGATTGTCAAAATAAAAAAATACAGAAAAACTTCCCAATTCCTCTTGAATGAAGGTTATAAGGATAAAAAAAAGATGAACCAAAACACTTTTTCAAACTTTGAAAACAAGTTGAGCTTCTGAACTGAGAAGCATTTTAACAATGTTGGACAAAAAGACTGTGCAATGATGGGAATACTCTTTAGAGCCTAATACAGAAGCCACCGACCATCTGACCAGTGGGTACTTGAAATGTCACTGATGAGAAGGAACTAGAAGAGCAATTTTATTTTCAATTCAATTTTCTAATATGAGAGAACAAAATTCTAATCTGTAAGGTAAAGGTAAAGGTAAAGGCCCTCCCGTTGATCGTCAATTTGCTCGAGCGGGCACAGTAACGTCTCCATTGGAGACTTTGTTGTTACTGTGTCTGGCATATCGAATACTCTCGGTAGCTTGCCAGGCTCTCCTCTCTGTAAACTACTAATAAAATTCAAAAGTTGGTCCAACAGTGTTGCTGAAAATGAAGTGTCACTAATTTGAATTTAGATGAGTGGTTTTGGAAGTATGGTGAAAATCCTGAAAACCAGCAGTTTTCACAAATGAAAAGTCATTACTTCAACTGCACCAAATGGGCAACAGTCAGAAAGGATGGAAGTGAGAGGTCAGTTACATTAATTTTTCACTCTGGGGCCCTGTACCACTTTGATGCCCTCTCCTTATCTGAAATGTATACAAATTGTACAAATGTATACTTAAATATCTGCTCTTGCCACTTTTATTTGCTTTTCTGCTTATGAAAGAAACCCCAAGTATGCAAGGAATATAATTTTAAGTGTCCTTTATGTCCTAAAGTGCCACAACACTAAAAACTTTATAAATTTTGCCATTTGGTAAACAGCCTGAGACAATTTTCACTGAGTCATTCTTAGAATAGATTCATTTTCTACGAGAACAGGATTCAACTATAGATTAACAATAAATAGGATTGTCAGAGGGAATATTTAATACTTATCAGGAGATTAAGGCATTCAGAGAAGTTCAAAATAGCTGGAAAGTAAAGAAAATAAGCAAAAGTAACACTTTCTGTGGACAGCAGGCACAGAAAAAAAGCACAGTAGATCTACCCAAAATAATGTCAGCCAGTGATCGACATGCTTAGCAAAGTATACTGAACAACTACAACAACGTGGCTCCTCATGATTTAAGATGTACTATCACCCTGCAATCTGATCACTGTGGCAGAGCCTGGTCCATGGGCCTTCCACACTACCCTGCAACTTGCCTTGCACAGAGCCGACCCTTGGCACATCCGATTATCCCTGAGCGCTGCAAGAAACAGCCTCCAAGGCAACAGCTGCGCTGGAGCATCACCAGGTGTGGCCCAAACAAAACAATGAAACAATGGCAAAATTAGACCTTCACTTAAAGTTGAAAGTGTGTGTGTGTGTATTTTTATTTGTGGCTTTCTCTTCACAGGCCCTTGTTCTCCTGTGAACACCTATCTCCCTTGGCCTGTCTATATGCTTTTTTGCCCACTGTGGAAAGGCCAATGTTTTCTCCTGAATACCTACTTCTTTCTCTCTTCTCATATCTAAAAGAATTTCATTCAATAAGAACTATCTTGTTTCACAAAAAAAATTTAAGTTTTAATTAAAAAATAGCACAGCGGTAGGGCGTTTGCCTTGCACGCAGCCAACATGGCCCACCCGAGTTCGATTCCTCCGCCCCTCCTGGAGAGCCCGGCAAGCTGCCAAGAGTATCTCGCCCACACGGCAGAGCCTGGCAAGCTCCCCGTGACGTATTCGATATGCCAGACACAGTAACAACAAGTCTCACGATGGAGACGTTACTGGGCCCGCTCGAGCAAATCGACGATCAACGGGAGGGCCTTTACCTTTTAATTAAAAAACTGCAATTGTATTTTAAATTATATTTTAAATAATGTTCTGAAAGATGGTTTTTGTTTTGGGCCACACCTGGGAAGGCGCTCCTGGCGGTGCTGAGGACCAGAGGGAGTGCCGTGGATCGAACCGGAGCCAGTCACTGCGAGGCTGGCGCCCTCCCCACCGCGCCAGGGCTCTGGCTCCGATCTTTGCCTCCTATTGACTACCCGCCCCGGACTACGCGCTCCTAACTCCACGGGGAAGAGAGAACTGAGTCGAGCGGGCGCAGGATGAGGAGGCCTCCGCAGAGGGGCTGAACGAGCCACACAGCGTCAGAGTCAGTGGGGAAAGAAGGTCTTACAGAGAGCGCAGCACGCGGGTGGGTCTCGTGCATTCTGCAGGAGGCGGCGAGCCGGCGGGGCAGGGAGAGTATCGAAGAGCAGGCAGGAGCCAGCGGAGCATGAGGGGGTCCAGGGACAGAGGGCCTGGGCCACAGGCAAGTCTGTGAGGGACAAAGTGTGGCTGCACTGCCGTGCATGCAGGCTCTGGGAAGGCACGAAGAACATCCATGCCGGGCAGGGAGCACAGAAGGGCCAATGGCTGCACTGGGGGAGCGGACTCTGATTAGGCAGTACTGTGGCACTGTCCTCCCCTTGTTCATCGATTTTTGTTCGAGTGGGCAACAGTAACATCTCCGTTGTGAGACTTGTTACTGTTTCTGGCATATGCTTGCCAGGCTCTGCCTTGTGGGCGGGATACTCTCAGTAGCTTGCCGGGCTTCCCGAGAGGGGCGATTAAGTAAATGAAGAAAATTAGAGAAATTAGGGGTGAAGGAAGCCAGGTTTCTAAGAAGAGATTTATCAAATACACAAGGGCTAAAACCTAAATTTAGGGGGCTGGCGCGACAGCACAGCAGGTAGAGCATTTGCCTTCCACACGGCCGATCCAGGTTCAATTCCCAGCAACCCCTTTGGTCCCCCGAGCACACCGCCAGGAGTGATTCCTGAGTGCATGAGCTAGGAGTAATCCCTGTGCATTGCTGGGTGTGACCCAAAAAATGGAGAGGTTAAAAAAAAAACCACACCTAAAATTTACTCATTTACTTGGTGATCGTCGATTTGCTCGAGCGGGCCCAGTAACGTCTCCATTGGAGACTTTGTTGTTACTGTGTCTGGCATATGGAATACTCTCGGCAGCTTGCCGGGCTCTCCGAGAGGGGCGGAGGAATCGAACCAGGGTCGACCATGTTGGCCGCTTGCAAGGCAAACGCCCTACCGCTGTGCTATAGCTCCGGTTCAAAATATTCAAGTTGTATTTTCACTGTGCTGGGGTCAGCATTCTTGACACTCCCCCCCCCCTCCCCTTCCCAACATTGTTCAAACTGTACAGAGCAAAAATATTAAGAGTTGAAGATCAAAATCAGTCTATTTGAACTACTTAACATGTAGAAGATTGCCCAACCAATGACAGCCAGTATACTTCTCTAACAGACCATCAAACAATTAATTGTATGTTGGGTCCTAAAATACAACTTTGAATAAACTTAAAAAGACTGAAATATTACAACACATACTCTTGACATTGAGTATCAATGACAAAAAAGATACCTGGAAATTTTCAAAGAAATTTCAGGAATTAAGACATAGCATCATAAATGAAAGAAATCAAAAGAAAAATAAAGGTAAGTTTAGAACTTTATATGCAGACATCAAAAATTCGAGGTGAGATTGGCAGTACAGAAATTAATTAAGGTGCTTCCTTGCATAAGGCTAGTTCAACACTCAGCAATCCATAAGGTCTGCTGAAGACAGCCCGTAGTGATACCTGAGTATCACTAGGAGGACAGTGCTATGGTGCAGTGCTACCCTGATCAGGAATAAGAAAGAACTGGCTTAACAACAAGGGGAGAGTCAAGGACTAGGCAACCCAGCTGGGCACAGCCTGGAGGCAGCTCGGAGCAGGCAGTCAACAGTCTCCTGCCGAAGCACTCACCTGGTCACCAGTCCTGGTAAGCCCAGTGTCACTAGGAAAGGTTCCTGGGGTCCTGAGCACAACTTGGAAGGACCCCAAAGTAAATAATATACAAATTTCTGGTCAACTACACAATTAAGGAAAAATGTAAAAATTCCTTGCAAAATACAAGCTGGAGCAGGTATAGTACTACCCCCCACTTCTACTAATTTTAATGAGTTATTTTACATATTTTAAAAACTGATCGGGGGAGGGGGTGGTCAAAGAAATAACTCAATGCTTGCCATGTCAGCGGCACATGACCCCACCCCGAAACACTGCTAAGAGCTCTCCCCAGGCACCAGCTACTGACCCAAAACACAATGACACAGGGGTCAAAGCGACAGGACAGTGGGAAAGGCATCCGCCTCGCACGAGCTGACACAGCTTCTATCCCCAGCACCCCACACGTCCCTCTGGGATCGAGAGCCAGGAGTAAAGCCTAAGCACCACTCGGCCAAGTGCTGCCTGGAGGACAGCCGACCTCGGTTCAGGCCCTGGCACCAGCCTGTTCCAGCGCTCCAGAGGGGATCCCTAAGCAGAGCCGGATAAGCCCGACGCACCACCATGCGCAGTCCCCAAGCAAAACCAAAAAACCAAAAGGCAGTTTTGAAAAGTGAGCAGCTGGGAGCAGAGGGGCAGTACAGCAGTTGAGGCACCTGCCAACCTCGGGATGACTCCTAGCACTGCATATGAACCCCGAGCACAGCAAGGCACAAAAATGAGTCAACTAATGTGACAAATACGCACATGGAACAGTACCCAGTAATGAACGATGATGAAACCATGTACAGAAAAACAGTATAGTGGGTAAGGCACTTACTCTGCACATGACCAGCCAGGGTTTGATCTCCGGCACCCCCCCAGCCCCACTGGGAGTGATCCCTGAGCCCAGGGCCAGGAGTAAGCCCTTGATACCGCCAACTGTGCACCTTCCCCGCCTAAAATTTTCTTTTAAATGATTGAATCTTGCTTCTTTTGCTATCATGTGGATAGTGTTAAGTCGGGCTAAAAAACAAATAGGTCATTTCACTCATGTGTGGTATAGAAAGAAACAAGGCAAAGAAATGGTGGAATCTAATAATAAACCTGTTCAGTGACAGCAGCAGGGACCCTGAGGGCAGAGAGGGACTAGAGGTGGCCTCTGGACCGTGGGGGAGGGTCTCATGCACTGTGGGGGCAGGGGGATGCTGTGACTTTGTATATCAATACCACAAACTTTAATACTACCTTAATCACATTGCCTAAACTATTCAAAGAAAATTAGCAAGTCCAATACAATAATAAATAAAAAGAACAGCCCCTAACGACTAAGTGTCCTTGATCCCAGGAATGCAATGCTGGTGTAACACTTGAAAAAAATCACTAACTTTACTGCAGTCTCATGGGAGAGGGGGCGATACCAGCTCGTCCTTCACACCCTACCGAGGTCACAAGTTGCCCCCCACGAGTGGCTCTCCGGCACAGCCATAACACCAGACACACAGAAACCAATCTCGTAATTATCTGGCTCTTCGCAGAAATCCAAAATCATTATATGACATTATATGATTCTCATACCAGCTATAGAAAACAAAGTATTTCACAATGCCTTTTCAGCGATTCTGATTGTTGGGGGGGAATTCTAAACAATAATGGTGCATCTTTTGTTGAAATAATGAATGTAATCAATGTAGAGAAAAGTAGAAATTATCTGCCTCACAGGCATTGGCAGGGGTAGGAGGGGGTATATTGGGGTTCTTGGTGGTGAAAAATGAGTACTGGGGAAGGGAAAGGTGTTTGATCACTATATGACCGAGACTTAAACCTGAAAGCTTTGTAACTTTTCCCACAGTGATTCAATAAATAAATATAAAAAGGAAAATAAATAAATAAAATTATGGGAAAAAATCCTAACTTTAATTCACTGTACCAAGATAACAAGAGAGGGGACAGGGAGGTGCCCCAGGGCTGAGGATGAGCTCTGCACACAGGCTCCACCCCCCAGCACTGCAGTCCCTGCGCTCAGCAAGGAGCAATCCTGGAGCACTATGCCGAGAGTGATCAAAACCAAAATATAGGTAATAAGGGGATGAACTGGATGAAATTTCATTCCAGTTTTCAAAAGTACCAGCAAACTACAAAGAAAACTTCTTTAACCAAATAAAAGTCACCTACAAAAAACCCCTACAGCAAAAATAAATGTTAACAGCAAAAGATTAACCGCAGTCCCTACCAAGCTGGAGCAAGGCAAAGATGCTGCTCTCGCCACTTTAACTAACCCCGTGCCAAGAGGCCCTGGTCGAGGCTAAAGGGAAAGACCCAGGCTGTAAACAGAGGTCAAGTGTATCCACAATTTCATGAGACAACCCGCAGGAAACCCTAAAACAATGTAAGCAGTAACTACTAAACCAGCAAGTGCAGGTAACAAAGTCACAAGATACACGCTCAACTACAAAGAGATTCCAGTTTTAAACTGTCAGGTCAAGGAAAACTTTTGAATCCGGGAGGACAGTTTGTGCAGCTCCTAGCCTGGCTGTGCCCAGAGGTCCCTCCTGGGCCCTGTGCAAGCTGGGATGGAACAGGTTTGGCAGCACACAGGGCTAGCACCTGCCATGTACTATCTCTCCACACAGAGATTTAAATTTTTATATGTTATGAATGCATCTGAAATAGAAAGTAGGGTAAACGTGACAAAACAGGTCCAATTACTAGACTTTACCAAAAGTCTACAATAAAAACTACAGAATTTTTTTAGAAATTAGGAAAAGACCTAAATATATTCAGGGATGAACTTTGATGGACTGGAAAATACTGCTCGAAAGTTGGTTTTCCTCAAATCAATATACAAAATTACTGAATGGCTGATTTCATAGTTATGAAAACATAAATGAACTTGAATAATCTCAAACTGTCCAAAATTTTTCAGTATTTACAAGGATGACATAATACTTAAACAGAAACACTAGATCAAATAAAATGAAAACACGAGAAACCAACTTCTATTTTAAAACTCCAGGCCAAGGAGTCCAGGTATCTGCCTTGAATGCAGCCCCCTGGACTGGCCTGCGAAAGCAGCACAGGGTCTCCTGAGTGATACCTGAGCACTGCTGGACACAACCCACAAAACGAAAAAAGGATCTAAAAGAATGAATAGAGGCACTGGAGACTGTACAGAGGGTAGAGTGCTAACCTTGCACACACAGTTGACCAGGGTTCAATCCCTGACACATAATATGATCCTCACAAGTCTGCTAGGAATGATTCCTGAGTGCAGAGCAAGGAACAAACCCCTGAGCACCACTGGGTGGGACCCAAAAATCAAAACAAAGGGAGGGAGGGAGATATCCCATTAAATGTTCTCAAGAATTCACAGCAGCGGCTAGAGAGAGTACAGTGGGGAGGGCGTCTGCCCTGCACGATGAATACCCCAGTGCAATCCCAGCAACCCATACGGCTCCCAAACCGTCCAGGAGCAATCTGAGTGCAGAGCGAGAAGTAAACCCTGAGCATCGCTGAGAATCGCTGGGTGGAATCCAAAAACAACAACAAAACAGGAACCTTCACAGCAGATATATTCATAAAATTTGAAAACTACTCGATACACTCACCCAACATAGATAAACCACAGAATCACTCCACCGCCACCCGCCGCCCCGCCTGCTCAAACACATCAGAGCAAAGTTCAGGAAAGTGACTAGGAAGAAACACACATTTTATGATTTGTTTTCTGTTTTGTTTTGGTGACTGGGCCCACATAGGGCACCAAAGTGTTTGGGCTTCTCTGATTGAATTAAGACACATGTAATTCATCACCCAATAGCCAAATATATATTCTATTGGAGTGTACATAGAATGTTCACCAAAAGAGAACATTTAATGGGATATAAAAGACTTTACGTCCTACCGAGGTCACCAGTCGTCCCCCGCGAGCGGCTCTCCAGCACGGCCATGGCCCCAGAAGCACAAGGACTTAATGCAGAACCCAGCAGCTTGGAGCAGAAAAGTGAACGGACTATGCATTGATCCAGGCCATCAAGTCTGCCGGAGGGGAAAGGGTGTTGCCCCATTCGCCCTCTCCTCTCTGGAAAAAAAGATGGCGGCCACATGGTAGCCTTGTGGACAGCAGGTATGAGCCGGGAGTGTGGGGGCGACTAAAACCTCATGGGAAGGGGGGCGTTTCGCTCCGCCCTTCACGCCCTACCGAGGCCACCGGTTGCCCCCCGCGAGTGGCTCTCCAGCACGGCCACGACTCCAGAACACAGAAACCAATTTCTTAACTATCTGACTTTAAGTAGAAATACCTCCAGGGTCAATAGGTAAAATAGCAGAAATCCAAAACCAACATTTAATTCTTGAACCCAGCTGTAGAAAGCAAATCACTTCACAATGCTTTTTCAGCATGTCTGATTGGGGGGGGTAAACTCTAAAAAATAGTGGTGAATCTTTTATTGAAACAATGAATCTAATCAAAGCAGATAGAGTGTTAACTAGAATTCATCTGCCCCACAGGGACTGGGAGGGGTGGGGGGTGGGGTTTTATTGGGGTTCTTCATGGTAAAAAATAAGTATTGGTAAAGGGAAATGTGTTTGATATTTGCATGACTGAGACCTAAACCTGAAAGCTTTGTAACCTTTCCCACAGTGATTCAATAATTAAAAAAAAAAAAAGACTTTACGTGGAAAACTGAAAATAACTGAAATCCAACAATGTTATCACATGAAACTAATCTAGAAATTAATAACAACAGGTTCAGTGAAAATTCCTAAGCACTGGGGAAAAACTAAAGCATTTTTTCCTTTTATTTGTAAGAATGGGCTGGAGCAATAGCACAGCGGGTAGGGCGTTTGCCTTGCACGAGGCCGACATGGCCGACCTGCGTTCGATTCCTTTGCCCCTCTCGGAGAGCCCGGCAAGTCACTGAGAGTGCCTTGCCTACACGGCAAAGCCTGGCAAGCTCCCCGTGACGTATTCGATATGCCAAACACAGTAACAACAAGTCTCACAATTTGTTGTGAGACGGTACTGGTGCCTGCTCAAGTAAATAGATGTGAACAACGGGAGGACAGTGCTACAGTTTGGGCCCATATCCAACATAGAACTGTGTTCGTTCAGGGCTGACTCCGGCTCTGCTCAGGGTTCACTCCTGGCCAGTCGCAGGGAGGCAAAGGCCTTCTCCACTGTACTACAGCTGCCACCCGCACAAAGAAATTTCCTAAAATGATACAATACTTGACATCCTGCTGGGCCACATGTTATATAAATTTACAGCAAATCTAAACTGATTCAGAATCTAAGAAGTTTTCCTCATACTTTACCTCAATTTTTAAAAAAATTATTCTTAAAAATACTATTTTCTGGGCTGGAGAGATAGCACAAGGGGTAGGGCACTTGCCTTATATGCAGCCAACTTAGGTTCAATTCCCAGCACCCCATACGGTCCTCCACCACCCACCAAGAGTGTCACCGGAGCAACAGGAGGAAGCTCTGAGCACCCAAGGGAACCACTCTCCCAAAATATGTATTTTCACTCAAAATATTTATTCCTACTATAGCCCAGTTACTGAGAAAACAAAGTCAAAATTCAAGATTTAGAAGAGACTTGACAATCTTGCAAACAAAGGAAAATGAAAACAGAAAAAATCCCACAGATTTTTACCTGCAGATGAAAAAAAGACAGTAGCCTGCCAAAGACAGTAGCCTACATATTACATATTAATACTGTCGTGTGACAGAATAATATAAGAAATCACTGCCAACCTTGACAATGTAATTCAGTATGTTTAAGTCTAAAGGGAGCAGAAAGGTGCTAGTTAAGATATGAAAAAAAAGGTCTTTTAAAAAAGAAAATTATAAAGATCAATTAAAAAAATAAACTCAAAGGTTGGTTCTTTGAAAATATCAATAAAATTAGTAAACTTCTACTGAGGGAGTAGAAATGGAAGTTTGTCATTCAGTGAGTATGAGAGTTTCAGTTTTGCAAAATAAAACAGTTCTAGAAACACAATGTAAAATAACATGAATGTAGTTAATGATACTAAACTGTACCCTTGAAAATTAAGATGGCCTGAAAGCAAAAATAAAAGTCAAACTTCTAATCAGGCTAAGAAAAAAAGAAGGCGCAAATTAGGAAAATCAGGAGGCAAAGTGAGGACATCGCTACAACACCGTATGCACATTAAAACCCTAAAGGAATACTGTTGGCGAAATAAAACAAGGGGTAAGGAAACTGCCTTGCATGCACCAACCCTGGTCCAATCCCTGGCACCTTACATATATGCTTCCCCCAAAACACCTCCAGGAATGACTCCGGAACACAGAGTCAGGAGAAAGTCCAGAGTAGCACTGGGTTTGGACGAAAACAAAAAGAATAAAGTAGTACTTTAAACAACTCTCTATCCCACAATTGATAATTTAGACAAGGGGAACCAAGTCCTAGAAGATACAAACTGCCAAAGCTCACACAAGAAATAGACCATCTGCAAAGGTCTATTGTATAAAGTACTAGAACCAAAAATTCACAACCTTCCAAAGAGAATCAACAGACTACTGTGTTCACAGGTGAAATCTACTCATCAGTTAAGGATTTAATGAGAAGTTATACCAATCTTCACAGTCTCTCCACATGACAGAACAAAGGGAACACTGTTGGGGGGTTTGGGGGGGATGCGCAGGGCGGGCCTGGTCTGGGGATTTTGGTTTTGGGTTTTTCTTGGTTTGGAGGCCCTGTGCAGCAATGTTCAGCACTTACTCCAGACATACCACCATGCCAACTCATTCTATAGAGCGAGGCTACGCTAATATCAAAATGAAAGATATTGGAAGAAAAGGTAGCTAGACCAGGAGCCAGAGAGCTAGCACAGGGATTTGTGTGCTCCAATTCCTGCACTGCATATGGTACCCTGCCAGGAGTGATCCTGTAGCACAGCTAGATTGGCCCCAGAAAAGAAGGCAAAAACAACCAACCAACTAGAACAGATGCATGGACACAGATGCAAAATCTCCAACAAAATATTAGCATACTGAATCCAACAAAGCTTAAACGAACATCAACAACCCAGTGGGATGGATTCTCAGTGTACACAAGTGGTCTAACATGTGCACTAAATAACAAAATCCACCACAACAACACTGAAAATGAGAAAGGCCATTGTAACGGACTGAACAGGAGCCGAGGACCACAGGGGTGAAGAGACAGTCCAGGCAGTGGCACATCTGCTTCCTACAGGAAGCCATGGTCCACAACAGGGGTGCAGATTCCCAGCACCACATTACGGTCCCTCGGGACCTGACAGGGTGAGCACAAGGCCAGGGATGGCCCTGAAGCACTGCTGGGGACGATCCAGCATTCTCCCCACCTAACCCAAAGCGAAAAGCCTAGGTAAATGCATGTGTTAGAACATGACCAAAATTAAGTAGTTTTATTCATTCATTCACTCCATGTGTCAATAGCTGGAATATAATGAAAAAAAAAATTTTTTTTCAATCTAAATTCTCACAAAGCCTACAATCTCTGGGAGACAGACACTGAACATACAGTCAACAAGTCCCCACTGCAGAATTCAACTTAGACTGGACAGAAGCGGCAGGCTAGCGGTGATTAAGCACTTTTAAGGATGAAGATCAGGGAGAACGCATATGTCTGAGGGGAATATTACAAGCAGGATAAATGATTATCTGGAAGTAAAAGCACATGCACTAAAAAATAATCCAGAATTAATATCACAGAGAAAGGGGGATGGGGAGTGGAGGATTGCAAAGTGATTGTGGTTTTCCAGTTAGGAGGTACAAATGAAAATACAAGACAAAAATGACAGAGGAACTCGGCTCACACACTTTAAAGAAGGCGGGAATGATTGCAGGAGTCACAGGGTCACAGAATTTTTTAAAAATCCACAAGGGTTGGGGCTGGCGCAATAGCACAGCTGCTAGGGCGTTTGCCTTGCACATGGCCGACCCGGGTTCGATTCCCAGCAACCCATATGGTCCCCCGAGCACACCGCCAGGAGTGATTCCTGAGTGCAGAGCCAGGAGTAACCCCTGTGCATCGCAGGGTGTGACCCAAAAAGGAAAAAAAAATCCACAAGGGTTGATCTTTCTCAAGTTATGCCAAAAATCCAATCTTTCTACTCTTTCTCACTCTCAAAGGAGAAATCCAGAAGTTAATTTTTGAGGGGTTTTTGGCTTTTGCAGTGCCCAGAGCTTCCTAATGGCTCTGTGCTCAGGGGTCACCCCCAGAGGGGCTGGGGACAGCATGTGGGGCTGCCGATCAAAGCTGCGTCAGCCACACGCAAGGCAAACACCCCATCCGCTGTACTACTGTTCTGTGCCCATTAGCATATTATATATTAACAATAGCTGTTCGCTAACAATTTAAATTAACAATCACTTTAAAATTTAATATACTACAATCCGTATTAAAAAAAAAATCAATGTTCATCCTAAGAAAGTTTCTAAGATGTAAGCAATAGCCTGACCTAATTTTGCTCTTCCAAATTTGTATCAACCAGGGCCCTTCTAAAGTGCTGTGGATCCTCGTTTATCTATTTAAGAACTCCACGGAAGGGCAGGGAGAGGTGGACTGGGAGTGATCTAAGGACAGCTAGGGGGAGGCCAGGGAAGGTAATGTGCACATCAAATCCACCACGTAAATCCTACTGTAACCACGGAACCTAAACAAGAAGAAAAAAATCTGAAAGAACACCCATTTGGATGACTTAGCCTTCCAACAGGTTCTGAAATGTCCCCAAGTGTGGCACAGCATCAGTCGCTGTAAAGGACTACTTACGGGGACATTAAGTGCGTACTGGAGCCCCTGCGGAAGCCTTTCATGGGTTTCCATCTGCTCCTCATCGTTCTTCACCGTCTCCTCGTGCACCATGAGCTCGTCATGAGGGATCATGTCCTGCTGCCTCATTTCGCTTTCCTGTAGCACTTCGTCGGCAGCGAGGATCTCCGGGTGAGGCATGCTCCGATCCTGAAGGACCGACTCCTGCAGCTCTGCAGACACGGCCGCCTGGCCCGACACGCCACCCATCACCACCATTGCCCTGGAAGACTGCATCTCGTCTACGCCGCCACATTTAAGAAACAATCCTTCCAGTTTGTCGTCAATGTTCATGCTTAAGTGCAACCGCCTAGAAAGACCAAGTTTGGCAACAAAGCATAACAAATTAGTTTTATATGCCTATTTGACTTTTTAATTTCAAATTACGAAAGGTACACGTTATGGAAAACTTTAACTCAAGAAATTTAGTTATGTCCCCAACTTTAAAATCCATTTCCAAAAGCCAGTATAATAAACATAGATTTTCAATTCTGACATTAAACTATAAAACGCTAATCTAATTCATTATGAGAAATGAGTCTAGGGTTAGAAATAGTACAGTGAGTGGGGTGCTTGCCTTGCACAAGGCGGTCCCAAGTTCAGCCCCTGGAACTATGGAAGGAGCCTCGAGCCCCGCCAGGAGTTATCCTTGTGTGCAGAGCCAGGAATAAGCCATAAGCACTGCCAGGTATGGCCCAAAAAACAGAAAGAAAAGAGGAGAAAAAGGAAAATAAGTCTGATATAAAGCAAATTGGAGGGGAGATATACATAACACACCAAATGATACACATTCCTGAAATATATTAAAAGTGTCCAAAAATAAAAACAGGCCAGGGAGGTAAGTGGGAGTGTCAGTATGCATCTCCGAGGGTGGCAGGCCGGTCCCACCCCAGCACCGCACAGCCCTTGGAGCATGGCCAAAAGCCAGAAACCAAAACCCCCTGAGCACCACCGAGCGTCACCGAAAACCAAGAAAATAGTTATTGTTATCATTACTTTTGTGTTACTAATTTATTATATTTTTATTAACAACTAAAAGGAGATGCGTGCACCAAGAAATAAATCGACAGTGTTTAATTTCAAGCAAAATAGCAACAAAAAAACTCGGGACCAGAGAGAGAGTAGAGGATAGGGCACTTGCCATGCTTGCAGCTGAGCTGAGTTCAATCCCCAGAACCCCACTGTCCCCCAGCCAGCCCTAGAAGTGATCCCTGAGTGAAGAGCCAGAAGCCCTGAGCACTGATGGGTGTAGCCCCCAAACAAACAAACAAACAAAAAAACACTTAGAAAACATCACCAGATAGGAACAGTCACAAATTTAATGAAGATAATGAACACTGAAGCAAAGGTACCATATTGTCACCAAACTTTTTTTTGAGAAAAAAAGACTTATAAATACAAATATATCCATCATTAAGATAATTAAAATACAAACAAAAGGGTCGGGTGCTTGCTTTGCAAGCAGGCAGAGCCCCAGTTCGAGTCCCTGAACTAGTTGGTCAAAAATAAATACTCAATTTCAATCACATTAACACTACTTTAACTTGAAATTTTATAATAAAATTTACATTTTAAAAACGTTTTAAAAACCGAACTGATAGTGCAGCTGGTATGGTGCTTCCCTTTCACATAGCCAGCCAGGGTCTGATCCCCAGCATCTCACATAGATCTCCCGTGCACCACCAGGAATGATTCCTGAGTGCAGAACAGGAAGTGACCCCTGAGCATCACCAGGTATGAGCCAAAAAGCAAAAATTTAAAAAGATATTTCATTATTAATATGTCTTTAAATAGTTATACATGCTTAAATAGTTTTAATAGGGGGATAAGATGTTAGGAAGCAAACATTTTAATAATTATACTATTCCTCCTTCTCCCCTCTGGAAAGAAAGATGGCAGCCGCATGGGAGCCTTGTGGAGAGCCAGGTATGAGCCGGTGGTGATGGGGCGACTAAAACCTCATGGGAAGGGGGGCGTTCCGGTCCATCCTTCACGCCCTACCGAGGTCACCAGTTGCCCCCCACGAGCGGCTCTCCGGCACGGCCACGACTCCAGAGCACAGAAACCAATCTCTTAATTATCTGACTCTCAGTAGAAATACTTCCAGGGTTAATAAGTAAAATAGCAGAAATCCAAAACATCGTTTAATTCTTGAACCCAGCTGTAGAAAGCAAATCATTTCACAATGCTTTTTCAGCAGGTCTCATTTGGGGGATAAACTCTAAATAATAATGGTGCGTCTTTTATCGAAACAATGAATCTAGTCAAAGTAGATAGTGTTAACTAGAATTCATCTGCCTCACAGGAATTGGGAGGGGTGGGGGTGAGGGTTTATTGGGGTTCTTCGTGGTGAAAATTAAGTATTGGTAAAGGGAAATGTGTTTGATATTTGCATGACCGAGACCTAAACCTGAAAGCTTTGTAACTTTTCCCACAGTGATTCAATAAATAAATAAATAAATTATAAAAATAAATAAATAAATAATTATACTATTCCTGCATGATGCAGAAAAAAAATAGGCAATATTTCAAATCTACCATCCACATAGTACCAGAGAGTGATCCCTGTGCTCAGAGCCAGGAGTAAGCCCTGAGCACCGCCGGGTGTGGCTTCAAAACAAAACAAAATCGAAAAATAAAACCTACCCTTTCAAACTTGGCTGGCAGTAAATTCACGTTTTACCATAGCAATTAACAAAAACAATATGGCAACTAAAAAGAAAGCCATCCACAAAAAATATCAAATCTTTGGTACATTCTGTTAAAACCAACTTCTAGCAGACTGTGAAATTAACAAAGATGCCCTCCACCAAGCTCAAGAAATCACAATAGTTAAGGTTTCAGTGTGGAATGTGGTTTCAAAGGTAACCACATCCCCAAATCAGTGGCTACAGACTAGAACAGCTTGCAGCCATGAATGACTGATTAAATTCAAACACACTTGTGATCAATTGAAGTGTACATGCTCTTTTATCAATCATCAAGAAAGAAACATTAAACAGCTAAAAATAACAAGGTAAACAAAATAACAATAACGATAACAATAACAATCACTTCCCATCTGCTATTTTTCTTCAGGTATTATGCCCTAATACACACAGAAACAAGGACCCAGAACCTGGTTCTAGCCTTGGGGGGGGGTGTGCTTCCAGACGTGGGAATCCGTTTCCAAACTGCCGCTGCAGCTTGCATACATTCACCTGGATAAGCTGTCAAATGAAAGAGCCATCATCGTATGCCCACCACTAAAAAAAACAAAACAACCTGATCTTACTTATACAAGCCTTAAGTAGCAAACCTAAAATCTAAAGGACAAAGCCATTTTTTCATTTTTTCACTTAGTTTGATTCATTTCTACTTGCTCGGGTTTCGAGACCCACAGTGCCTGGTGACCTCTCCCGAGCACTCCCGCAGCTGTCCGAGGGGTGCCCGGGACTGAACCGGAACTGGGCCTCGGATCTGTGAGGCACGACCGCAGCCAGTGGCGCAGGGCCAGGTTTTGTATTTACTTGCTGCTCTCCGGCTCGGGGGCCACAGCCAGCAGCGCCAGGGAGACCAATGCAGCGGTGTGGGCACCAACCCACGCCCCCACAGGAAAGCGCCAGCCCTTCCAGCTGGGAGATAAAATACTGAAATGTAATCGCCAAGTAATTCTTCTCTTCAAATATCCTATGAAGGGCATTTCTGAGTTATCTTACAACTAAGTGAAATTAAACCTTTCAGGGCTAAAATCTGTTCATTTCTTTGGCTACTCTTCAGAACACTGTCAATTATATTCTTCTAAACTATTAACTATTTTCTTTTTAAAAACAGGGAATCTCAGTATACGTGAGACCTGGATACCATTCCTCACACCATCCAAAGAGAAAAATTAAAAAAACAGAAAAGTTGACACTCGCTGGCTCTGTGCTGTTCTCCTGCTCCCGCCCTCGGCAGAGGCCAGGGGACAAGGACCAACCAAGGTCAGTCACAGGCAAGTGTTCTGCCCACGGAACTGACATTCCAGTCCCCTCCTCATTCTTCTTTAAATGAGTATTTAGAAAATAGCTGATACAATTTGAAACTATTTTCCTGAAATATTGTACTAACGATGTATGTATAAAATTAACCCCAAAAATGTCATTTTTCACTAACATTATCCCTAATAGGTAGAAACAGCTACGTTTTGAGGAAACCGAAGTACTACTGCGGAAAAAGCAGAGTTGCATGAAAGGCCACAAAAGGCACAGAAAGTGAAATAAGATCTCACCCATACACAGGGAGAGAATAGGAAATAGAAGTAATATAAAAGACAGATATAACCTTTCCCAGATTTTCTTGACCATTTGCAGAGAAAACAGTTTCTCTCTTTTTTCCCCCCACATGGGTTCTTCTTCCTATGATCCAAGTCAAGTCATACATCTCAAGTTAAATCAGTAAACCTAAAAACTATTTCTGAGACAACTTCCCTGAAATAGTATTAAATACCTAAGATATCAACCCAATTTTTATCATCAGCGAGCACAGTTTAGAAAAAAAAAAGGTTTAAATTTAGCATTGGAAAAAATCTATCAAAGGGAAAAGTTCCCAAGGAGGCAGAGAGCTCTGGGGCTGGGCCAGGAGTGTGAGGAAGAGCATGCGGCAGGCATGAGGCACCAGCCCAAAGCCCTCCCGCAGCACCACCACCTCTGCCCCGAGTATTCTGGACTTACTCAAATTTCTCAGAAATACACACGTACAAAGACGTTCTGTGTAACCCTTTAATTACCCACTGGCAGACGATGTCTTAATTATGCTCCAACTACACAAAGAATGCATTCTCAGCCATTATAAGCCAAGGAACACGGGGGCCTATGCAGCTGTGTGTGCTGGATAAGAGGCTCTCCAAGACATGGTGGGTGAAAGCATAAACCAAGGAGAGAAGAGAAGTAAGAAGGTTCATTCATAGAATTCCGTTTTTTAAAGATCAATAGTTCCAATCAATATTGCACAAACGGTATTTTTTTCCTACGAAGAAATTTAGACTGGTAGGTGAGAGAACAGTAAAGGGGTTCAGTGTTCGCCCTGCACGCACCGACCAGGGTTCAATACCCAGCACCACACACAGCCCCAGAGCACCACTAGGAGTGACCCCTGAGAACAGAGCTTGGAGTAAGCCCTGAGCACCGCTGGGTGTGCCCTCCGCCCAAAAAAGGGGGGAAGAAATTATATACTAAAGCTTGTGAACTAAAAAGAGTAAAATACAGGAAGAAGACTGATTTTTACATTTTATCTTGTATGTTTTATTCACCATGTGCCAAGATGTTTTTTTAATGCTGCAATAGTGGGTATGGAGGCAGCTGGACTGACTCTAGATTCCGAGCACAGTATTATTTTTAAATGTCTTCTAAAGATAAAGTAAACCCTATCACTAAATCCCTCAACTAGTCACTGCACAGAACAAGCCTGACCGGAAAAGAAAAATGGTTCTCAAATAAAAAACATTAATTTCACCACGCCTACAGAGAAAGGGAAATGGACAAAGGCCTGCTAAAATAAATGGAAAATAGGAAGACCCATTTTCACTGTAGTTGAAGCTCTCTGACATGCGTGTCAGCTTCCCCTTCACTCTGACTTCTTGTGGTCTCAATTCTCACTGCAGATCAGAAGCCTGAAGTCAGTAAAAAGCATCACTGCTCAAAAGTAAACTGGCTATTTTTATTTCTAATTTCAGTATTTTCAGGGATGACCATCCAAGTGTAAAGAAAGGAAACTGATGTAATCAATCCCCAGTAAGATGTAAATAATTAACTGTCTCTTCCTGCTAAGCCCTTAGGATCCCAGCTGCCTTTGCAGGCAAACGCCTATCCAAAGTTAGGGGCAATGCTTACTACACAGACAGACAGGGAATTAATGCCCCTTTAAGTGATGTCCCCTCCATGAAAGACATTCCGGAACTGATAACAATGGGAGTTCACAGGAGCCTTGCTCCGTGGAGAGAGGAGCCCAAGAGAGTCATAAGCTACTCTGAGCTCCTTGCAGAAAAACACGACTTTTAAGACAGAGGCCCCTGTGCGGCTGACAAAGGATATAAAAGGGCAGTCCAGTTACTCAACGGAAAGACGGCAACGTCCAGCTAGAGGCGGATGGGACTGCTCCTTTCACACTCCAAGTTACCTAGGACGGACGACTGCGAACTAGAGCAGCGCAAAGAGAGGAAAGAAAGAGGAGGTCAGCCCAAGGTCTCCGATCTACCCTTCTGCAGATGACATCTAACTGTATCCGGTTCCCCCTCCAAGCTTTGTGCCGCCCTCATCGTTCTTCTGCCAGAGAAGCTAGAAGATGTCTGGGGGGCCTTTTCCATTCGGTTCCCCACCATCCCATCTCTACTGAGAAATGTCTGGTTCAGCTGTGTCAACGTAAGCCAAACTGCAGCTCACTAGGAACCCACAGCCACTTGTGGCTAGCGGCACGGCTGTACTTACAGAGAACATAAATTACCAGCTCTCACTTTCTAAAGAGAGCAGATTCTCCTTGGCACCTTCTAATTTAATGCTTCTAATCGACTGTGTGCAAGCAATCAGGAGCACAGCTTTATAGATCTGTAAGCTGAACTAGAGTAAATAAGCTTCAAGAGCTTAAAAGGAATGAAACACTGGACTTTCTTTTCATTTCTTTTGGGTCACACCCAGCTGTGTCGGAGACTTACTCCTGGCTCTGACTGAATTCAGGGGTCACTCCTGGCAGTGATCAACCCCAGGTCAGCCATGTGCAAAGCTAGCAAGCAGACCACCCGCTGTACTATCGCTTGGCCCCTATCAATGATGATTTTCTAATGTTTCAACTATTTTCTACTAGACTGCTTCAGCTTTTTTTCAGAGAAAAAAGTTAACAGAAGCACTAGAAGGTAAGTTGAGTATTATCATTAAATTTGAATCCACTATATAAGACACTTTAAATACTTACTTAGATTTTTATGGGAGACCAATACAAGTGATTTTGAATTTTAGAGATCATCATAAAACAGGAATAATAACATGTTATGGTTCTACTAAATTTGAGACTGTGTCAGGCATACTTATATATGTTTTAATTCCCTCTATATACACATATTAACAGAGCATTTCTATTTAACAGATGAAGAAACTACGGTTTATCCAAGGTTACAGAACTAAGAAGTAAAGTGGATTTCTCTCAGGCTCGCCTGGCTGTGCTCTGGCCCTGTCTCCCAGCCAAGGCCGTCTGGGAAAAGCCCAGCACACTCGGATCAGGTGCCCTCATCCCATGGCGCCACGGGGAGACAGACATAGAAGCCTCACCCCCAGGAAGAGAAAACACTGCCACATGTCCCTGTCTTCCTACCTGCAGCTATCACACACTAGTGAATTTCTCCCTAGTCATTCTTTTGTTCGGTTTGGCTATGTCATTTTTCATCCACTTTATATAAATAATGCAGAATCAAAGCATAGTGGCAAACTAGGAAACTTCACTGTCCTTTCTGTAAAAAGAATAATTTGCAGGCTGGAAAGACAGCTCAAAGAGCTGGAGTACATGTTTTGTATGCAGGTACTCATTCATATTCAACGCCTCGTAAGCTATGGTCTCAAGCACAAGTAATATTCCAGACACAGAGAGTAGGCCAGGTGTGCCCCAACACTCACACCAGCCCCTGCCAGACAGAGTCATCTTCACTTTAAAATAAAGCTCAATGGTACTCGACTTAACATGAAAACTCTCTGGGCCTGCAAAAAAAAAAAAAAAAAAAAACCAAAAAATCAAAAACAAAAAACCACCTGAAGGCACAGGAATCTATTCAGGGATCTATTCTAAAACACATAAAAAAAGATACCGCTAGACTTCACAGCCCACTTCTGCATAATAATATTTTTATTTTGACAGATACAAAAAGCTGCAAAAAGCTCCTTGTTGTCTGGTTTTAGTTCAAACCTATGCAATGGTCAATAAGAAGCAACACCTGAAAAATACCCACATGAGAAGCACAAACTTCAGGGCCAGGCCCAGAGCTGAGGCCAAAGTTTCCACCCTGTCCATCGAGCACCACCAACCAGTCTTCTGAGCACTACCAGGAACCAGCCCCAGCCCCCAGCATCACCCAAAACTAAAACAGAAATATCATAAAACATTCGCCTTGGGGATGGGTAGAAGCTCAGAGACAGAAAGCATGCATCACACAGGAAGCCCTGGAACCAAGGTCAGGCAACACACACAGTCTCAGACAGACAGACACACACACACACACACACACACACACACACACACACACACACACAAGATTAACTGGTCAGACACCAAGGAGAAACAAAGAAACCTATGATTAATAGATACTGAACAATCTGTCATTGCTAAATTATATTCTAAGCCTTCAAAAGTGTAGTTTATACTGAAACAAAAATTAATTCATCACTATGTTAAAACAAAATCTACTTCCTCTCTAAGCATATGCTATGTTCCAAGACCTCTACAAATACAGCTTTGTAAATTTCCATTTCACATCTATGAAACATACCTTATAAACTATAACCTCAGATAACTTTTAACTTGTTATTATTCATAAAGCATCCTAATAGGAGCATTTTTTTAAGGAAATGCAACTGGACATACTGCCTTTACGAGTAGCACTAGTAAATAATGTTTACTACTGAGAATTTTTATACAATATGACAATTAAAACACCTGTCATCATTTTTTAACCACAAAAAAAATTTATAAATATTTAAGTGAAACTTAACAGGAATTTATACCTGAAGCTCCTCTCAAAAAGTATAATCTAAGCATGTCTATATACTATCACCAATAGCTTCTAAATCAATGTAATTAAAAAAGAGATAGTAAGAAATATAAAAAACTAATTATTTTTGGCAACTCAAACTGTTAGAAATTATAATTTATCTCAAAATAGAAAGTAGGAGAGGAAAAAAGATTTTTTTAAAAAGGTTCAAGCAAAACAACTCTGTTCTGCTGAACCTAGTCATTTACTCTATCATTTTATTCCTACTTAAAATTAAACAATATTTAAATTATCTATTCTATTAAAAATTATTTTCCAGGGGCTGGGTGACAGCACAGTGGGTAGGGCACTTGTCTTGCATGCGGCGGACCCGGGTTCAATTCCCAACATCCCATATGGTCCCCCAAGCACCACCAGGAGTAATTCCTAAGTATACTTCAGAGCCAGGAGTAATCCCTGAGCATCGCTGGGTGTGACCCAAAAAGAAAAAAAATACATAAATTAATAAATAAAAAATTATTTCCCTGTAGTTCTATGTAAAAGTATTATGAACCAATAACATTAAGAAAACTAAACACCAATGTAGTTTTTAGTATGTACCATACAGCATTCCAGAACAGAACGTTTGCTATGGAAATTTTTTTTTAATTTTTGTTTTGTTTTGGTTTTAGGTGACTCCTGAAAAAGTTCAGTCTGGCTTTGTGCCCAGCAACTCCTCATGGGCTGCCAGGAAGACCATCTCAGACGCGGGGCTCAAACCAGGATCACGACCATGTGCCTGCGCCGCCCGCAGCACCGTGCCAGTCTGCTCCCTCAGACCCCGCCCGTCTCCCCGTCCTCCTGAACTCAAAGCCCCCCAGCCTCCCTGAGCGCCACCTGCAGCACCGCACTAGCCCGCTCCTTCTCTGGATCGGTGCCCCCCACTGTGCACACCACCCACATCAAGGCAGGGGGCACGGCCTCTTATTTCCCCTCCTGGCACTCTGCACTCCCATCTTCATCCCCATCCCCCAATTCTGGGGAGAGTACCCTGGCATCTCAAGCACTTCAGGCCAACCACCCAGTAGCTATCCAACTGCATCTAAAACCGCGTCCCAAGCATCCCTCCACACCCAGTATAAAAGAGCACATCCTCCGCAGCCTCGCTGGAGGCCTCACCTAGGTCACAGAGGAGCACCTGCGAGGAAGGTGAAACTCTAGAAGGGGGGAAAGGCGACCACTAGATGGAGATCATCCAGAATCCTTTTTCGCAACTAGCGGGGAATACTGATAGTGAACTGGAAGGTCCCACCTCCATACTACTACAAAAACATGAAGAAACAGCGAAAATACCCACTATGAGGAGATGGTGAAAAGGGTCCAGACACCTCAACAAGCATTACCCACAAATAAAAGTTCTCCGATAAAGAATTCAGAAAGGAAATGCTAAGGATGGTCAACGAACTCAAAGAAACGGTGAACAGACATCCAATAAATTAAGGGAGGACATGCAAGGAAGAGTGGAATGGACAGCTGAGAAAACACAGGAAAAAATGAGAACAGAAATAAAAAAGCTACAAAAAGAAGTGTCACCAATAAAGGATTCTGTAGATGAAATTAAAAACTTAGTGGGTCGGCAAAATAGTACAGTCGAGATAACATCTGCACTTGTATGTTCACTGCTGTACTGTTCACAATAGCCAAAATCTGGAAAAAACCCAAGCGCCCAAGAACAGATGACTGGTTAAAGAAATTTTGGTACAAAATACTATGCAGCTGTTAGAAAAGATGAAGTCATGAAATTTACATACAAGTGGTTCTACATGGAAAGTATCATGCTAAGTGAAATAAGCCAGAAAGAGAGGGTCAGACAGAGAAAGACTGCACGCATCTGGGGAATATAAACTAACAGAATGGGAGACGAACACCCAAAAATAGTTGAGATAAGTACCAGGAGGTCTGCTCCATGGCTTGGAAGCTGGCAGCACATGCTTGGGGAAAAGGCAGCTCAGATAGAGAAGGAAACACCAAGTAAAGGATGTTTGGAGGATTCACTCAGGATGCGAGATGCATGCTGAAAGTAGACTATAGACCGAACATGATGGCCACTCAATACCTCTATTGCGAACCACAACACCCTAAAGCAAAGAGAGAGCAAAAGGGAATGCCTTGCCACAAAGGCAGGGCGGGGTAAGGGGGATGGGGTGGGGGATTGGGAGGGCTACTGGGATCATTGGTGGTGGAGAATGGGTACTGGTGGAGGGATGGGTACTCGATCATTCTATAACTGAAACACAAGCATGAAAGTTTGTAAGTCTACAACTCTACCTCATGGTGTTTCACTAATAAAAAAAAAAAAACTTTTTCAGTCCATGCTTTAAAAAAAAAAAACTCAGTGGGTGCCCTCAATAGTAGAATGGCTACAGCCGATGACAGAATCAGTGAGCTTGAAGATGAGCTATAGAAGCTTACAGGCAACAACAAACAATGGGAGCCCTAGGGCAAGTCAGAGACCTAGGGGATGATTCCAAGAGGAACAACATTAGAATCATCAGAGTATGAAAAGGACAGGGAGACAACCCCAATGAAAAAGCCACAGTTAAAAATATCACTGCTGGACCTGGAGTAGATAGCACAGCAGGTAGGGCGTTTACCTGGCACCTGGCTGACTCGGGTTCGATTCCCAGCATCCCATATGGTCCCCTGGGTACCACTAGGAGTCGAGGAATGATTCCTGAGTGCAGATCCAGGAGTAACTTCTGTGCATAGCCAGGTGTGAGCAAAAAAGCAAAACCTAACAATAATAAAAAAAACGTGGCTGGAGCAATAGTACAGTGGTAAGGCGTTTGCCTTGAGCACAGCCAGTGCGGCCGAGCCGGGTTCAATTCCTCCGTCCCTCTCGGAGAGCCCGGCAAGCTACGGAGTATTTCACCCTCACAGCAAAGCCCGGCAAGCTACCCGTGACGTATTCAATATGCCAAACACAGTAACAACAAGTCTCAAAATGGAGATGTTACTGGAGCAAATTGATGAACAACAGGAGGTCAGTGACGGTGACAATAATAAAATAAAAAATAAGTAAAAATATCATTGCTGAAAAGTTCCCAGAGCTGGAGAACGCAGGCACCCAATCCAAGGAGCCCGAAGAGTGCCAGTTAAAAGAGAACATAGTATTAAGACCCCAAGACATATCATAGAATGATCGATGCCACAGATAGAGACACAAACCAGGGTTGAACATGAGCAAGGCAAAAGCCCCACCCACTTTACTATCACCCTGGCCCCTGAATTTTGATTTTATGAACATTATACAAATGCTCTCACTTTTAACAGGTAAATGCAATTTGTGAGCTACCCACAAAGATATGAAAGGACTCGTTCCTGACGTTCCATTCGCTCTCAACATAAAAAGAGGGGCTCAGCAGGGTGACACCATTTTACCAAAACTCTTTAGTGCCACCCTCGAGAACGTCATGCTACGACTGGAATGGGAAGGAATGGGAGTGAAGATAGATGGTCGGCAACTACACCACCTCCGCTTTGCTGATGACATTGTTTTAATAACACCAAACATCAGCCAAGCGGTGGCCGAATTCGACCGTGCGTGTGGAAAGGTCGGACTCCAGCTGAATCTCACGAAGACAATGTTTATGAGAAAAGGACTCATTCCTGATGTTCCATTTTCTCTCAACTGAACGACCATCTCCAAATGCAGCAGTTATGTGTACCTAGGTCGAGAACTCAACATGAGGAACGACCTGGCACCTGAGTTGGGCAGGAGGAAGAGAGCGGCTTGGAACGCCTTCAACAGCATCGAAGAAATAGCTAAGAGGACGAAGAGCCTCTGGCTCCAGGCACATCTCTTTGACTCCACCGTTCTTCTTGTATTAACGCCTCAGAGACCTGAGCCTATGAAAACAGAATGAGAACGCTCTTCGGGTCTCCCAAAGAGGAATCGAAAGAGCTATGCTTGGAGTTATCACGCTTCATTCAAGTGAGAGAAGGAATTCGGAGTTCCAACGTCCATTGACAATCGAGAATCAGGGATGCTGTCTAGTTTGACAAGGCAGCAAAAATCAGATGGGCTGAACACGTAATGAGATCTGGAGACGACCGCTGGACTAGAGCCATTACCGACAATTCCACGGGACATCAAAAGATCGCATGGCCGCCCACCTACGAGATGGTCAGACTTCTTCATCAAGACCCTGAACAAATGGTTTGAGGCTCTTCGTTCCTGTAGTGAGCAGACACCATTGGGCTACACTAGCATGCGATAGGGACAGATGGAGACGTTACTGGCACCTATTCGAGCAGATCGATGAGTAGCGGGATGTCAAGTGATCAAGTGATCAAGTCATATCCAAAAATCTCAGAATAACAGACTTTGTAGAAGAAACCAGTTACATGTAGCATGTGTATAACTAAAAAGATCTACCCAAGACTCCCTCATTTGCTCTGGTCTAAAATACTGTACAAATCTATTACTTATTCTTGATTATTTTTTTGTTTGGGGGCCACACCTAGCTGTGCTCTGGGCTTACTCGTAGAGATGCTCAGAGAACCTTATGGAATGCTGAGGATCAAACCTGGGTAGGCCACATGCAAGGCAAGTGACTTACCCGCTGTGACATCTCTCTGGTCCCTGGTTCCCCCCCACCCCAAGTCAGAAGAAGCATTTCAACCTAATAGCAGTTAAAAAAAAATAATCATCTCAACAAAATTGTTTAAAATGTTGAAAACCTTTGGGGTTGGGGTTGGGGCTGGAGCAATAGCACAGCGGGTAGGGCGTTTGCCTTGCACGCAACTAACCTAGGTTCGATTCCCAGCATCCCATATGGTCCCCCGAGCACCACCAACTGTAATTCCTGAGTGCATGAACCAAGTGTAACTCCTGTGCATCGCTGGGTGTGACCCAAATAGCAAAATAAATAAATAAATAAAACAAAACCTTTGGAGCCAATGTGACAGTACAACAGGTAAGGCACTTGCCTCACATGCAGTTGACCCAGGTTCAATCCCTGACGTCCCATATGGTTCACTGAGCCTGTGTCCGGAGTAATTCCTGAGTGCAGAGCCAAAAGTAACCCCTGAGCACTGCCAGGCACGGCCCCAAAACCAAGATAAGATAAATAAAACCCTGCTGCAAGTTGGTGAGGTAGCGCAGGGTAGGGCACTGCCATGCATGCTGCCAACCTGATTCAATCCCCAGCAACACAGGTGGAGCAAGCCGCATGCGCCCCAGCCCCAAATCACTTAAAATAAATATTAAAACCTTACTACGTCTTAGGAAATCGCGGCTAGTGATTTTAATCAATACACCATGAAAACTAGTCACCAAACTGGAGTTGCCTCTCCAAATTGCCTCTCCAAACTAATAATTTCTAAATTAGGTTCACAGGCAAACAGATATAACATGTGGAACAATAAAAATACTTTAATGTCTAAACCAAACAGGTAGAAAGCAAATCTGGCAATACACTCATGTGACAATTAGTTGCTCCTCCACACGCAAACACATTCACTTATTATCTAATAAAAAAATATTAGGGATTCATTCCAGTCCCCTTTAGAGTTGTGACCTAGCAGTATCTGTACCATGGGGATATGAACTGACATAATACACACAACTTTCCTTAAAGGAAGAAAAAGTTTCTTTCCTTTTCCTTCTGCCGTTAACACACCTGATTAGAACCATCTTGGAGAACAGGGAATAGGTCAGCAGGAAAGAACATGGTCACACATGAGGCCCAGAATCCAATCTCCTCAACAGGGCCATCGAGACGGTTGAGAGAGCCTGAGTGCAGCTCTGCACGGGGGATGCCCAGGTTCTATCTCCACCTATCTAGCAAATCAGAAGCTCCAAGCACCGTCAAGCACCAAACTGAACAGACCAAAAGCATCCAATAAAGAGCAAACAATACCACGAACCACAGAAAATAACAAAAACAGCAGAGAGAAACAAAGAATAGGCTTGATGATTCTACAGAGCTTCCATGAAATCTAAATAGTTTACATGAATTTTTTAGGTAAACAGAAATTCTATATAAGCTACCATCATAACAGCTAAGTCTATATTTTATCTAATATTAAAGTAGTTGGGCTGGAGCAACAGCACAGCGGGAAAGGCATTTGCCTTGCACGTGGCCTACCTGGCCGACCCAAGTTCGATTCCTCCGCCCCTCTCGGAGAGCCCGGCAAGCTACTGAGAGTATCTCGCCCGCACGGCAAAGCCTGGCAAGCTCCCCGTGACGTGTTCGATATGCCAAACACAGTAACAAGTGTCACAATGGAGACATGACTGGGCTCACTCGAGCAAATCGAACAACGGGAGGACAGTGACAAAGTAGTTACCAGTGTGATCACCCCTTATAATAATTTAAGCAAACATACAGTGAGTATAACTGTGCAGTAACTGGTATGCTTCTGTTACATTTTTAAATGTCCCACATCAGAAAGAAAAAAACAACCAATGTTGGCATGGATGTAGGGAGAACAGAATCCTCATTCACTGCTAGTAGAAATATCAACTGGGTCAACCTTTTTGGAAGACAACACGGGACTCTCAAAATACTAACAATTGAATTTCCATATGACGCAGCAATTCCACTTTTTGCAACTAACGGCCCAAAACTGTACTCATAAAACACATTTGCTCTTCAAGATTGCAATACTATCACAACAGCCAAAATATAAAAACAACCCAAGTGTCCAAGAACTGGATAAAGAAACTGGGATATATACACGGTGTAATATTACTTGGCTTTGAAAAAGAGTGGCAGAGTCTCCTGCCCGCGCGCCAGGCTGTCTTCACTGGGGCCCCTTGGGGGGAGGCGGAGTTTCCCTCCCTTCCCCAAGCAGAGCCCTGGCAGCCGCAGACCTCCAGTACCCAGCCACAGCCATGCTCAGGGCCACTCTCCAACGCTCAGACGAACCTCACACATGAAGGAACTGCAGAAGAATCCAGGTGTGTGGGTCCTAGGGCTGAGATCTCCAAACCTGCTCGGATCAGGACTGGGCCTCTTCCCCCCAGATCCCCCATTTTCCAGTAGCTAGGCAGTTACACCCACCAATGCCCCTGGCGCCACGTAACCTCATCAAGGGCCAAGATCCAGAGATTATAAAACGAAGCTCCCAGAAGCGGCCGCGCAACCTCTTATAGTCTAGTTCTCTTTCTCGGAGAACCCAGCAAGCTACTGAAAGTATCCTGCCCACATGGCAGAGCCTGGCAAGCTCCCGTGGCATGTTCAATATGCCAAATACAGAAACAAAGATGTGTCTCATTCCCCTGACCCTGAAACAGCCTTCAATGTGGCACCGTCGAGAAGGACGAGTAAGGAAAGGCTGCTAAAATCTCAGGGCTGGGACAAACGGAGACGTCACTGGCGCCTGCTCGAGTAAACTGATGAATAATGGGATAGCAGTTATACAGTAATGAAAAAGAGTAAAGTCATACAATTCGCTGCTCCCTGGATGGATCTGAAGAGTCTCTCCGAGTCAAAAGAAGAGGGGAAGACACAGAATAACCTCCCTCACATACAAGATCTAAAGAATCCAGCGGGAGGGGCTAGAGAGTGCAGCAGGTCCTGGCAGGGGAGGCTAGACTGGACCTCACCAGCCCACATGGGGTGAGTTCTAAGAGCTGGGCAGCAGGAAGCCAGGAGCACAGCAGGGGGAGACCACACAATTAAAAGAGGGAGGAAGCAAGAAAGGGAGGGCAGGAGGGACACTGAGCTTGAGCAGGAGACGCGACATGAATGGGGTGGGGTGCAGAGGAGATTCTATGTATTAAGAATCTTCTGGTACTGGAAGATTCTATGTATTAAGTTCTTTCATAAGTGCTAAAACATTCCAAAAAATTTTAACTAAAATAAATGAAACTTAAAAATCAGGAGTCAGGGGGCCTGGAATCAGGGGGGCACAGCGAACAGGGCGTCTGCCTTGCATGTGGCTGACCCAGGTTCGATTCCCAGCATCCCATATGGTCCCCTGAGCACTGCCAGGAGTGATTCCTGTGTGCAAAGCCAGGAGTAATCCCTGAGCATCGCCAGGTATGACCCAAAAAGCAAAATTTAAGAAATTTTTAAAAAAAAGTTGGAGTCAGGGAGGTATCTCAAAAAGCTGCAGGCCATACCCTGTGGTTTGATTACACGCACCCATGGTCCTCCAGCACTGTCATGGTGACCTTGGAGGCATCCAAGATGCCTGCAGTGGGCTCCAGGGCTTCTGAGCACTGCTTGGGGAGCGTGGTGCTTCCAAAGAAATCACAGCCAAATACCATGAAAACTGATTAAATGTCTAAATTTTATCAAGTAAAAAAATATAATTTCCTTGGAAATGCCAGTAAATTGAATCTGGGAATATATGTTGATTTCAGAAGGGTGAAAAACGCAATGCTAAAAGATTAATGAAGAAAACAATTTCCCACTTAAATTTCACTTGCAATTATAAAAGCTACACCTTTTTTTGTATATTATGCTAAACAAGCATGGCAAGCTCCCTGTGGCGTATTTGATACGCCAGAAACAGTAACTATTAACAGGTCTCATTCCCCTGACCCTGACAGAGCCTCCAATCGTTGGGAAAGATGAGTAAGGAGAGGCTGCTAAAATCTCAGGGCTGGGACGAATAGAGACGTTACTGGCACCCGCTTGAGTAAATCGACGAAAAACAGGATGACAGTGATACAGCGATGCTTAAAAAAACCTACATAAAGTCCATTTGTTGCGTATCGATTTTCTCTTAATACTGCCTCTTAAAAAATTCATACCAAGTTATTTCATATAAATATTAAAGCATGTTTAAAAAGTTAAATTCAACATGATGTGTCAAAGAAGGGCTTTATATGTAAAAACATTTACTTATAATTTTAATGAAAAAATTACGAAGGTTACCTCAGACTAAGGTCAAACGAAGACTTCAAGGAAGGGAAAGGAAATGCTCTAGAGTTGAAAAAGTAATCATGGTTGAGTTTCTGCCTTTCATAGGCTTCAGACCCTCAGTACCACCTTAATCACTTACACCGTCCAATTCCTATAAAAAAAAGAAATATAACAAACAAAATATATTACTTGAGGTAAAATAAGATGAATAAACATAAGATAGTCAAACTGGTATAACGTTATGAACACGTGTGAATAATATGCTATGCCTGGATGACCAATGCAATTACTTGTTTTTAAATCTGAAATCGGAAAAATACAACTGTGCCAAGGAGTAACCGTGAAATAACTCTGACCTTACAAAAGAATAATTAGATCTGGAAGTCTACAGCTTCAGGAATAAAACATTTAGATAATTCAAAAGGATAAAAAAGAGACTTACAAGGTCAGAAAAGAGAAAACAAATGTTTGAAAACATTTGATATCATTGCAAATCCTTTGAGGTATAAAGAAATAAACATAATACCAGGCCTTACAAATAACAAATAAAACCAGTCATATACAAAATGGCAAGATCACAGCCATGACATCACACTTAGTACCTAGATACAGAAACAGACAACAGGTCTGGTGGGTTTTTTGTGGGGGTTTTTGTTTGTTTGTTTTGGGTTATCTCTCTGGTCCCACCAATGTTATCTTTGACAGGAAAAGTTGAAAGACAGAAATAATTATAGGAAAAGGGTTCTATACCCCAAACATAAAAATGAGGAATACAAATCATACACATAAAGAGAATTTCCTGACAATATTTTGGAGCTGAGTTTTAAAAAGAAAAAAGAAAAGAACTAAGAGTTCACAGAATTTCCCCCAGCTGGGGAGACAGCTGGGTAAAAGCCCCATTCCACAAATAGTCCCTGAGCGCAGAGTCAGGGTCCTGCGGGCTGGGTCCCTGAGCACCTCCGAGGAGGACTCGTAACCCCCCGAGAGAGTGTTGGATTCCTATCCCTTAGAACAGCTTGTATACACTCCTCACTGGGAGTCTACAGAAGCTGATGGGATAGGAAACACCCTACAATCCTATTACTATACAACAACTTTTATAGTTCAAAGGAAGAGGTTTTTCTCACCTAGAATAATTCCGTAGTAATCCTCCTTCTGAACAACAAAATATATAATACTAATTCATTTTTTAAATCCATTTCAATATTGTATCCTGGGGGAGGGGGAGGGGGAGGAGTTTGGGGCCACACCTTGCCGTGCTGAGGGCTTACTCCTGGCTTTGCATTCGTGAACCATTCCACTGGGGTTTATATGGAGTCCAAGGGACCCAATCCAGATCTTTCTTGCAAAAGACAAGTACTATCATACCCGCTGTACTATCTCTCTCGCCCTTCTGATGAAGCTCATCAATCCTTAGAAATCTTACAATTGCAAATTTTCTAATATTCACAGATACCCCTTATTCCCCATAAAACTTTCTCCCCAAAAACTGACTTCAGCATGTAAAGTGCTATACATGACAACTTTTCAGTATCTATAATGCAAACCACAATGCCAAAAAGGGGTGGGGGTGGGGGAAAGGAGAGGACAAAGAGGAGAGAGGGAACAGGGAGAGAAGGGTACAGAGAGAGAGAGACAGAGACAGACAAAGAGGTGCCTACCACAGAGTCAGGCAGGCAGGCAGGCAGGCAGGGGGGGGACCTGGAGATATTGGTGGTGGGAAATGTACACTGGTGGAAGGAAGGGTGTAGGAACGTTGTATGACTGAAACCTAATCATGAAAAGCTTTTTATTTTGCTTTTTGGGTCACACCCGGCGACGCACAGGGGTTACTCCTGGCTCATGCACTCAGGAATTACTCCTGGTGGTGCTCAGGGGACCCTATGGGATGCTGGGAATCGAACCCGGGTCGGCCGTGTGCAAGGCAAACGCCCTCCCCGCTGTGCTATAGCACCAGCCCATGAACAGCTTGGTAAGGGTCTATCTCACAATGATTCAATAAAAAAGGGGAAAAGCAAAAAGACAATTTGAATTATTTCATCATGCACAAACAACAGTGACATGACAGTAACAATGATAGTAATAGTAAGTAATCTGGACAAGAGAAGAGTCCCAATCTAGAGCTGCTCCAGTATGTGATCCAAGATGCCAAGCTTTCCGTTTCAACGGTACGTCATAAGATGTGTCCCAAAAAGTGAAAACAAGGTCCATATTGATGACAAACTACAGTCACTACAAACCACATCAGAGAACTCAGATAAAAATTTAAGTAAACAAATTTCAAAATATTACATGCGAAGTCATATTTTAACTTTTAATTATGGAAAGTCCACAAATAATATTCTTAATAAAGCTGCGAAAATTATGCCAAGAACACATTTAAATTCTGAATTTGCAGAGTATAGTTACTTAAAAACCTGTCTATAGGGACGGAACAGCAGATTGAAGATAGCAGAAGGAAATCAATGAGCTTGAAGAGATGAGCGGAAATGAGCCAATCTGAAGAACAGAGAGCAATGAAAGGTCGAAGAAAATGGTCTGTGCAGTGGAGGTCAACTTACCAACATTCTTGGGGTCCCAGAGAGTGCAGGGAAGGTGCAGGGAAAAAAGTTTAACAAAATCAAAACTCCCCAAATTTTATTTTTTAAAATAAGTCAAATCTACAAATCTTACAAGTTCAATGAATCTGAAGTGTGATAAATACGAAGAACATCGGCATAAAACTGAAAAGCAAAAGCAAAGAGAAAAATATCACAAGCAAAAAAGAAAATATTTACTCTGCATGCACTGAGAATCATTAACCTAATTAACAGTTAAGTTTTAAACAGAAACACAAAGGTTAGAAGATAATAAATACATTTTTAAATGCCAAAGGTAAAATATATATTCAATATGCTGAAAGGGAAAAAAAAAATCAAGAAGACAGCAAAATTATCTTTTAGAAATAATGGTATAATAGATGGTCCAGGGCAGGGCTGTGGTGTGAAAAGGTAAACTTCCTACGTGGAAGGCCACATTTAAGCAGTGGCATCAAATACCCCTGACCAGTACTACCAAATGTAGATTTCACAGTAACAACCACCAAAGAATGGAAAGCATGATAGGCATGAAAGGACAAAGAGAATTCGGGGCCAGAGAGAGTATCATGGGGAAGGCACTTGCCTTGGCACTTGCCTTACGCGCAGCCGATCCAGGGCTAGTCCCCTGCATCCAGCCCAAAAGCAAAACAGAACAAACAAAAACGAACAAAGAAAAAAAGAAGAGAAAGCATAACAGAGTAACAATACTATTTTTTGACAGCAAAAGCCACCGAACAAGAAAAACTCACGGAAAGGAAAATAAATCTAACTCCAAGGGCCAAGGAGATAGCTTAGAGGCGGAAGCCAACACTTCGCCTGAAGACCTCGTGCAGGTGCCCTGAGCCCGGGTTCCAGTCCTAACTCCCACACAAGGAAGCTGGGAATGCCTGGAGGCACCATCAGTGTGCTCAAAACCCAACACCAATCAACCAAAATAACCAACAAGGAAAAAAGACCTGAAACAAGTCTTATGAAATGAACTCAACTATTCTAGACATTCCCTACCGTAACAGAATTAAATCAATTATCAGCCATACTGGACCCTGGAGAATCCTCAAGTGCTGTTAAGACAAACCCCGTGTTTCTAGAAAACCCCGATTCAAGTATTATTGAACCGCACAGGTGAAATAAGAAACTAACAAGAAATTCATAACTGAATGGATTAGCAACAAAATTTATGAGTTAAATTAGTTCCTATAAGAAAGATTTTTTTTTCAACTTTTACTAAGACACCATGATTCACTGTACGATGGCTCAGAAGATTCCGAGTATTTTAGAGTCACCACTAGAGCATCAGTCTCCCCCTCACTGCCCCCAGACACTCTAGCAACCCCTCTACGCAGCCCCACGGCCACTCTCGGGGGCTGCCACCACTGGCTGCCACTGGCGGGAGGACCCGGCGGGGTCGCTCCGTGGCCAGGGCTGTAAGTGCTCAGCACACAAACCAAGGGCACGGGGACAGCCTTGGGAAAGAAATTAAGTGTGCACTTAAAGAAGAGTTTCCAATCAGTAACGCAGCCTTATAAACTAGAAATATAAAAACTGGACCACAAAGCAAGTAGAAAAGAAAAGAAACAATAAAGATCAGAAATTAATAAAAAACAAAGGAGAAAATAAGAGGAAAAACTTGATTCATCTAGAGAGATTTGATACAATCAATGAGCCTTTTTTAGGTAGAATGTCAAAAGACAGAGAAAAATATACAAATTATCAAAATCAGAACCGACACCGTAAAAATTAAAAGCAAATTCATACCATCAAATGAGACCACTTTTATAAAATAGAAAAATTCCTAGAAAGACATCAATTATCAAAACTGAGCCTAGAGAAAATAGATCTAATATAACAAAATAACTGAATTAGTATTTTAAATCTTCCTATTAAAAAAAGAAAATGGCTTTATTAATGAAATACACAGATCTCTTTTGGTTTGTGGGCCACACCTGGTGGTACTCAGGGCTTACATTCAACTCTGCACTCAAGGATTTCTCCCAGAGAGCTCTGAAGACTGTATGGGCTGCCAGGAACTGAAGTGCTACATCGAGGCAAGCGCCCCACCTCTATACCAACACTCTGGGCTCTCAATTAAATATTTAAATAACTACCATACCTTCACAAACTTTCACAAAACAAAGACAGAAGCCACATTTTGTAATTAAATTGATAAATTCGGATATAATTTGATACAAGTCAAAAATATAAAATCTATCCACATATATGTCTCCTAAATATTTTTACAATAGTTCACCATAAAAACAACAGGCCATGATGTATCTAGTGGTACAGTACAGAAATTATATTCACGAAATCTGGGTTCAATTCCCTGGCACCATATACAAAAAAGTCACAATCATGAACAATTTTGTAATGCTCTCACGGTAAGTCAATTTAAAAAATTTTTAAATGTATGTGTATATGTAAAAAAAAGGGGGGGAACACACACATACATACACACACACACACACAGGGAGACCATCTACAAAAACCTACCAATGTTAACAAGCAATACTACTGACTGCTTTCCTGCTAAGATCCCAATGTCTGTTTTCTATTCAATGCTATATAAGGGCTCTCACTAGTGAAACGACAACAGGTGAGAACAGATCAGATCATATTAGATAAAGCAAGCAACTAAACAGAACTAGTATATTTACAGCAGAAGAAATGAAACTATTTTTATTTTTTCAATCTTGCAAAAATTTCCCCCTCATGAATCCATAAAACAGGAGTTAAACCATGCCACACAAGATTAGATAAATAAACCTCAATCAATTATACTTCTATAGCAAAATGACAGATTGCATATCTTTTCAAAAATCTGACCAGGGGCTAGAGAGACCACACTGGCATTAAGGCACTGGCCTTGCAAGCAGCCGACTCTGGTTCCATCCCCTGTACCACCAGAAGTAACCCCTGAACAGAGACAGGTGTAAGCCCTGGGATAGCCCCCAAAGAGAAATTAAAAATCCGAACTAACTCACATCACATCTTCTACCTTAATTCTGAGCAGTTTCAATTTTTTCTTCAAGTAAATCACTCCCAAGAATTTTAACTTTATAACTGTTATAGTTAATATACTAATATCAATCATTTGTATAAAACTTTATGTAGAGACCAGAGCTGCTACAGGGATTATGGTCCTTGCCTTGCTTGCAGCCGAGTCCAATTTGATCCCTGGCATCAGTGGTGCCCTGTGTATCACCATGGAAGCCCCCAAGCACCGCTCGGGTCACCCAGGTGGTCTCCTGCATCGCAGGCCTGGCCCAAGCTGCATCAGATCTTCACACTGAGCCACTAGCAGCCTGTTCAATGAACTTCCATAAGGAATCTGCAGGCACTGAGCACTTGGAGAACCCTCAGGATACCAAAATAGAAACTTATGTATGTTAAGTTTACAGGCAATTCCTTTGCTAAATCCTTTTATAGAGATAGGTAGATGAACAAAACTGAATTCAGACACACGTCATCACGGGAATTCAGTGTGTGAGAAGCCGCATTTTGAGTATGGGCCGTACTGAACACGGGCCAGAAAAGAAATGCATCATAGGAATGGGACAACTGTCTAACGAGACCAATACCGATCTCTAAATACAGTGCTCAGATCAAATACATTCAATATACATCAAACTTTTAATAATTTAAGCTACGAAAATAGTTACCCTTATAATGCTTTTAAGTACAACAGTTTCACAGGATCCGAAACTATCAAATATGAAAATACAACAATTTTATGTCACTAAAATAAACTTTTACATGTCATCCAGCAATGTTCTGATAGGAAGTCCCATCACTACTGAAAATTCCATTTTGTTGTAGAGGGATGGGGTTGAGAGTCGTGACCCACAGTGCTGGGTAGCTGAGGAGACTTCTCTGGCTCAGTGCTCAGGGGACACACATAGCAAAGCCATGCAGGAGCCATGCAGGGCCAGGAATCGAACCTAAAGCTGCCACATGCCAAGCATGCACTCCAGCATGCTGCGCTGCCTCCCAGGCCCTGGTGAAGAGCTTTAAGACTGGCACGAAGCCCTACCTCACCCCCAGCAAAGTAAGAAAAAGGCCACCAATTTAAGAATTTAAAATTCTACAAGGCAAAGCTAGAACACAAAAGTAAACTAAAAGTGAGTGATAATAACTGGCCTAACAATGACAGGAATGTGTTCAACGTATTACAGTGACATATAAGGCCAACAACGAGGGAAATACACAAATTCATTGTAACAAAATTCTGAGTACTAAACAAAAAACTAACAATAAACCTGACACTAGTTAGTTGTGTCAAAGAAATAAAGAGATTACCATTTTCCCAGACAACTGACATGGAGTAATCCTTTAAAAAATTCATCCACAAAACTATTAAGTGTACATAACATTTTGTCATATAAATCCTTCCCTAGAATTTTTTATGCACATATATTTTTAAATATGTGCAAAGACAAAAGAAAGAACATTCACTAAACTACCACTTACAATAGCACCAAAATTGCTAAATATCTACAGTTTACAAAATACCTAATATCATATTCAAATGTTGATTATATAAGCCAATAGTGGGAGAAATGCTCAAATTCACTCAGTGAATATAATTTACAGTAAAATATGAAATGAGGACAAAGAACAAGATTAACAATAAAAGAGACAGAATACTGAAAAAATTAGTGTTCATTTGTACCAAACATATAAACACATATATGCAAAGGCTTGAGGAACACATAATGTCTGAAAGAATAAACATTCACACACTAATGTTAACAGTAAATGAGAATGGGCATATTTAAATGCCATTTTTAAAAGCCCTTTTTGAAGCTGAATAAAATTTTCTACTGATTAAGTATGTTCTTCTTATAAGATATTTGATTAAGGAGTGAGAAATGCTAAACATGACAATCACTAGCAAATAGAAGGAAATCTCAAAATATAGCCAATAAATTTTTAGTATTTTCGCCTGTTCATTTCCGAATCCTCAAAGTTAACAAGGAACTTGAGGAAATTTATGTTCATTAATAATTGTATAAGACTACCACTAACAGATGTAAATATTCAAGAACTGTTAAATATATAATTTTCTTTACACACCATGCACCAATAAAAAACAAAACAGAAGAGGATCATCGGTTTTCCTAAAATAAGGGAACTAAAACAGAAAAATGACCATTGGTAAATGCCAAGTACTACCAAAGAGGTAAAAATTAAAGACTGCTTAATACAATACTGGATTACCTCTATATAATATGTCAGACAAACATCCATCCCGACAGATCATGTGGCTGAATTTCGAAGCAGCTTACTTCTCTTCTTCCGCCCTACCAAAAAAAAAAAAAAAGATACAAATTAACCCCAAAAGACTCAGGATTAGACATAACTTTAAAATCAGGTAATGTAATTTCTCTAAATGTACTAAATACAAGCAGTACTTTTCCATGGTTGACTTTGTTTAATTAAGATTAGCAACACGTAACACCTAGTACAATTGTAAAACCCCATTAGTGCTAAATTATCACAAAATAAGAAATGACCCGGGAACCAGGAAACTGAGGCCAGTGGGTTGCTAAGCATCACCATCCTGCCTCTAGGTCAGGGTTCACCCCACTCACAAAGACACGAGGCCGTACATTTCTTCACTTCCCTGTAACTCACTATGAAAATACAAAGAAACTTTAACAGTAGTCACCGAACCACAAAAAAAAAAGAAAAACCCAAGAAACAACTCTGACTGAAAAGGAACAGAACCCCACCAGGCTTACTGAGTGACAACGGTAGCCTAGAAGACTCAACTGGTAATAATGAACTGCTATCAAAAACATTTTTCAGATCTCAAAAATAAAGATCAATAAACAGGGAGAGAGAGAGAACCTTAAAAACCAAATCAGAAGTGAAAGAGGAGACATCATAACAGACACCATAGATATTCAAGAGATTACTTTGAAAAACTTTATGCCATGAAATGAGAAAATCTAAAAGGAAATGATAAACTTCCGGACTCCTATAACTTTCCAAGGCTAAACCCCAAGAACCTAAGAGACCTATCACTATAGAGAAAACTGAAATGGTGATCAAGAAGTTTCCCAAAAACAAAAGCCAAGGCCCAGATGGATTCACTAGCGAATTCTTTCAAACCTTTAAAGAGAGGACCTACGGCCAATCCTTTTCAGGCTCTTCCAGGAAACTGAAGAACAGAAACATGCCAAAATAGTTTCCACGAAGCAGACATCATCCTGATACAAAAAGCAGACAGAGACACCACCAAAAAAGAGAATCATAGGCCAATACTCTTATGAACGCAAATGCAAAGATCCTCCACAAAATATAAGCACACTGGATGCAACAATTCATCAAAAAAATCGTACACCATGACATGTAGGATTTGTCACGGGGATGCGAGTCCCTCTGTGCTGCAGCCCAGAAGCCACACCCACGCCCATGCCCACAGCACTGCTCCACAACTCATCTCTGCAGTGACGCTGAACGCACAACTCCTGGTCCACCGGTTTTTAGGCTGGGAAACCTGGGGCTCTCCTGGTATAGAGATGGACAGCCCTCCTCCACCCCCCCACACCCGGCAACTACCCAGAGCCCCAGCAGCCACACCCACACCAGAGAGGCCCTGCCACACAAGGACAGCCCAGGTTTCCAGGTTCAAGCCTCACCTCAAGAAAGATGCAAGCCAAGCCGCTGAACTCACCATATGGCTCCACAGATCCCGAAGTTTCTGCAGTGCACAGCTGCACAAGACGCTTCTGAACTCCACCACCCTAACAGCCTAGCAGGAGCACACCACATAAGGTGGGAAAGCAGCTGAGAAGCCAACCAAGCGTGGGAACCACCAACAAACTTCAGACAAGGGCTTTAGTGGCCCCACTGTGAGACATCACAACTTTCCAAACTTTCTTCTACTTACGTAATTTTTGGTAATTCCTTTGGCATTTCATTGTAACAAGCACACAGAACAAATGATTTTGTGCCTGATGAGGGGGCAGGACTGAGGGCAGGTGGGACCCTGGGGACTAGGATGGAGGAAGGTCACACTAGTGGGGCTGGCGTCAGAACACTGGATATCTGAATATGAATGACTTTGCAAACCACAGTATTTAAAGCTTTGTAAAACAAAGGGGAAACCCAAAATAATGGAGCATGTTAATTTCAGTTATACAGTCTTATCAAGGAACTACAAGTATAGCCTTTCTGACAATTCAATGCTTTCTAGTCCTTAAGCATGTGAAAAAAATCTATTTTGAAATAATTTACTTGTACTAAGCTCTTTTTTGGAACCCAAGTTCAAAGCACCTGTGAACCATTCTCCTCAATTATGCCAAACTATCTTTAAATATCCAGTACTATAGCAATAGTGAAAAAAGGAACAAAGAGTCACAGAACTACATTTACGTACAGAACTACAGTCACAGAACTACACACAAAAACGGGTAAAATAAAACTTTCTGTACCACTCTGTTATTCTGTTCCTGTTTTCAAAACCAGAATTTCTAACACTGCTACAGAAAGAATGCTGTAAAGGTACAGCAGAGTTCATACTAGAAGCAAAACGATCTTGAAATTATAGGTTTTACATAAGTTTTTGTAGAAGTCAATTGGGTACTGTAGTTCACAACCAGGACACTTGTGTACGTCTTCACATGTGTTAATACATACAGACTGGACAAATCTTTTTGAAAGTGTAATTTTCTGTTGCAAACATTTTCACCAAAGTCACTGAGTCATTTCTTATTGAAACCCTAATTAAGGCTGTCATACAAATGTACCTAATGTTAAAAGGAAAAGGAAAAACGATGAAGCATGAACAAAAGGAACTCCTCGTTCCCCCCAGCACCCCAAAGTCTAAAATTCATACGCAAGAATTCTGGAATACTTATCCCATCACCTTTCCTTTTCCACGGACATACAAGAGTTTGCCTAGCAGTATTTCTAGGATTCTGCCAGTATTAACTCACGCCTGGGTAGTGGAGGTAGTGGAGGTAGTGGAGGCAGTGGAGGAAGTGGAGGAAGTGGAGGTCACTGAAGCCCTAGCCAATGAGGATCCTCCGTGAGCTCTATTACGGATTCACTACCAGGATCTCACCATTCTACAAAGAAGTGATCATGTCAAGAGAGGGGTTCGGCAGGGTGATACCATTTCACCGAAACTCTTCAGTGCCAACCTCAAGAACGTCATGCGATGACTGGAATGGGAAGGAATGGGAGTGAAGATAGACGGTTGGCAACTACACCACCTCCGCTTTGCTGATGACATCATTCTAATAACACCAAACATTAGCCAAGTGGCACAAATGCTGGCTGACTTTGACCGTGAGTGTGGAAAGGTCGGATTCCAGCTGAATCTCACGAAGACAATGTTTATGAGAAACAGTCTCGTTCCTGACATTCCATTCGCTCTCAATGGAACGACCATCCCCAAATGCAACAGTTATGTGTACCTAGGTAGGTCAAGAAGTCAACATGACGAATGACCTTGCACCTGAGTTGCACAGGAGTAAGAGAGGGGCTTGGAACGCCTTCAAGAGCGTCTAAGAAATAGCTAAGAGGACCAAGAACCTCCGGCTCAGGGCACATCTCTTCGATTCCACTGTTCTTCCTGCATTAACATACGCCTCACAGACCTGGGCCCTATGCAAACAGGATGAGAAGGCTATTCGGGTCTCCCAAAGAGGAATCGAAAGAGCTATGCTTGGAATATCACGTTTCACTCAAATGAGAGAAAGAATCCGGAGTTCCAACCTCCTCAACAGTCAGTCAAGAATCAGGGACGCTGTCTCGTTTGCCAAGGCATCAAAAATCAGACGGGCTGCCAAAAAGAAAAAAAAAAAAAAAAAGAGGGGCTGGAGCCATAGCACAGCAGGTAGGGCGTTTGCCTTGCACACGGCCGACCCAGATTCGATTCCCAGCATCACATATGGTCCCCTGAGCACCGCCAGGAGTAATTCCTGAGTGCATGAACCAGGAGTAACCCCTGTGCATCGCCAGGTGTAACCCAAAAAGAAAAAAATCAGATGGACTGGACACGTAATGAGATTTGGAGACAACCGCTGGACTAGAGCTGTTACTGACTGGATTCTACGGGATGTCAAAAGACCGAGTGGCTGCCCACCTACAAGATGGTCAAACTTCTTCGTCAAGACCCTGAACCAATCTCAGTTTGAGGCTCTTCGTGTTCCTAGAACGAACAGATGCCATTGGGCTATACTAGCACGCGACAGGGAAGAATGGAGACGTTACTGGTGCCCACTCGAGCAAATCGATGATTAACAGCAAGTCAAGTGATTAACTCACGCCAAACAAGAAAATGAAGATAAGTAACTTCCTAAAGGTTTTTTACAAGTCTACTACTAAGCTGCAGAAACCAAGAACGTTCAGTGTACTTGCTGCCCAGCTGGCGACCCGCAGCACCTGTCGTCTGTCAGCCTGCTGCTCCCTGGCTCTCTCGATGCTCGGGAGCCTGTGCGCTGATTCCCCAGGCCTGAAGCACCCTGCCCCTACCTAGCCTTGCTCACGGCTCGGTTTCCTATCTGCTTTGTACTCTGCTCAGCCATCTTGTTCTTGAGTTTTCTGCCACATCCTTTAAAATCATGGCCTAATCTGATACATGTTTAATCCTTTTCTAAGCCACTATAAATTATGCATAATATTTATAAGTTTGGGGTCTAGGGTGATAGTACAGCAAGTAGGGCTTTTGCCGTGCACATGGCCTACGCAGGTGCAATCCCTCACACCCCGACAGTCCCCTTAGCACTGCCAGGGGACCATAGAGATCCCAGAGTAACCCCTGAGCATCACCAAGTATGGCCCAAACACCAAAAACATAAATACTAAGTTTGAGCACTATGTTGAAAAAAATACTTATGTTTCACATTTACAGTTTTCAAATATTTAAATTCTTAAGTTTCTGTTTCTCAAAACAGATACACTTCTCCAATGCAGAGATGTCTTGGTGTATTCACTGATATCTCAAGTGTCTGAAGCAGTGCCATGACATAACAGAAACCTACTGATTTTTTTCATTGAAGCACCATCGATTACAAAACTACAAAGATATTTTTGAGTTTCAGGTGTCAAGAGCGTCCCGTTTCCCTCCCTCTGTGGCAGGCGCTGATCCTTCCCTAACTCCACCCCGGCTCCTTCAGCACGCTCCCAATTCAGGACCATCTCCTGCTCTTCACCTCTATCGACTTGAGGGCTTTTGCATTCCCCAACAAAGTTTCTTTCTATCTCACATATGGGAGATGATTCTGAGTCTGTTTCTCTTCCTCTGACTGATTTTATTCAACATGATACGCTCCAGACCCATCCAGATTTGCAGCAAACTGCAGGACTTTCTCTCCCCAGCAGTGTATAAGTATATACGTGCGATAGTTATTTTATCCAGTCATCTGTTCACGGGCATTTGTTCTGTTTCCATGTTGTGGCTATTATGCAGTGCTGCAGTGAACACACGCGTGCAGATGCCTTTCCTGCGCTGTGCTGGGGGCCCTTCGGGTACATTCTCATGAGTGGAACTGCTGGGCCATATGGAAGCTTAACTCCTAAATTTTTGAGGAATGTCCATATTCTATTCCAAAAGGCCGTGACCAGTCAACATTCTTTCTCATCAGTAATGAATGAGGGTCCTTTTTCCACACATCATCCTCACCAACATGGGTTGATTTTGTTCTTTTTAACAAGTGCCATCCACCATATAAACTCACTAACAGACATGACCCAGAGACTCACAAATAAATCTCAGAAGAGAGCCACAAGCTGCAGAGAAGCCGCCAGACCCCGCACCAGGTTGAGTCGCATTTCAATCTTCATATGCTCGGGACCAGCCTCAAACATGAGAATGAATCTGCTGAAAAACCCATAGGCTGGATTTTGACCAAAGTCTCCAGGCTCTCAAGAATCAGTAATGGGCAACCCCCATCTTCCTGTTCTTCCCGGAGCCTGGCAGTAACGCTCTACAAGCTCACTAACAGCCATGACCGAGAGACTCACAAATAAGACCTCGGAAGGGAGCCCTAAGCTGCAGAGATGCAGCCAGACCCCAAAGTATCACCCAGCTCTATCATCCTAGTTAAAATTTTAGAATTCTGGAGCACGTGGTCACATTTGCAGCTGCGCAGCATCTCATTCTCTAAGCCACTGATGTACCAGGAGCAGCACCACCGTATTTGATGGGGAGTAAATGAGAGGGCAACCTATCTCGAGATATATATATATTAGCACACAAGGCTCAACCTATAGCAACGTGTTAGCACTCTCTTATACAAGAGCTTAATGTCTCCGGGGTGAGATACAACAATCTTCACACACTTCCCTCGAAGGAGATGTTTATGGACCAATTCTAGTTGAATACTCAGCAAAACAAGATAAATTATATAGGATCTGTCTTTGGGGCAGGCTTGGGTGGTGGTGGTGGTGGTGGTGGTGGGAAAATTGGAAATATTAGTGCTGGGACGATGTAATGGTGGGGGAATTGGTGTTGAAATATTGAATGTAATAAATTGCTCGAGCGTTGATCATCAATTTGCCCGAGCGGGCCCAGTAACGTCTCCATTGGAGACTTTGTTGTTACTTGTCTGGCATATCGAATACGTCACGGGGAGCTTGCCAGGCTCTGCCGTGCAGGCGAGATACTCTCGGTAGCTTGCCGGGCTCTCCGAGAGGGGCGGAGGAATCGAACTCGGCTCGGCCACATTGGTCACTTTCAAGGCAAACACCCTACCCGCTGTGCTAGCCCTCCAGCCCAAACTATTTAATATAATTTGCCTTGAAAGCGGCCAACATGGCCGACCCGAGTTCGATTCCTCCGACCCTCTCGGAGAGCCCGGCAAGCTACCGAGAGTATCTCGCCCGCACGGCAGGGCCTGGCAAGCTCCCCGTGACGTATTCGATATGCCAAACACAGTAACAACAAAGTCTCCAATGGAGACGTTACTGGGCCCGCTCGAGCAAATCGACGATCAACGGGAGAACAGTGACAGTGACAGGTCTGGTATCAAGGTCTTTAATCCATTTTGAATTAACTTTTATGCACGGCATTGGAAAGAGGTCTGAGTTCATTTTCTTGCATGTGCCAAACCAGTTTTCCCAGCACCACTTGTTGAATGAAGAAGCTTTTCTTGTTCCACTTATTTTTTGCTTCTTTGTCGAAGATAACTGATCATATACCTGAAGGTCTGTCTCTGGGTTTTCTATGCTAGTCCGCTGGTTAGAGAGCCTGTCTTTATTCTAGTACCAGTTTTAGTTTCTACCACTTTGTAGTATAGTTTGAAGTTGAGGAAAGCGATGCCTCCCATCTTCTTTGTCTCAAGGACTGTTTTAGCAATTTGGATGGGGGTGGGAATTATTCCTGTAACGATTAAATAAAGCTGAGGTGCTAGAGAGAGAGTACAGCAGAAAGGGCGTTTGCCTTGCATGCAGGCAGTTGGGTTCAATCCGAGCATTTCATATGATCCCCTAAAGGCCCACCAGGAGTGATCCTTAAGCACGGAGCCAGGAGTAAGCCCTGAAAACCATCAAGTGTGAACCAAAAACCAAATGAAGTTGAGATTAAAAAAAAAGAAGAAAACACACACACAGGCTCCAGAAGCTTAACTACCACAGAAATCTTTCTCTCTCATTCAACACCCCAATTGGCCCAAGTATAGAATCATGAGAAATAAGACTCAAGGCGCCTCGGGAAGTGCCATCCCCCGTGGAAAGAAGCCAGCATTCTGGGTCATATTCAGGGTGTGTGGGGGCGCGTGCGACGGCAGGGGCCTCACTGCGAGTGCAGACTCCGCTGGGCTGCTCCAGTCACTTCGACCCAGGGATATTGTAACAGAATCCTGAAACAGTCCCTAAAAATATTTTGAAGAGCATAATAAGAGACACAGACTACTTACAAATCCACTGCAAACCCCACACTTCCAGGCCAAGTTATTAGCTCAGTGGCAGCACACAGTGGGAGCTCTGCGCCTGATCACTGGCACCAAACTTTTGTTATTTCAATATATCCATCATACCTCAAAATTCTTTACTTCCGGTTGTAATTCTGGAAAAACCATCCACTGATAAAGAACAGAGGCCTGAGTCACCAACACGTATCTCTGGGGGAGTGTGCGGCGGCTGCCTCCCAAGTGACCTGTGTTCCTCTCCTCAGGTGGGAGGTCTGAGGAGGTGCCCACAGACCCCGCTGGGGATGCCGGGTGCCTGCAGAAGGCTGGGGCGAGACGTCCTCCTCGACCCCCGTATCATGGCTCTCTACCTCCACCACGATTAATTTCATAAACCTCAGTTTTAATTGTCACTGAAATATATACGCTAAAAAAAATTAACCGTTTCTCCATCCATAATCACTGCCCATAAAAATGGCTGATGTTCTTGAACATAAGCGAAGGGGACAGGCGATGCTCAGAGGGCTCGAGTCACACTGCATGTGGGGCCTCAATCCCTGGCACCACACGGTCCCCAAGCACCAGGCCGGAGTGATCCCACAGCAGCACCAGTTGCGGCCCAAAACCACCACGCTGAAGAAACATGCGTCCAATCCTTTGTCCTCTTTCAGGGGAGTAAGGCAAGTGCACACACGCGCACGCAAACGCAGACGACCTTGGCTCCATCTGCGCTACCAGCCAGAGTTCCTGAGCCCTGACAAGTGTGCCCCCCCCAAAGAAAAGGAAAGTCAAAACGAAATAAATCCTTTATCACCTTTTAACCAGATCATAGAGTAATTAGTAGAGTTGTACTTTTACATTAACGAAAAAAAATGCTTGCTCCAGGAAAGATGTTTCCATGAATACAGCTAGAAAAAGTAACAAAGATGCATGTTGTTGTTTTCCTGCTTTGAAAATTAGTTATTAGATATATCTAAATAATCATTTTACAGGAATACTTTTCACGACCAAATCTCTCTCAACTAGGAATTAGAGTCCAATCATCCAAGAAAATAACCCACCGCAACTTTCACACTTCTACTCTCATCAAAATCTTACAAACTCACAACTACTGTAGTGAGGATTAACCAAAGTAAATTTAAAAGCCACCAAATGAAGATTTTACACTGATTCTTGACCTGGTCTCCTGACCAGCAAACATGGCAAATAATTTGCCATGTTACATTAGAAAACAAACAAGTACGCATTTTTATAAACTCCTCAGATGTATAAAGTGACACAGAGACACAACTATCCTTCAGACCTTTGGGCGAGAGCAACAGTCCAAGAGACAGGTGCTTGCCTTGCAAGTGGCTGACCCAGCTCAATCCCCCGCGCCACATGCAGTCCCTGGAGCCCCGCCAGAAGTAAATCCTGAGTGCGGAGCCAGGAGGAAGCCCGGAGCACTGCCAACTTTGGCCCCAAACCAAACCAAAACATCCAAGCCACCTACTTAGGGAAGCTGTTTCCCAAAACTAACCCCCTCACAGGTGGAGAAAATAAAGTGCTTCACATGTCACATTTTGATGACCCCCTCCAACTGCTACACCGGGAGATATATTTTTGTCTCCATTCTGGACCTATGTGTTAAGGTAAGGGCTTTGTCCAAATCCTTTGCTCCCAATAATTATAAGCCTATCCAAACACGGATAGCACTTCAGGAAAGTTAGAATAGATTTAGCTACTCTTAGCAATATTCTGAGAGTCAAAGTGTAAGCTCTCTGTGGAAAAGGCGTAATGTCAAAATATTAGTAAAAATCAAAGATAACAAGAAGTAGGTATATCTGCTACTTCTAACATACAATATACATAATCTCACTTTGAAACCTCCACGTTGCCCATAAGTAGTCAACTAATTTTCTGACAGGTTTCACCTTAACAGCACAGTGCATCATTCTTCCGTACTCATCTACAGCAGCTCCTGCCCACAGTGACACTGGACACGAGACAAAATGTAACGGTAAGTCTACACACAGAAGAAATGATTTTGAATCTGCCTTGCCATCAGTTCAGAGAAACCTCAAGAAGGGACTGCAAAAAATCCAAATGAGTTCTCCATTACTGTAGAACACTTAACTATAGACCAACAACCAAGTATGAATATTTCATGAAATGTTTGTGAAATAATATTTTTGGCTTTAAAATGGAAGCTGATTCAGTGAGTTAACTCATTTCAACACTCTAGTTTAGACTAACGGAGAATGGACTTCTTATTTGGAGTCAACTTATTCAAAACCTACAGAATACCATAGGATGGGGCAGGAGGGGACAGAGGTGCCAGGGACCCTGGGGCCACTCCTGCAAGACCAAAGGATTGTAGGGCTGCCAGCTCCACACCAAGGCCCAGCCCATCATTGCCGGAGGTCACCAAACGCGTACCCTACTGTGCTCAGGGGCCACTGCTGGGGGACCAAGTGACACCAGGCAGCAATCTCAGGTCTCAATCGTGCAAGGCATTGTACCCAGCCAGCTCCCCAGCCTGAGACATCGTATTTTACCTCCTCTTTCAATCCATGTATTAGAAACACATTAAAATATCTACATAATAAAAACAAACTGAAGGTAGAGTTCAGTCCCTGGCACTACATACAGTCCCCCAAGCTTTACCAGGACCCCTGAGCATGGGTGGACGTGTTGAGTGTTTTCTTTCTTTCTTTCTTTCTTTCTTTCTTTCTTTCTTTCCTTCCTTCTCCTATCCTTTCTCTCTCCCCCCCTTTCCGCTCCCTCCCTCCCTCCCTCCCTCTCCCTCTCTCTCTCCCTCCCTCCTTTCCCCCCCAATCTGGGAGCTCAGACAACAGAAACAAAGTCCCCACACACCCAAGAACAAAGGGCCACCCACACTAGCATTTCCTGACCACCATTTTAACAGCAGGCAAACCAGACAGTCACATTTTTCCCCAAAGGAAATGAGAAACCCTCTGCAATAATATCAGGTGAGCTACAGAAGCCCAGTCAAGCATTTTTTAAAAAAGGTAGAGGAAACAATTCTTCCCTCCCATCTGGCTAGAGACTTGAGTTTGCTACTTAGAGATAAAGAATCAAGTAGGCAAAAAGCAGACAAGCACAAGGGGCTCCGGCTAGGCCTACTCTCCTCACAGAGATATGGAGACAGAAGACAGGGCTGGGAGGACCAGTAAGGAAATCTCCCCAGGCTCAGCCAGCCCCAGGACATTCCTCCTGCTCCCTCAGGCAGCCCCGCGGACCCAGGGAGTCCTGGCAGAATCAGATAAAGCAAGCCACCCACAAAGGCCTGAGAACTAAACTGCCAACCAGAACCACAGCCCACAGAACTGGGTGGAGACCCTGTACGCTGAATCTAAATAGGGTGCCGGCCTGCTAGAAGAAATATTTACACAGGACCCACAGTCTCAGAGCAGACTAGATGAAACAGAAATAATTCCAGAAAAATCCCAGCACGAGTGAGGCAAGGGAAGCGACTAAGGCCAACAAAGACATGAATCAGATGTTGAAATTATCTGAAAAGGATTTTAAAGCAACCCTAACAAAAACGTTTCCTCGCCTTGCATGGGGCCGACCAGGGTTCTATCCCCAGCATCCCATCTGGTCCCCACGAGCACCACCAGGAATGATTCCTGAGTACAGAGCCAGAAGAAATCTTCGAGGTGTGGCCTCAAAACAAACAAAAAACAGTTTAAGCAATCAATTATAAATTCTCCTAAAACAAGCAAAAATAATGGAAGGTCAGCAAAGAAACAGAAGATATAAAAAGGAAACAAAAGGACATTACAGAACTTTAAAAACACACTAACCACCCTTTTAAAGTCACTGAGTAACAGAAGCTTGATACAACCACAAATATGATAGGGAGGAGAACCAAACTGAGGACAGAAACACAGAATTCATCCAATATGCACTACAGGGGGGGAAAAAAGTTAACAGTCTAGGGATTTCAAAGAAAGAATGCCTTCGTTCAGGGAGACCCAGCATTTCAGGGTGCCCCACCCTGGGGACAGCCTGCCCCCCACCAGCACCACTGCACATGACTTGAAAACAATTCTGGGAACTTTGGGAAAACAAAAAAATATCCAATATTCATTCATTGCACTGGAAATGCCAAAAGAAATAAATGAAAAAGCTGAACAGCATCTGCAGAAATAAGGGCTGAAACGTTCTCAGGCGTGGCAAATACAGGCACAGGGATCCAGATGGTGCTGCCAGTGGTGACGCTAGAATGGGAACCATACAGGCACTAGCATGGGCCCTCACCCAAATTCACCAGGCATTCCAATCTCAAAGAAGTTCACACCAAAGCACTAACCAAGTGTTTTGCTTGTTTGTTTTGCTTGGGACCTGACCTAGCCATGCCTGACCATGCTAACTTCTGGCTGACCTCTGGCTCTGAGCTCGAGGGCCATTCCTGATTAGGCAAGGGGAACCACACAGGGCACAGGGGATTGAACCTGAGTCGCCACGCAAGGCAAACGTCCCACCCCACCCGCTGTACTCCAGCCAACTTTTTTTAAAACAAAAGAAATGGCTTTGAAAGAGACAGAGATGACACCTAACCATTAATGAACAACAGTTCAAAGACACCATTTCTCACCTGAAACCACCAGAGTGAAGAAAAGTAGCACGGGGCACAGTCTAAAGACCCCTTAGCAGGTTGCATTAGCTGTGGTGCAGGGCACCCAAGAGCCAGTTCCAGACCCACCTCTGCTGGCTAGTCGGTCTGCTCTTCACAGCTGCAATGGCCTGGTTCTAAGACACAGTGAAAACAAAGATACAGGCACTAAACTGGGGTCCTCCGCCGAGGACACCTCAGGGCCTCGCCGACACTGCCGAACAGTCTTGCATCACCTCAGCAAGGACCCCACACATGGCGCTGCGCTGGGGCAATGCTGGCCATAGGAAGGTGCTTTCTTTTCATTCCTCATCTCGAGTGGATCAAGAGGCTCTGTCCATCTGTAATGAAGCAACAGGCGAGCAACACTCGCCCTGCCGCCACAGTTACAGTAATCCTGAGCAAGGTGCCTCAATGACAGTCACAAGAACCTCCGGAAAGTCACTTCACTTAGTCTCCAGGGAAGCGGTGAAAGTGTACAGATGTGCCAGTCTGAGAATTCATGCAGCAGAAGGCTAAGAGAATCAATGGGGGCCAGAGAGCGCCCAGCAGGTGCGGAGCCTGCCTTACACGGCGGACCCTGGTTCATCTGCAAGCTACAGTCCTGAGCCCCACCAGGAGTGATCCCTGAGCACTGCTGCTGAGTGTGGCTCCAAATCAAAACTATTAACTATCTGTAATATTTAATTGCACTGAAACTCAGAAGTTAGCCAAATTATGCACGAAGGTGGCATCCATGAGCATGTTTAGAGTTTACTCCTGCTGGCTAGTTCAAAATGTCACAAATGCCTCCACTTCCTGCAGACTTAAATAAAGGCGCTTTTCCCCCTATTTTCTTTTTAAAATAGCAAAGTACTTTTCAGGAGAAGGAAGGGGGGGGGGGGGGGAGAGAACTGCTGTATTCAGGGATTCAGGGACTACTGGTGCCTGTAGTAGTAGTCCCTGCTTGTTGACCAAGAAGTCAACATCCAGTAAAAAATACTCTACCAACCTGCCTTCATCCATCTGAACTACAACACAAAACATCACGGGGTGGGTTAAAGAACAGTTTTTATAACTACTTATAAACAAGTCATTTACTTCTCAGAGTTCTGTAGGCTGGAAATCCAACATCAGGTAAAGGCTTTTCCCCAGCGACAGACTTCCCTTTGCACCCTCCTACTTCTGAAGCAGCACTGCTCTTTTCTTAAGGATTCCTCCTACCCATGACCTCCCAAAAGCCCCAACTCCCAAGACATTGGACATTACTATTTCAACAAAAGAATTTTAGGGAAAAACATTCAGACCAAAGCGAGGAATAGAGGGGAATTTTTATTTTTTTTATTCAATTAGGGAAAATTTTTAATTCATAATTTAATGATAAAAACAAAGCAATTCTATACCATTTTCAAAGAAAATTAGCAGAAAAATATAGTAATTATTGATACATAACATATTATAAACATTAATTTCAAGAAGACAGTCTTTTAGGGAAAACTAGTAGTGAAATTTTTTTTATTTAATCTTTTTTTTTATTAGTGAAACACCATGAGGTACATTTATAGACTTATAAATTTTTGTGCTTGGGTTTCAGTTATACAATGAAGAGGGGAATTTTTAAAAACACATCCTCAAAGATAAACTAGTAATGCATCACAGCAGCTCTACTCAGTTTGTCTGAAGAAAATCTTCCATACAGGAAGAACAGAAATAGAGATATATGGGGCCAGAGTCTATGTTTTGCATTCAGAGGCACTAGTAGGAGTGAGCCCAAGCACCAGTAGTCCCTGAATACTGTCAGACTTAGCCCAAAGTATAGGCATTTTCCCCAAGATCAGTTTCATAAATTATCCTTGATTAAAACAAAAATTATGATATATTGTACTAGGGTATTGCCTTGCAAGCATGAGATCCTAGGTTCAATACCTGGCACAACACAAACACACACACAAAAAAAAATGTGTGACACCATCTGACACAGTAACTAAAAACTGAGAAGAGTAAAAGGTAAAAGCAAAAGACTTCAAGACATAATGCCCACATCAGCATATAACAAACTGTTATATGCTAACTACAACCACCAAGACTTTATCAAAATACTCAAAACAGTATAAACCTTTTACAAATTATAATGAAATACTAAAACATGTTCAAAAAAAAAAAGACATGAAAACCACTAGGGAAATAAATTAAACATAAATTTTCACTATGTGACAATTACTTTGACTGCAGAGAAGCCAACCCAGGGGCTAGAAAGCACAGAGGTGATGAGACTGTGTAGGACCCAGGACCCCGAGAAGGCCAGAGTGGAATGGGGGGGGGGTGAAGCCAGGGAGAAGCCTAGGAGAGCTGGGCATGGCCTAATCCCACCCCCAAATAAACAAAATAAACAAACAAAGCAATTGATCATCTGCCAGAGGAAACTGCCTCCCACATCTGAAACAGGAGCCACAGTCCAGGTTCACAGTAGTTTTTTGGTTTTGAGGCCACATGCAGCAGTGCTCAGGGGTCACTCCCACCCTTGGTACCAGGGAGCAAACCAGTGTCAGCCCCAAGGAAAGCAAGCCCCTAACCCCTGACATTATCTCTCCAGTCCCACAGAGATTTTTAAACGGTCAAACTGTATGCTGCTAATAAGGAATTCAGTAATACACACTGAACGTAAAATAACACAATCCACCAACAGAGAATAATCCTATATAAAGAATACTCACCCAAGAACAACAGAATACACACTACTTTTCAATCACCCCACAGACCATTCACCAAAACAGATGACATCCTGGGTCACAAAACCAACCTCAACAAATTTAAAGGAATGGAAATAACAATGATAATATTTAAAGAAAAAGAATCCCCCCCCCCACAAAAATGTACTATATAGCTACCCGTGCCAAACACAGCAACAATTGTCACAATGGAGATGTTACTGGGCCCGCTCGAGCAAATTGATGAACAACGGGAGGACAGTGACAGTGACAGATATACATAAAATGAATAAAAACAGTCTATTAAATATGAGATGAACTAAAAGTAACTAGGACGCTAAATTTAGACCATTAAATTCCTTAGATTAAGAAATAAGAAAATCACCAACTACCTACAGCAAGAAACTATAGGGGATTTCTTGACTAATCAGAGTAATACAAATGAAATATATTAATTGTCACTATCAGGATTGAAATAAAGGTATTACAGATCTGGCAGCAATTTTAAAAATTAAGTAAGATTACTTTATACTCAAAACTATACGTTAAAGAAAAAATAGACTTCAATCACATTAATACTTAACCAGAGTACAATAAATAATCAAAGGAAAATAAATTCTTTGGAGTTAATTTTCATGGAGTGACAGTACAGAGGGATAGTGGAACTTGCCTTGCATGCGACTGACCTGGCCCTGGTTTAACTCCAGTACTCAGTATGGTTCCCCCCAAGCACCGCCAGGAGTGACCCCTGAACCAAGAGCAAGGGTTAGTCTTCTAAGCACTGTGGGGTATGGCAAGCAAAGACAAGATGAAAGGTGGGAAGGAGGGGAAGGGTTCTTTTCTTTCTTGTGTTTCTGGGGTAGACACCTGGTGACGCTCAGAATTACTCCCGGCTCTGCACACAGGATTACTCCTGGGTGCTCAGGGGCCAATATGGGATGCTGGGGGTCAAACCCAGGTCAGCCATGTGCAAGGCAAATATGCCCTACCCATAGTACTAGAGCTCCGGCCCCAGGAAGGGAGGATTCTCAAAGGTCCCTGAAAGCCCCAAAAAATGCCAACTGCAGATAGCTGACTGAGATCTACCAAAAGTTTAATGAAGGAATTAAATTAAAAATTAATAACAAACACCTGCCTTGTACTACTGGCCAGGATTCAATCATGGGCACCTCATATGGTCCCCTACCAGGGGCATCTGAACACAACAGCATGGGGCAGGAAAAAGAAAAAGAAAACCATTTGTTCACAAACTTCTTCCAAAAAGTAGCACTGTAGCGCTGTCCTCCCGCTGTTCATCGATTTGCTCCAGCGGGCCCAGTAACATCTCCATTGTGAGACTTGTTGTTACTGTGTTTGGCATATCGAATACGTCACGGGGAGCTCGCCAGGCTTCGCCATGTGGGGGAGATACTCTTGGTAGCTTGCCGGCCTCTCCGAGAGGGGCAGAGGAATCGAACTCGGGTTGGCAGCGTTGGCTGCGTGCAAGGCAAAGGCCCTACCCGCTGTGCTATCGCAACAGAAAATATATATTAATTTATTTTGTGAGGTCAGTTCAATACTAAGAAGTTCGTTCTAGCAAAGAGAATTAGTTAAGACGATGAATTTAAAAGCATGAAGGGGGAGACGAGAGAGAGGGGTCTGAAAAACCAAAGATGTTATCTCACAAGTGGCTTGATCTTATGTGCACAAAACCCTAGAGAAAAAAGATACAACTAATAAAAAAAAGCTTAGTCAATCTGAGGAGCAGCAGGGACCTACTGCGGAGTGCACAGGCGTATTCAGTTGGCAGTTACTTGCCCTTCAATATGAAACTGTGAGTTCATCCCCAGCACCTGCCATATCCTAGTGTGACCCCCTAGCGAACTGCCACTTGATCCACAAGTCCATGATCTCCAGAGCAATACATAAGTACGCATGCACATCAACCAGAGTGCAAACCCTGCTGAGCACAACCAGAGTGAGCCCGCATCGCAAGGACCAGGAGGGGGGAGCAAACATAATTAGCTTTTGGAAACCATCAACTGTATACATACTAGCAATATCATGCTAAACTAAAATTAAGAATGTAATGCAACATACAGAGTAAGAAATAAAACACTCAGCAACAAATTAAACAAGATGGACAGATGTGTATATTGAAACTATATTACTGAAAGAAATGAAAAACCCAAATAAAAATGCTGGTGTCTGTGGATTGGATAACTTACTGTTGTTATAGTACAAATATTTCACTAAACAGATCTACAATCAACATAATGTCTATCAAAATCCCAACGTTTTCACAGAAACTGACAAACTGGAGTTGAAGCGAACTCAATGGGCTGACTAAATTCTTTCCAAGTTTGAGGCCTAGTTTGATCCCTGGCCCCAACTGTATGGTCTCCTGAACTACCCCCAACCCTAGCACCACCAAGATCGGTCCTCAAGCACACAGCCAAGAGTAGCTGCAGAGCACTCTCAAGGGGGGGGGGAGCATAAAACAAAAGAAACTGATTCCAAAACGAACAAGGAATAGCAAAGTACCCAGAGACCCAAAATAACCAGGAAAAGCAAAGTTGCAGGACACATTCTTTATTTCAAAATTAAATGTAACACCAAGGTAATCAAGACACCGTGACATTGGTATACGTGCGCATCAGAGAACCAAATGAAAGTTCAGAAGCACACATTTGTGGTCAACCGATTTTGGACAGGATGCGAAAGTAATGCTTTGGAGAAATAATCTTCCTTTAAATAATGGTGCTGAGACCACTGGATGACCACATGCCAAAGAATAAAGTTGGGCCTTTTTCTCATGCCATATTAGGAAGTTATAAATTAGAAGAAAATCTTGGCATAAATTTTTGTGATTCTAGATAAGGCAAAACTTTTCTATATATAATCATAAAAGTACAAAAACAAGTGAATATAGTTTCATCAAAATTCAAAACTGCCGGGCCAACAAGATAGCTTAAAGGGGGACTACAAGTTTTCAACTGCCAAGACCAACTATTAGAATAGCATAAAGAGGAATACAGATGAAGGCACTTACTGGCCTTGCAATCTGCCAACCCCAGTTCAATCACTGCACTGCTTCCAAGGACCTCCCCCACCCTAGGCAAAGAGCCAGAAGATCCCAACACCCCCCCCCCCCCCCCCCCCCGCCCAAGAACAAAATACTTAAGGATAAGCATTTTACCACGAAGGAAAAAGGCACCAAAAACTGAACATCAGTAACAAAAGAAATTAAAACACGAATGGAATGCAACCCATATGCATGGGTTATTAAACTGCCCCGAGCAACCGACATCAGTGAACCCTATAAAAATTCCTATGGTGGTGAGCCAGCGCTCGGTCCCCAGCACCCAGTCAGAGGGGAGATGGTGGAGTTTTGAAGACCCCAAGCACCCTCCAAGTGGCTGATCCTGAGGCTCTGCTCATGAGCCAGGACAGCACCGCATGCTCGGACCAAGCACTTGCCTCTCTAGCCCAGTGGGGCTAATACTGCAAAGAACAGGCCTCAGGCGCCCTGCTCACTGCTCTGGAGCCAAAATAAAGTCACAGAAAATATAAGACAGCTGTATATCAAAACATTAACAACGGCTTTTCCAACTGGTGTTTTAGGGGGGAAAAATTTCTAATATGCATTTTAATTTTATATAAAATTTAAATAACTTACATAAAACTTGTGGAAAATAATTTGTAGAAAAATCATTTGCTATGCCTCAGTAGCAGAGCAGCTGCCTCTCCGGCACTGAGGGTCCCAGGGAGGTCCTCTAAACTTAGTTTCCGGTGGAATCTGGCTGGACAGGGGGCTACCAGGATCGAGCTGGTGGGGTCCACTACGCCCAGCAAGGTGAGCGCCTTACCCCAGGGCTCTTCTCTCAGGCCCCTAAAACTCAGACCATTCCAGCAGTGGTGGATGTTTGAAATGTTGTGAAGTCACCGTAATAAACTTTAAGTTGTTTTGTATTAAATTAAAACTTCTCTAACTTTTCTTAACCACAAACACTGAAGGGGCCGGAGAAGATGCCTTGCATGCTGTCAGCCTGGGCTCAATCCCAGGTGGTCCCCGGAGCCCGAGAGGAGTAATCCCCGAGCCCACCAAGTGTAGCTAAGAAAAAAATACCCTGAAAAGTTCACAATGGTTGCAAAAAGAAAAATTTGACAAACATCTGTGAATCTGAAATACTAAGAATAATTCACTGATTCTTACAAAGGAATTACTTTTTATTTCATTTGGTTATTTAAATTTATCAAGCTTAACTGATACAATATTAAAATTACCCTAATAAGCAAGATAAAATTAAATTACAATGGAGATAACAAAAGACCTTGTGTAAACCACATTCCTTCTGGGTGGGGAGGCCCTTGAGAAGTGCTCAGAGTCACCCCACACAAAGTGCCAAGGCTCAGACCTCAGCCTCCCTCCTGCAGGCTAGCACGTGCTCTGGCCTGCTGAGTCAGCCCTCCTGCCCCTGACACGGTTTTCTTTTCTACATCCTAGAGGGGTAACACTTGGTTAATCTTCCAGCACCTCAACTGTGTGTACTGATTCTCTAAATACGTCCGAATCTTTGACCCATGATCATTCTAACGGCTATGAAAAATGGTTTAGAATCAATGTGATAGATATTGATTATGAATAATCCAAAGCTTCAACTATTCTGAGTAACACGTCCAATCATTTTTGCACCATTTTTTTTCGTCTGAAGGTCATCAAGCACATGCAGGATGTCTAACACCCACCTACTGGGTACCAGCGGAATCCTCCAGCAGACAACCAAGCGTGCCTCTAGACACTGCCCAAACCACCTCCAGTGGAGAATCTCACATGACCAATTTCCAGAGGAAGGAGGAAGACCGTGTTTACTTTTTGATAAGAGTGTGTATTGATAATGCGCTTTGTGTTTGTGGCCGCGGGGAAAGTCAGAAGGCAAAACAAAAGGTCGACTGCAACTCCAATCCAAAAGATTCTTTCGCACGAGACTACGGAAAAACCTGTTACCAAACACTGCAGCGCTCGTACACAGGGTAACGGCTACAGAGCTGAGGGTTCGGGAACTAACTACAACATCCTCAAAAAAAGAGCCCAAGCTTTTTCTAATTAGAGATCAGCGACGCTAACACAGTTCCTATTCTCCCTGGCACTTGTGCGGCTGCATGCTTTCTCGAATCACCTGTTATTCTCAGATACTGAAAACACCCACATGAAATGCACGTCCACCCGCGGTCCTCCTTCACTGGCATCTGCCAGTCTAACCGAGCACAAACGTGCCACAAACGCCGCGAAGAACAACACCGAGGAACATCCCCAAAGCCTGGGAGAGGCGAAGAGCCCGCACGAGCGCGCGTCCCAGCGGGAGAGAAAGCGGAGCCGCGCGCTCACTGTCCGGCTCCGCTCGCTCCTCGCGCGGGATCCCGCAGCCCCGTTCCCCACCCAAGCCCGCGCCCGGCCGCTCCGGACGGCGGCGGCGGGGACCCAGCCCCGCTCCGCACGCCCCTCGCGCCGCGGCCGAGCCCGGCCCGCCCGTCCGAAGCCTCACCGGGCGCTTCTCGCCGCCGCGTCCCACGGAGCCGGACTCGGGGCGCCGGCCCGGCCGCGCCCGACGCCGGGAGCTCCTCGCCCGGCGGCGCGACCCCGCGAGCGGCCCCGGACCCCGGCCGCCCGCCCGCGCCCCGCCCAGACCCTCGCGCCGGCCCCTCCGGGCGGAGGCCGGGAGCCCGTCCCGGAGCCCGCGCCCACCGCCGCCAGGCCCCGCGGCCCACCCGGAAGACGCACGGCGGGCGCCAGCGCGCACGCGCACACGACCCGCCGCCAGGAAGGAAGCGGCGCGGGGCGGGGCGGGGCGAGGGCGCGGGGGGCGGGGCGGGAGCAAGGGGAGGGCGCGGGGGCGGGGCGAGGGCGCGGGGACGGGGCGGGGCGGGGCGGGAGCAAGGGGAGGGCGCGGGGGCGGGGCGGGGCGGGGCGGGGCCTGCGCGGCGGGGGAGGGCAGCAAGGGGAGGGCACGTGCCCGCCAGCCAAAGCTTAAACCGCGGACACCCTCTCACCCCTCGCGGACCCCACGCCCCGGGATCGCGGCCCCTCCCCTCCCCGGGACACCCCCCCGCGGGCCGGCGCTCTCCTCCCCCCTCCCTCTCGACCCCTGGACTCGCTCCTCTCGGTGCCTTCTCGACTCTTCATCCTAAAATGCATTTTCCCAGAAAGAATCTCCCTGGACTACCTTTCGCTCCTGAAACTGACTCTTGTACGCCGATTCTCTAAAAGGAGTTTGACTCACCTGAGTTTGCAAGATTGTTCCGGGATTACAATGTTACCTCTTCAAAATCTGCGGCCCCACCGGGTCCACGGCCAGTGTCCGTATCTCTCAACTACCTCGCGAAACTCAGTCTTCCACCACAAACTAACTTCCCGATACCATCTTCCGCTTACCATTCAAAACCTCACCAAACATTTTTATTTATATCACCATCTATCAAATCAAGTCTTGAGTAATTTTCTGCGTTTTTGTTCCCTCACTTAAAAGCTAATACACAGGTTGGAGCGACAGCACAGCAGTTTGCTTTGCACGCGGCCGACCCGGGTTTGATTCCCAGCAACCCATATGGTCCGCTGGGCACCACCAGGAGTAACCCCTGTGCATCGCCACATGTGAACCAAAAAGCAAAAAAAAAAAATTTTAAATAAATAAAAGCTAATACACAAATTAGTCCTAAGTTGCCATTAAATTTTGCCAATCAACTAAATCAACCAAAAAGATCAACTACTGGCCAACTAAGAACTCCTTTTCCCAAGCATGCCCTAATAATATGACAATGACTTTTCCAAATATTCTCTACCCATTTATTTGAATTACTCGGTAACTCATGACTATCATGCTCATTTCCCTAAAGACTAACTATAGACCCTAATCCAATTAGCACACTCTCTGGCATTATTACCATCCATACACATGCAGTTGTGTTGACAAGCACATACACACAGCAACCCACAGAATTAGTTTATCATCATACCTAGGATATTGGCACTTCTCAACTTCCCAAAGAAAACTTTATGCTGATACCAAGCAAAATTTTCTGACATAAAGATAGCACAGCAGGTAGAGTGTTTGCCTTGAAAGCGGCCAACATGGCCGACCCGAGTTCGATTCCTCCGCCCCTCTCGGAGAGCCCAGCAAGCTCCGCAAGTATCTCACCCGCATGGCAAAGCCTGGCAAGCTCCCCATGACGTATTCGATATGCCAAACACAGTAACAGTTGTCACAATGGAGACGCTACTGGGCCCGCTTGAGCAAATTGATGAACAACGGGAGGACGGACGGTGACATGACAGTGACAGTGACCGGTCTATATCCTGTGAAGGCAATTATCTACTTTAGTAGAATCAATGGAAACATACCCTTCATTTTTTCTATAGTCGTTCCCCACATAGTCTTTAAGATGTTCCACATTTAGGTCTAACCCTACAACCCACTGAAGTATTAAGAATGTACCATCCACTTGCCTTGCACAGCCAACCCAGGGTTGATCCCTGGCATCCCATATGATCCCCCAAGCACCACTCAAAGTAAGTCCTGAGTGCAGAACCAGGAGTAACCCCTGGACATTGCCAGGTGTGACCCAAAACGACAAAAAAAAAGTACCACCCACTTATTAAGGCATAGCTATGTCTGAATGTCTGAGGTGAGGCCTAGAAATAATTCTGAACTAAAATTTAGCATGTTACAGCAAAGCTGTGACACAAAGTAACCAAAAGTTCTGATTAGAACTTCAAAGTTCTATCTCCCTACACAGGCCCATTCATTATTAAATCTGGTTACTGATAGATATATACTGCTCAGGATTTTGAAATAGGAGACAAAAAAGAAGCATTGTGTCGGTTTCTGCGTTTAGTTTTAGAGCTGGAAAGACAGTTCAATTACAAATAGACACTAGAAATAATCAAGTGTATTTATAACCGTATGTCTAGGAGTCACCCACATGCAAGTCCTAAATGAAATGCGAAAAGCAAATAGCCTCCTAGAGCAGCGCGAATTATCTACTTGAGGAGACGGAGGCAGTTAGCGGGCTAAGGTGTATGCCTTCCTTGCACATGGCAGCCCCCGTCTGACACACAGTTCTGTCTTGTCTTGGTACTACAGAACCTCAATGTTTGAAACCATCCATCCTCTTCCCATGCGCTAAGTTCTGCCAGGGAGCAGAGCCTGGGAGTTCTCTGAGCCTGGGAGTTCTGCGGGGGAAAGCTACATATAAATGAACTAAATCAGTATGCAGACCCCCCAAACCCCCCCCAAAAAATTACAAAGACAGTTTTAGATCCCTTAGTACCCTTCCCTACTGCATCCCATATTTTATAGTTTCTTTATCTAACCCATACACAAATGATCATCCATTTTTGCAAATGAAGTTTGATGTGGTTTGGAGACCCCAAGTAAAAATCACAGATATCATTAATATTGATTTTAAGTAGTTATGATGCACTTTATAATAAAATGTGGCACAGACTGTCCTTAGTTGTAAACAGAGAGGACATTCATATTGTTTTTTCCGTATTTTTGCTGTGTTCAGCTACTCAGTATTCTCTTCATCTTATCCTTCAATTTCATTTTGTTTTTCAGTCGCACTCAAGCTGTGTTCAGGGCTTAACTCCGGGCACCCAGGACAGAAGCCAAGCCAGGTGGGCAGCCACAGGCAAGTACCTTAACCACGGCCCTTCCCCTGGCCAACCTCACTCTTACTACCAGCCAACTTCAACCTCCTCACTGATGCTCAGTCACTTAACGTTTCTATCTTGCCTCTGTGCTCTACTGCTCGACAAACTATCCCATGCATTTAACCTTTAATAAACCTCCACCTCATCTTCTTCTGACTCATTTCTTTTAGTTTTGGGTTTGGGGGGTTGTTTTTTATTTTTTTTTCTTTTGTTTGTTTTAAGTACATTGATTTACAAGACTGAATGCGCTAAGGGTACAATTTCACACTGCATGTTCAATACCCATACATCAGTAGCTCATATCTAATCCACAAACAAATCTCAGTTAAATTTCCATCTGTATATTTTACTTGAATGGTTGTGGTTCTGAAATATATTTTTTTTAAATAGAAAAATAAAAGAACTAGTGACTGTCACTAATTTATCTTTCTTCCCCAAACCCCAAAACAAAACAACAATTGGGATCACTATCAGCTCTTGCTTAAATTCTTGTGACTAAACTGTCCAGGCTCAGGGCTAGAGGGCTAGCACAGCGGGTAGGGAGCTATTCTTAGTTTTTGAATATTTCAAAATAACTATATGCTGTGTATGCTGACCCAAATTAGTCATTTTTTTTTCACATTTGTTGGAAAAATTGTAGAGGTGGTACTGCTAGTGTTGATCAAGTGTAACTGTCATTTTGTTCATAAAAGATGTTCCTTGGGGTTGGAGAGAGCATCCAGGGTAGGGCTCTTTTTTGTTGTTGTTGTTGTTGCTTTTTGGGTCACACCTAGCAATGCAAAGAGGTTACTCCTGGCTCTGCACTCAGGAATTACTCCTGGCGGTGCTCAGGGGATCATATGGATGCTGGGAATTGAACCCGGGTCAGCCACGTGTGAGGCAAACACCCTACCCGCTGTATAGGGTAGGGCTCTTGCCTTGCATGCTTTGCACAGGGCAGGAAGGTGCATGTGACTGACCTGGGTTCAATCCCCAGCACCCGCCAGGAGAGAGTCCACAGAGCCCCACCAGGAGTGATCCCTGAGCACAGAGGCAGGACTAAGCCCCGAGCACTGCCAGGTATGGGAAGGGAAGGGAAGGGGGAAGGGGAAGGGGAAGGGGAAGGGGAAGGAAAGGAAAGGGGAGAGGGAAAGGGAAGGAAAGGAAAGGAGGAAGGAAGGAAGGAAGGAAGGAAGGAAGGAAGGAAGGAAGGAAGGAAGGAAGGAAGGAAGGAGGGAGAAAGAAAGAAAGAAAGAAAGAAAGAAAGAAAGAAAGAAAGAAAGAAAGAAAGAGAAAAGGAGAGAAAAGAGAGAAATGGAGGGAAGGCAGGAGGGAGGGAGGGAGGAAGTCCCACATTATTTATTCTATACCCTTCAGTTTGACAGAAGGAACGGGTCCTTGCTCTGAGTCACTTCAGGGTTCTCTCACACACACCCCTCCCCCCGCAAAAAAGGAAAAAATCTCTTTGCAGTTGGCATTACTCACTTAAACCATTTCTTCTACAACTACTAACAAGTTCTTGACTGTGTTCCCTCTTCATCATCCTTAAAAACACCCGTTCTCCTGTGTCCCATGTCCCCTATGCTTAGTGGCTTTAACAATGAAACCAAACACCTTCAGTCTTCCTCAACTCCTGAAACTGTCGCCTGTGCTTGAGCCCCACACACACACACACACACACACACACACACACACACACATTGGAAACAGGTCGGCAATGGGAAGCGCTACGCTCCTAGAATTTCACTTGCGACGTCCAGCCTGTCCACCTGCTCTTCGCTTTCTTCCGGCTCCACGCATCCCCTGCACTCGCAGCCATTCCCGACCCTGACCCGCCACTCCACCTCCGCCCAGGACAAGCCATCTTCCCCGTGTTTCCTCCACAGCCAGGCACCGGGTGCTCAGCACCACCAAAGTGATGAGACCTTAGATAAATACAAAGTACTTATTGTTTGGCTGGGGTTGGGGTTTTCTTTTTGTTGCTGTTTCTTTGGAGGTGGGGAGGGAGCTGGCTGGGAACCACCTGCCTGTGCTCAGGGCTCAGTCCTGGCTCTGTGCTCAAGGGTGATTCCCTCAGTACTTGGGAGACCAGATGAGGTACCACAGAGGAACCAGAGCTGACCATGTGCAAGGCAAATGCCTTAACCCCGTATTATCTCTCCAGTCCCAGAAATTACTTATTTTACCTAGGACTCAGTGACTAGTTCCAATATAGTGTAGGCTCATGGGACGACTCCTGGCTGAGTGCTCAGGAGGGGTCATCATATCCATCAGTGATTCGGTGCCCATGCAGTGTCAGGGATTAGAACCTGGCCTCCAGCACGCAAAGCACGCACCATGACCTGTCTACGCAAAGCATGCACCATGACCTGTCTATCTCTCCGGCCCCTTCATTTTCGTACTAAAAATCCATAATCCCACAAATACTCAGCCATAAAATTTCCTCAAATAATACCTTCTGTATATGTAACCAAATTCTCTTTATGGTTTCTAAAAAAAAAAATTATCCTCACCATACCATACGGTTTTAGAAAAAGAACTGAACCTCCCAGGATTGGAGGACAGTGGGCAGGGTGTTTACCTTGCACACCCCCAATCTGGATTATGCCCGACACCAGACAGCTCCCCTGAGCACTGCCAAAAAACCACTGAGCGGACAGCCAAGAGTAAGTCCTGTGCACCACCCCCCCCCAAAAAAAAAGCTGTAACTCCAAGGGGCTGGAGCGATAGCACAGCGGTAGGGCGTTTGCCTTGCACGCAGCCAACATGGCCGACCCGAGTTCGATTCCTCCGCCCCTCCTGGAGAGCCCGGCAAGCTACCGAGAGTATCTCGTCCAAACAGCAAAGCTTGGGAAGCTCCCCGTGACGTATTCGATATGCCAAACACAGTAACAACAAAGTCTCTAATGGAGCCGTTACTGGGCCCGCTCGAGCAAATCGATGATCAACGGGAGGACAGTGACAGTGACAAAGTAATCTTTAAACAATCACCCTCTGCCATGCTGGGAATCGAACCCGGGTCGGCCGCGTGCAAAGCAAACGCCCTACCCGCTATACAATCATTCCAGCCCCCTATGAATTCTTTTTAACTAAGATTCTGCAACTATTGCTTCAATTAACACCTCGATTATCAGTCCAAATAATTTCATAGACATTCATGCCCTATCAAATCCAGAATTAGTAGCTTCAATTATCAACTCTATATAGAGAGTCCCTACTCTATCGGAGCTCTTTCCTCAGCTGAACTCAGTATTTTTAACTCAAGTTAAAGAATTCCCTTTGGATACTATGCCTCAAGTTCTCTCTGGTAAGATTCTTAAAATCAAAGTAACCAACTTTTGCCCAACCAAAAAAGTCTGCTTCCAAGAATTTTTGTTAATAGTTCCAAAATTTTGCCACTTCCTAATTCAAATCAAGTTAGAAACCCTAGAGGTGATTTTTCTTTTCTTTTCTTTTTTTTTTTTTTTTTTTTTTTTTTGGCTTTTTGGGTCACACCCGACAATGCTCAGGGGTTATTTCTGGCTCTGCACTCAGAAATTACCCCTGGCGGTGCTCAAGGGACCATACGGGATGCTGGGAATCAACCCAGGTTGGCTGCATGCAAGGCAAACGCCCTATCCTACCCGCTGTGCTATTGCTCCAGCCCTGAGGTGATTTTTCTTTTTATTCACAGCTTCCACAAAGTTAATTCCCCATCAAATCCTTCCATTCATTCTTTCCTTTTCTTCTATTCAAACTACTACAATTCCAAATGAGACCCCCAATCTCACACTTTTGACAGAGTCTTAACTTTTGTCTTGTTATCAGGGCTTCTTATTTTCCCTTCATGACCTTCTTAAGCCTAAATATTTTCGAAGGACCCTGGGTACATAGGTATGTTAAATAGATAAAACAATCAATAATAGGTCATAAAGAAATTTATTTTTAAACTTTAAATTTTTTTAAATTTTAAAGTTGTTTAAAATTACATGATCGCGTGCAGTTTCGACCCACAGTTTAAAATGCTATTTCCTAATCAACCAGGTTCTCTTCATTGAATACAAAGTCAGAACAGAACAGTATTCTTAAACCCACCTTACTTCAACATTGGCAAATCACCAGAAAGAGGCAGAGCAGGTACAGCAGGGAGGGCTTTATTCCTTGCACGCAGCAGACCCAGGTTCCAGCCCTGGCATTCCATACAGTTCCCAGAGCCCGCCAACTATGACCCCTGAGTAAGTCCTCAGTACCGGTGGATGCGACTCGGAAAGAAAAAGAAAGTGACAGGGCCTGGGGGAAATGGCTCCAAGGCCTGGACTGCCCACCCTGCCCTGTGTGCGGAGCCCTGTGTTCAATGCTTGCAAGCACGGGGTTTCCCTCAGCACTGTGTGGGATGCCCCAATACCCCAGACCACCAAATGTTCTCTACTGCATACTTAAGACTGCTTCATGGTCACGGTCACGGTCACGGTCCTCCCGTTGTTCATCGATTTGCTCGAGTGGGCCCAGTAACGTCTCCATTGTGAGACTTGTTGTTACTGTTTGGCATGTCTAATACGTCGCGGGGAGCTAGACATCAAAAAATAGGAAAACTCATCTGACTGTACTAATGACCAAAAACAAACAACCTACTCCTTAATGACAGAGGTCAGTTTCGTTTCGGTGAAGGAGACATCAATTTGGAAAAGACACATGTGGGAAAATTCTGGGATGTCAGAATGTTCTGTATGTTGAACTAGGTTACACTAACAGAAATGTATAAAATGTAAATTTCATTCACCTGAGCACTTGATGAAACATTAAATAAATCTTTAAGAACATCTCATTTAATACATTTTAAGAACCAGCTGATCTGGATTTTGAGACTACTTTCCAACTTCACTTATTTTTGGTTTGGGGGCCACAGCCAGTGGTGGTGCTCAGGACTTGCTCAAGACTTTAAGCTCAGGGATCACTCCTTGGCAGGCTCACAGAACCACCTGGTACAAGGCCCTGAACCTGGGCCCATCGCGTGCAAAAGCAAACGTCCTACTATCTCCAGTCCTACTACTTTCCAAGTTTATCCACCTCCTGCTCATAAACATAATACTAAATTCCAAGTAATCTATACCACCAATCCCTAAACTCAAAACTTTTTTTACTATCTGTATTACTCCCTCTTCCAGAAAAAAACAAACCTCACCATCTTGCTCCTACACTCCCCTTCAAAGTCCAACCTACACACAGAATTCCTCCCCAACTTAAGCTGGGACAAATGGCACAAATCTGCAAGTTTCTGTTCCTCAACACTGTTACAAACTGAAGAATACTTGCCTTGCTTGTGTGAACACGCATGGACGCATGCACATACACACATAGGTCACAATGCCTGCCCGGGGACACTGCACACAGCACAGAGTGTGAACATGCATGGACACATGCACATACACACACAGGCCACAGCGCCTGCCCAGAGACCCTGCACACAGCACGGAGTGTGAACACGCATGGACACATGCACGTATACACAAAGGCCACAGCACCTGCATGGGGACCCTGCACGCAGCATGGAGTGTGAACACACATGGATGCATGCTCGTACACACACAGGCCACAGTGCCTCCCCGGGGACCTGTACACAGCAAGGAGTGTGAACACATATGGACGCATGCACATAGACACACAGGTCACAGCACCTGCTCGGGGACCCTGCACACAGCACAGAGTGTGAACACGCATGGATGCATGCACATATACACACAGGCCACAACGCCTGCCTGGGGATCCTGTACACACCAAGCATTACCTGAAAAAATAAATCCTGGCAGTCTGTCAAAAGTAACCTTCTAACCCCTTCCTCTCAATCACTCCTGTCTCAACTCAATCCATTCCTCAGTTACTTTTTTTTTCCTTTTTGCTTTCTAGGTCACACCCAGAGACGCACAGGGGTTACTCCTGGCTCTGCACTCAGGAATTACTCCTGGCAGTGCTCAGGGGACCATATGGGATGCTAGGAATCGAACCTGGGTCGACCGCGTGCAAGGTAAACACCTCACCCGCTATGCTATTGCTCCAGCCCCATCAGTTACATTTTTAATCATTCAACAAGTCAGAAATTACTATAAAAAGTTTACCTTTAAAAAAAATGGGGGCTGGAGCGACAGTATAGTGGGCACGATATTTGCCTTGCATGCACACGCAGCTGACCCAGGTTCAATTCCCAGCATCCCATATGGTCCCCCGAGCACTGCCAGGAGTAATTCCTGAGTGCAAAGCCAGGAGTAACCCCTGAACATCACCGGGTGTGACCCAAAAAGCAACCCCCTCCCAAAATAAGTTTACCTTTATATTGTATTCCACGAATACAGAAGTTATATATATATATATATAATCCAATTTTAACTGCTGCCCTTTGAATCCACAACTCTTAACTTCTTGTCACCTTTCCCTCTTCTTCCTCCTCAGTTCCAACCCTGCTGCCCAACTCGTCACTCAAGCCTTTTCTGATTTCCCTGGCGCCTCCTGGTCTCACCCCCAGTCTTCGCCACAATGCCCCACTCAACCCTGTACGAACATTTGGCAGATTGTTGAACAATATAGGACAGACAAAACAAAAATCATCCGACACACATTCCTTGGTTCTATTCTTTTTTTCCCCCATCCTGCAATAATCAGGGGTTACTCTTGGCTCTGCACTCAAGAATTACTCCTGGCGGTGCTGGGGGGACGAGGGAGGGAGTATACGGGATGCCCGGGACAAATCTGGATTGGCTGCAGGCAAGGCAAATGCCCTAACCACTGGACAATCTCTCCGGCCCTTGGTTCTATTCTCTACTCAAAAAAGTTCAATAGCTTTACATTAAAGGTATGTGTTACATACTTTAATTCTCAAATCTTTACAATCCTTGCCAGAAGGTATAATGGTTATCAATTTCCCGACGAGAAATCCTGGATCTTAGAAAGGAAATGATTCTCCCTAGAATGCTAAGAGTTGGTAAATGGGAGAGCCAAAACTAAACTCAGCTTTTGTTTGCTTACTAAGCACAATGCTACGTCATATCAAATGCAAACTACTTCGCTTACCTTTCAAGGTCATCATTTTCATTCCCAACTTCAACAATCTCTTCCTAGCTTATTTATATTATATTACACCCTACTCAGAAAGTCACTTTTGGTAGCCTCTACTTAAAACTTCTGATCAGTTTAATGAGTAACAACTAGTTTCTAATTTCTTAGCTATTTTTTCCCATTTTAGTCAAACAGAATAGAAAGCATGTAAGCACATCCAACACAAGGAAAGTTTGTTTTATATCTACACACATTAAAACAGCAAGTAAACAAATGAAATGTATTTATTATTTCGGGTCTCAGTAAAAGAATATTCTAAACTAATTCTCTCCTCCACGCCTTCGCTTTCGCTAATCCCTCAGGTTGGAATGTTTTTCCAGCAGTTTCTACTATCTTTTCAAAACTAGGAAAAATGCCCTGGACAGGCCACTATATGCAGTCCCAGGTTTTCCCCTAATAAATGTCTAGGTTTCATTTCTTTTAACTTTTCAACTTCAGGAATATTTGGTATTTTTCCGATGATCACGATGTAGTTATCTGTGCAAAAAATAAGCCCTACTGCCGAAGTCCCAAAAGCTTTTAACTTATTACTGCTTTTATCAATGCTTTGGCATTTATAAATGTGTATGATCTGTTGAATAAAGAAAACTCACCATTTTAAATAAAACCTAGCTACAAATCAATAGCATAAATTCTGCTGTTCTCCAAATGTGTTAACTCTTTCCCTTCAAATATTCATCATCTTCCTCCCCCGGGGCATTCAAATAAACCTCTTTTTTGTATGTGTGGGGAAGGAATGGGCATGGAGGGCTGGAACACACGCGGCAGTGCTCAAAGCTTACTCCTGGCTCTGTGCTCCAGGCTCAATCCTGGAGGGCTTAGGGGACCATATGGGGTACAACCCAGGTCGGTCACATGCAAGGCAAACATGCTACCCACTGCACTCTCTCTCCAGCCCTAAACCTCCTTTCTTTGGATCTTCTTTCCCTTTTCTATAAATATGGTCAGTCTTATATCAATAATCTTTCTCTTCTCTCAGATTGTACTTTCTGTCAAGTAAGAACCTTCATTCGCCAAGTGCTTCCACTTCATTCCTAGGTCTCTAACATTCACATCTATTTTTAAGCTGATTTTTTTTTGGGGGGGGGTCACACCCAGCGATGCTCAGGGGTTTACTCCTGGCTCTGCACTCAGGAATTACCCCTGGAAGTGCTCGCGGGACCATATGGGATGCTGGGAATCAAACCCAGGTCAGAGGTGTGCAAGGCAAACACACTACCCGCTGTGCTATCACTCCAGCCCCTTTAAGCAGATTTTCTGTCCTCATATTCTCATCTGCGCTAAAGCGATAGCACAGTGGGTAGGACATTTGCCTTGCACGTGGCCGACCCAGCAGACCCAGGTTCAATTCCTCTGCCCCTCTTGGAGAGCCAGGCAAGTTACCAAGAGTGTCTCGTCTGCACAGCAAAGCCTGGCGAGCTACCCGTGACGTATTCGATATGCCAAACACAGTAACAAGAAGTCTCACAATGGAAACGTTACTGGGCCCACTGGAGCAAATGGATGAACAACGGGAGGACAGTGCTATATTATCATCTAGACCTCCTCAGTTATTTCATTTATATAACATACATGTTGGCAGTCCATTAATCCTCTGTAGAAAAAGCAAGTTATGATTCAATGAAACAAAATATTAAATGTTCTGACACACTCTCAATCATTCAATAAGCAATAGCTTATTCTACTGGACACATGTTCTCAGTTCTATTCTGTAATTCAGAAACAACTTTGAAAAAAACCTAGAGGAAAGTGCCAGGATAAGAGTGGAGCTGACTCCTGCTCTTCACACACAAGAACCAAGTCATCTGTGCAGTACAAGCTCAAAAAAAGGAAAAAGGAAAAGTTACACTAAACAGTTGAAAACAGACACACAATGCCCTCTCCCTAGTCCCCTCGGGGAAGATCAAAATCCACCCAGCAAAGGTGAATTTGAAAAGGAACAAACAAGTAGGAGTAGCTGAAATGAAATAGGCAGAAAGCATTGATAAAAATAGATCTAACTCTAGGTTCATTCTAGGGCTGCAAGAGAAATTTGGAGCAATTCAGTACAACGGGTAGGGCGTTTGCCTTGCACGCGCCCGACCCAGCCGACCCGGGTTCGATTCCTCCGCCCCTCTTCGAGAGCCTGGCAAGCTACCGAAGAGTATCTCGCCCGCACAGCAAAGCCTGGCAAGCTACCCGTGACATATTCGATATGCCAAACACAGTAACAAGTCTCACAATGGAGACGTTACTAGGCCCGCTCAAGCAAATGGAACATCGGGAGGACAGTGACAGTGACTGAAAGCTCTACAGCATCCTTTCAAATATCTAGCTAAAACATGGTAAACTTAAACCCTTTCCCCAAACCTTGGCCAATAAGCATTTCTCTATTCTCCAAACCCCTACAGCTCTATCTGTAAAACTCATTTGGAAACTTACGTCATAAGCTATCTCGTTCACAGTAATGAAACTGTTAACAAGCATCCCCAGAAATAATTTGCATGTTAAAAACAGTTTGTCCTTAACAGTTACCTTGAGAGGACACCATTTACTCATTCATTCAATCCACCCGGCGCACTTCGCCAGTTCATCTAGTGCAGAACTAACAAACTATACATGAAGCCATTCCCTGTTCTAACAGTCACAATCTCTTCACTTGTAGTGTTTTCCAAGAGCAATTAATGTCACCCAAGAAAATCACTATTTCTGTAACGAACTGAATTTAAACCAAAACTATTCTTTATTTACTCTGACAGTTGTTCAGCAATTCCTCAAATCAAGTCTTCAAAACTAAAATGATTTGTCTTCATGAAATGTTTTAGAGTAACATTATGCCTTGCATTGTTGATAAATGCGGCATACTAAAGGCATTACAGACTCCTAGAGGATAGAGAACATACTTTACTCACCTTATTAGGCTCTGTTCTCCAACAGTATACAAGTACTGAGCAAGTAGGTAAATTGTATAGAATGTGCAAGAAGATCTTGAATGTGCAAGAATGTGCAAAATAACTCAGAAAAGGTGTTGCAAAAAATTCTGAACACTACTGATCAGGACCACCAAAATGCACAAACTCTTATCTGGAGGTAAACTTCTTGATTATATACATTGTTTTGGTCCACACCTCACAGTGCTCAGAGTTAACTCCCACAGAACTCAGGGGACCCTCTACAGTGGCAGGGATCAAACCCGGGTTGTCCATGCATAAAGCATAAACATGAACCTTCCTTACCTACTGCCCTGTCTCCCTGGCTCCCTCATACGCTTTTTCAATCACTTTCTGGAATCTTACACTGTCACTGAATTACCTAACTGGCATTCTCACACTTCTTCCCCACCAAAAAGAATACAAATACATAAATTTCTTAAGGGAAGAAGCTTTATGAAAGGTCTTTTGTGTTAGTCCTCAAAATTACTTTAATCAAATGAGACTCTTGAGACAGTTAAAAATCCTCAGCTGTCATAGAGGCCTAAATACAAATCAAACCAGTTTCCTACTCCAGACCAGATTTACTACATTAAAGTGGCCTGAGAAGGGCCGGAGCAACAGGATAGTGGGGAGGGCCTCTGCCGTACAAGCAGCCAACCTGGGTTCGATCCCCAGCATCCCATATGATGCCCCATGCACTGACAGGAGTAACCCTTGAGAATCACCGGATGTGACCCCCACGAAAAAAAATTTTTTAATAATAAAGTAGTCTCAGATTAGATGAGAGAATTTTTGGTCCCCAACAGTCTGTTTCTGCAGTGTTACAGTTTTGTTCTAATCCTTTCAAGTCTTCTTCTCTCAATTCTAAACGAGGTCTTCCTGATTCATTTTCTTAAACACACACACACACACACACACACATAATTTTGTCTGCAATACTTGGCTGAGTGCTCAGCAATTTCACAGTCCCACCATTATCCCCAACGGTGAATACTTTTTATCAGTCATTCAACACTTATTTATTAAGCACTTAATAATTAAGCTACTGTAAATTTCCCTGGTGACAAAAGAAAGCCTCTGCTCCAGAGCAGGTAACAATATAGCAGCCATTTGCAAACCAGAGAACAATTCTCTCAAGCAGCGTACAATCTATGTGCTGATACAGTTTGCCACAAAGTGAAGATGATTCTCCAAGTGGGATCATTTAAGAAAGACTTGAAAGGAAAGCTTTTTCTTCTTCTTCTCCCAGATGATGTTGCCCCTCACTTACCACAAATTTCAAAAGCACCAACATTTCATAAATCCAGTCTAACATAGGAGCAGCATACTTTTTCTCACCATATTCCCAATCTATAAACAACTTTGACGGTCTAATATAACACAAATCTCAGCCTCATGTCATTGCACACTACCTAACCAAAATCCTTAGAATTCTGTACCTTTCCTCCAGGCTCCTGCAAAATTATCACCATGTTCCTCATCTCCTGGCCTCATTCTCCTCTCCCTCCTGCCACATTTCACAATCCCCACCCTTCCTCCTCCACAAAGAAACCTGCCCACGCCAAACCATTCCACACAAGAACCATCCTCAGACGCTGGAAAGAACCACCACAGGGTCACTTTAACCCTTTCCCCCTGAAGACTGTCAATGAAGCCTCCAGTTAGCTGAGTCGCTAATTCCAAGACTGAGCAGACTGATTTGATCTGTTAGGCAATTCCTTCACATCCCAATCAGCAACCTTCACAACCTTCAGCCACTGTCCAGGGCGTTCCCTGATGCCCTTGACAACCTCCTTTCTTCCAGGCTCATCCACCACTGACCTGTGTCCTCTCACCCTGTATTTCTTTCATTAGAGGCAACCGAGGGGATGCTGGGGATGGAACTCAGATCTTATGCATGCTGAGTCAAACTCCTGGCCCTAGTTTGACTTCAAATCCGTCCTCTGGGCATAGAGATGGCTCAACGGCCTGAATCCAGGTTTTACTAATGGGTTGATCCAGGTTTGATCCCCAGCACTACATGGCCCCCCAACACTACCAAAAGAGACCCTTGGACATAGACAGTTGTTGCCCCTGAGTAGCACCACACATGTTGCTCCCCCTCCCCCAAATTAATAAACACTTTCTCTAATTCATAGTTTAAATCATCTAATTTAGTTAATTCATAGATACAGCCTATCTCCTGTTCGCCAGGCTCTTAAAATCAAGAGTTCAACATAATATTAAAAAGTGTAAAGACATTTAGGCTGGAAAGATGGCACTGGGGGTAGGGGAGGCCATGTGCCTTGCATGCAGCCGACTCAGGTTCAATCCCCAGTACCCTTAACCCCGCCAGGAGTGATCCCTAAATGCCCTATGTGGCCCCAAACAAAAGCAAACAAACAAAAAAACCCTAAAGATAAATATAGACATCAAGAGAAAATCTAAAATGCTATCAAGGGTTGGAAAGGAAGAGAAAGGACATAATGTCAAGGAAAGACGTCAGTGACACAAATCCTCTATTCATAACGACAAGTCTTCTGGCCACTCCTGCATAATGTCATTTTAAACAATCAAGAATAATAGGGCCAGGAAAATAGTATAGCAGGTAAGGAAGTTGCCTTGCACACAGCAAATCGAGCAGCCCATATGGTACACCAAGCACTGGCAGGAGTGATCCCTGAGCACAGCTGGGTAAGGCCAAACGCAAATAGAAAAGAATAATAGCACATGCATCGTACTTGAACACCTGGAGAAAATAAGAACTACAATAGTTTAAGGTTAGAGCAGAAGCTTCTGGAAAGTGGGACTTCAATGAACAGGTGAGACTGGAGATACTGTTTTTCAATATAAGTTGCCTCAGGAAAGTTTTATTGCTTAATTATGTGCATGTATTACTTCATGCTTTTATAATGGGAGGAAAACAATAACAACATACGATATTTAAGTATATTAAATATCCATTAAATATCAAAAAACTAAAAGAACTGGTAATACACAGTACTGGTGAAGGGAAGGAAAACAGGCTCTCATGCTGAGTGCATCAAACCTTAATACACTGAATACATGAAAAAGAACGAATAAGTATAATGACATAGAAAGTTTTACAAATGGTATTAAATAATTACTGGTTTAAGAAAAAAATGTTAGCGAATGCCTCTGGACTGACGCTAAAGCACTATCTCCTTTGAAGATATTTGCTAAATGACTTCATTTTCCCATCCAGTTTCCAAACCTCAACCTCCACCTCTTACTTCCATTTAATCGCTCAACTATCATCATTGGATACTGTCTTTCTTAATGCCAAAAGGTGAATAATTTTCAGATGAATTCTGACTAGGTATGGCTCTCACTCTGCGTTTCCTCTTGGAAAGGCAGGCAGGAGCTCGACAAATCCGTGAGGCTCGGCTCATTTCCAGCCTGGCTCCAGACCATCCAGTCGCTGGTTCTCGGTTCCTCTGGACCCCAAAGTAACTGTCCCTCCTGTCGGGCCCAGACGGAGACGTGGACATGCCCTTTCTGCGCGGCACATTCTGCACGGCGCTGTGTCCCTCCCGGAACCCCGGCCGGGTCCCCTCGGGCCCCGCGCCACGTCCTGGCCTGCAGCACGGCGCTCCCCGGGGCGGCCGGCGCGGACGAACCGCGCTGCCCGGTGCCGGCCCGGCCCGCGCGGAGGGACGGCGCTGCCCGGTGCTGGCCGGCCCGCGGAGTGAGTGACCGTGCAGCCCGGTGCAGACCCCGGCCCGGCCCGCGGAGTGACCGCGCCGCCCGGGTGCTGGCCGGCCCGCGGAGTGACCGCGCCGCCCGGGTGCTGGCCGGCCCGCGGCGTGACCGCGCTGCCCGGGGCTGGCCCGGCCCGCGGCGTGACCGCGCTGCCCGGGGCTGGCCCGGCCCGCGGCGTGGCCGCGCTGCCCGGTGCGGACCCCGGCCCGGCCCGGCCCGCGCTCGGCAGTGTCACCCGCGGGGCCGGCGCGGGACGGCGGGCGCGGGGACTAGGCCGGCACCTCGCGGCCGGGCCCGCTCTGCGGCCTCGCTGCCCGCGGACACGCGCCGGCCGCCGCTGCCCGCAGGCCGCGCATCCGCACAATGGGCCGCCGGCCGCACGCGCCGCTGGCCCCGGCCCCGCGCCCCGGCCCCGGCCCCGGCCCCGCGCCCGCCGCCCCCGCGCCCGCGCCCGCGCCCGCCGGGCCTGCCCTCCGCCCTCCGCCCTCCGCCCTCCGCCCTCGCGTGGCCTCACCCGCGCGGGCGCCACTGCGGGCGGCTCCCCCTTCCCGGGCCGGCGAGGAGGGCGGGGGGCGCGGGACGCGGCGGCGGCGGCTCCCGGCGGCTCCGGCCCGGCGCCTTTCTCCTCGGCCTCCCCCTCCTCCTCCTCCTCTTCCTCCTTCTCTTCCTCCTTCCAGAGCAGTGGAGACGCAGACATGCCCGGCTAGAGCGCCGCCGCGGCCGCCGCCGCCGCGCGCGCTGCCTTGTGGGACGGCGCGCCGCCCGCCCGCCCGCCAGCCCCGCCCGCGCCCGCCAGCCCCGCCCGCGCCCGCCGCCGCCCGCGCCCGCCGCCGCCCGCGCCCCCCGCGCCGCCCGCGCCCCGCGGGGCGTGAGGCCGAGGTCGCCCCTGCTCGCGGCCCGCGTGCACCGGCGCAGCCGCGTCCGCGCCCCTCCCGGCGGCCTCCAGGCGACCTCGCCAGCCCGGGACTCCGGCTCGCACCTGCCCGGCCGCGCTCGGGCGCCCCGAGGGGCGGTCGCGGCGAGGCCCCCGGCGACCGTCCCGTCCCCACCCGCGTCCGCCTCGCTGCGGCGCTGGCCAGCACGCGGCGGAGCCTGTCCGGCCGCACCGCCCGACCGCGCTCGCGGGGGGAGACGGGCAAGGCCGAGCACGCCCCGCAGCGGGGAGAGCCGGGGCCGGCGTCCCTCCCCGGCGGTCCCCGGCGCGGACCCCACACCGGCCGCCGGCTCCGGCCCCAAGCACCTGGTCCGCAGTAGTACCGAGAACCACGGGGTGCCCCTCCCCCCAAAGAGGATGACGGTGTGAAGGTTTCTGGAGCCCCTTCCCCGGCCACACCCACCTTCCCACCTCTTGCCAGCTGAAGGCTCGTTTGTACAGTGCCTCTTGGCAAAAGCCCAGGCTCCCGCATCATGCACTTGTGACGGCACCGAATTAGATTAGTGTCTGAAGGTTAATGTTCCCCCAGGCATTAACCTTAGTAAGTCGTGGGGCCTGTTTAAAAATAGCGGAGGCCCAGCGGTTCTGCTTAATTTTAACACAGGTAACTGAGAAGAAGCCAGGTAGGCTACAGCTCCACGATCAGCTGTCCATGTGCTTTCTCCGTTAAAAAGCATGAATTTTCATAAGGTGACAGGGCTAGTGCTGATTCCGAATGCTAATTGCAAAAACCAGTGGTACGTGCTAGCGCAAATATCTGGAGGACAGTCTTCTGGCAACTTCTCACATCTGCAGTGGCAACAGACTCGATGTTAAGAACACCTCTGGCAGCAAGGAAGCAGCCTCTATTAGGTAATGGGGAAACTAATAACCGAAAAGGACTGAAAGCCCAAAGATTGCACCCAGCAGATAAAAATGATCTGGTTCTCCATCAGGAGTAGCTCTCATTCCCTGCTCAGCAGGATGGCTGAGAAACAGTGAACAATGCTCCGACATTAGAGGAACCGACAGTCACGGTGGCCAAGGGAATTTAAGGAAGGGCAAGCTGACGGCTGAAGCCCCTCGAGCACCTCACACCCCGGTCTGTAGCCCCACACTCCTGTTCATCTCAACACCAGCCTTGGTACTCAACTTACTTTTTAAGAATTTTTTTTAAATAATTATACACTCAAGAAGTTGCAAAACCAGTACAATCTACTCTTCACCCAGCTTTCCATAAGTGAGAAAGCTCCAGATAGGAAATTGGTACTGTTGACAGAACTTAAGTAGACTTAAGATTATTTTAAGACCCATGTCCATGTATGTATGCGATTTTATTCCATATATTCATTTAGGTAACTATCAAAATCATCATATAATTCCATCACCACAAAGAACCCGCTAAACTACTTTTTTCAATTCACAAATGCACCTCCCCACCCACCTCCTTCACTGTGTCTTAATTGTCACTGTTAGGTTACTTCAAGAATGTTACATAGATGAAATTATATCACCATACCACTGTCCTCCCATTGTTCATCAATTTGCTGCAGCGGGAACCAGTAACATCTCCACTGTGAGACTCTGTTACAGTCTTTGGCATATCGAACACACCACAGGGAGCTTGCCAGGCTGTACCGTGCTGGCAGGATATTCTAGGTAGCTTGTCAGACTTTCCGAGAGGGGTGGAGGAATCGGACCCGGCTTGGCCGCATGCAAGGCAAACACCCTACCCGCTGTGCTATCGCTCCAGCCCAGATGAAATCATACAATCTGAATTTATATTTATATTTTAAAATTTATATCAATCTAAGCATAGTGTAATTGAGTTTGATGTAGAATGTTGTATGCACAAAACATTCATTCCTTATTAATACTTTATACATGTTTGTTCATTCATTCCCCTGGCCAGGTACAATTTGGGTTGTGTCTAGAGTTGCTTTTTTATTTGTTTGGTTGTCTTTTTCTGGGTTCTTTTTTTTGTACTATTATAAAAATATTGCTCTTTATATTTGTGTGCAACTTTTCGTGTGAACTTGAGTTTTCATTTTTCCAGGATAAATGTCAGATTATAATTGATGGGATGTGGTAAATACTAAATTATGTTTACAAGAAACTGCAAAATCTTTTCCCAAGCAACTGTATTATTTTATGCTCCCACGAACAATGTAAGAAAGATCTAGTTTCTCCCCAATCTTGTCAGTATCTGGCATTATCAGTCTTTTTTTTTTAATTTCAACTGCTATAGTAAATATACAGATCTATTATAATGTAGGGTTTTTTCTTTTTGGTTTTTGAGTCACACCCGGTGATGCTCAGGGGTTACTCCTGGCTCATGCACTCAGGAATTGCTCCTGGCGGTTCTCAGGGGACCATATGGGGTGCTGGGAATCGAACCTGTGTCGGCCATGTTGGCTGCGTGCAAGGCAAACGCCCTACCCGCTGTGGTATCGCTCCAGCCCCCTATAATGCAGTTTTTACTTTTTATTTTTCTGACTTCCCTTCCCTTTGTTGTGACCTGGAGTTGCAGACCCATTTGGTGCCAGGATGGGGTCACACACTGCACAGCAGCAAAACTCATACACCCCGTGATGGTTCTCCAACGTCATGGGGGTCTAGGGGCCATGCCCCCAACCATGGTGCTCGCACTTTTTTCCAGTTATGATTCTCTCCCAGACTAGCAAACTTTGGTGTGGTGTAACCACAAATCGCTTGCTGCTAGGGGCATGACAGCAGCGCCTCCAGGCAAAGCTAGTGGGGACACCAGGGTTGGGACTGGTGTGTGTGGGTAGCAGTAGGTGTTGGACCCCAAAGGCTCCTGATTGCAAATCTGCACTTCAGTGAGTGAATTGCTTCCCAGCCTTGTTCTTTCTCTTTACAAAGGGTTCTCACTCCCCCACCCTAGCATGCATGCGCTCCCTCTTAACTCCTCCTTTTGGTAGTGCGCTTTTAGACAAGCTCATGGGCTCCTTATGTTAAAGGGCTTTATGACTTTTCACTGTCAGAGTCACAACTCTCAAGGGTAAGTTACAAAGTTTCCTGAAATATTAAATTCACACAGTTTATGTCTTTTATTGGTTGCTTTTTTTTCCAGATGGATCCAGGAAATATCTGTTGAATAAACCTAGACATTTCTTTCTTTTACTGGAGAAGGTGGGGGTCGGGGCCACACCTGGTGGTCCTTGAGACTACTCCAGCTCTGCGCTCAGACAGGGTCGTTTCCACTGGGGAAGCTGGTGGCGTCAGGTACCAGATGTGGCCCTCCCAGGTGTCAAGCATCCCTCCGACCTTCAAGCTGAGTCCAGTAGGCATTCCAGACAGTAGGCGCCATGCGTTAAGCTAAGCTCTGTAGGCTGAGGTCGCGGGGCAAACAAGCGCACAGTAAGCCATGTAGGCACCAGCATGGATGAAGCAGGCCAGGCAGAAACAGCTGCCCGAGGGGGTGCCGGGAGAGCGCAGTGTAACCGGCATAGCCAGGTGGGACTATCAGGTCAGGAAGTCAAGAGAAACAGAAACCCCAAATTGAGAGTGAATTCTCCCAACTCTATTAGTGCTGGGAACTAGCTCATTCTTTCAAACAGGAAGACGTCATCTGTCTCTCCGGGCAAGCCCTGCTGGCAGCCCCGAGTCTCCCGCGTCTGGAGTCTTACCTGGCGTCTTGCCCTGGTGGTGATTTTCGTGGCTCTCTCTGCTCTCTGCTCCTCTGATGGGCCTCCCAGGCCACCCAGACTGGGAGTACTGGCAAGGGAATATAAACCAGGCCGGGCTCTCTCTTGCCCGTCAGCTGGGCTGAACATACACTCAGCGTGGGAGAGGCCTCAGTTTACCCCATCACTGCATTTCCCCTGGGCACTGCCAGGAGCTCAGCTAGGGCTAGGGGTAGCCCCAGAGCACTCCAAAAACTGAAATGAATAAAAAAATAACAGAGGAACGTATTCCTCTCTTGTCTGAAAGACCTTCACCATGTCTTCAGAAGCTCTTGCATTAAGCATTTTCCAAGCTGTTCCGCCTTCTCAGACTCAGGAGTATGTGGAATGCTGCTAGTCACCTGCGGCCAGGTCTTTAGTCAAATTTGTTCTATCATAAAGAGAAACCTGTTTTGTTTGTTTGTTTGTTTGTTGCATGTTCTAAATTCACAGCCTTAAGAAAAATAAAACAGAGAGGCCAGAATGATAGTACCGCAGGTAGGTTGCTTGCTTTGCATGCAGCTGACCCCGGGTTCGATCCCTGGCACTCCATATGATCCCCCAAGCCCGCCTGGAGTGATCCCTGAGCACAGAGCCTAATAAAAGCTCTGACGACCATTGGTGTGGCCCCAAATTAAATAATAGAAGAAAAATAGATATCCTACTGGATGGGAGAAAATAGTCACAGAGTTACAGGCCTATCCCTGAGTTTCTCTGTTTATTGGCAGGAATACCGATTTCATGAACTCTTTTCGATTAATTATTTTTATATTAGTATTAATATTGTTTGCCTTATCTCTAATGCTCCCACATTCCCCTCTTTAACTCCTTGGCAACCTTAGCTCTGTTGTCAGAGTCTAAGGCTTTGGGGGATTTTGTTTTGTTTTGTTTGTTTGCTTTTTGGGTCACACCCAGCGATGCTCAGGGGTTACTCCTGGCTCTGCACTTAGGAATTACTCCTGGCAGTACTCAGTGGACCATAAGGGATGCTAGGCATTGAACCCAGGTTGTCCACATTCAAGGCAAATGCCCTCTACCTGCTGTATTATTACTTCAGCTTCTCTAAGGATTTGTTTTGGTCCACTATTGTCTTTTTTTTCTTTTTGGGTCACACCCAGCGATGCACAGGGGTTACTCCTGGTTCATGCACTCAAGAAGTACTCCTGGCCATGCTTGGGGGAACAGATGGGATGCTGAGAATTGAACCTGGGTCGGGCTGCGTGCAAGGCAAACGTCCTACCCTCTGAGCTATCACTCCAGCCCCATTCTTTTGCTTTGTTTGTTTATATGCCATGGATGATGAAATTATCCAGCATTTATCCTGCCTCTGACTTGTTTCGCTTAACATGATGCCTTCTAGTTCTATCCAAGTTGTAGGAAAAGGGAGGATTTTATGTTTTCTCCTAACTGAATAATAGTCCACTATGTACATATAACTATAATTTCTTTCCGATGGATTCTATGTCATTGGACATTTGCATTGTCTCCATTTCCTGTCTATTATACTTACTGCTGCAGTGAGCATGGTGCGTATATCTTTTCAAATGAATGTGTTTGTATTCTTGGAGTGGATACCAAGGAGTGGAATTGTTGGATCAGCTGGCAGTTCTAAGTTTACATTTTTGAGAAGTCCCCATGTTGTTTTCCATAGAGACTGGACCAGATGAAATTCCACCAACAGTGTATGTGTGAAGGCTCCTTGCTTACCACGTTTCCACCAACACTTATAGTTCCTACTCTTTTTGGCATGTGCCACTCTAACCATTGTGAGATGATATCTCATTTTCACTTTAGTATGCCTTCACCTGATAATCCATGACGAACACTTTTCATGATGATAATAAACACTTCTCATAGTGTTTGTATTTTAACAGATACCTATTGGCTATTTCTGTGTCTCTCTTTGAGGAAGTGTCTGTATAGATAGTCCTCTCCATTTTTTTTGGACAGAGTTGTTTGGTTTTTGCTTTCGAGCACTATGAGTCCTTAGCTTGCGTATTAACCTTTTGTCAGGTATAGAGTGTATTTCCTGCCCCTGTATTTTCTGTTAAAGTTACAGTTTTCAAGAACTTACCCACAACATTGCAAATTTACAGTAGCTGGGAGATAGAGCCCAGTGGCTAAATGCCTTGGAAGTAAGCAAGTTGGTTCAGCTCTTCGTTGACTTGGGTTTTGGTTTGGAAACGTCCCCTGATTTTGTGCTTAGGACTTATTCTTGGCTCTGTACCCAGGGTTAACTCCGGGCTCTATGCTCAGGAATCACTCCTAGTGTGCTGGGAGTCATATATGTGGGGACCAAGAGAGAGTACAGGAGTTAAGGAGCTTGCCTTGGCACAGCCGACTCTAGTTTGAACCCTGGCACGACATGGATTCCTGTGCAACTCCTGGTTGTAGCAACATTAACAGAAGGAAAGGTGGGAAGCTAAACATTGGGACTAGGTGTAGGATATAGTGCCCACAGTTAACAATTCGGTGTTGTGCATTTTAAAATCTTTGTTTTCGGGCTCAAGAGATAGATACTCCAGCTGGTATAGCATTTGTCTTTCATGCTACCAACCAGTGTTCCATCCCCAGCACTGTATATGATGCCCAAGCACTACAGTAATAAGCCCTGAGACCAACTAGAGGTGGTTCAAATACCAAAAAATAAAAAGAATGAAATACTGGGCTGATGAGATAGCACAGTACATAAAGTTATTGCCTTGAATGCAGTCAACCCGGATTTGATCCCTATCACCATGTGGTCTGGTGAACCCTGCTAGGACTAACCCCTGATCACAGAGCCAGGAGTAAGCCCTGAACAATTCTGGATATAGCTCCCAAACCAATCAATCAATTAAATACTTATTTTCTTCTTGTCCCCCTTTTCTTTGTTGGCTATTGTAATGCCCAGGAATCGCATATTCCAGTGCTTACTGGGTGGAGGGTAGGCGTGTTAAGGTTGGCCCCCACATACTTGGTTAAGGTACTTGCCAAGACTCACACACTACATATGTGGTACTCATACACACATGGTGATGGTATGCTGGAGATTACACATTTCGTTATGGTACCAGAGATCCCAAGACAGTACCTGTAGATCACACTCAGTTCTGGGGATCAAACTCTTGCCTCATGCCTACAAGGCAGATACCAACCACTGACTCACATCCCCATGGTGCCTACCACTGTCTTTTTAAAAAAATATATTGGGTTAGGTTAAGGACTGGAGCAATAGCACAGTGGGTAAGGCGTTTGCCTTGCATGCAGCCAACCCAGTCAGCCCAGGTTCAATTCCTCCGCCCCTCTTGGAGAGCCCGGCAACCTTCCAAGAGTATCTCGCCCGCATGGCAAAGCCTGGCAAGCTACCCGTGATGTATTCTATATGCCAAACACAGTAACAACAAGTCTCACAATGGAGATGTTACTGGGCCCGCTTGAGCAAATTGATGGATAACGGGAGTGCTACAGGTTAAGTAGTAACCACAAAGAGAGACAGACAGAGACAAAGAGACAGAGAGACCGACAGAGATTCTACAAGGGGGTAGATCTGTCTGTTACCTTGATTGTGGTGATGGTATCAGCAAGGTTTGCTGTATCCAAAGTCCTCAAATTGCACATATGTACAGTTTATGCACATATGTACAGCTCCTGGTATGGTATGTTCATTATACCTCAGTAAAGCTGTTTAAAAACCCTTGATAAATGGTGACAGGTGTGATATTAGAGTGGTGTTGGCATGAGAGGCCATGATTAATGGAATAAAGCAGAGAATCTCAACCAATACAAAATATTTTAAATAAAGTAAAAATAAATAAACAACTCAAATAGATCACCTACTCCTCCCTAGTTCGGATCTAGAGATTAGTTTGTTCGTGGGAAACTGCCCTTGACTGAGCTGTTCTAGCTGTCTCTTCTCTTGGTGGCCCTGGAACGACCCGGAGCGTACTACCCCCAAGATACAGAGCAAATAGAGTCCCTTAATTGGCAGATCGCATGTTGTTCACAGGGCCTCATTTATATAATGTTCCTTGGATTCATTTTCATATGAAAAATGGAGAAAAGTCAAGATGCACAATACAAGGGCCAGGGAGAGCGCTCAGAGAGGGCAGAGCACGGGCTCTGGATCAGAAGACCCAGGTTGCAGCCTGACCAACCCTCAAAGACTGAGCCTGGAGTAGCCCTGAGCACCACCAGGTGAGACCCAAAAGCCAGCGAAATCAGATCAAATAAAATATAATGTATTGGACCAGTACAATATTTCTGGGGAAGGAAAAGTGAATTAAATCATGGATAATACATAAATAATGTAAATGATAAATACACTTAATTATGGAGAGGCACAGTCAGTGGTGCTCAGGCCTGACTCCTGGCCTTGCTCTCAGGAGCCAATTCCTGGTGGGACTCAGGGGACCCTATGGGGTCTACAGACCCTACTGTGTCTGTAGCATTTAGGTAAGTTCCTAACCTGCACCTAACCTGCATCTCTCCAGCCCAATAATAAATATATTTAAAATACAGGAACAGAGAGCTAGTACTTGCCTTGCACAAAGTGAAACCTCTTGACTTTGTTTTTTCAGGAAACTCCTGCCTCTGTGCTCAGGGATCAATCTGGCAGTACTCAGGAAACCATGTGTAGTGCTGGGGTTGAGCTGGGTCAGCTGAATGTCAGGCAAATGCCTTAACCCCTGTACTATCTCTCCAGGCCTCAAAAACCCTTGACTTTGATCTCTGCCTCTCCCATCTGCCAGCTTCACTACTCAACCTCTTCGTAACTCAACCTCTCTGAGTTTTCAAGAACCCCATGGGGAAAATGAGGATGATAACAGTAATTTCCTTCTAGGTTTGTTAAAATACTAATGTTAACACGTGTAAAATATTATTGTCATCATCATTGTTGTTGTTCTTTTATTAAAGAGAACTCAGAATCAAAATTTGCTAAAAATAAGACTCCAAAGGGAAAAAGGTAGTTCCTGCAAACAGACTGAGGCAAGAAAAAGGACAGAAACTAATTAAGTACAAAGGGAAAAATGACTGAAGTGAAGAAATGTCTTGGGGAATTGTGAGCATGGAAATAGAAAGAGAATATGAGAGCTAGATGGAGCTAGGAAAAAACTAAACAATTAAACTTCAGGGAAAATATATAAAATTATTCAGATTCGCATGTCCTTCTCTCCGGAAGGGAACACACTATGACACTTGCCCTAGCCATGCCACTGGACCCCGCACCAGGCTGTTTCACTCAGGGTACCCCAGAAGGGAGCGGGTGAGAGCCCTCCCTGCCCAAGGGACCCAGCCCCAGCAGCCAAAAGCCTCCAGAATCCAACTCCAGCCATGCTCAAGGCCGCTCCCCACGCGCTCAGCCAAGCCTTAGTCACGAGTGAACCTACTCCTGGGCCACAATTATGGCCGCGCAACACATCATAAGACACACCCTACCTATTCTCCAAGAGTACCACACCACATTTGATGGGGCCCAAATAGTAGGCAACCAATCATAGAGGGAAATATAGATATATTTTTTCAGATATGTATATATATATATATGAAAGTTCACAAGGCTCAACCTTTAACAACATGTTAATGATATCTTATAGACGGTCTTAATGGCCCCTGCCAAAATAGAACAATCTTCGTACTTTTTCCTCTATGGATACTTTTCTGTAGCATTTTCAGCGGTTTTTCATGACAAACAATACAAAATATATTATTTAGGTTCTGCTTTGGGACAGGGATTTGAGTTTGGGATGGAAAGATCCCAAATATGGTGGTGGGAAGGTGTAGTGGTGGTGGTATTGGTGTCTGAATATTAAATGTAATCAAATATTGTGAACTATCTTATAAAATTTTTTAAAACTTGAATAAATAAATTATTTTTTTGCTTTTTGGGTCACACCCGGCGATGCACAGGGGTTACTCCTGGCTCTACACTCAGGAATCACCCCTGGCGGTGCTCAGGGGACCATATGGGATGCTGGGAATCGAACCCAAGTCGGCCGCTTGCAAGGCAAACGCCCTCCCCGCTGTGCTATTGCTCCATCCCCCCCAAAAAAATTTTTTTTAATTATTCAGAGAATTTATTTTTAAGTATAATCCTTGCCTGTATAATTTTATTCTTAAAGCTGATGAAATTGGTCTATGGTAGATTGCCCTTTCTGCTCAGCAGATACTAGTGAATCAAGTACCGACCTCTTCTTTCCCAAAGTTGAAGCAGAACGAGGACAGCTACTCTTCTGCATACTAGCACTCTGGGTTTCCACAGTTGGAATTAATAGCAGTTGGAAATTTTATCACTATAAAGCCAGCAAAGATGTTTGTGGCCAGATGGTGTGATATAATGCAGAGAAGAATCTTTCTTCCTTCTTTTGATTCTATGTAGTTTAATTTAATTTTTGTTTGCTTTAAAGCCACACCCAGAGGTGCTCAGAGACTTCTTCTGGTTTATTGTTTAGGGGTTTCCCCAGAAGTACTAGAGGAATCATGTGATGTTGGGGATGAAACCCAGACCCCCTGCATGCAAGTTCAAACCTCTCCATGCTACCTCCCCAGTTATTATATATAATTTAAATGAAAAAAATTCTTAGAATTCTGAACCTAACAGAATTTTTTTTCCAGGTGCTAGGGATCAAACTTAAGTTTTATGCACACATACAAGGCATGCACTTTACAACTGAACATAGCCATCGCCCATCCTTACCAAAATCTATTCAAATTAGTGCTAAACAATAAATGACTTCAGAGTGCAACACAAGAAAGGAGTTGATTTCCAGAATAATGGCCACTCTCCTACCCACCAACATCCTGTGTAAGTATTTACTAAAACTCACCTGCTGGGGCCAGAAGATAACTTAAATGGAAGAGCACGTGGTTCTCAAATCTCAGGCCTCAGACCGGGAGATGACTCGAAGGGCTGGATACTCTACATATGGGAGGCCCAGGTCAGTCCCGAACACCAACTGGTCTCTGGAGCACTGCCAGGAATATGCCCTGAGCACAGTGCCAGGAGTAATCCCTAAGCACCAGCAGGTCTGGTATACACAAAGTATAACAAAATAAAATACTTCATTAATATAACAAAATAAAAAATGTTTGAGACCCCGAGTTCAATCACAGCGTTGAATACTCCCCCCCCCCAAACATCACTAGGGTGACCCTGGGGTGTCGCCAGCACTGTGCATCATTCCGTGAAGAGTTCCTGATCACCCTCCTAGAACTGGATGGTGACCTTATTAAAGAAAGAAAGAAAAATCAAATCACATGCTGGGCCCAAAAAGATTCTAGATGCTGATAAGTGTGATTTGGAGGGTTGGAGAAGACATGGGGGAAAGGACGAGATATACAAGGACACAAGATTGAAATGCAGATGCACTGTGTGACCTTCCCATTCCATCGCCGGATTTCATAAAGGCAGTACTTTCATGTGTACCTGAGAACATGGTGTGGGTACTGTGCACTGAGACACAGCCTAAGTTCATGACAAGCTCTTAAGACAAACACCTCTCCTCCCCAGGAAAGAGGGCCAAAGAGATAGGAGAGGGATTGACACACGCACCTCGCTTACAGCCAACCTCAGTTAGATGCCCAGCACTACATGTGGTCCCCGCGAGCACTGCCAGGAGTGATCCCTGAGCATAGCTGAATGAGGCCACAAGGCTCACCCCTTTACCAGAAAGAGTAAGATCCTGTCCAGATGGTAGGCCATGATGATAGAGAGGTGCGTGGGCACGGATGCTTCAGGCTCCTTCCCTGAGAGTCTCTGGAAGAGCTTATCATTCGGCTTTTGTTTTTATTTTTGATTATTATTAATGTGGCTTAGGTCACAAGGTTAATACAACAGTATTAACACTTCTGGTTTTCTCTCAATACCACCCAGTGCCTGAGATCCGCCACCACTGTCCCTCTGTCCTTATGGACTTCCAGTCCACCTTTTCATCACCCACCACACCCCCCCTCAACCCTGCTTGGGGATCTAGTTCTATAGTCCAAGGCCAAGAGTTTTTCATGAGCGCTGTCTACTCCTTTGTTCTTTGTCTCCATATGCCACAGATGTGTGAGATCATCTGGCGTTCACTCCTCTTCCTCCGGCTTTTGTTCAGTATGACACCATTCAGCTGCCTCTGAGTCTTCGTGAGCTGAAACACTTCATCTCCTCCCAACGCCAGCATTTCACCTTTTCTTAGAGCTGCATAGTCTTCAGTTGCTTATACGCACCACAGCTTCTTTACCCGTTCATCCGTCATTGGACATTTGAGTGGACATTGGGGTTGTTTTCATATCGTGGCTTTTGTACTAAGCATTTCAATGAACAAAGGTGTGCAGATATTTTCTCAAATGTTTTTATGTTTTGGTGATAGATGACAAGTAGAGTCTCTTGTTTATAAGGATGACTTTATCAGTCAGATATCAAAACCATTCTTTGCACCTTGCTACAAACTGACATGGGAAATTGTGTAGAAATACTAAATATATAAGTAAAGTAAAGGCTTTAATATATATTTAATATATATAATTTAATATATATATAAGTAAATAAATATATAAGTAAATATAAGGGCTGGAGCGATAGCACAGCGGGTAGGGCGTTTGCCTTACAAGCGGCCAACATGGCCGACCCGAGTTCGATTCCTCTGCCCCTCTCGGAGAGCCTGGCAAGCTACCGAGAGTATTGGATATGCCAGACACAGTAACAACAAAGTCTCCAATGGAGACGTTACTGGGCCCGCTCGAGCAAATCGACGATCAACGGGAGGGCCTTTACCTTACCTTACCTTACTAAATATATAATACTTCCCCTTTTAGTTCTGGGGCCACACCCAAAAGTTCTCAGAGCTTACTCCTGACTGGGCTCAGGGATCACTCCTGGCAGTGCTTGGAAGACTATTTAGGGTTCTGGGGATTGCAGCTGGATTGGCTGACTGAAAGCAAATGCCCTACTCACTAAACTATCTTTCCAGCTTGATACTTCCGTATTTAAAACAGTTTATGTCCTGGTAATTAAGACATGTAAAAACTTTAAAGAAAATCACACACACACACACACACACACACACACACACACACACTTCCCCATACCTTGAAAAGACTGCAGATTAACCTTCCACCTAGAATGAAGAAGGAAAATAAAAGAACAGAAACAAACTTTAAGTTAGGTGAAGGCCAGGAATGCAGTTCAGTGGAAGAGTATTTGCTTTGCGTGGGTGAAGCCCTCGGTTCAATCTCCGGAACCACAAACACACCAAAAAAAGGGGGGCGGGTGAAAATAGACTGTCTTCTTGGTACTGAAAAGAAAGGAAAGCACAGTGATAAAGTAAATAAGACTCTGATAGGGAAAAGCTGTTTTACCTTTTTATTTATTAATTGATATTTTATACTTTCTGGAAAAAGATAGGTTAGTTATATAAGCTTCATTTTTCCCTTCTGTAGAAAAGAGGGAAAGGACAGCTTAGAAGCTAGCTGATGGGCAGGAGAGAGTGCAAAGGGCTGGACACACGAATGCCCAGCTCTGACCCCCAGCTCCACAAGGAGCCTGAGTACCATGACAGTCATTCCCAGAAACGCCTCTGGTATGACCTCAAAACAAAAAAAAATCAACTTTCTTTTTTCAAATGAATCGACTGATTTGGATTTGAACTTGTTTGTAAAAACGTAAGTTTCAATGTTATTATCAAGGTCATGATGTACTTAGCTCCAGACTCCAATCTCACTGTGGATGTGTACCTCCAGCCCTCTGGAACAGCTGGGGATAGTCCAAGAACCAACTTAGGAGAGCCCTAAGTCACCATGGAACCACTACGACTGGGGGCATTTTGTCTGGAAAGCAGGGAAATCTGTCATATATTGGGGAAGCCATCTTTTTTGTTCTTTGCTTTATAATGTTTAATATTTACAATTAAAGACTTTGAGCACAACTTAACTACTGCAAAATCTCCATTATCTGTTCCTATAGCATGTATTAGAAGAAACAGTTATGCCTTTAAGCAAAAAAAAAAAAAATTATTGGTTGTGTTCTAGAATCTCCGGAAAGGGGAGAAACGGCACTAAAACATGAATCTATAGGAAAACAACATTCAATGCATTAAAGCACACGAAGCTTTTTTTTTTTTTAATAGTTTATTTCTTTATAGAATCACTGTGGGAAAAGTTACAGAGCTTTCGGGTTTAGGTCTCAGTCATGTAAGTATCAAACACATTTTCCTTTACCAATACTTCTTTTTAACCGCGAACCCCAATAGAACCCCACCTCCCATGCCTCCCAATTCCTGTGAGGCAGATGAGTTCTAGTTAATACTCTATCTACTTTGACTAGATACATTGTTTCGATAGAAGATGCACAATTATTGTTTAGCGTTTACGACCCCCCCCCCCCCAATCAGATAGGCTGAAACAGTGTTGTGAAATGATTTGCTTTCTACAGCTGGGTTTAAGAATAAAATGATGCGGTCGCGCGGTTTTGGATTTCTGCTGTTTTACTTATTAACCGTGGAAGTATTTCTATTAAAAGTTAGAAATACTTTTAATATTCGTGGGGGGGGCAGCTGGTGACCTCGGTCGGGCGTGAAGGACGGCCCATTACGCCCCCCTTCCCATGAGGCCCCTGCCGCCCCCCGCCCCCCGGCTCAAACCTGCTGTCCACAAGGCTCCCGTGCGGCCGCCATCTTTCTTTCCAGAGAGGAGCGGGCGAGTGGGGCAACACCCTTTCCCCTCCGGGCAGGCTTGGTGGCGGTTTAACACATAGTCCATTTGCTTTTCTGCTCCAAGCGGGTGGCTCTCTGTGCTAAGTCCTTGTGCCTCCGGGGCCGTGGCCATGCCCGAGAGCCGCTCGTGGGGGGCAGCTGGTGACCTCCAGCACATGAAGCTTTAATGCATTGAGCACAGCAAGGAGGGCAGTGCCCTGCACATGGTCAACCTGGGCTCCATCCCAGCACCCCGTGGGGTTCCCTGAGTGTAGAGTCAGGTGACCTGAGCACTGCCAGGTGTCGCCCCAAAACAAAATACACACAAAGCATGGATTTTACTACTCATTCAAGCACTTAGTACTTGCCTGAGAGCTGCTTTACCCTGAGTAGGAGGAAAGTAAGTCTTTCCCTGTGCACGATCCTCTGTCTTGCAGGCTTGTTTGTCCAGGGATCAAAACTCTGTTCAGTACCCAAGGGGCAGCACAGGTGCTAAGGTGCTTACTCGGCTTTCTTCCCAGCCCACTCTGATCTCCGGGTCTGCGCGTGGTCCCCTGAGCACGACCAGGAGTGATGCCTGAACACAGGCACAGGAGAAAGCCCTGAGCATTGCTGGATGTGGCCCCAATAGCGGCAACAAGACAGTCTCTGGAGCAATTCGTGCTTGTGGTGGGGGCTGATGCTGAGGCCACACTGCAGGTGCTGCGAGCTATCCCTGACAGGTGCTGGGGTGCTGTCCGATCCAGCCTGGGCCCCCTGCAAGGTAGGCGTGGGATCCCTGAGCTCTCTCACCCACAGCTGGACATTTGGCCTCATTTCTGAACAGTGTGGGCAAGGTGGTGAAAATAACATCTCCGAGAGCAAAGGGACTGGAATATGAGCTCGAGATCACCTCAGAAATATTCACTCACTTTTTGTTTCTCTAATATATTTTCTGAACGTGTAACTCAGTGTGTTGTATGCCGGCAATATGCATTTGTGGGGCTGGAGGGATAGTTCAGGGTAAGCACATGGCAGCATGTATGGGGCCTGGTTCGGTCCCCGGCACCAGCTTGTTCCCTGAGAAATGCCAGCAGTGACCTCCAAGCAACAAGCCAGGAGTAGCCCCTGATATGGCCCCCCCCAAACAGGACAAAAATCCACATATTCGTCTCTCTAGGCCCAGAGCAAATTGATATAGGCGCTAAAAAACCGGTAGCAATGAAATGCTTCTCCCCAAAGGAGTCTTCCAATGGAAGTCTGCAGCCTTCAGATGGAATAAAATCTGTTGGGTTGTGTTTTGGTTTTTGTTTTGCTTGTTTGTTTCCAGTTTGAGGCCATACTTGGCGGTGCTCAGGACTTACTCCGGTTCTGTGCTCAGGGATCACTCCTGGGGCGGCTCAGGGAACCAGATGCGGTTCAGTCATTGTACCCAGGTCAGCTGCATGCAAGACAATTGCTCTGTTCTATCACCCTGGCTCCCAGAGGAAAAAGTGTGAAGAATCTGCTTCACTCCAGAGGGCCCCACTCTGAAACGGGAGCCCCTGGAGTTGTGGGAGGCACAGCCGCACTCCCAAGGGGAGCAATTTCCCCAAGGTGGCCGTGAAGCTGAGACTGCAGGGAGGTGCACTGGAGGTTCTGGTGAGTTCTGGGTAGTAGAAGGAAAGGGGAGACGGGCATTTACAGCCCAGAGATTCATGGGCCTGTCAGTTGTTTAGAATAAATGAATGCTGGGGACTGGAGAGATAGCACAGTGGGTAGAGCACTTGTCTTGCACGGGCTGACCCTGGTTAAAGCTCTGGAGTTAGAGCCTGTTAGAGTATAGAGCCAAGAGTAAGTCCTGAGCACCACTGGTGTAGGAAGGAAGGAAGGAAGGAAGGAAGGAAGGAAGGAAGGAAGGAAGGAAGGAAGGAAGGGAGGGAGGAGAAAAAAGAAAGCGAGAAAGAAAGAAAGAAAGAAAGAAAGAAAGAAAGAAAGAAAGAAAGAAAGAAAGAAAGAAAGAGGGCAGAGCAGTAGTACATCTGGCAGGGCGTTTGCTTGCACATGGAGAAGTCTGGTTCAATCCCCGGCATCCTATATGGTCCCTCGAGCACCTCCAGGAGTGGTTCCTGAGTGCAGGGCCAGGAGTAATTCCTGAGCATCTCTGGGTGTGACCCCCCCCCCCCCAAAAAAAAAGCACCAAAAACAAAAACAAGAAGGAAGGGAGGATGGGAGGGAGGGAAGGAGGGAGGGAGGCAGGCAGGAAGGAAGGAAGGAGGGAAGGGAGGGAGGGAGGGAGGAAGGAAGGGAGAGAGGAAAGGAGGGAGGGAGGGAGGAGAGAGAATGAATGAACTCAGGATGTGGTTACAATGGGAGGCTGCGTAGACAGCCCTGGGAAGATCCAAAGTGCGTCATGAGCTAACAGTAGGATCTGACCCAAGAACAGGTCTACCCGAGTGTGCTCGGCAGTAAGCAGGAAAGCTTTAGGTAGTCCAAAGGGCAACTTATTTGCATCGTTATTGGGTTCACTGTGCTTCAACAACAAACCAAAACTCACGCATCCAACATAACGCTTTCCTTAAGTTTTTGCATAAGATGAGGCTGAGCAACAAAAGTGACACCCTTTATAGACAAAATATTATCACTGTATCACTGTCCTCCCGTTGTTCATCGATTTGCTCGAGCAGGCCCAGTAACATGGTGAGACTTGTTACTGTGTTTGGCATATCGAATATGCCTCATGGGTAGCTTGCCAGGCTTTGCCATGCAGGAGAGATACTCTCAGTAGCTTGTTGGGCTCTCCGAGAGGGATGGAAGAATCGAACTCGGGTCGGCCATGTTGGCTGCGTGCAAGGCAAACGCCCTGCCGCTGTGCTATCGCTCCAGCCCAGACAAAATATTAAACAAAACATATTATAGTTGGTATAGAAATAACCATGAATGATTGCGATTTGGGAAAACAGCCTGTGGTCAACAGATTGCCAACTGAATTATTTCCCAGAGGGAATTACTTCTGAGTTAAAGCACTTAGCTGGTGGAGACAGCATTATAGCAGTGCTTGTCAAACAGTGGCTTAAATTCCATGAGTGGATTCTGAAATCAAATTTAAAGCTGCAATTGTAAATTATCTTTAAGTTTAAAAGTTAAGTAAAAGATTTTAAATGCACACACACACACACACACACACACATATACATATCACGGTATCAGGGTTCTCCCGTTGTTCATCGATTTGCTCGAGTAGGCCCTGTAACGTCTCCATTGTGAGACTTGTTACTGTGTTCGGCATCTCGAATACGTCAGGGGTAGCTTGCCAGGCTCTGCCGTGCGGGCGAGATACTCTCGGTAGCTTGCCGGGCTCTCCGAGAGGGGCGGAGGAATCGAACTCGGGTCGGCCATGTTGGCTGCGTGCAAGGCAGACGCCCTACCGCTGTGCTATCGCTCCAGCCATATATATATATACATATATACATATATATTTATATACTGTCACTGTCACTGTCCTCCCATTGTTCATCAATTGCTTGGGCGGGCCCAGTAATGTCTGCATTGCTCCATTGGAGACTTTGTTGTTACTGTGTTTGGCATATCAAATACATCACGGGTAGTATATATATATATATATATATATATATATATATATATATATTGCGCTGTTACACTGTCCTCCCATTATTCATCGATTTGCTTGAGCAGGCCCAGTAACGTCTCCATTGTTGTTACTGTTTTTGGCATATCAAATTCATCACAGGTAGTTTTCCAGGCTTTGCCTTGCGGGTGAGATACTCTCGGTAGCTTGCTGGGCTCTCTGAGAGGGGCAGAGGAATTGAACCTGGGTTGGCCGCATGCAAGGCAAATGCTCTACCTGCTGTGCTATCGCTCCAGCCCATATATATAACATTCCATTTGCTCTCAACGTAACAAACATCTCCGAATGCAGCAGTTATGTGTACCCAGGTCGAGAACTCAACATGACAAATGACCTGGCACCTGAGCTGTGTAGGAGGAAGAGAGCAGCTTAGAACGCCTTCAAGAGCATTGAAGAAGTTGTTAAGAGAATGAAGAACCTCTGACTCTGGGCACATCTTTTCAACTCCACCATTCTTCCTGCACTAACATACACCTCGGAGACCTGAGCCCTACAAAAACAGGATGAGAACGCTATTCGGGACTCCCAAAGAGGAATCGAAAGAACTATGCTTGGAGTATCACACTTCACTCAAGTGAGAGAAGGAATCCGGAGTTCCGACCTCCCTCAGTGATCGAAGATCAGGGACGCTGCCTCATTTGCCAAGGCGTCGAAAATCAGATGGGCCGGACACGTAAAGCGATTTGGAGACGACCGCTGGACTAGAGCCATTACCGACTGGATTCCATGGGATGTCAAAAGAACACCTGGTCACCCACCTACGAGATGGTTGGACTTCTTCCTTAAGACCCTGAACAAACGGTTTCATGCTCTTTGTGTTCCTGGAGCGAGTAGATGCCACTGGGCTACACTAGCATATGACAGGGATGAATGGAGACATTACTGGCGCCCGCTCGAGCAAATCAGTGAACAACGGGATGACAAGTGATTACAAGTGAGAGGGATCACTCCTCATGCTCAGGGACTGAGCCATATGTGGTACTGGAAATCAAACCATGGCGGAACCTGTGTGAAAGGCAAGGGTCTCATATCCTGCATGATACTTCGGACCCCATCAATGCTTTAAATTGTATATGTATTTGTATATAGGCATGCTGGATCATGAAGCAAAAATGTTTTTTCATCCTTTCTCCCTTTCTTTCTTTGATCAAGGTCACTGAAAATTTTTGGTTTATCTACTTCTGTCTCAGTGCCCAGGTGACCACGCAGAGCCAGGCTCTCAACCCCAAGCCTCCCACATGCAAGACAGGTGCCCAGTCAGCTGGCTCATCTCTCTGGCCTCAAGAAAGTTTTGAAGGCTCTGAAAGACTTAGGGACACCTAAGTGGTGTGGAACATAGTAACACGTGTTCTAAATATTAGCTGAAACAGTGGCAGGACACCATTCTTGGTGGGTGCGTCTGGAGCTGGACCCCAGCAACCCCACAGGCCGTGTGTGACCCCAGGCACGGCGCTTTGGATTCCCGGGCAACGGGCAAAATTGCTGACTCTGCAGCAGTGCTCTTTATCCCTTTCACACTAGCAGACCAGCACCCATCCATAGCTGGTGAGGGTTTTTTTTGAGGTGGGGGAAGAGGGTTGGGTTACTTTTGGAGATATTCAGGGCCTACTCCTGGCTCTGTACTCAAGGATCACTTCTGGCAGTGCATACGTGGTGTCAGGAATCAAACCCAGATCAGCTTCATGCCAGACAGCTTACCCACTGTATTATCTCTGGTCTCACTAAGTGGTTGAAAAATGCTGTCTAACGGCACACTACAACCAACTATGGGAACAGAGATAGCAAAGGTTTTAAAGTAGTAACTTCAAGAAGTAAATGTAAGCTCCACAACCCTGTCCAAATGCTAAGACTAGGAAGAATGCTGGAACATAGCAGTTGATCAATAAGTATTGGTTGAATAAATAAGAGATGTATTTGGCTTGACTTAAATAGTGACAATAGAAACCAAAGAGATGAATTCAGGATGTCTTTAAGAGAGAAAATATAGTGGACACAGTGAAAAAAGGAATCTGTGGAGAAAGAGGTGAGAAGAGGAACAGGGCGGGAGCGTGCTCAGTGGGCTAAGCACAGGCTCTGCATGAGAAAGACCTGGGCACTGTTGTGGCCCTGGGGGCCAACAGGAGCAAGTACTAGGCTAAAAGAAGCCCCAAAGTCGAGGTGGGCACCCTCCCCACACCACCCATCCCAGCCACACCCACACTCTGCTACCATCACTGTGTAAGCTCCCTGCCCAGTGAGACCTTCTGGCTTTTACAGATCACACAGCCTCATCTGCAGTTGCATGACACGTCCAAACTCTATGTTAACACCTCAGTAGGTCCAGATTGGATGGAATGTAATGTAGAAGCCATCTAAACTAGGTTAACGGAAACATTCACACAGAAGGCTCAACTAGCAGCACTAGCTTAGTAAACACTCAGACGAGGACTAAATGTTCTTATGGTGAGATACAGCAATTTTCACAAACTTTCCTTTACTGAAGTTTCTTTTTTTCTTTTTGGGCCACACCTGGCGATGTTCCAGGATTACTCCTGGCTCTGCACTTAGGGGCCACTCCTGGCGATGCTAGGGGACCATATGGGATGTCAGGGATAGAACCGGGTCAGCCGTGTGCAAGGCAGATGCCCTACCCACTGTGCTATTGCTTCGGCCCTGAAGTATTTTTTTTATCATTCCATTAGGCACTTAGTGGTAACAAGCAATATGAAATAAATTATTTGGGGCCTGCTTTGGGGGCAGGCTAGAGGGGTGGTTGGGAAAATGGGGACAAAGGTGGAGAGAGGGTTACAGTGGGATGGGGGCTGGAATATTGAATGCCTGTAATAAGTGCATCATGAACAACTTTGTAAGCCACAGTGTTTAAATAAAGTGGGGGGAAAGTGGTTCCTGAGGGGAGTATGGTGCCACCAGCAGGTCACCTGTACCTGCAGGGCGAGTGCATCAGCAGCCTGATGGTGCCTTCAGGCTTCCTGATACCCCAAAATTGCTGCTGTGCCTCTGGCCAGACCCCAATAGCTCCGGACCAAGTTTCCCAAGAAATTAAATGGCCAAAGTTAGGTATGGGGGAGCCACGCCCACAAACCCCCTCCGGCTCAGCTATACAAGCTCATTTATCAGCCTAGCTTCAGAGACCCATAAGTAAATCTCGAAAGAGATCAAAATCAGGCCATTTAGATGCACTAAAGGCCATGATTCAGGGACTCAACGATGATCTCGGAAGAGAGCAACATGCCACAGAGAAACCTCCAGACCCCAAATACTTAAAAATTTTAGAATTTCAGGAGAACGTGGCTGCTTTCACAGCCACATGACATCTCGCACTATTCATAACGAGTAATACAAAATAAATTAGCATCTGCCTATGGGGCAGGTTTGAGTGGTGGAAAGAAAATTCAAAATCATGGTGGTGGGATTGGTGTTGAAATACTAGATGTAATCAATTACTGTGAACAACTTTATGGAAATAGAATTTAAAAATTAAAATAAATAAAGTAGTCCCTGAGTTTTTTAGGGCTGGAGTGATAGCACAGCAGTAGGGCGTTTGCCTTACAAGCGGCCAATGTGGCCGACCCGAGTTCGATTCCTCTGCCCCTCTCGGAGAGCCCGGCAAGCTACCCAGAGTATCTCGCCCGCACGGCAGAGCCTGGCAAGCCGCCCGTGACGTATTCGATATGCCAAACACAGTAACAACAAAGTCTCCAATGGAGAGACGTTACTGGGCCCGCTCGAGCAAATCGATGAACAACGGGAGGACCGTGACCGTGAGTTTTTTAGGTGTTGCCCCCCGCAAAAAATCCAAATTTTGTTATCTAAACTCTATATCCTATGGGGCTGGGGAGGTAGTTCAAATTGCTAGAGGACAAACTTTTTACACAGGAGACCTATGCTCAGCCCTCAGCAGTGCAGGGTCCCTGTGTGACACTGAGCGTGACCCTCCTGGCAGTGACGATGGGCTCAGGACACCACCCTGCCCATACTAGTAGACGAGGGTGGGAGGGGTGGAGGGGGTGAGGGGGGGAGAAGGCTGAGGGTCAGTGCATATGTTCTATATGCAGGAGCCCTGCGGGTTCCTGAGCACCTCTGAGAGTGGCCCCCGGATAATGTGCTGGGAGAAGCCCCCAGTACTGCTGGGTAAAGCCCCAACAACAACCACACACACATGTAAACTGCCTCTCCTAAACATAGCAACCAGAGTGACCAAATGTCCCTCTACTCCCAATGCTCTGGTGGCTCTCTCTTGTACTCAGAACCAGAACTCGTCCTAGTCCTCAGCTAGCCCTCAGCTTTGGGTGAAATGCCTCATTGTGACTAGTCTTCAGAGCAGGTGTTCCTTCCTCCTGAGATTCTCTTGTTGTAGGTGCTCACAGATCACAGTCCTCTCTTCCATAAAGTTCCCTTCATGGTGAGATCTACATTGGACACCCAGTGTACCTTGACAATTTCCTCTTCACAATCTTAATTTCTCTGTCTGGTCAACTTCTCCCTGAGGCCACTGATAGTGGCAGAGATATGACACTTGACACACTATCTAATTCATCTTTCTTCATTGTTGCCCCCCCCCCCACCCCCCCCCCCCGCAAGAATGCAGGCCAGCCACTTAACCTTTGACGAAGGAGCAAGAAATGTGAAGTGGAACAAGGAAAACCTCTTCAACAAGTTGTGCTGGGAAAACTGGATAGCTACCTGCAAAAAAATGAACTCTGACTGTGTCTAATGCCAGGCACAAAAGTCAGATTAAAGTGGATTAAAGGCCTCAATATCAGACATGAATCCATAAGGTAGGTACATAGAGGAAAATGTAGGCAGAACCCTCCATTACATTGAAGCTAAAAGGATCTTTAAGGATGAAACAGCACTGACCACGCAACTGGAAGCAAACATAAACAAATGGGACTACATCAAACTAAGAAGCTTCTGCACCTCAAAAGAAACAGTGACCAAAATACAGAAAGAGCCCACAGAATGGGAAAGAATATTTACCCAATACCCATCTAATTAGGGATTAATACCCAGGATATACAAGACACTAGTAGAATTATATAAGAAAAAAACCTCCAACCCCATCAAAAAATGGGGAGAAGAAACGAACAGACGCTTCCTCAAAAAAGAAATACAAATGGCCGAAAGGCACATGAAAAAATGCTCCACATGTCTAGCCATCAGGGAGATGCAAATCAAAACAACAATGAGATATCATCTCACACCACAGAGACTGGCACACATTCAAAAAAACTAAAGCAACCAGTGCTGGCGTGGATGTGGGGAAAAAGGGACACTCTTTCACTGTTGGTGGGGATGCCAACTGGTCCATCCTTTCTGGAAAACAATATGGACAGAACGGCAGATGGAATAAAGAAGAGATCACTAAGAAAATGATGGCTGGAGGAATCAGTCGGATGGGCGGCGTGTGCCGAAAATAGATAATGGACCAAACATGGTGATCTCTCAGTGTCTGTATTGCAGAGAGTATGGGGAATATTGTCCACCATGGAGGCCGGGGGAGGGGAGGAGGGGGGAGGGGGGATACTGGGGAGATTGGTGGTGGGGAATGTGCACTGGTGGAGGGATGGGTGTTTGATCATAGTGTGATTGTAACCCCAACATGAAAGCTTGTAACTTTCTCATGGTGATTCAATAAAATTAAAAAGAAAAAGAAAGCATGCAGGCCAGCTCCGGAGCAGAGCAGGTGAGGTACTTGTCTTGCCTGCGGCTGACCAGGGCTTGATCTCTGCCACCATATGGCTCCTGAGCCCAGCAGGAGTGATCACCGGGTGCAGATACAGGAATAAACTCAGAGTACATCTCGGTGTGCCTCCCCAAACAGGAACAAAAGCAGTTCTCCATAAGTATTTCCTGAAAGAAAATGAAAATGAAAGCGCGCTTCCTCAGGTTTCTGGCCTGGGCCAACACCAGGGGGCAGGAAACACAGGAGAATGTGAGAGTGGCTGTAAAATGACAAACTCATTTTGGCACTTGCTGAGTTCAACTATTTATGAGATCAACATTCAGGTGAGGAGGTGATTTGGGTAACTGAATTGATGAGACTGTTGCCCCACAAGAGCTAAAGCTATAAGTGGGTCATGGGTCACTGGGTTAGAAGTGGCATTTGAGGGCTGTAACAATAGTACAGTGGGTAGTGTGTTTGCCTTGCACTCAGCAGAGGCAGGTTAAATCCCCGGCATCCCATATGATCCCCCAAGCACCTCCAGGAGTAATTCCTGAGTGCAGAGCCAGGAGTAACTCCTGAGCATTGCTGGGTGTGATCCCAAAAGGAGAAGGAGGAAGAGGAGGAGGAGGAGGAGGAGGAGGAGGAGGAGGAGGAGGAGGAGGAGGAGGAGAAAGAAGAAGAAGAAGAAGAAGAAGAAGAAGAAGAAGAAGAAGAAGAAGAAGAAGAAGCATTTGAATGAATGAGACAAGCAAGAAAATGTTTATGAAGAAGAGAATTGTAAAAAAAAATAGCAGGAGATGACAGACAGCATATCAGAAGAATCCATGAGAGAGGAGGGGAAAAAAGAGAATTAGGAGGAAAACCAGGAGCTGTGGCAACCATGGGAAAGGAGTTTTGTTTGTTGGGGGGGGGGGTCCACACTTGGTTGGTGCTCAGGGCTTCCTCCTGGCTCTGCTCAGGGATCACTCTTGGGAGTGCTCGGAGGACAACATGTGGTGCTACTGGGATGTGCCACACACAAGGCGAGCGCATGAGCCCCTGGGAAGAGCTCAGGAAGATACGCATCTGAAAACTGTCCTCTGGAGCTACGTTCAGAATGCTGTGGGAGAGCACCTTGGTGGAGGGGGTGGTACATGAAGCCCCCGCATGGACAGTACTGTAAATCACAGTGCCTAGAATGGAAAATAAACGAGATGGTAGATACAAGGACCAGAGGTAGCAGAGTGGCCAGGTTCAATTCTCACCACGTTTCCCTAAGCCACACTTAATACTGGTCCCCAAGGCCTTCAGCATCATGAGGTGGCCCAGAATCTGTGGCACCAGCACCAGAGGGTGGAGCAGCACCAAATTCTACATACTCAGCCCTTGCATCAAACCAGTGGTCTGGTGGAGGGAGAGCCACGGGTGGGCCCTGAGGCCTCCTGAACACGGCCTAGGAGCCCTCTCCTAACTAAAAAAGGAAGATGCCTTAATTATCTACTGCTATATAATCATGATTCTCAAACTAAAGGTTTTAAACAGTCCCTGCGGCCATTAAAGCAAGTGTTTTGCAGTTGGAGGCCCGGGGTTTCTCCCAGCACCACCAGGACTGATCCCTGAGCACCAAGCTGAGAACAGGTATGGCCTGAAAACCAAAACCAAACCAAACCAACTCCACTGATAAATCTCCGTCTTTCCATGAGCCAGGGATGCACGCACTACTTGGCTGGGTCCTCTGTTGGTGGGAGATCTTACAAAATTTGGGGAGTAGCTGTGGCGTAATGGGCAGGGTTGACTGGGAAGGGACCCACTTCCGCGCTGCCAGCAGCTGTTCCTCAAGAAGCAGAGCCCAGCTCCTTGGGGCTGCTGGCGGCCCTGCAGACACGAGAGACACAGTGCCAGCAAGTCCTTTAGAACTTCACCTCCAAGTGCTGTGTCATCACGTCATAATTTTTTTCTTTTCCTTTTATTGTTGTGGGGGCTTGTCTTGACCGTGCTTGGGGACTGAACCTCCGATTACACAAAGCATGGACTATTACCACTTGAGCCACATTCCCAAGCTCCCACCCAAAACCCACATCTTATATTGGTCTTATTCTTTTTATTAAAAGAAACGTCCTAGGCTCAGCCATGCACAAGGGGGCGGAGTACAAAAAGGAGTCAGGACCCAGCACCCATCTTTTGGGAAGCTGTTCCAAGCGCAGTGCTAAGGTCTTGGAAGAACAGCGTGATGCTGAGGGGCAAACCTAGGGGTCGCACATGCCAGGCAGGCACTCCAGTCCCTCGAGTCATCTTCTCTGCCCTGGGATCCATTTTCAGATCTATTTTTTTTCTGCAGAAGATGTGCTGGCAACAAGCAATGTCATGGTGTGATAAAATGCCCAGAATTTGGCAGAAAGGGGGAAACCTTGATGACATCAGAGAGTGTGGAAGCAAAGGGAAGTGTATCATGATCCAAAGAGTGTGCTAGAATGGAAGAAATAGACACAGCAACTCTAGATAATTCTTTGGCGAGGCTCAGAGATGGAGGAAAGGGGAGCTGCATGGTCAGAAGAGGCAGGTGGAATGGGGCGGGACCGCCTGAAATAAGTACTACACGCTCGGGTTCTTCCTTGGCTCTGTGCTCAGGGATCACTCCTGGCAGAGATGGGGCCAGGTTTGGCCATGCAAGGACACTTGAACCTGTGGACTGTGTCTTGGCCCTCGGGGTTTAGTTTGAGGGTGGTGACTGCTCCTGGCTAGGACGCATAGAAAGGAAGGGAGCACGGCCAGAGAGGGGATGGTCCCTCCCAGGTTTGATGGATGGAGAAGACCAGCAAGTGGTTCTGGAAGAGAGACGAGGGTGAAATGACCAGCATTCACGGAACCCTGCCCCGCGAGGCCTTCCTGTGCTACATGCCTTACCCGTATTCCATTCATCTCTCTAAGGGGAGTCTTTCATCACCACTACAGAGACCGGGAAGCAAGAGAAGAAAAACTAAGTAACTCACCCAAGGACACAGAATGAATAAAAGGAAAAAGTATTGAAATCAATCTCAAAGCCCGACTTTGTTGTTTCAGTGGAAAAGGCTAAGCATCACCCAGGAAATTACCTAGGCTGACTGAAAGGGAAGCTGTGAGGAGACCGTTATCTGGACTGTAACCCACCTTCCGATAACACTGGGGCCCACAGTGGACTTTGAGAGGCTGCAGTCCAGGCTCAAACGAGGGCACATGGGGAAAATGTGAAGGGACGAATGGGAAGAATTATTTTAAAAGTTCAGGAAGAAGAACCGGGGGGGGAAATCTATGATTCCTTCTTGCTTCCTAGCTTAGGCCTGATAAATAACCCAAAGAAAGTCTGGAATTGGAAATACTGTGGATACTGATCCACAAGGGCCGGAGCGCAGCAGGTAGGGCATTTGCCTTGCACACAACCAACCTGGATTCGATTCCTCCATCCCCCTCGGAGAGCCCGGCAAGCTACCGAGAGTATCCCGCCCGCACAGCAGAGCCTGGCAAGCTCCCTGTGGTATATTCATTATGCCAAAAACAGTAACAACAAGTCTCACGATGGAGACTTTACCGGTGCCCGCTCAAGCAAATCGATGAACAACAGGAGGACAGTGCTACAGTGCTACTTATACACAAATGACTGACCTGGGTTCAATCCACATACAGCTCCCTGAGCCCCTCCAGGTGTGATTCCTGAGCACAGAGCCAGAAGGAGTAAGCCCTGAACACCACCAGGTGTGACCCCCAAACCAAAAAGTAATAATAAAATATGGAGAAAGTTTGATTAAGAGAGACGAAAAATTTCTTTCTTTCTTTCTTTCTTTCTTTCTTTCTTTTTTTCTTTCTTTCTTTCCCTTTTGTTTGTTTTTGCTTCTGGAACCACACCTGACAGTGCTGTGTAGTCTGTAGCACATGGCTGTTTGCGTGCGTAAACAAACGCAAAACGGCATACAACCCTGAGGTCAGGGTACTCCCAACAAGAGCAACACAGGCAGCATGCATGGCCTCCAGTCATTGCAACGTGACCAAAGGGGGGGAGGGGGGAGGGGGCACATGTCCGAGTGGGGTGGGGAGGGGACGGGGGTACAGATCATCACATACCCTAGAAACCAAAATTTTACAGTTACAGATCAGACCCTACAACCGCCGCCCTCTGAATGCCCAGCTCCACAGCTTCATGACTAATCTTGGAGATGCAAGCGGAGTAGACGCAGCTCACAGGCCGTTCATTTTCAAGCTGCAGCTCTGGGGCGTCCTGGGAGGGGGCACACCCAGTCAGCCTCGGGTCTGTGTGAGAGGTCACTCAGGGGCACTGTGGAGAGAGGCAGGGATGGAAGCCAGGCCGGCCACCCTACCCCACTGTACTACCCCTCCAGTCCCACCCCTACTCACGGTCAGCCTCACACTATAGCGGCTGGGGGTGGGGGGAGATAGGTGGGCCGAACTCAGGCTGTGCGTACCGGAGTCCTGGGTTCAGCCCCTGGTACCACCAAGAATGAGAGTGACTGGGCCCAGGCCGCACCCCAAGCACTGGGAAGTGGCCCCCAACAGCGAACAACACCCCCGTGGCCAAAACAAGGATCTCTGACCCTTCGGTCCTGCTGGTCTCCCCGTGTCTAGTGCAAGCAAGCAGGGCTCCGCTGGGGTAAGGGTCAGCCTGGGGTGGGGCTGCTGGGGGCCCTGTGGCAGGACCTGAGACATCACTTCCTTACAAGGTGGCTGGGCCAACCGGGAAGCAGAAGCTGCGAGTGGTCCGGCTTGGCCCTGTGTGGCCACAGGAGAGCACGCGTGTGTCTGGGGGAGAAGGGCGCAGTTTATGGACCGGGAAGGAGGCAGGCAGCCCAGCAGAGAAGCTGCCACAGACCCTCCAGCCGCCAATGTAAAGAGCCGGTTACTCACACGATTAGAGATAACACGACAGGAATTAATGGGACAGAGAGTTGATAACCATAGCACTGTTAACTATTGTAAAATGAGCCTCTGCCCATGTGTGCAAGCACCAATGGATTCATGGTTTAGAACACGAAGAGAAGAAAACGGAAGCTGAGCCCTATGGGGAAACAGTTATACGACAATTCATATGCTCTGCTACATATATAACCCATTAAAATATATAAGATTGTTTACTTATGTAACTTATATGATCTATTATAATATGTAATACATCATACTCAGGCTACATGTAGAATCCGTTATAACAATCCACTTGACTCCTGCTTTTATATGCTACATATGTGAACCATTATCTGCTCCTCGCACTCTTGGAGCTTGGATGCAGCAGGTTAGTCGCGCAGAGAGCTCCCCGGCAGGGTGGTCAGCAGTGCCGGCAGCAGGGATTTGGAGCCTTGGGGACACAGGGCACAGGGAGAACTGCTCCCTGGACAAGGGCAGAAAAGGGGTGTGTGTGCATGTGTGTGTGTGTGTGTGTGTGTGTGTGTGTGTGTGTGTGTGTGTGTGCGCGCGCGTGCATGCACCAGACATTAGAGTATTAGAGAGGATGTTTAAAGAGATGGGCCTCATTGTGTCTGGACTGAGGGCTGGCCCCTGACTGGAGACGGTGCCCAGCAGGTCACTGAACTCTGTCAGCCATGTTTGCTTTTGTGGGCCTCTGCAGTAGGCAGTCTCGGGCAGAAAGCCCTTGTTGAAGTCTAAGGGCAGCAAGAATAGGCACCTCATCACAGACGGGTGACCTGAAAGGAGGAGTGATAGTCCAGGGCCTGAGGATGGGACCCTAAGGAGTTAACATATTACAGGATAGTTGGGGGAGACTATGCAACAAATGATCAACTGAATTATTATGATTTCACTTTATGAAACTGTAATAAACTCCTTTCTCTCCCAGTGTGTCTGTCTCTGTCTTTCTCTCTCTGTATATGTTGGCTGAAAGCAGAAAATAAAAACAGGTGTCAAATAATCAGTATAACATGATCCAAATGATATTTATATTATACACACATATAAAACCACTTGGAAATGGACTAGAAAAACACACACTAAACGCTAACAATTTGAAAGCAGGAGCGAGAATTTTACATTTATATTTTCATTTTAAAAGTTTCCCCGGGGCTGGGCAAATAGCTTGAAAGACCATGCACGTGCTTTACATGCAGGAGGCAGATTCAGCCCATGGCACTACATAGTCCCCTGAGCAATGAACGGGGAGTAGCCCCCCAACTGGGAGTAGCCCCCCAGCACTGCCATGTTATCAGCCCTCAGGGAAAAACAAACCCCAAACACAGTAGAAACCACTTCACAAAAACAATAGGTGAAGATTCCTGTCTTCACCTCCTTGCAAACAATTGGCCTTCTCTGTCCTTGCCAGGAGCAGCTGCCTCAGAAAGGGGCAGCGTAAGTCAAGGAAGTTTTACCTTGGCATGATTTCCAGTCGTTTAGAATGATTTCTGCCTCTGAACATGAATGTTCTTGCTCGTTATTGTTTTGAAGGGTGCTGGTGTGGGTGGGGTTGGCTACTTCTAGCTTTATGCTCATATGTCACTGAGGTGGGGGGTCTCTCCTCCTAACTCTGTGCTCAAGGGTCTCTCCAGGCAGTGCTCTAGGGACCATGTGGTGCCAGGGATCAAGCCTGGGCCTTCTGCATGCAAAGCATGTGCTCAGTCAGTTGAACATGGATTTTCATTCATGCAAAATGGATGTGATAATAGTTTTCACCTCACAGAATTTTTGTCTTTTTTGTTGTCTGACTCCTGGCTCTGTGCTCAGGGATCACATTGTGCTGGGGATCAAACCTGGGTCAGCCACGTGCCAGGCAAGCACCCTACCCACTGTGCTATTGCTCAGCCCTTCCGAGTTCGTTTCTTAAAAGCAGGCAATATAATTCCCAACCCACCGCGTCACCCCATTAAAGTGCAGGATGCAGGCCTTCAGTACACTCACAATGTCACGCACAACTCCTACTGCCCGGTCCAGAACACTGTGTCCCCCACACAGCAACCCCGCCCCCGAACAGTCACTCTTACTCCCCATCAACCGTGCCCATTAACCTAGTTTCTGCCTCTGTGGGTTTAGCTACTCTGGACATATGATATACATAAAACCAGAAAACATTTATTCACAATCATCAACTACATAATTTTCATTTGGCGGGGGGGGGGGGGGGGGGGGGGGAGTTGCAAAATATTTCACTGAATGACAATGTCACAATTTATTTAATCATCATTAGCCAGGCATTTGGGGTTGTTTTCTTTTTAATTTATGAATATTGTTGCTACAAATAGTTCCTGTACAACTCTTTCACTTTTTCTTTTTTTTTTTTCTGCTGCCAGGGTTTGAACCCAGGTTCTCCTGTACTTGAACCATTTTCCCACTCTCTGTGTAGGTTTTTGTTGCCAGCCTATGTTTCTACTTCTCCTGGGTGCTTAGCTAAGAGTCGAATTGCTGAGGCTTGTGTTAACTCTATATTTAACTTTTTGAGGAAATGCCAAACTCTTCTACAGCTGCAGCTGCAGGAATTTACATTCCAAAAAAACAATAGGTGAAGATTCCAGTCTTCACCTCCTTGTAAACAATTGGCCTTCTCCCTTCTAGCCAGGAGCAGCTGCCTCAGGGAGTGTGAAGTGGTTTCTACTGGTGTTTGGGATTTGTTTTTTCCTGATGGCTGATAATATTGAGTATCTTTTCCCAGGTCCAGTGGCAATTTGTTTACTTTCTTTAAAGAAACGTGTGTTTTTAACACCGTGTGTTTTTAACACCCATTTTTTAAATTGGGCTACCTCACTGGTAGAACTTTACAAGGAAAAAAAAACCACTCAACCCCATTAAAAAATGGGTGGAAGAGATAAACAAACTTTCTCAAAGAAGAAAAACAAATATGTAAAAGGCACATAAAAAAGTGCTCAACATCACTAATCATCAGGGAGATGCAAATCAAAACAACAATGAGGTATCATCTCACACCAAAGAGACTGGTACATATCAAAAAGAACAAGAACAACCAGTGCTGGTGCGGATGTGGGGAGAAAGGGACTCTCCTTCATTGCTGGTGGGAATGCCGACTGGTACAGCCTTTTTGGAAAACAGTATGTACATTCCTCAAATTCTAGAAATTAATCTTCCATAGGACCCAGCAATGTAAGTCCTGGAAATAGACCCTAGGGACACAAAAACTGTATCACACTGTATCACTGTCATCGGTTGTTCATCGATTTTCTCGAGCAGGCACCAAGTAATGTCTCCACCATTCGTCCTAGCCCTGAGAGTTTAGTAAGTGCCACATTGGAGGCTCTTTCAGGGTCAGGGGAATGAGATTCATCACTGATACTGGGTTTTGGCATATCAAATACCCCACAGGGAGCTTGCCATACTCTATCATGCAGGCAGGATGCTCTCGGTACCCTGCTGGGTTCTCCAAGACAATAAGAGACCTCGTGGCCGCTTCCTGGAGTTTGGTTTTATAGTCACTGGATCTTGGCCATTGATGGTATTGCACGACGTCAGGGGCAGTTGGCGGGTGTAACTGCCTAGCTATTGGAAGATGGGAGAGCTGGGTGGAGGAGGTCCAGTCCTGATCCAAGCAGGCTTGGAGATCTCAATCCCGGGTCCCACACACCTGGGTTCCTCTGCCAGTTCCTTCATGCGTGAGGCTTGTCTGAGCTTGTGGAGAGTAGAGAGAGGGCACAAAAATAATGCAGAAAATTTATCTACACTCCTATGTTCATTGCAGCACTATTCGCAATAGCTAGAGTCTGTAAGCAACCTGAGAACAGACAACTGGTTAAAGAAATGATGGTACATCTACACAATGGAATACTACGCAGCTGTTAGGAAAAATGAAGTCATGAAATTTGCTTTTACATGGGTGTATATGGAGAGTATCATGCTGAGTGAAATGAATCAGAGGGAGAGGGACTATAGACAGAATAATTGCATGAATTTGAGGGATATAAAAATAATAATATAAAAATAATACCCAAAAACAGTAGAAACGAAGGTCACAGGTGGTGGTGGGGGTCAGTTACATCAGAGAAGGGACCATTGTGACAATTAAATGAGGTAAAGTGATGTACATGATAACCTTTCAGTAACAGTATTGCAAACCACAGTAACTGAAAGAGAGGGGGAGGGAGGGAGGGAGATGGAGAAGAAGGGTGAGAGGGACAGAAAGAGAGAGGGGGAGAGAGAGAGAGAGGAGAGAGAGAGAGAGAGAGAGAGAGAGAAACAATGTCTGCCCTAGAGGCAGGCTGGCGGGTGTGGAAGATAACTGGGGACTCTGTGGCAGGAAACTGACACAGGTGAAGGGAAGGATGTTGGAACATTGTGTGACTGAAACCAATCATGAACAACTTTGCAACTGTGTATCTCACAGTGATTCAATTTTAAAAAAGAGAGAGAAAGAAAAAGAAAAAATTGGGCTGCCTAAGGCACTTACTTTGCATGCAGTCACCTGAGTTCCTGAGTTCAGCCCTGGGCATTTCCTGTGCTCCCCTGAACACCACCAGGAGAAACCACTGAGCGTTGCCAGGTGCACCCCACCCCACCTCCCAAAAAAACACCCATTAAGTAAATCAATAAAATTCAGCTACCTCTTGAGCAGCAGGTGGGATGCTTGCCTTGCATGTAGCCAGACAGGGGACCCCATATTTTCCCCCAGGTCGTCTAGGAGTGATCCCCAAACAGAGCCGAGCAAACCCTGAAGGCTGCTGATGTGCCCCCCCCACTAAAAAAAAAAGATTGGGCTGCCTCTTTTTTGTGCTGCAAAGTTTCTTTATATAGTCTAGATTCTGATGAGGTATGTGATTGGAGACTATCTTTGCTCACTCTGGACTGCCTCTACACTTGCTTGGCAGTAGCCTTTGAAACGCAAAGACTTTGTCATTATTTTGTCTGTTTTCTCTTGGTCCTGGGGGTAGAATCCAGAGCCTGGTATGTGTGTGAAGTCTGCACTCTACCACCGAACATCTCCCCCAGCTGAAAAGTTGTCATTGGGATGAAGCTGAATTGGGGCTGGGTGTGGGGGCGAGCCTTGCTCAAGGGCTCTTTGTGGTTCTGGACTCAGGAGTGACCCCTGGTGGTGCTGGTCAGAAGCCAGGGTCACTGCCTTGCCTCCCGCAGCCTCTCTGGCCTCTCTCTGTTTCTTTCAGCCTATGGGAGCTACTGGGATTATATTTAAAAGAGCAATTCCTAATCTAAGCATTATAATTATATCAGATTATGCCCAAAGGAGGATTTACATTTTCTAAGAGACTTATCTATACAACTAACAACTGTTTTTGGCTTTCATATTTTGATATATCTGATACATATGTATAATTTTTACATATATCCATTCATGTATCCTGTGATAGGCTACAGGGTGTGTATGAGTACTCAGAGGGATATTGCATATGGCAAGACGCATGGTAAGTTCTCATTGAATAATTTGTTTGAAGGAAATTTTCTGGGCCAAGGGAGATCGTCAGTAGACTGGAGCACAGGCCATGCATTTCGTGTCCCCAAGTCAGAACCCCAACACTGCATGGCCACAAGTGGAATACGGCTGGGAGCACTAACACCGCCGGGCACCCTCTGATAAGTACGGACTTGACGCCCGCGCAGGCCAGGGACTGCACAGCACAGAGATTGGCGCTATTCCTGCACGAAAAGAACCTCGAGGAAAAGGGACGTGAACTCAGCTAACCTGGCGCCCAGCTTGCTTTGTTGCTTTTTTGGCTGACCCCCGGAGATGGAGACTTGGGGGACAGGCAGAGGCACATCTGGAGGCCTGCGGGGCAGCAGGGAGGCTTCTGGAGCGAGAGCGCAGGGAGGAAAAGGTGCATTCTGACACACGTATTTGTCGTACGGAGGAAACTTCATACCTTCACATGTGCATTTCTTCCCAAGAGCCTTACACAGAATTAACTTCCCAGGGTCCCCTCCACCCCCACCGTGCTCTGGTTAAGTTAGTGCCCAGCTACCTGCTGTGCTGTGGGTCTGCGACATTCCCAGCAGCTCCACAAGGTGCTTTCTTGGCAGCATCTTGCTGAAATCCCAGTGCTTGGCCCGCAATTTAGTGCTGGTATGTGTGTGTATGTGTGTGTGCGTGTGTGTGTGTGTGCGTGTGTGTGTGTGTGTGTGTAAAAAAACAGGGTGCTGGGGCTGGAGTGATAGCACAGCAGGTAGGGCATTTGCCTTGCACGCGCCGACCCAGGTTCGATTCCCAGCATCCCATATGGTCCCCTGAGCACCGCCAGGAGTAATTCCTGAGTGCAGAGCCAGGAGTAACCCCTGTGCATTGCCAGGTGTGACCCAAAAAGCAAAAAAAAAAAAAAAAAGAAAAAGAAAACAGAGTGCTGGAAATGAACTGAGGGCCTTCTACATGCCAGAGACTGCTCTACCTCATAAGCTATCTCTCTAGTCCAATCTCAGTGTTTAAATTAATTTTAAATTTATATATTTTTATTTGGGGGTTACAGCAACAGTAGGGGGTTTAGGGAACCATAGACGTCTCTTGAATAGAATCCTTCTTACAGTCAAAGCGTGAGTTCCTGCCTGCTGACTCTCTCCAGGCCTCTTTTTTAGTTTTCTTTGGTGGAGTCAGCCACACTCACAGTGCTCAGGCCCACCCCGGCTCTGCGCAGGGAGCGGTCCTTGGGAGTGCTCAGAGGCCCACTGTGGTGCTGGGGACCGAATCAGCTCCGTCTACACTGCAAAGCAAACGCCGTCACCCCTGTACTATCTCTGTTCTCTTTGGAGTGGGGGGCCACGGTGCAACACCCCGCAGCCTCAGGGGTTACTCCTGGCTCTCTGCTCAGGGCACCTCATGTGGTGCTGGGGTCCCCGTTGACCCCCGTATTGTCTTTTTAAAGGAGGATTGTGAAACCTTCCTTCAGGGTGCATTTGGCAATATCCATAGATCCTGGGAGGAAGGGAATTTGGGTCATACCTGGTTGTGCCCGGAATTTACTCCTGGCTCTCTACTCCTGGCTTATGATCTGTGTGGGGGTTCGTACCATAAAGGCAAATGTCTTTTTAATTTTTTTTGGAGGGGGGGTCACACCCGGCGATGCTCAGGGGTTACTCCTGGCTCTGCTCTCAGGAATTACTCCTGGCAATGCTTGGGGGACCATATGGGATGCTGGGAATAGAACCCCGGTCGACTGTGTGCAAGGCAAACGCCCTACCCACGGTGCTATCACTCCAGCCCCAAACGATTTATCTTCTGTACTATCTCTCTGGCTTAGTGCCAGGGTTGGAACCCAAAGCCTCATTCATCCAAGTCTACTACCAAGCTACACACCTGGACCTCAGGGATTATTTTAAAGGCAGTTTTAGGTCTTGGAGAGATAGTATAAAGTAAGTCATTTGTCTTGTGTGCAGTGGATCCTGCCTGGTTGATCCCAGGAAGCACATATGGTCCCCTGGGTACCATCGGCTCACTTCTGAGCAAAGCAGAGAGTGGAAATAGCCCCCAGAACTGCCAAAGGCCACCTCTCCCCACGCCCAGGATTAATACTAAGGTAACTCCTTTACATTTTCATTTTTATTCTTTAAATTTTTTTAAAGGGCCATGGTTTATAACGTTATTGGCAGTTGAGTTTTAGACATATAAATGTTCTAGCATTAATCCACCACCAGTGTCAATTAATCGCATCCCTTCTAAGTGTTCTGGTCAGAGTTCTGCAAACATGTGCCATCTTGTAACAGCATATGAAACAGTTTCATTGCTTCCAAATCTCCCTCATGCCCCTTTGGAGAAAATCTACTCACCTCAGATTAATTTCTGGCCCTCTCGCCATTTTCCCCCTTTTCTTTTTAAAAGAAGAAGTTTGGGTTTGGGGCCACACCCAGGGGACTTACTCCTGCCCCTGCAGGCAGGCGATTTCACTCCTGGCGCTGCTGGGGGCCATATACAGGGGCCAGGGAGGGACCCCAGGGGGGCTGGGTGCAAGGCTGTTCTACCTCTCTGGTCCTCTTTCCCGTGATCTCAAAACCCTGTGTCCATGTCGCCTTGGCCCTGTGGCCGGCCCTGGCCCCGCGTTCTGAGTCTACCCCCAGTTCTGATCCCTGACCCGCTTCCCTTCCCTGCCGAGTTCAGTCCCTGGCTTGCTCATCCTTTCCCCGGGACGGGCTTCTGGCTCTCCCCGGCGCGTCTCTGGCCGCAGTGGGAGCGGTGGTCCACGCCACCCTGCAGCCTGTCCCGCGCCTCTGTCCGTGCCGGCCCGCGGCCAGGGCGCACCGGCCACGCGGCAGCAGGCGGGGGCTGCGCTGGGGGCCGCAGGTGCGCGCAGGACCGGGCTCTGGGGGCCTCGTTTCCACTTGGCCCCCAGGCTCCGGGGGTCTCTTGCGGTTTCTCTTCCCCTGCCCCCAGATCCGTTGTGGGGGCTCGTGTGGGGATAGCAGGAGAGAGAATCAGCCCCCGGCCCGGCCCTCCAAGCCAGGGTCCGGCGGACACGCCAGCGTGGACCGCTTCCCTTACGGAGACCATCTGTCCGGAGTGGACATCAGCCCGCCCACGCCCCCCGCGTGCCCCTCCTTCTCCTCGCAGGGATCCCACCGTCCCCACCCGTCACTCGCCCTCCACGCTGAGCTTTGCCAGAGGAAAGAGGCCTTCTGCTGCTTAGCCGCGGGCTTCACAGGCGGAGCTCAGGGTGGCTGCCCCGAGCCCCTCAGGCACCCATCTCACCCCCTGGTCAGAGGACCAGCAGGAGCCTCTGAGTCCCCGGGAGTGCCTGGGGGAGAGAGCGCTGGGGCCAAGTGAGAGGTCTGAGACTGGGCTCTGGAGTTACAGGCAGGTGGTGCTGGTCCTGCACCAGTCAGAAGTGTGGCTCTATCTCAGCATCCCATGGGGTCCCCCAAGCCCACCAGGAGTGATCCTTGAGCTCAGAGCTAGGAGTAAGCCCTGAGCATGGCTTGGTGCAGCTCAAAGCAGGGAGGAACAGGAGGAGGAGGAGGAGGGGGAGGGGGAGGGGGAGGGGGAGGAGGAGGAGGAGGAGGAGGAGGAGGAGGAGGAGGAGAGGGAGAGATTCCAGACCGATGTCCAAAAGTCTCGGACACAACACCCTACCGAGGTCACGAGTTGCCCCCCACGAGTGGCTCTCCGGCACAGCCATAACACCAGACTCACAGAAGCCAATCTCGTAATTATCTGGCTCTCTGCAGAAATCCAAAATCATTATATGATTCTCATAACCAGATATAGGAAGCAAAGTATTTCACAATGCATTTTCAACAATTCTGATTGTTGGGGGGAAATTTTAAACAATAATGGTGCATCTTTTCTCAAAATAATGAATGTAATCAATGTAGAAAAAAGTTAAGTAGAAATCATCTGCCTCACAGGCATTGGGAGGGGTGGGAGGGGGGTATATTGGGGTTCTTGGTGGTGAAAAATGAGTACTGGTGAAGAGAAAGGTGTTTGATCATCGTATGGCCGAGACTTAAACCTGAAAGCTTTGTAACTTTTCCCACAGTGATTCAATAAATAAATATAAGAAGAAAAAATAAATAAAATTATGAAAGAAAAAAAAAGTCTCGGACACAGAGGCGCGGAAAGCTATCGTGCTTTGTGAGAAGCCAGAGCAGGGAGGAGGCCAGCGTCTCAGCAGCCAGAGGAATCCCATCACGTTCCTCTCGTCCCCACTGTGAAGCGTCTGTGACTCTCTGTGACTCTGAGGTAATGTCTGGACAGCCATGGCGGCCTGGCCTCATCGGGACTGTGTCCTCAGGTATGGATTCCAGCACTTACCTGCGCTCCCTGCACCAGGCTCTGCTTCGAGGACCGAGCACTGGGCGGCCGCTCCCTTCCTCCACTCCCGCCACAGCCTCCGAGCTGAGCCCCCTCCCGGGGGAAAGCCTGGAAGGAACTGTCCCATCTCACACGGGACAGCCAGCGAGGGGGCTCCGCGGGCACTGGCTGTCACCCAGAGCCTCACCACCACCCAAGCCACGTTTCCCAATTGTTCTGTTTTCTGTGGTGGAGCGGGAGGAAGTGGGAAGCGGCGACCTGGAAGGGTGGTCCCCACCCCTCTACGGGAGTTCGTGGTCTGGGACACGTCTGATCCCACGGCCGTCTGGAAGGACTCAGACATGTCCCAGATTTTCAGTCTTTTCAGCCTTTCCAGCCCTGCCGCCCCAGACTCACCACCTTAAACAGTGATGACCCCCTTCTTGGAGACGTGGATCTTCTGGTGCCAAGGAACCTGAATGTGGCCCAGCACAGCCCTTCAGCCCCTGCTCGGTGTTCTGCTGGGAGACTAGGACTGGGGTTGGCATGAGAGCAGATCGAAGTGGCCGCTGCAGGGCTGTCTCCAAGGCCCCTGAGAACAGCCCATGCCAGCCAAAGGCTGCCCACAGTCACTGCGTGCCGAGCTCAGGTCGTCGCCTCCCAGTCACTGTGGCGGGCCCTGCTGCTGGACGCTATGGGCTGTGCTCCTTCCGCCGTGGTGCCGACAGGCCTGCTGGGCTCCTGCGTGCCCTTAGCTGAGGCCCTGCGTCCTGCCTGCAGTGCTTGTCCAGGATTGCGGCGAGGCTCACACACGCTTCCTGAGAGTGGCACCGAGGCTTCAGGGATGGCGCTGACCAGCCGTCACGCCTCTCTCGTGACACACTTCCCTGGTTATACACGGTGTGGCAGGGGCGCTCGTGGCACCAGGAATGCCCTGTGAGCAGGTCACTGGGCTCAAACTGCAGATCTGAGGGTCGCTCCTGGTGCAACTTGACAAATGCAGCGGGGCCAGGTCTGGGGACTACTGCATGCAGAGCATGTGCTCCAGGCCCTTCTAGCCCCAAAGAGAGGGTCAGAAAGTAGGGAAGCTGAACAAGTCCGGGTTCGGGTGGGTCGGCTCCCACTCCCAACTGTTTCTGAATATACAATGCGCTGGGACTGACACGAGGCTCCTTGCAAGCCTGGTGCAGCCCAACCCTGCTCCTGGGAGATTCGGACTCGCACGGGAGCCCTCCGCTCCGTCCTGAGGGCTAAGCTGCTTTTCACGCTGACACCCTCCAGACCTGTGGCCTCAGAGTCGGCTCCCGTGCCTGCTTGTGAACTGAAGACTAGAAGAACCAGCAAAGGGACCAGCACCTCACTCACTGCCCGCTCCTGCTCCTCTCCGAGCCCCCAGTTTTGTACAGGCTGACCCCCCTCCCCACGAGAGATTGGGTTCCAAAGCTCCAGCCTTTTCAGCATAAGAGGGAGGGTTTCCTGGGATTTTTTCCCCCCACTCTGATCAAATGGTTCCCTAGGCTTCTTGCTTGCAAGGTTAGAGGAGACAGTGCAGAACCGCTGGGGTCAAATATTCGCTCCCTACAGTTGAAAGCAATAGTACCTATAACAGATTGATGGCTGGGTTTGGGTTTTTTTGTCCCTAGAGGAAAAATACCTATTCATAGAAGTTCCTTGACTGTTTTTGTTTCAAATTGCCTTGATAGCACATTGTTTCAGAAGTTGGGCAAGTCGAGGCAGAGTCGAGGAATTCAGATAGTCAGATAAAGAAAACAACCTCCCCACTCATCCTCCACCCCCAGTTCACCCAGTTAATTGTTTTTATGTCTCCACATTGCATTTGAGGAGATTCTCACCAGTAAGCTGGTGAAACTAGGAGAAAATCAGATGGGAGGTTGCCTTTGTCATCCAACACCCACAAAATCAGAAAGATTCTCACTCGGGAGTGATTCATGCTGAAGCTATGCTTGTGGGGCAAGGGCTCGCCCGCAGAGTAGCAAGGAGCAGGTGTTTGAGGATTCTAGGCCGCTGTCAAGTAGGCTCAGGGGCTCCCGTAGGGCCGCTCCGGCCTTGGCCAGCCCCACAGCCTCTTGCTCAGACACACACATTCGGTGCCTGAGGTTCACAGTGCTGGCCTTGCAGGGGGAGAATCTCAAGGTTCAACCGTTACAGCTGCAGAAATTATAAGCCGGCAGCTCGATGACATCACCTCTAATTGCAATTCCTCTCTCTGCTCCATCATGAGGAAGCAGTGCTCCTTCCTCCTCACTCCCCGCCAGCTCCCCTGGCAGCCCTCACCTCCTGAAGGGCAATCTGCTCCTGTCTTCTCCCCGGAAGGTTCTGCACGCTGGTCTCTTTCCAAGACGAGACGTTCTCTGCTATGAGGCATTGATCAAGTCCTGACGGGCACAGACAGAAACCTGTGTGCTGGAAGCTGGGTTCTTTCCCTCCCCAAGAGGTGCGGCCTTGGCAGAGCCGTCTGGGATGTGACCTTGCTTCTCCTCCAAGCTCCCCCAGAACACTGAGCTTCCGGCTAGGGGAGCTGGACACTAAAGACCAACACCCACTCCTGGCCTCGGTCCCTCCCTGCCTTCCAGATGATGGCGCAGCTTCTGGCTGGGGACCCCTGGCCCTCCCATAGCCCTTTGATTTGCCATCAGAGCCTCTCCTTCTTTACAATCTCCCAGAGCAGACAAGGGGTTTCTCCCTGCCTGGCACATGAGGGTGTTTTCTCTTTTAAAAAAAATCATGTTTACTTCATGATTTGCAGAGTTATTCATAATATAGTTGTTTCAGTACAATGTTATTCAGAATAACATTGTTTCAGGCATACAATGTTACAGCAGCAATTCCATCACCAGTGTGACTTTCCCTGCACCAACACCCCTGTCACCAACCCTGTGGGCTACCCCCTTAACAGGCACAAAATAAATTTATTTCATATTTCTTGCTCCAAGAAAACTGAGAGGAATGAATGGCAAATGCAATTATCAGAAAATAAATCAATAAAGTCAATTTGTGATGACTGCTATATGATTTTAATCTATTTAATAAAGAAATTAAAATTATTTAATACAATACAGTATAACGCTTACTCTCATTTATATAGATAAGTTTTGAATTCCAGTATCTAAAATATATTGCATTATTTTTTATTTTGTTCTTGGGTCTCATTATAGTAAAAATCCTGTCTTCCTGGGCTAGAAACAGACCACAGACCAATGCAACAGCGTTGAATATTCTGTCACAGACTCCCAAATATATGACCACTTAATCTTTGACAAAGGAGCAAGAAATGTGAAGTGGAACAAGGAAAGCCTTTTCAACAAGTGGTGCTGGGAAAACTGGATAACTACCTGCAAAAAACAAAAATGAACTCTGACCTCTATCTAATGCCAGGCACAAAAGTTAGATCAAAGTGAATTAAAAACCTCAATATCAGACATGAATCCATAAGGCACATAGAGGAAAATGTAGGCAGAATTCTCCACAACATTGAAGCTAAAAGCATCTTTAAGGATGAAACAGCATTGACCATGCAAGTGGAAGCAAACACAAACAAATGGGACTACATCAAACTAAGAAGCTTCTGCACTTCAAAAGAAACAGTGACCAAAATACAGAAAGAGCCCACGGAATAGGAAAGAATATTTACCCAATACCCATCTGATAAGGGATTAATACCCAGGATATACAAGACACTAGCAGAATTGTACAAGAAAAAAACCTCCAACCCCATCAAAAAATGGGGAGAAGAAATGAACAGAAGTTTCCTCAAAAAAAGAAATACAAATGGCCAAAAGGCACATGAAAAAGTGCTCCACATCGCTAATCATCAGGCAGATGCAAATCAAAACAACAATGAGATATCATCTCACACCACAGAGACTGACACACATTTAAAGGAACAAAAGCAACCAGTGCTGACGTGGATGTGGGAAAAAAGGGACACTCTTTCACTGTTGGTGGGAATGCCCACTAGTTCAGCCTTTCTGGAAAACAATATGAACAGTCCTTCAAAAACTAGAAATTGAGCTTCCATATGACCCTGCAATACCACTTCTGGGAACATATCCCAAGGATTAAAAAAAAAAACAGTAGAAATGACATCTGTACCTATATGTTCATTGCAGCACTGTTCACAATAGCCAAAATCTGGAAACAACCCGAGTGCCCTACAACAGAAAAACAGTTAAAGAAATTTTGGTCCATCTACACAATGGAATACTATGCAGCTGATAGGAGAGATGAAGTCATGAACTTTGCTTATAAATGGATAGACATGAGAGTATCATGCTAAGTGAAATGAGTCAGAAAGAGAGGGACAGATATAGAAGGACTGCATTCATTTTTGGAGTATAAAATAACATAACATGAGGCTGACACCTAAGGATAGTAGATACACGGGACAGGTAGATTGCTCCATAGCTGGAAGCCTGCCTCACGAGCAAAGGGGAGAAGGCAGCTGGAATAGAGAACGGATCGCTAAGAAAAAGATGGCTGGAGGAATTGGTAGCGAGATGTGTACAGAAAGTGGATAAAGGACCAAACATGATAACCTCTCAGTGTCTGTATTGCAAACCATAATGCCCCAAAGTAGAGAGAGATTATGGGGAATATTGTCTGCCATGGAGGCAGGGGGAGGGTTGGAAAGGGGGTGGGTAGCCAGGGATATTGGTGGTGGGGAATGTGCACTGGTGGAGGGATGGGTGTTGGATCATTGTGTGATTGTAACCCAAACATGAAAGCTTGTAACTATCTCATGGTGATTCAATAAAATTTTTTAAAAAATCCTGTCTTCTCTGTCATCATTCAAGTTAGTGTTTAAAAACCATTTTTGTATATATATTTTAGAGCTTTCATGAAATAGGCAAAGTCTACAGTTGTAAAATTTAGTAAGACTGAAAAGAATTAAGAAAATTTAAAGTGGTGGGAGCAATAGTAGGTGGGTAGGGCGCTTACCTTGCATGTGGCCAGCCAGACTTTATCTTTGACACCCCAAATGACCCTCCAAGCCCTACCAGGAGTGATCCCTGAGCACAGAGCCAGGAGTCATTTCTGAGCACTGCCAGGTGTGGCCCCAAAACAAACAAATGAAAAAGAAAAGAAAATTAAAAGGAGTATCTGGATAGAAATTTAAAAGTACAAAGTGTTTTATCTTAGAAAGAGAGTATCGAAAAGACTAGAAATCCACTGTAAGTGAAATGTGAATCTATTATTGAAAATGAATAAATCCCTTAGCAAGCAGGGGTAAACGTAACTTCCTTAATCTGGTAGAGAGCACCCGTAAGCGCCTCGGGTGAGTCTGTTCTGGGGCTTCCCATGTGTCAGAGAAGCTCCTTTGACACTTCTTAGAGAATTGGTTTCAACGACGATGTTCCTGGCCCTGAAGCTGTGTGCCGTGCCTTCAGATCTGAGCAGTCCCCTCGCGGGTAGGGACTCTTGGTGAGCAGCTGAGCCTTACTGTACCCCTCCACTTCCTCTAGCTCAGAGTCTCATTTAAGATAGGTAAAGGTAAAAGGTAAAGGCCCTCCCGTTGATCGTCGATTTGCTCGAGCGGGCCCAGTAACGTCTCCATTGGAGACTTTGTTGTTACTGTGTCTGGCATATCCAATACTCTCGGTAGCTTGCCGGGCTCTCCGAGAGGGGCGGAGGAATCGAACTCGGGTCGGCCATGTTGGCCGCTTGCAAGGCGAACGCCCTACCCGCTGTGCTATCTCTGTCGCAAATCTGACGGGCTCTCCTATGTCTGCAAGTTGCTTTATTGATCTTATGCTCTCAATATTCTGTCTCTGGAGTTTTCCATTTTGAGTACGTGTCTTGCAGTTCTCTTGGAGTTGGATCTATTTTTACTGGGACCCTTCGGGCCTCTTGGATCTCGGTGCCTGTATAAACCTCAAGTCTAGTAAATTCTTGTCAATGGTTTCTCCAGATATTGTTCTTTCATCTATCTAATTTGGCTTTCTGTTCCTGAGGGACTCTGGTGCTTCTTTTTTTAAAAAAAAAAATATTTATTTATTTTGAATACCCATCCCCTCCACCAGTGACCATTTCCCACCACCACGGATCCCAGTATCCCGCCCACCCCCCATCCCCCCATCCCACCCTGCCTCTGTGGCAGGGCATTCCCTTTTGTTCTCTCTCTCCTATTGGGTGTTGTCATTTATAAAAGAGTTAAGCCTGATTTTCAGGGAGAAGCGTTGGATGATTTACTTTCCATTGATCACTTTGTATATAAGGAGATGTCAAGCGGCTGCACGATTTGGAATAAAATTCCTGGTTCCCGCATGCCCGAGCTATGCTTGTAGAGACTCATGGTCACCAGGGTTCCATCTGGAGAAGGCAGGATGCAGCACCTACCCCATCTGGGACTTCCCGATGATCTCAGCTCTGTTTGGGACCTGGAGCATTCTCTGGGAGCTGTGCCCCCCCCCCCCCCCACGGCCTTTCTTCTCTGCTGCTGTGTGCTGTAAAGATGGCACTGGGGGGTGGGTTGTGGGCATGGCTTCCGGAATCAGAGGTTACCTGGGAGCCACGGTAGTCCTGGCAGTTTGGAGTAAAAGTCCTGGTTCCCGCATGCCCGAGCTATGCTTGTAGAGACTCATGGTCACCTGGGTTCCATCTGGAGAAGGCGTCTGGTGCTTCTTTAGTGAATCCCTTACTTCTCTGGAACGCTCATTTTTTTTCAGACTATTTTTTCACCTTCTGTTATTTCCTAGTGGTATCTTTCATCTCATCTAGGCCCTCCTTGATTTTTGTTCAGCTGCTGTTCATCTGCCGTTCAGAGCTTTGGTTGAGTGTTTTAAGACATCTGCCATGTTCTTCGTTTCCGCTTGTAGTTTCCTCATTGCAGCACTCACCCTTTCTTCTGCACTGCTGGCTTTGCTGACCACCTGTGCTATTGTTTCTCTGATCACATTAAACATCCTCCCAATGGAGTCACTAAAATCCTGTATGAGGATTTACTGAGCTGCTTGGTCTTGTGCTCTTATTTTTGGTCACTGAGCTTGACAAACTTCTGTGTGTTTTCCCTTTTGGCTTTGCCGTCTTCCTGTGGTGTGTGGAACTAGGGGCTACAGTGCAGGCATGTTGGCAGCCTTGTGCCTCAGGAGTTGTGATCTGAGTGTCTCACTAGGGCAGAATCTGAGTGTGGGAGCTGCAAGACATACTGTAAGGGGGAAATTCACCTGCCTCAGTTCCAGAAAGGCCACAGAGTTGTTAGCCGTGTTATCGACCTACCTGGTATGTTTTGGCGTGTGTGGAATCCAGGGTTGTAGAGCTGGGGGCCTTAATATGGCAGAAGTTTGGGTGTAGGGAATGCCCTGGGGTTTTTCCTGACCTGCTTTTTTCATGTTTTCTATCTTTGACCTCTCTTTTCACAATACAAAGACAATGGCAGAGCAGATCACATGTTTTTAAAATGTTCACAAGGAATCATTAAAAGAATAACTATAGTTAAAATTATGAAGTGGCATAATATGGTCCCATCCTTGACTGCAAACTGGCGGCCAGGAGCACACCAGTCTGCAGGTGCCTACCCTCCAGAGCGTGCCATTACTCTCCAGTTATGATGCACACTTTCTCTGCCTTTCTCACCCCCCATTCTCCCTAAAAGTAGTAACTTCCTTCCTCAAAGAAACTATTCTACCACCCACCCAAGAAGAGCCAGTTGATTGATGCTGACTATCAGTCTTGTCCATCCTTCTTCAAACCATATTGTCATGGAGTATTTGTGCTTCTTCCAGGATCTCTCTCAGATAGGCCAGTATCTTCTGACTGGTGCCTCTCCTAATTACACTGCAACTTGACAGGGGGTCTTGGGTCTAAATCTTGCCACAAGACTTCTTGGACACACCTAATTTTTACAACCAATGTTTGGATAGGAGCGTCAATTTTTAAACTTTTTACAGTGGTACTCAGAGACTACTCCCAGCTAAGGTCTCAGAGGTCAGTGCTCAGAGGTTAGTGCCTGGCAGTGCTTTGGGAGTGTGTGAGGCAGAGACTCCTGTATACACGGCATACAGCTTTGGTCTTCCGAGTTCATGCCCTGCTTTAAGAAATATAATGACAAACTTAGTCCTATACTAAGTTCCTCCCCTACAGGGAGTTTCTTTATTTTCTACTTACTTTCCAATAAGATTGTCTATTTTCTAAAAAAAGAAGAAGTAATACAATGACAGATGCGAGAGAACAGTGAGGGGTGAAGGATCTGGAAACCACCTTATACGAGGAATAATTGGAGAGTACCTTGAAATCAGCTTCACTAAAGAGGTGAAGGACCTTTACAAAGAGAACTACAAAACACTACTTCAGGAAATAAAAGAGGACATGGGGAAATGGAGACGCAATCTCTGCTAATGGATCAGAAGGATTAACATCGTCAAGATGGCAATACTCCCCAAAGTATTGTGCAGATCCAATGCGGTCCCTATAAGGATATCCAGGACATTTTTCAAAGAAACAGACAAAATACTCCTGAAATTTGTGTGGAACAATAAACCCCCATGAATAGCTAAAGCAATCCTTAGGAAAAAGAAGCTGGGAGGCATCACTTTCCCTAACTTGGAACTGTACTACAAAAGCAATAGTAATTAAAACAGCATGGTCTTGTGTGGATAACATCGGTGTGTCCTTTCTCCCCCACCACAGGAGCTTATGTTTATTGAGTTACACTTATCACAGTGCTCCCAAGGCACTCCTATTCCTCTGTGTTTATATTTAAGTTCTTTGTGCTCTGCTTTCCTTACCTGTTAATCACGATATCCCCAAATCAGATCCAGTGACTTGCAAAGTCAGATTCTTCTGAGGACTCTGGATTTTGTACATGCAAGTGAAATATGCTTTTGTCTTTCTTTGTCTTTCCTTTATGCCCTTTGCATAATTTACTTTTTTTTTTTTGCTTTTTGGGTCATACCCAGCAATGTTCAGGGGTTACTTCTGGATTTGCACTCAGGAATTACTGCTGGCAGTGCTTGAGGGATGCTGGGAATTGTGGGTCGGCCACAAGCAAGGCAAACGCCCTACCTGCTGTACTATTTATTGCTCCAGCCCCATAATATATATATATATATATATATATATATATATATGTTGCAACAGTTCACGGGAGCTGTTAAAAGTGTTCCTACAATAGCACAGTCCTCCCGTTGTTCATCGATTTGCTCGAGCGGACCCAGTAACGTCTCCATCGTGAGACTTGTTACTGTGTTTGGCATATCGAATATGTCATAGGGAGCTTGCCAGGCTCTGCTGTGCGGGCGAGATACTCTCGGTAGCTTGCCGGGCTCCCCGAGAGGGGTGGAGGAATCGAACTCGGGTTAGCCACGTTGACTGCATGCAAAGCAAACACCCTACCCGCTGTGCTATATATATATATATATATATGTATATATATATGTATATACAAACATATATATATGTAGCACTGTAGCACTGTCCTCCCGTTGTTCATCAATTTGCTTAAGCAGGCCAAGTAATGTCTCCATCATGAGACTTGTTACTGTGTTTGGCATATTGAATACGTCACGGGTAGCTTGCCAGGCTTTGCCAGTGGACGGAATACTCTCAGTACCTTGCCAGGCTCTCCGAGAGGGACAGAAAAATCGAACCCGGGTTGGCCGCATGCAAGGCGAATGCCCTACCCGCTGTGCTATTGCTCCAGCCCCATACTTTATATATATATATATATATATATATATATATATATACTGCTATTATATATAGGAATACTGCTATTTATTCAGCCATTGATTAAGCTTATTGAATTGGGCATGAACTCCACATTACTTTTTTTAAATTCTGAATGTTAATATTATTTTATTATTTTTTTCTGTATAGTTTACTTTAGAGCAATGTCCTTTTTGTATAGACACAGGAAGACAGTTGATGCTATGCTTTTGGAACTTGGGAGTTAATTGATTTCAAATGTTATTTACTCCTGGGCATCTGTCATATCTAAGACTTAAAAGTCCCAAAAGGAGGGTCCCGACAAAGGACCTGGATGAACCCAGGGCAAGGTGTAAGCTGCCTTGGCATCGAAAAGGGACAGGCAAAGCACCATAAAACATATAATAAGTTAAGAGCATGGCCATGGACAAACTCTTTCATGACCCCCAAAGAAGTAACTGAATAAGGACCCTCCTGGGGTTAGGAAAGACTAGCCCGGTCTGAGGACTGTGGTCTGGGATGTCTAACAGATGTCCCCTGGAAAGCCACCCTTTACGCTTAACATATCTCTTATGGTGTCCATGCAAAATGAGTAGAAATATTATTAAGAAGTAAATTTAAGGTGACTGTTTAAATGGATATGAACTAGATGGAATTCCACCCTTGAGCGGAACTCCTAGCAGATTTTGTCCTAGAAGAAGCTTCTGCATCTCAAAAGAATTGGGGACCAAGATACAGACACAGCCCAGGAAGTGGAAAACTTTATTTACCCAAAACCCATCAGGTGGGCTAGAGCAGTAGTACAGCAAGTAGGCATTTGCCTTGCACACGGCCAACCTGGGTTTGATCCCCAGCATCCATATGGTCCCCTAAGCACTGTCAGGAGTAATTCCTGAGTGCAAATCCAGGAGTAACCCCTGAGCATTGCCAAGTATGACCCAAAAAGCCAAAAAACAAAACAAAACAAAAAACAACAACCAAAACCCATCAAATAAGGGTAACCCCTTACATACATACATTATATATATGTATATATGTATATGTATATATATATATCCAACATAATGCACTGGTAGAACTTTATAATAAAAAAATTATAAACCCTTAAAAACATGGGGAGAAGAAATGAACAGAGACTTTCTCAAAGTAGAAATCACTGTCATCCCGTTGTTCATCGATTTACTCGAGCAGGCACTTTGCCTGTCCATTCGTCCCAGCCCTGAGATTTTAGCAGCCTCTCCTTACTTGTCTTTCCCAACGCTGCCATATTGGAGGCTCTTTCAGGGTCAGGGGAATGAGGCTCGTTATTGCTACTGTTTCTGGCAAACTGAATATGCCACGGGTAGCTTGCCAGGCTCTGCCATGAGGGAAAATAGAAATACAAATGGACAAAAGGAACATGAAAAAAATGCTCTACATCACTAATCATCAGGGAGATGCAAATCAAAACAACAATGATATATATCTCACACCACAGAAATGGAACGCATCAAAAAGAACAAGAGCAACCAGTGCTGGCGCAGATGTGAATGAGAGTGCCAACTGGTCCAGTCTTTTTGGAAAACAAAAAACTAGAAACTGGGCTTCCATATGACCCAGCAATACCCCTTCTGGGAATATATCTCCAGGCTGCAAAAACACACAGCAGAAATGACACCCGCACTTGTATGTTCATTGCAGCACTGTTCACAATAGATAGAATCCAGAAACAGCCTGAGTGTCCAAGACGACTGGTTAAAGAAACCTTGGTACATCTACATAATGGAATACTATGCAGCTGTTAGGGAAGATGAAGTCATGAAAGTTGCTTGTAAGTGGATAGACATGGAGAGTTTCATGCTGGGTGAAATAAGTCAGGAGGAGAGAAACAGAGATAGAATGACTGCACTCATTTGTGGGATATAAAAAAATAAACATAGTATGAGACTAAAATCCAAGGACAGTAGAAACAAGGGCCAGGAGGATTGGTCCATGGTTGGAAGTCTGTCTCAAGAGCTGGGGGAGAGGGCAATTGGGAGAGAAGAGACCATTATGACAGTGGTGGTTGGATCCTTCTGGATGGCACATGTGTGCTGAAAGGGGTAAAGGACCAGGCCTCTCAGTATCTGTATTGCGAACCATAATGCCCAGCAATAGAGAGAGAGAGAAACAAAGAAAGGTGCCTGCCATAGAGGCAGGTTGGGGTGCGGGGACGCAGGAGGGAGACAGGACATTGGTCGTGGGGAATGTGCACTGGTGGAGGGATGGGTGTTGGGACATTGTATGACTGAAACCTGACCATGAAAGCTTTGTAACTGTATCTCACGACGATTCAATTAAAAAAAATTGTTTTAAAGAAAATGATTGGAGAAACTGAGGCACACAAGCTAGTGAAGATACTATGTGGGGAAGGGTCACAGCCAGAACAGAGACTTCAAGAGGAAGGCTCCTTCCAGGAGAGCAGAATAAGATGGAAAAGACTCATTTTCTGCTTTCAGTCTAACACAAAGATCTTCCTTCCACTAACCCACTTACACTGAAGTGCTGCAGACGGTTCTAGAAAGGGCTAAGTGCCTCTTTCTCTAAACGGTTCCAGCTGAGATGTTCTAGGCAGGGCTTCTTTGCTGGGCGAGGGCCGACCACTGACTTCACAGCCGCAGTATCTGTGAAGAAGGGGGGGAGGGTGAAGGGCCCGGAAGCGGCCGGAGCCTCTGTCTGCCACTCCAGGAGCGCCCGCTCTCTCCTCATTACTTTTCTTTGAAATGCTGACCTGCTCTCAAGGAATGTAAAATATTCCTGTCTGTAGGATGGCAGTTTCCCGGCTTTCAATCTCAAACTTCAAAGCTGCTTTGGGAAGAAAAGGTGGCTTTGCAGCTTTAAAGATTTCTGACAACTGCTTGGGTCTTAAACTTTGGGAATTTGCCTTTGAAACATCATCGACCTACAGACCAATGTACCAGTGCCCTTGGCAGTTCCTCTGGCCTGAAGATGCCTATTTAAGTCCCCTTTGTGCTTCCAGGCAGGCTGAGCCCCACCACCACAGCCGCTGGTTTTATTAGGTGAGACTGGACTCAGCGTAGGGCGTGTTTGAGGGGTGGGTCACGTCCAGAGTGGCGAGGCATGCCCTGGAGACCCAGCACCCACACACGCCGGGCATGTGCTCTGCCCCGTGAGTTACCCCCACCCCGCCTGGAGCTGCCATTTTAATTCTCAGAGACCTCGTGCCTCGGGTCCAGCTGGCCTGTGGTGTGGAGCGAGAGTGAGCAGAGGTTAAGGGATGACTTTCTATCTTGCTTTCCTGCCTTCAGTGCTAGGACCGAACCCAGGAGTCTTTCACATTCGTGAATATGAAGCCTTTGCTGCGCCTGAGCGACGTCCCCTGCCTGTTTTTATGTCATTATTGACAAAAGCAGGGGCTGTGGTTTGAGCCACCATTGTCTACCCCATTCTGAGAGTTTTCCTGGATGTTCCCCAACAGCTTCCCTGCACCTGGACAAAAGCCCCTTCCTGTGATGCTTCCGAAGTCTGAAACATGGAAACACATTTCCTCAGGCACCGGCTTACCTGCAGACTGACCCCTGTTTCTCCCCAGCCTGCCAGGAGAATCAGTGTAGAGGGCAGGGCACTGGCTTGCACGCGGTCAGCCCAGTGTATCCCTAGAAAACCACAGTAGGCAGGAAACATGCTTTGCATGTAGATGGGTTAGGGTCGACCCCCAGCACTGCCTGGGTTTCCAGCCCAGAAAAACCCGAGAGACCCTTGAGCATAGAGCAGAGGGACCAAGAACTTCCTGGTGTGACTCAAACACGAAACAAAAAACCCCAAAGACTAGCTGAAAATAAGTAAGATACATTTGTGCAGATTCAGGTTTCCTAGTGTTCATAGTAACGCTCAGATCCCAGGAGAAAGATTTTTGGACACTGAGTTAGATGGGAGGGACAAGTTGGTCGGACACAGGTCAGTCTAAGGGAAGCCATGAATCCACAGGTCAGCGACATGCCTCCGCTCTCTCGAATGGTCAGAGACACACAAACCCGCCCCCTCCACTTCACCCCTGCAATCTGAGCATCCTGGAAGTCCCCCTGCAAAGCTGCCTCGCCCAGCCCGTTGATCCCTGGAAAGGTTGTTCTAAGAAACCTTGCCACCAGCACCACTCCAATCCACTTCCAGCGCCGAAGCCTGCAGTCTGCGGGCACTGACCCAGTGCCACCTGGAATCTTCTGGTGTGTGTGTTTCACCAGAAAATTAGAGGCAGGCTGGTTTCGTCCCTGTAGTATTAGCAAGCACCTGTTGGAGAAGCATGCCCATCTGACATTTGCAGGGGTGAGATGGGGGAGATGGTTTGGACCACACCTGGTGGTGCTCGGTCGCATTGAACCTGATTTCGCATCCAGGGATCATTCCTGATTGGCTCCAGGCTCAAATTCCCATTGGACAAGGCAAATGCCTTTACCACACACCAACCACAGATTCGAATTTAAAAGAGAAAAAACCAAGCTGGTAGCTTCATTCTCCCAATCCTTCATTCTCCCAGGCTGCAAAGCACGTTCCAGAGAGGTCCTTTCCCAGAACATGAACTGGGGGTCCTGAAGAATATTACTCTGACCTGACCACCTTTCTCCTGGACACTCGCATCATCGTCTGCAAGGTGGCCTGCATCTAAAGCACTGTCCACACTTCCCCAGCAGCCAGGCGCTGACCACATGACTTGGCAGAGTCCAGCAGACTCCCCAGCTCTGGCTGGTTGTCTGAGGGGCTTGCACACTGAAGCTCAATGTGGAGAGGAGGCGCATGCAGTCAGCCTTGTAGGGGACGTTGCCTCTGTCCTGTGCATAAGGCTACATCCAACGCCAGGACCCCATAGCCCCTGCGCCAGACCTCTCAAAATTCAATGCTCTGGCCAACAGTCCTGGACAGTTCTGGATATTCACGCCAGGAGTGATTTTCAAAAAGTTTACAATACCTCACATAGGCCTGGCGGCTTATTCTCCATGGACCATAGCACAGGGCTGTGCTTTTCTGAAAAGGGAAATAATCCAGCAAATTGGTCTGTAACAATTGGTCTGTGATTGTCAACGGTAGGTTAATGTTCTAAGAGAGCCGTATTCAAATTTCTAATCAAGGGACCATTGTTACTGATTGTAATTATTCCCTCTCTGCTCATCTCCCTCTGAAATATGCCTCTTACAAGGGCAGAACATAGTGATGAGAGGAATGGATTGTTTAGGAAACTTCATCCCACTTATTATCACATTATTGCAACCACTGCCGGTGGGCATGAGACTAACTTTACACTAACACTAACACTACAAGGCCTGTGCACGGTAGTTTGCTTACTCGTTGGTGTGGAACCTGAAGAACTTTCCAGGAAATTTAGTCTTGATTTTAGCAGTAGGTGCTGACCACAGGCAGTAATCATGGTAGAGAGGACACCTGTGGTGCTGGGAGGGTTCGGAAGTCCTGAGGGACAGAGACAGCACTTGGCAGGAATCAACTGCTCCTGCCAGGAGATTCATTTCAGTGAATTTTCATTTTATGATGCAGCCTGTGAAACTTATTATAGAGAAGATCATACAGAAAGCTAGATATAATATAATAATATAATATAACAATAAGGGCACTCTTATTTCCCTTACATTCCAATCACTGTCCACCATACATTTGGAAACGGACTCCAAACATCCTACCATTTCTTCTATAAATAATTTTCATGAATCTTTAAAAAGACATTGTAAAGTCTTTTGGGGATATGGTTGGCAGGCCTTGCATGTGATCCCTAATATTCTATGGCCCCTGGAGCATTGCTAGGAGTGCCTCTGAACCCCTGAATAGGGGTGGGTGTTCCCCTCCTTCAAAATTTTCTTTTCGGGGCTGGAGCGATAGCAGTGGGTAGGGCATTTGCCTTGCACGTGTCTGACCCAGGTTCAATTCCCAGCATCCCATATGGTCCCCTGAGCATCACCAGGAGTAATTCCTGAGCACAGAGCCAGGAGTAACCCCTGAGCATCACTAGGTGCGACCCAAAAAGAAAAAAAAATTTCCACAGTAACCTAATATCATTATTTTAGAGTATGATCATTATTCTATCAATATTATACCAATTATATCTTATTATAGCAGTATTTGTTACCATTATAAGTCAGTGCTCGATCTTTCAATTGTTTAAAGTCATGATTTTTGGGGAAGACTGAATCAGGATCCAATTAAAATTATTATGTTGAAATGGAGATGTATCTTCAAGTTTAGGTACAGTTTTCCCCTACCATTTCTCATGTGCGTATGTGTGTGTATGTTATCTCTCTTTGATTACTGGTTGCAGCAGTGCTCAGGGCTCCTGGCTCTGGTCTCAGGAATCACCCCTGGTGGTGCTCAGGGGACCAAATGGGATGCTGGGGATCCAACCTGGGTCGGCCTCATTGAAGGCAGCACCTTACCTGCTGTATTATCTCTCCGCTCCCTGGTCGCAACTTTTCCTTATAATGTGGGGAGCTATTTATGTCATAGCTCAGACCCACTTTGCACTGGAGGTTTTGGATGTTTGTATTTCTACCCTGTCTTCTTCACTTGTCAACTGTGATACTTCTATTGAAAGAAATTGCTCTCCCCTCCCGGTCCCACCCCACACAATCGTTATTTGGTGTCTCAGTGGCATATGTCAGACAAGAAGGGCAACATGAGCTCTTGCTTCCTTCTCTTAATTTATCCGCTTGTCAAACAAGGAGTTGGTCTCTAGAAGCCCCTCACAGAGAGCAGCTTGGGCCACGGGGCGGTGGGGGGGCGGTTTGGGAGGGGGTGTTGTTTCATGGACTTCACTGAATGTTGTGTGTTTCTTCCTGTTGCCCTTCCTGAGGGTCCCTAATTGTCCAGCAGCGGCATCAACTCCGGAATTCTTTTGATGCACAATCCCCACTGTCTTGTGGGCCAGGATGCTCAGGTTTATTTCTATTTATCCTACCCACATCTGGCACCGGCCACTTCCCCTAGAGGCCCTCTGAATAGAAAAGAACTGAAGTTATTATGGACCACGCATGGATCACAGAATCAAAACGCCAGTCAGCAGTTGTCGAGAGGTTTAATCTCCACTTTCGAGAGAAATTGATCAAACATTCATGAAATTCATATGGAACATTAAGCCCCCATGAATAGCTAAAGCAGTTCTTGGTGGGGAGAGATGGGAGGCAACACCTTCCCCAAATTCAAACTGTACTACAAAGAGGTGACATCAAAACAGCATGACAGAATCTGTGGCACAGCTACACAATGGAATACCAGGCAGCTGTTAGGAAAGATGAAGTCATGAAATTTGCCTATAGATGGGTGGACATGGAAGGCATCATGCTGAGTGAAATGAGTCAGAGCGAGAGGGACAGACATAGGATGAGTGTATTCACTTGTGGAATATGAAATATATATATAGTAGAAGACTAATGGCCAGGGAAAACAGGGGTTAGGAGGACTAGTCAATGGTTGGAACTAACCACAGGTGTGTGGGTTAGGGGCAGGTAAGATAGAGAAGAGACCAGTAAGACCAAAACAGCTGGGAGTGATCACGCTGGACAAGATCTGAGGGTTAAAAGTAGGCAAAGGGATATATCTCATAGTCATTCAGTATCTATATTGTAAACCACAATGCCCAAAAGGAGGGAGGGAGGGAGGGAGAGAGGGAGGGACGGAGGGAGGGAGGGAGGGAGGGAGGGAGGGATAGAGAAAAGAAAAGTGCCTGCCTCTATGGCGGGGGAGGTGGGGGTGATGGGAGGGAACCTGGGGACACTGGTGCTGGGGAATGTACACTAGTGGAGGGATGGTGTTGGAACACTGTATGACTGAAACCCAATCATGAACAGCTTTCTAAGAGTCTATTCTTCTTTGCATTTCGTTTGGGGCCCGCAGCTGGCTTGGCATCCAGGGATCGCTCCTCATGACTTGGGGACCAGGTTGGCACTTGGCCATGCGCAAGGTTGCTCGGGCACAGAGATGGAAATGGAAAAGCACGAGAGTGAAGCAGAACACAGCACTCTGGCCTTCCCACAGGTACACAAGGAACATTTTCTGTATGTTGTTAGATGATGCTCCTGCCTTGAGTGTCCAGTGACTGACCCCAGGGCTCCATGGACATGCGTAGGTTCAAGCTCCTTGGGCGTAGCCCCAGGGAACGGCACGTCCCCAACGCCTCCTCTTCAGTGTGAAGAGGATGTCCACCTGCCCCCATATCCTGTCACCTGGTTACCACAGCATGCCCCCGGCTAAGGAGCATGGGGTGAAGAGAGAGGCAGCTTCCCTCTCCTGGACCCTGGCATTTAACAGGCTGCAGAATCCAGGAAGGAACTGCGGCGTCTGTGAGGAAGGGGACTGTAAGGTGAGAAGGAAGCACGTGGCCAGGAAGTCTAACCTACTTTAGATCTTCCCGAGAAAGTGACATTTAATCTGAGACCTGAAGAAGGAGAGGAGGTGAGCTAAGAAAAGAATAGCAAATAATATTTTAGGGAGAGAGAACCGCACGAGGCTGGATGCGGGAGTGAGGCCCCGTGGAGAGAAGGAGTCAGCGGCACACATGGCTCCTTGCCACAGAAAGATGGTGCACTCGGGGCTGGGCCTAGAGCAGCACCACGAACCAGCGGGCATCCAGTAGGGGCACACGTGATGGAGACGGGGCCTGCTTCGTGGGCTGGCACCGGTCACACACGAAAGGATGATGGTGGAAAGTAGGTAAAGGGACACACATGATCACTACACAGTGCCTGTATGCAAACCATGAGGAACAAAGCAGGGGGGTCCTGCCATAGAGGCAGGAGGCGTAGAAGGAGAAAGAAGGGGAACGGGTGGTGGGAAACTGATGATGAGAAAAGTGTTGGAACACTGTAGGGCCAAAACCCTATCAGGGAAAACTTTTAATTGTGTATCTCATGGTAATTTAATTTAAAAAAAGAAAAGAAAGCAAGACAAAATAAAAAGAAAGGATGACGGTTGTCTTGCAAGAGGTGGAGCCTGATTCCATCTCGGGCACCACAGATGGTTCTCTAGGCACTGCCAGGAAGGTTCACTGAACACAGCCAGGAGTGAGCCCAGAGCACAGCTGGGCATGCCCTCCAGAGAAAAAGCAAATAAGAAGGGCCAGAGAGACAGTACGATGTACAAGATGCTTGCTTGCATGTGGCCAATCTGGGTCGATCCCCAGCAGTTCATCTCTGCAACCTCTGATTGCAGAGTCAGGAGTATGCCCTGAGCACCACCAGGTCTGGCCCCAAACAAAACAAAGCAAAACAAGTAAGAATGGGCGTTGGTCTGAAAGGAAGTGTTGGCAGTGAGACTCAGGAGGCAAAGGACCCCTGGAGGGTCTGATGACAGACAGGGTGATCCGGGAGAGAAGAATCCAGACTGGCTCAGGTTCTGACAGCAGCGGGAGTGTCACTCAATAGTAAGAACTAAGAGTTTGGTGGACCATTGGGGCGGGGGATGTGGGAACTGGGGGCCCGGGGCCAGGGGTTGAGTTTGAGAAGCTACAGAATTCTTCAGTGGAAGCCTTGGATATCCACTGGGAAGGCTGATCTCTCACACTCTTGCTTTGGGGTCCATTGGCTTGAGAGTTCAGTCCAAGCTTCGGGCGTGTTTCAGATCTCCAGGGAGAACACACAAAAAGGCTGAAGCCAGCACTCAGGGCGGACCCCTGGGGAGCAGTGCCAGCAGTCAGAGATGATCAGAAGGCCAAGACATTCAGCAAGAGGAGTCAGAGATGAGGAAACCAGGAGAAAGTCGCTGTTCTGTGATATCAGAGAAGCGCCCAGAGGACACCTCCCGCCTGGCGAGCTCAGCCCTGAGTCTCAGCCCTGGTGCCACCACAAGGCACTGGCAGGCACGAGAATCTGAACCCTGGTCCTTCCTGCAAGCAGAGGGAAGACTGGGAAGGTGGTACCGCGGCTTAGGAAGCATCCAGGTGAGTGTGCGTTCTTAAGCTGATGCCTTCGTGCCCCAGCGGCACCCAGCTCTGGTTCCTTCGGGAGCTGGGAAAGAGGGGACAGCAATATCACAGTCCCAGGACATTTGCCTTCCACGTGGCTGTCCCGGGTTCAATCCCTAGCACCCCGCATAGTCCCCTGAGCTCAGCTGGAGTGGTAAGGTACTCGCTCTGAGTACAGAGCCAGGTGTAAGCCCTGAGCACTGCCAAATGTGGCAAGAAGAAGGAGAGGGAGAGAGAGAGAGAAACAGAAGGAGAAGGAGGAGGAGGAGGAGGAGCAGGAAGGGAAGAAGAAGAGGAGGAGGAAGAGGAAGAGGAGGAAGAGGAAGCAGCGGCAGCAGCTGGGAAAGAGCTTGTTTCAGAAGAAAAGGAAGGGCGAACAGCACCATTATCGCAGTCAGTCCAGAAACACGAGCGGCGTCTCCCCTGGATTCGGCGATCACCAGCATGAGCGTGGTGGTGGGGAAGCAGGGCTGCCACTGGCCAGGGTGGGGTCACAGATGGTAGGAAGCACCAAATGTTCGGTTGATTCCTTCCCTTTTTGCTACGGGTGCGGATGGTTTGGGCCACACTTGGTGGTTCTCAGAGGACCCGCTCAGAGAGTGGAGGACACTCCCAGTGGTGTTGGGGTCAGATTCAGAGCTCTGACGTGCCGGGTTTGTGCCTAGTCCATTGAGCTGTCTCTCTCTCCCTGATATTTGATGGTAATTGAGACTCACATCTTACTCAGGACAAGTTTAAATTATCTAGCTTGATTCTTAGGATAATTGTATTGGAGGTTGTTGCATTTATCTTTTTAGCTACCTAGTTTTTTTGTTCCCTTGCTCCTTGATTTTGGGGACTGGAGAGATAGTACAGAGTATTACTACTTACATTGCATACAGCCAATCCTGGTTCAATCCTGGCACCACATAATAGTCCCCAAGTCTTGCCAGGAGTGAGTCCTGAGCACAGAACCAGGAGTGAGCCCTGAACACAGAGCCAGGAGAGATCCCTGAGCACACAGAGCCAGGAGTGAGCCCTGAGCACAGAGCTGGGAGTGAGCCCGGAGCACAGAGCTGGGAGTGAGCCCGGAGTACAGAGCCAGAAGTGAGCCCTGAGCTTAGAGCCAGAAGTAGTCCCTGAACACCACCGAGTGTGGCCAATCCTCCCCCTGAAAAAACTTCTGAGCTGTGTTTTCTATTCAATTTAATGTGACTGATTTCATTTTCTGTTGAGCTAACCGTGGCACTTACCACTACCCCCTGCAGTGAGCTGGGCGCAGGATGGGGACACAGCCAGCTTCCCACCTCACTCAGCAGTGGAACAAGTATCGCAACCCGGGAGTCTAGGGGTCACCCCAAACACAGTGCCCTCTGACTGCCCGGGTACCCTAAGCTCGTAACGGACACAGAAAATCAATGTGTCCTCAGAAACAATGACACCATATGGCGAGAATTTCACTTCCAGAAATAAACCTTGAAAAAAGAGAAACCAACAACCAATCTTAGGAAAAGCAGAGTGAAGGTGTGAGGGCACCGCACACGGGCGTCCTCGCACACGCAGCGGCTCTCGCCTGTCTCCAGGGGTCGCCGCCTTCCCCTCAGCCTCTGTCGGCTTTGGTCCTGGATCTGAATTGGCTGTAAGAGGATCCCACCCGTTTCACAGCTGCTTGAATGAAACACGTGCCCTGCTAGCTTCCTGCGCTGGCTGTTCAGACGCAGAAGTTGACTTGTCATCCCGGGTGGAGGTGCCCAGAAGCAGAGAAGAGCCACGACTGGAACCGATTCTAACCTGCGAGATGTGAGTTCAAGACGCCTGTGGTGAAGCTGAAAGACAGTCGCATCCCTGTCGTTGTGCAGTGAGACAAAGAATTCCAAGGCAGACTTCAGCAGGGACCCCAGGATGGAAAATCAGGCAGAACTGTGCTGTGTGAATCCTCCCTTAAAGGGTATTGAAGGACACGGAAGACTCTTCAAACCCTTGCCAAAGAAATCCTGAGGAGCTCACTTGCCTGAGAGACTCTCTGACACCTGGCAGGACGGCCCAGCACGCCAGCTCCCAAGCTGGGCCTGTGGGAGGGGGTGGGGGGGCACTACGGAGGGAGGGGGGAAACGTGGTGGTTTTTTTTTTTTTGTCTTCTGGCTGTATTTCTGTCTTTCTCTCCCGGTAGTGGCTCTGCCACCCACAGGCACTCAGATCCCAGCTTTGCTACAGAAGCATCCTCACGTGCTGTCCCAGCTGGGGGTGGGGGAGGCAAGGTTTGGCCCAAAAAGGCCAGCTGTAAGCTAAAATTTCTTTGAAGATTTGCAATTTATATTTAAACCCCACGTGAGTTTTACAGTCGGTTTCATAATGCGTTAGAGATAAAAATGTGTTCCTCCCCCCTTTCTTAAGTCAAACAAATTTGGGCTCCCGGAAGCCCGGCTATATTTACCCGCCTTGAGTAGCCCTTGGCTTGCTGCCTCGCATCTTCCCGCCCCCAGGCCCCCACGCCCTGATTTCAATGTGATGTGAACAGAGTCTGCCCAAGCCACGCTGCTGCCCGTGCCGGCTGTCCTGAGCAGGGCCCATGGGTGGGCAGGACACCCTCTCTCCAGGCTGGCGGTGATAAAAATGGACGCAAGCCTGTGACACGGTGAGTGGCCACAGAGAAAGGTACAGACAGCAGGGAGACACCGTGGGCAGGATCCACTTGTTATTTCCCAAGAAGGATTTTTTTTTTTTAGCTTTTGGTTCACACCGAGCTGTGCTCAGGGATCACTCCTGGCAGTGCCCAGGAGCCTCAGTGGAGCTCGGGACCCAACAGGGGCTAGCTACATGTGAGACAAGCACCTACCTCTGTGCTATGTGAGCAAGAATCTTCCCAGCTCAGTGCTCCTCGACTCAAACCCTCAGTGTGAGCACACCCCGTTGGTGGGCACTGGACTGGCCTCCCGCGAGCGCCGGGGCTTGAGAGACAGGCGTGGAATCTGCAGCTGGGCACAAACTGGCAGGAGAGTAGGTCCAAGTGCTCCGAGAACCTTGACTCTGCTGGGGGCTGCTCTGAGGAGACCGGGAGATGCCAACAGGCACAGAGTTGTGCCCTGTGTTACTTCCTATTAGCCAGAGCCAAATCAAGACAACCATGAGGTGCCGTCTCACGCTGTGAGAATGGCACACACCAGAGCTGCTGGGGACAAACTGTGTGAAGATGGAACACTCATCCACGGTTGGTGGGAATGCTGTGTGGTTCAGCCGCTGTGGGAAATAGTACAGAGGGTTCTCAGCAAACCCAAGACATCGTGTTCAATGAGGTGAGTCGAAAGAAGGGCAAACAAAGGCTGATAGCACTTATCGGTGGTATTTAGAGTGACCGGGTGAGGAAAGGCAATGGAACACCCTTAGCCCCCAAGTATCGGGAGGAGAGAAATGGAGTGGAGGGGAAGGGGGGAAGAGACAGATGAGAAGCAACGGGGCTGGGGCCAAGGGGGTTCAGGCACATCGGTGGTGTTGAGGAACGGCAGAGCTGAGTGGCCGCGCCTCAGAGTCAGCAGCACAGGAATCGCAGGACCCGAGCTTTAATAAGCCAACTTAGATGGCGCCTGCCAAGAGGCAGTGGGGTTGGTGGAGGGAGAAGGGAGATGGATCTGGGGACATGTTGGCAGGACCAGTGTTAGAACGTTGAATAGCAAAGACCCAACTAAGAATAACTTTGTAATTCATGGTGCTTTAAAAAGAAATTAATAGTTTTTTTTTCTTTTAAAGGAAAGAGCTTTTCCTTTATTCAGTAAGCTCAGCCCTTTCTCCAGCAGGAACTCCTAGGCCTCCTGGACTGGAGAGACAGTGCAGTGGTGACACTGGCCATGCACGGTCCTGGCCCCGGCTCCATCTCTGATCTCCCATACAGTGCCCTGAGCACCGCCAGGTATGACCCATACACTGGAAAAAAAACAACCCACAAAACCACACTTCTGGTCTCTAAGGCCTGCGGCTGGCCCCAGAGAGGGCTCAGCTGCCAAAGCACCTGCCCTGCTGAATGAGGTTGACAGTTTTTGTTCTGTTGTCGCCCACGGGAGCGAATGTGACCACCAGGATCCTCAGCACAGCGACCGCAGCTGGCTGGGAGTGGCGCCACATCTCACGTGAGTAAGTGCCACGCCAGGATGCTCCGGTGTGCAAATGAGCATGCATGTGACATGCGTGGGAGTGCCAAGACTAAAGCCTGCGGCCAACTCTGAGTGCTGCACTAGAATGGGCGCATACCGGAGCGCACAGTCAGCGGGCACCTGGCCAAGGGTGTGACCCCTGACCACCGAACAGAGCAGGGAAGGAGAGGGAGGGAGAACAAAAATTGGGAAAATGGGGACTGGAGAGACAGGACAGCGGTAAGGTGTTTGCCTTGCACACAGCTGACCTTGGGTCAAGCTCTGACACCGCATATGGTCCAGGAGTTAGCCCTGAGCACCACAGGTGTGGTCTTAAAAAAACACACAGAATAGAAAAAATTAAGCGATAGCACAGTGAGTAGGGCGTTTGCCTTGCACGTGGCCGACATGGCCGACCCAGGTTTGATTCCTCCACCCCTCTCGGGGAGCCCGGCAAGCTACGGAGAGTATCTCGTCCGCACGGCAAAGCCTGGCAAGCTACCCGTGATGTATTTGATATGCCAAACACAGTAACAAGGCTCACAATGGAGACATTACTTGGGCCCGCTCAAGCAAATCGATGAACAACGGGAGGACAGGGACAGGGACAGTGAAAGTGAAAGGTTGGCTTCAGCAGTTAGGGAAGCAGGAGCGCTGTGGGAACTTCCCAAGGAGCTCTGACTCCTGGGTTAGAGTGATAAAGAGGGTTGAAGGGCCGAGATGATTTGGGAAGAGGTATTTGCCTCAAGCCTCAGGAGCAAGACTCTTAGAGTGCAGAGCGTAGGAAGATGCACCTGGAAAGTTCCACCAAAAGGGGAAGAGAACTCTTTGTTTTTGGTGGGAGGGTGATTTGGGCCTCACCGGTGGTGCTCAGGGGTCTCTCCAGGTGATGCTCGAAGGACCATTATGGTGTCTGGCAACATGTGCCAGGCAGTGTCAGTCCATGCCAAGAGTACCAGTTGGTGTCAGACGATGGTAGTTTATACCATATGAGGTTGGCCTGAAGCACTGACACCCCTATGACAGGCTGTGCCAGTGAGTGCCAGCTAGCTCATGTTAACCGTGCTGGGCGGGGTCAGACAGCACCATGCCAGCCTGTGCCAACCCATGCCAGTCTGTGTCAGCCTGTGGCATCCTGGTCCAGGCAGTGCAGTCTTGGCAACTCATGACAGGTGTTGTCAGCCTTGCCAGGCAGTGTAAACCCATACCAGCCAACTATAACCAACACCAACATGTGCCACCATGGGGCAGACCATCACAATCTGTGTCAATCTGTGTCAGTTAATGCCTGCTGTCAGCCGGTGCCAGTTAGTGCCAGCTAGTGCCAATCTATGCCAAACTATGATAGTCCATTGCTGTAGATGCCGTGCTTGCCAACCTATGCCAAACCTGCCAAAATGCACCAAATCATGCCGGGCTATGCCAGCTGGTGCCAGGTGATGTCAGACAGCAGCAACCATGCAATTGGTACCAACCTATGCCAAGTGGTGTCAATATTGCCAACCTGTGCCAGTCAGTGCCACCATGCCTAATTGTTGTCTATCCATGACAACCTGTGTTGATCACCAACCCATGCCAGTCAATGACAGTCCTGCCAACATATGTCAATTCATGCCAGCCTGTGTCACCTGTGACAGGTGATGCCAGCCTGTGTCAAACCATTTCAGTTGGTGCCAACCATGCCAATCTGCATCCACTCGTGCCATCTGATGCTAGTCTGTGCTAGCTATATCAGTCAATGCCAATCCATACTAACCCATGCCATGAGATGCCAACCTGTGTCTGGCAGTGTCGACCTTTACCAAGCCATGCTAGGCAGTGCCAACCTGTGTCTGTCTGTGCCAACTCATGCTGGTCACCTGCTCCCACATAACAAGCAACTCCGAACCCGATGGCTGAAGGCAGTGCAGCTCACTCTCACATCCTGGCAGGGACGTGGCCTCTCCTGGGGCTGCAGGATCTGAAAGCTCCATGGGGGTGGGTAGATTGGCAGCCCAGCACCCCCAAGGGAAGTGGCAAACCTGGACTGGTGGGTGACAGGGCTGGAGGTCCTGACTCCTGAACCCTACACCGTCCTGTGGGATGTGTTCGCGTGACACGGCCATGGCTTCCTGAGCAGTGAGTGCCATGGCTGAGACAGGAGCCGCAGAACTCTCGGGGCTGTGCTGGAGTCACCATCACCCCACTGCGCCCCTTCCCGCAGAGCCGTGCCATCGCTAGGGGAGGACTGGGCTCTCCTCCTGGCTGGCGGGCCGAGTTCCCAAGAGTACGTGGACCCCCAACTCCCCGGCAGCCCTCTCTCCTCGGGCAGTATGGCAGCAGGGAGAGGAATGCGGGCGCTGAGGGCCAGCGCAGTGGCTGGAAGACGCCGGGGAGAGTGACCGGGTGACTCAAGCAGTCCACAGGCCCACAGTGAAGGGTGGTAGAGCAGCAGGGAAAGGGCCTGTCCAGGTCAAAGGCAGCACAGATGGCCCCAGAGCACCATCAGGAGTGATCCCCGGGTACAGAGTCAGGGCTAAGTCCTGAGCGCCACCAGGTATGGCCCCAGAGCTCCCAATAACAGAACAAAGAAACGAAAGTGAGGCCAAGCCAAGGAGGTTGGTGGTGGACCTGGGCTTGCGCACGCAGGACACCGTGTCCAGCACCACTGCCTGAGGTGGCCCCGGGCAACACACAAGAAGGACTCGGGCATAAGCTGGGCCAGAAACGCCCAGTGGTAGACTGCGTGAAGCTGCTGAGGGGAGCTTGTAGTCTCTGCTTCAGTCGGAAGCCAGCCTAGCGGCAGAGCTGCTGGAGGAAGCCAGCGCCGTTTGAACGCGTCTGTGAAGCAGATGCACGGTCCTGCCAGATTCATGCAGCCGGTGTGGGTGAAGCTGGGGCCAGCCTCTCTATACTCCTCAGAGACAGGGCGGAGGCTCTGCGACCCCAGCGCAGGGGCGAGGTGGGCGTCCTGCTGGTCGGGTGCTCAGTGCTGTGCCTGTACAACCCCCTTGGGGTCGGGACACTAACGCTCAGCAATGCCCAAGTTTGGCCGATGCCAGAAGACCCGAGGAGCCTCACAATGCAGTTTCCTGTCATGCCCACAGCCGTTCCACCGGGCCTGGGATCCCCTAGAAAGGTGGTGCCCTAGAGAGGGGGTCCCCTAGCTGGGGCTGCCCTAGAAAGGGGAGGGTCCAGGGACCGCGGGTTCCAGAAAGGTAGGCGGGCCTTGCACCAGAAAGGTGCAAGGCCCGCCTCCTGCCTGTGCGGTGATGGAGAGGACCCCGCGTTCACCGCGGCTCCTGCACCTCGGGCTGCAGTGAGGCCACCACGTGGCCGGGTGGGCAGAGGAGGAGGCCCTTGCCTCGGGCGCTTGCCTCGTCAGCTGGCAGAGACAGCAGCCCCGAGGACCCCGTTGGCCCCGTGTCTGCGCCCTGCTCGCCGTCCCTGAGCTCCTGTCCGGAGACCCCATGCCCCCTCCTGCACTTCAGAGCAGCTGCCCTGAGGCTGGCCCGGAGGCTTCCCCGAGGCAGAGAGCCCTGCGGGGAGTGTGTGCTGGGATGCCCAGGAAAGGGGGGTGTGGCGGGGAGGACGGAGAGCCCACGGGAAGCCACTTGCCTGCACCCTGCTGGCCCAGCGTGGACCCCGGCATCCCAGGTGTCCCCCCAGCATCTCTAGGAGTGACCTGTGAGCACAGAGCCGGGAGTCAGCCCCAACAAGCCGCGGGTGGCTGTATGTTCAAAGGGTTGAAACAGCGCGGCTGACCAAGAGAGATAATCAGCATCCGGGCCCACTCTAGAACGTTTGAGAAGAAAGCACTAGCACTTTTAGCCTTTTTAAAAAGGGAGACTCCAGGGGCTGGAGCGATGGTACAGCGAGTAGGGCGTTTGCCTTGCACGTGGCCGACCCGGGTTCGATTCCCATAGGGTCCCCCAAGCACCACTAGAAGTAATTCCTGAGTGCAGAGCCAGGAGTAACCGCTGAGCGTCTGAGCATTGCCGGGTGTGACCCAAAACGAGAGAGAGAGAGAGAGAGAGAGAGAGAGAGAGAGAGAGAGAGAGAGACTCCAGGGCTGGAAGAGCGTTCAAAGGGCTGCCTCCTTGGGACCCCAGTTTTGACCCGTGGCGCGGCAGGCCCCCTTGACCTCACTGGCCTGGCTGTCTAGGGTCCCTGGGCAGGGGAGGACTCCCTGCAAACAACAGCTGAGGGGGAGGCAGAGGACACTCTGTCTGGGGCTGGCGATGCCCGAGAGCCCAGCTATGAGACCCCCATGGAAGCAAGACCGAGAGAGAGCCACCTGCCGGAACATGCAGAGTTTTCCCAAACCAGAACTGGGTGGGGGGGGGGGGGCTGGAGGCCTTTTCGGGGTGTGGTTCCCACAAACGGTGCTGGGAAGGCCCCCTGAGGCGCTGTGGGCCGAGGTTGCCCAGGAAAGCCAGGTTCCCGGCCGGGGTGGTGTTGATGGAACCCAGGGCAGAAAGGGCCAAGTTCAAAGGTCTGTTTGCTTCTTCATCTTTCTACCCTGAATGAAGCAAGTGGAGGTTGAGTTAATGTTTATTTTCTTGAATAATCTAGTTTTAGCTTTGCTAGTAAACCAGAGCAACCTTTGCAGGGGAAACTCCGCCCCGGGGCTCCTGAAGGTCCCAGGTGGGGGGCTTCTGGGGCGTGTTGGCTCTGCTGCCCCCTGCCGACCAGCTCGGGGAAGATGGCCACTTAGAGTCCTCTGAATTTCAATCCCCATGGGAGTAATCCGCTTTTGTTTTGTTTTGCTTTAGTTTTGGGTCACACCCAGCGATGCTCAGGGGTTACTCCTGGCTCTGCACTGAGCAATCATTCCTGGCGGTGCTTGGGGGACCATATGGGACGCTGGGAATTGAACCTGGGTCGGCCGCGTGCAAGGCAAACACCCTCCTGGCCGTGCTACAGCTCCCGCCCCTTGTACCTCCTTTGGAGGGCCCTTGTGCTGTCCCAGTAAGTGGAGGCGTGTGTGTCGAGAGCACAGTAAGTGTTTTAATTAATGGGGTCAGAGCTGAGCTCGCTACCCCCATGGGTTCCCAGCTGTGAGGCAGAGCTGAACCGCGTGCAGCTACAGGTGGTTGGCCCAGCACAGAAACGGGGGCCTGGTGGGGACGGGGGCCAGAAGCTCCGGGGGACCCTAGGACAGAGCCAGGCGAGCACTCTGTGCTGAAAACAAACCCAGCTGGTTGGCATCTAGGGGCCGGGGGTGGTGTGATGGTGGGACTGCCCCCAGGCTGCGCTCCAGGCCACAGGTCTGGTTTTGTTGGGGGCACACCGAGTGATGCCCTGGCCTACCTTCTGCCCCTGTGCTCAGGGATCGCTCCTAGCGCCTTTAAGGGGTCGTATGTGGTGCCGTGCATGGACAGGCAGCAACCTCTGGACCCGCACTGCCTCTCCAGGCCCTGCACCAAACACCTTAATTTGATTAGCAGCCTTCTGGGAATAATCTATCTGTCACGCCGTAAATATTGCCCCCAGGCCTGCCCCCACGCCAGGAGCCACCATCAGAGCGGCCCCACACCGCCCTAGTGTGACCGGATGCCCCCACCCCAGTGCAGTTGGGCTGCAAGCGCTGAATGTCTGGCAAGTATAGCAGCGTCGCCCCAACGCCGAAAGCGAAGGCAGCGCTCAGGGCTGGGCCCCAGCAACATGCTCCCACGCAGTGCTGGGAGTGACCCCAGCTAAGACCCTGGAACCAGCTGGGAAGGCCCCAAACCCTAAAGGCACAACATTCTTCTACCTGACCTTATCGTTCCACTGTAGAAATTTTGCCCAGAAAAAAAAAAAGATAATCAAAATTATGCAAAGCTGCTCATTATTGTGTGATTTATAAAAGTGGAAACTTAGAAACAATAAATGTTCGATAACAGAGGACAAGTTAATTAAGTTGTGGGTTCTCCATATGCGGTCCTTCACATTTTTCAAGGGAAAATTGCTATTACATAAGTTGGGCCTGGGGAAAAACACGATATAATAAAAACAGAGGATCATAACATATTGATAAAAAGGTTCAATTAGATAAAGACGACTGTATGGGTAATAAGATAGCTTCGAATGGGATTATGCATAACTTGGCAAAGCTAGAAGGAGAAATTGACCGATTTAACATGGAAGCAGATTTTAATACACCTCTCGGTAATCGATACGTCAAGTCCAGGAAGCAGAACAGCCCTCTGGTGGGGCAGAGAGCATTGGAGGCCTGAGCATGTGACTCGCATCCAGGAGCCCCCAGTTCAATTCCTGGCACTGAACGGTGCCCTGAGCAGCTCGGAATGACCCCTCGCACTGCTGAGGGCGTCCCCTCCCCGCCCCCCGCCCGGCAGGAAGGTCAGAGGCTGCGTGTGCTGCAGGCACAGCCTCTACCATAGAGCTGTATCCTGCACTTACCCCCCCCCCCCCCCACACACACACACACATGCTACCTTCACACACAGAGAAACTGGCCAGGATCTGCTGCAAAATACTCCGAAAAGGTTAGAAGAGCGCTGGGTGGGGGTCAATTCTCCAGGTAAAGGAGGGAGAAACTCCTCAGGGAAGGGGCGATGTTGCAGGACCCTCACCAACAAGGCAAGTGCATTGGCCTTGCACGAGCTCAACCTGGGTTCAATCCCCGCATCCTATACGGTCTCCTGAGCATTGTAAGGAGTGATTCCTGCGTGCCAGGAATAACCTCTGAGCATCGCCGGGAGTCCCCCAGGAGGGAAGGTCCAGGCCTCTCCAGGCTCTGTGACCACCCTGCCCTGCCCCCATCGGCGCATATAAGAGTCACCTTAGTGGGGAGGGGGGTTGGGGGGGCTAGGATGCAGGATGCAGATGGAAAGGGGGTGGGGCCAGCACCCATCAGTGAGGGAAGGTCCAGGAGGAAAGGAGGGAGAGGACAGGAGCCGGGTCGTGGGTTGCCCCACTGGCTGGCTGCAAGTTCCCTCCCTCTCCGTGTCAGGAGCCTGTGCACTCCGGGGCATGTAAGGGCGAGCCCTCACTCACGGGGGTGGTCTTCAGGGGCCGGGAGAGCGCGCCAGGCTCAGCCCCGCCCCGAGAGGACCCCCAGCACTGCCGGGAGTGGCCTTGCACTTTGGGGTGTGTCCCCCAAACACACAGAGCATGTGGAGAACTGGGGGGCTGAGCCATTTCTGCAGGGGGCCGTCCGGGCTTGCTTCCGGGCACCGGCACCCGGAGGCTGAAGCCTGAGGGTTGAGAGGTTTGGGGAGGATCTTCCACAGCTGAGGCCCAGGCATGCGAGTGGAGCTGGGGTGGGCCTGTGCGTGGCGGCACACGCACAGTGACTAATGTCCAGGTGCAGAGGAACGAGAGCCTCCCTGAAAGGAAGGAGGAAGAAAGAGGAGTGGTCACACCGGACGCAGCCTGGGGGCTTCCCTCTCTCCCCTCCACCTGCTCCCCCAGCCCTGTGCTCGCCCCTGGGGTGCCCGCCTTGAGCTGGGACCCCTGCCCTACCCCACCCAGCGCCCTTTCCTCCCAGCTGCAGGCTTGGCCCCTCTGCCTCTCCCAGCGGCTGCGGGAGGGCCCTGCTCGCCATGGGCTGCTGAGGGGCCAGGTGAGGGCACTGTCTCCGCTCCAGCACGGTGCCGCTGCAATTTCGTCCGTAACCTTCTTCCTGATATTTATTTCTTTTAATCTCTGGTCTTAATTTCTCTGGCGAAGATTCCCTCAGGAGCCACTTTCAGAGAGAAATACATGTTTGTCACTTCTATGGCCCGTCTTGACCCACTGCCGATGCACTCCTGTCTGATTCCCAGACCACTTTTGATCAAGCTCCCACTGGCCGTATTGCCTGACGGGGTGATGGCTGGTGTTTTTCTTACGGCTGCTAAATAGCTTTTGGAATAAGGTGAGGATCTTTACTAGTATTGTTCTTACCACCAACAGGTATGGGACATTTTTTTAACATATCTTTTCTTTGGATAATCTTATCTCATCCGTGCTAGAAGTTTTATTTTTATTCTTATCATATAAGAAAAACATAAAAATGTCAACTGTATTGAAATAAAAAGCATTTCAACTGTTAACCCATACCTAAACATAATGGTGTGAAAATTTTTTATCTTACCAGATAGTGCCCAAGAATATGCAAACAATCCCATACAGACTATAATTGTAGTTCTGTAGTACTGTCCTCCCGCTGTTCATCGATTTGCTCGAGCGGGCACCAGTAACATCTCACAACAAATTGTGAGACTTGTTGTTACTGTGTTTGGCATATCGAATACGTCACGGGGAGCTTGCCAGGCTTTGCTGTGTGGGCGAGATACTCTCGGTAGCTTGCTGGGCTCTCTGAGAGGGGTGCAGGAATCGAACCCAGGTCAGCCATGTCGGCTGCAATGCAAGGCAAAAAGCCTTACCCGCTGTCCTATGGCTCCAGTCCAGACTATAATTAACCCTCTTTTATTAAAAATGAAAAAAAAACCTAAAAGGGCCACAAAAATAACTCAAAGGGCTGAGTACATGCTTTGCATGCTGGAGTCAAACCTGGCACCTCACGGCCCTTGAGCACCAGCAGGAGTACTCCCCAGAGCACAGAGCCAGGATCGGCCCCGGCACTGCCACACCTAGCGCCTGCCCACTGCAATCACGGCCGCTGCATCTGCAGAAACCCTCCACAGGTCACTGCCCACTCAGATGTGAAGCAGAGCTGTTGCAGCCACAGGGGCTGGCGTGTGCGCGAGGGCCGCGCCTGCCGCCTTCCTGGGACTGTCCTTGCCTTCAGAGTGACAATGGGGTCTGCCTCCCGCCTCTGGAACTTCTGCTTCCCTCCAGGTCAGGCAGTGCCAACGTGATTGTAAGCTTCCTGATTTGACCTCGGCTGAATGGAGTGGAGCTTGTTTAGGAAGAAGCATGTCTGGGGGATGAAGAGGACCAGAGGCTGTAGGGACAGTGCTGGGAGGTCCTGGTCACTCTGGCTAAGCAGTGAAGGTGCAGTGGCAAATCAAACACACACACACACACACACACACACACACACACACACTTTTTTGGAAATTTTTTTTAATTTAGAATTTTTTTTTTGTTTGCTTTTTGGGTCACACCTGGCGTTGCACAGGGGTTACTCCTGGCTCATGCACTCAGGAATTGCTCCTGGTGGTGCTCGGGGGACCATATGGGATGCTGGGAATCGAACCCGGGTCAGCTGCATGCGAGGCAAACACCCTACCACCCTATCCGCTGTGCTATCGCTCCAGCCCCTAATTTAGAATTTTTTAAATTATTTTTTATTTTTACAAACTTTATTAAAGAGCCATGATTTACAAAGTGACTGAGAGTTGAGTTTTAGGCATGCAAAAACTCCACGCCAAGCCCTGCATCAGAGCCTCTATCCTCAGCCAGTGTTCCCAGATCCCTCCCCACTCCACCCCCGTTAGAGTTTCAGTGTTTAGGTCTCATGTTTTCAGTTCTGTGTCGTCTGTGTTCGGGGTACGTGGCTGCACGCCTCACTCCTATCACTGAAGCCCAATGTTGTTCACCTATCACTTCTTGTTTTCTTCTCCCACCTCCCTTGATTTTTTCCTTCTCTGTCTTCTCTGCAAACACTCGGGTCAAAGGTGATCTAGGCACCCCCCCCCCCTTTTACTACATTTCCTGATTCACTGTTCTTTATTCCACAGTAAGTGAGATCATCCTGTGTTTGTCTTCTCCGGCTGACTTCACTCAACATGGTATCTTCCAGTTTCAGCCACGTTGTGGCAAATGGCATGATTTCATCATTCCTTGCAGCTGCATAGTATTCCATTGTGTATACATCCCACGTCTTCATAACCCGTTCATCTGTTGTTGGACACCTCGGTTGATTCCATATCGTAGCGACCGTACTGAGAGCAGCAGTGAATGCTGGTGTGTTTGTGACCTTTTGAGAGTGTTTCTATGTCCTGGGGGTAGATGGTCAACAGTGGAATTGCTGGGTCATAGGGCAGTTCAATCTAAGCTTATTGAGAAGCCTCCGTGCTGTTTTCCACAGGGGTTGTGCCAGACGACATTCCCAGCAGCAGCGGATGAGAGTTTCATTTTCACCCCAGCCCCGCCAACAGATTGTTCCTTCTCTTTCTGACATGTGCCATTCTCACTGTCATCTGATTTGGATTTCTCTGGTGATAAGTGATGCTAAGCATATTTTTTTGGAAGTAAAACCAGATTTTATTTGAGGGTTTTTAGAAAGGGGAGGGAGGGAGGGAGAGCAAGGGAGGGTAATGCACTCGAGAGAGAACACGGGCTTCTCCAAAGGCGGGGAGAGCCTTAGTACCCACCTGAAGAGGGGAGATGCGGGTGACACATGTGCTTGGCTATTGGGCACAAGCAGCACATGGACTCAACAGCATATATGCCAACACTGAGCATCTTTTCATGTGCTAGTACTGGCCATCCACCTGCCTTCCTCTGAGAAGTGTCTGTTCATTTCCTCTCCCCGTTTGTTGATAGGGCTTTGAAATTTTTTTGATCTCTTTGAGTACATTATATATCCTAGACATCAAACCTTTATTCATTTATTTTTAAAAAAGTTTTCTTTTCTTTCTTTTTTTTTTTAGGGGGGAGGGTCACACTTGATGCACAGGGGTTACTCCTGGCTCATGTAGTCAGGAATTACTCCTGGCAGTAATGTGGCTCCCTGGGAATAGAACCCGGGTCAGCCACATGCAAGGCAAACACCCTACCCGTTGTGCTATCGCTCCAGCCCACAAACCTTTATTTAATGTGTTGAATACAAATATTTTTTTCCCATTCAGTTTTATTTATTTATTTATTTATTTATTTTTTTCCTTTTTGGGTCTCACTCGGAGATGCTCAGGGGTTACTCCTGGCTCTGCACTAAGGAATTACTCCTGGCATTGCTCGGGGAATATGGGATGCTGGGAATTGAACCCGGGTCGGCCGCGTGCGAGGCAAATGCCCTATCTGCTGTGCTATCGCTCCAGCCCCCCCACCCCCATTCAGTTTTAGCCTGTGGGTTTTTTGTTTTTGTTTTTTGCCATGCAGAACTATCTGAGGTACAATCTTGAAGCAAACACACAAACTTTTATGCTACTCTGATCCTGTTACCTAAACTACAGTGAAAAGAAAATGAGGCTGGAGAAATACGACAGGGAGGCAAGATGCCTGCCTTCCACGTGACCGACTGTGGGTCCAGTATCATGTGTGGTCCCTCAGTTCCCTCCAGGAGACATCAATGAGCACAAATCCCAGAGCACAAAACAAAACAAAGCAAAAGGAAAATGCATATCTTATAGTTTGTCTAAAATAAATGCACTTAAATTAAAAAAAAGATGACTGGTTCTTGAACACACTGCTCAAAAATTTGTAGTATTTGCTCTCTACCAGGGACATGGAATCTCAATTCATTTTTTAAAAAAATTATTAAAAATTTTTAATCCGGAGAAGCGCATGAAGCGCTGAGAGGAGGATCAGGCGGCCGAGGGTGCACCAGCAGGGTTGGGGACCGTGGACCATCACCCCATTGAGCAACACAAGCGCCGGCTCTGCACAGCAGGTTGAATCCACGGGCCTGACCTTCCCAGGACAGCTGCTTCTGCCGCGGTGCCATCCCGCCCAGCTGCCAACTGCCTCTCCTCCCCCAGAGATGCCCTTTGGGACCATCCGAAGGAACTTGAGCACAGCACAAAGGGTCTTTAAGGCATGTTGTGAAGAGATGCAAAGGGGAATCCTGGGGGACACACTCCCTGGAGGTCTCTCCACAAATGGGGCAGAGTCCCCTCTCAGCCGCTCCAGGTGGATCCCCGGTGGCCACAAACTTCCAGAAGAAAAACCCAGGTACGGGAGCAGGGTCTGAGGACAACAGGCCAGTCCCTTCCCATCTCCCCGCCCGCCCCCTCGGGTCCCGGCCTTGATCCAGAGACTCCCATATGAATCTCAGCATGGACTAGCCCCGTACAAAGATGTCTGGGCCCCGGTCACTTACACAGAATCCCAGAAGCGCGTGGCCACAAAATGACATTCATAATAAGCAACAGAAAATAAAATATCTAGAATCTGCCTTAACGGCTTGATTCAGTAGTGAGAAAAATCAAAATAATGGTGATGGGAAGGTTAATTTAGTGGTGGAATTGGTGTTGAAATATTGAATGTAATCAATTGATGTGAGTAAACTTAAGAAAATAAAATTTGAAAAATTAGAAAAAAAAGACATGTTGTCATGTACACATTTTGTAATGACCCTTTTTCCCGGCGTAGCAAGCATTTATTTATGAGGCATTCCAAGCCATTCCAGAGTTTTGAAGCAGTGATGAAATCCTCTCTCTCAGAAGGGAACGCCTGAGCTGACTGCATTTCGCCCTCTCCACAGAGAAGGGGAAGGACCGGCCTGCCTTCCGGAGATGTACACCAGAGAACCCCAGTGTCTGCACAGAACTAGCCAGATGAGGACAGGGCCTGCCAACGAGGTAGGCAAAAAAAAAAAAAAAAAAAAAAAAAGGGCTGTTTAGGTTTTCAGCTTTCAAGTACTTCTATGCAACTTACTTTTCTTTTCGTCTTTTTCTTATTTTCAAATCAGAAGTGACTCAAAGGGCCATAGATGTGGGACAGTGTGTAAAGGGCATGCCTTGCATGCAGCCAGCCAGGCCCTCCAGGTGGTTCCCCGTACATTGCTGGGAGTGAGCACAGAGCCAGGAGTAACCCCTGAGCGCAGCTGGACGAAACCCAGAAACATACAAAAGGAAGTGACTCAAATTAAGATGAAGACACCCGAGACCAAATCTTTTTTCCTTCTGCTTTCCCAGCAGAATCATGTGTCCTTGTAGACTGAGGTAACCACTTACTTGCTCTCCTGCATTCTTGAAAGAGGAAAACGATTTTGCCATATAAAACTCATCTCAGTGTCCTTTTCTGAGTCTGAAGTTGCTGGTTAGTGCCGCAGAAAGCTTGAATAGAACTTTTTATAGTATTTGGAAACTTTGCTTCTCTGGGGGTTGGGCGCTGTGACCACCCACCTGGCTGGCAGTGTGGTCTCTGAAAACTTCCTTTCTCTACCCAACTCCTCCTTTTTAGGGAGGTTCTGTGAGGTTTGCTCAGGTGCATTCACCGGAAGCTCATGGGCTTAAAATGCCCTCCCTTGCGCTGCAGCCTCTCTGGGGGCCAAGTGGGAGGGAGGGAAACGATAATGCGACTGTTTTGGTGCTGAAAATTGACACGTATCTTTTCGAAATAAAGAATCAATCCCCCCAAACAAACACTGTCCTCCCTTGTTCATAGATTTGCTCGAGCGGACCCAGTAATGTTTCCATTTTGAGACTTGCTGTTACTGTGTTTGGCATATTTAATAAGTCACAGGTAGCTCGCCAGGCTTTGCCATGTGGGCAAAATACTCTCGGGTAGCTTGCCGGGCTCTCTGAGAGGGGCGGAGGAATCGAACCCAGGTCGGTTGGATTGGCCGCACGCAAGGCAGATACCCTACCGCTGTGCTATTGCTCAGCCCTGCAATCCCTCCAATAAAATGAAATAAAATAAAATAAAAATTTTAATCAGTAATCACACAGTTTAAAATAATAGTTAAAGCTTTACGGTAAAACCATAAAACTATCGCCAGCAGTTCCCCCCACCCAGTTGTTTTAGCAACTTTCTTTTTTTTTTAATGGGGGGGGTTAGAGCACCCCCAGTGGTGTTCAGGCAGTGCTCCTGGTACTGTACTCGGGGTGCCGGGAGAAGCCCTGGGCTGGCCGTGAGCATGGCATGCCCTGTCCCTTCTGCTGTGGCCACTTTGCCATTTCTCTCCTCACCTCTCTCTGGCTGCGTCAGATGAGCGGCTGGCTCCCTTTGCCTCTCACTGTGCTTGGACAGACCAATGATCAGGTTTCCATTATTATAATTATGCAAATATTGTAGCTGCAGAGCCATGGACATTTTGATTCTCTGCACCCAAACATTCTTTTCTTCTGACTGGAACAGCCTTATCTTTTAATTGCTTTCTGTATACGCCCGAGCCACCCCACACCAAATCCAATAGTTCACATTCGTCAAGTCTATATATAAGTACACAATCCCCACTTAAAAATTTTTAAAATCTTATTTGAGGGCCATACTCAGGGTTTACTCCTGGGTCTGTGCTCAGATTCTCCTGTCAGTGGTTGCGAGGTGGGGGCCATGCACAGTCCCAGGGAGGGGGCCAAGGCCATACCTGCAGAGCACCTTAACTCTTGTGCTCTCTTTGCTCTCCCCTAGGGGGCCTCAGACTGGCCCCATCCACCACTGACTGCATCCCGGATAGTATCTTCCTGAGTTTCTTTTGTTGTTAAAAAGCACAGAAAAGATGGGACAGAAAAGATGGGCTTTATTGGCAAGAAAAGAACTTACATAAGCTGGGCAGCCTGTCTAACCAGTATGGGCTGCAGCACAAGCTTCAGTGAACGGGGCTCTGGTTTTATATTTGGTAGCTAGGGTGATGTAACTGCCTCTACATATTTAGCAGGTTTTCAGGAAACTCATGTGTATTTATGAGGGGGAGAGGCCGGTGGGCTTGTGCAGCTGAGGAATGTACAATGGCCTTGTGCAGAAAGCGGGCAGAGTGTCCTCAGGACGGGGTTTGAGTGTGGGAGTGCAAAGAAAGGGAAGGAGGTCCGGACGAGCTCCCCCATGCAGTGTCCGTCCCCGTGACCAGCCACGCCAGGGGACCTGTTGGTGGGGAGCCGGGGGCCACGCCCGGCGGTGTACGGACACACTCCTGGCAGGGCTTGGGAAACTGAACTGGTGGTGGCAGTTCGCAAGACACACGTCCGAGCCCCTGGAGTATTCTTCAGATCGTGTGGGTACAATCAAAGTCAGAGTGAGAGCCTCCAGAACACAGAACGGGAAACAAACAGTGCCAGGGGCTCTCTCACAGGGGGCTTCACTCCCTCAGCTCAGTCTCAGTTTTAGGGGGAAAAATCCATTTTTTAAAAATCATTGAACTACACCCGCCTTCCCCAAGGCCAGCTTCCTCCTAGGGCCAGTCCCCCAGCTCTTGGTTCCTCTGCTCCGAGTGTGAGTTATTTCCCTACAATGCTGCTTCATACCTTGCAGACGAGCGAGATCCTTGTGTCCGACCTCCCCCTCCGACCCATCACGCAGCATACTCTCCCGATCCATCACAGTTTAGGGGGAAACAGAAAGGGCACCGAGGTACCAGAAGTCCTGTGTCCCGGATGCCACCCTGCACTGCTCTTCCGTGGGAGCGCCAGGGCTCCTGAAGGTTCTTCGCTCCGGTTTTGCTGGATTGTCTCCCAGGAGCTGTTGTTTGTTTGCTTGAGGGCCACACCTAGTGTGCTTTTGAGTTACGGGAGCAGGGAGTTATTCCCTGGGGTGTATGGTAGGCCATGTGGTACTGGGGATGGTCCGTAGGAGTCCCACATGCAAAGCTCTCTCCTCAGCCCTTCTGGTAGCTCTCTGAGCCAGAGCGTACAGGCTAGTGGCTGCATATCCAAAAATGTCTTTGTTCTTCCTGCCCACTGAATTATAAAGACCTGACTATTCTTTTCTGGCTTTTAGGAAATTTTGCATTTTGTATGGGCAAGCCTGGTGCTATTTTGATGGTAATTCTTTGTATATCAGTTGCTTTCTTAAGACTTTGTCTTTTGCTTTTAGACCAGCCTGTGTTGGGTTTTACTCCTGGCTCTGCACTCCAGGTGCTAGGGATGGAGCTGGGGTTGGCTGTGTGCAAGCCCTGCCTGAGCGCTCCAGCCCACTCGGACTCTTCCTAATATGTGTCCCCCTAAGCGTATGGGAAGAGATGGGAAACTGAGCTTCAAAACTGTTCTTGGACATGGGCTGGGGCAATAGCACAGCTGCTAGGGCGTTTGCCTGGCATACGGCCGACCCGGGTTTGATTTCCAGCATCCCACACGGTCCCCTGAGCACCTCCAGGAGTCATTCCTGAGTGCAGAGCCAGGAGTGACCCCTGTGCATCGCTGGGTGTGACCCAAAAAGAAAAAAAAACGGTTCTCGGCACAGACTTTCAACCACCTGCTCCCTGCAGCCTCTGCTCCCGGGCAGCCCAGGTCGGGGCAGGCTCCAGCTGTGATCACACTTCCCAAGCAACACTCTTTAGCTTTACCTCTTAGGAAATGCTGTGAACACTTTTTGTACAGTCATTTCTTCTGCAGTTTCCTTTGTCCTTAGAGGTACTTTAAAAATATTGCTGTCATTTAAGAGTAGTTTTGAGAAACCACAAAATTTAATTTTGTATGCACAAAAATCCATAAATTATCTTGTGAATGACTAAAAAAGCCCAGTTAAAACGGTTTTTAGATAAAACAGAAATCCGTGAAGCAAAAACAGGACAAAGATATCCTTGAAAATTTTAGTTTGAACAACCTAAGAGAGCTAAAGAGTTTATTTACAGTTTCCTGTCAGTGTCTCTGACAAGAAGCAGGGGTCTAAAATCCCTGTTTTTAGGAGAGAGGTTTAGAGTACCATTCATTCTTCCCGTGCTTTTGTAATGTAAAATAACATGCTATTCTGCAAATCCAGAGATGAACTGACCTGTTATCTGTTTGCTTTGTTCTTTGGGGGGGGGGCACACCTGGTGATGCACAGGGGTTACTCCTGGCTCTGCACTCAGGAACCACTCCTGGCGGTGCTCGGGGGACCCTATGGGATGCCAGGGATGAAACCTGGGTCGGCCGCATGCAGGGCTAACAGCTCCCTGCTGTGTTATCACTCCAGCCCCTGTCCTGAGATGTGACTTTGGAAATTTGGCTCTAAGATTCCCCTCCACACGACTTCATCAGAATCTGCATTTTAACTAGATCCCCAAACGATTCACAAGCACATTAAAATCGGAGAACTCAGATGCAGCAGTGAATCTCGGAAGACACAGCTCCCCAGAGATCTCTTTGGGCCCTCTGCCTGCCCGCTCCAGGTGAACCACCGGTGGCCACAAACTTCCAGAATAAAAACCCAGGTAGGCGGGCGCAGGGTCTGAGGACACCAGGCCAGTCCCTTCTGTCTCCCCTCCTCCCCCCACAGGGTCCTTCCCCCACGAGCTGCCTCCAACCATACTTAAGTTCCCCTCCAGCTTTGATCCAAATGAATCTCAGAATGAACTAGCCCCCAACAGAGATGTCTGCCCCCACCCCCACCCTCATTCACTTACATATTTAGAATTCCAGGAGTGAATTCCGGGTGTGACCGGGGTGGGGTGGGGGGGAAGCCAAAAAACTATTTGATGAACCCTAAGCTAATGGATGGGCTGGAGCAATAGCACAGTGGTAGGGCGTTTGCCTTGCACACAGCCAACATGGCCGACCCGAGTTCGATTCCTCCGCCCCTCTCGGAGAGCCCGGCAAGCTACCGAGAGTATCTCGCCCGCTCGGCAGAGCCTGGCAAGCTCCCCGTGACGTATTCGATATGCCAGACACAGTAACAACAAAGTCTCCAATGGAGACGTTACTGGGCCCGCTCGAGCAAATCGATGAACAACGGGAGGACAGTGACAGTGACAGTGAAGCTAATGGATGCCTATAGGTTGCCCCAGTTGTAAAGTCCGTCCGCAGATGAGTGGTGGTCACTGTTCCTGTAGCAAAGCCCCAGCTGAATACAGCGTTCCTCTTCACATGCCAGGCTGTGGTGAAATGCTAGACCAGTTCTCCAGGTTTATATTTTTTTAATTTTTAAATTTTATTTTCATAAGGTTGTTCACATTGATTGATTACATTCAATGCTTCAGAACTAATCCCACCACCATTACACCTTCCCACCACCGGTCAAACCTGTCTGCCACAGGCAGATGCTAGATAATTTATTTTCTATTGCTTATAATGAATACCAGGAGGAATATCACTCTGGCCTTCACCAAATATTCCGAACAAAAGGCTCTACAGTGAGTTCAGGAACCACTGGGTCAGGGAACCGGGGTGGGGGTGGGCAGTGGGGTTGAGAAGCCTCAGCACTGGTGGGAAGGTCAAACAGGCCAACAGTGGGGTGTGTCTGATGAGGCTCAGGTATGTCTTGCTCCTGATTGTGGGGGAAAGATCTGTGTTTCCAAGCATTTTGCTATCTGAAGGATTGTCATTGATGCTCTTTATCAGATTTAGGAACTTTTGTTCTATTCCAAGATTTGGCAGGGGCTGGGCCAAGGCTGGCATGCAGAGCTCAAACCCAGGCACTCCACTCGGCCTTCTGAACAATCTCTCTGGCCCTCTATTTCAAGCATTAAATCACACGCTAGTGTTAATTTTCTATAATGTTTCTTCTGTATTCATTGAAATTATGAGGTACCACCTTTAATTTTTTCCATATATGACAAATATCACTGAAATGCTGATCTGGCCGATCCCCGGGTTCTGTGACACATCCTACTGAAGGCATTGTCTCGTATGCTATTTAAAGTTTATTTTTCCCCGTGATTTACAAAGCTCTTGATGACAGTTTTAGGCATTCAGTGTTCCAGTGTCAGTGTTCGTCCACCAACACTGCAAGGCCCCTTTCCTCTCCCACCTGCCTCTTCAGCAGTGTCTTCTCTGTTTTCTACTTTGTGTCATTTCTAGTATATGTGCTGCCTAATACACTGTCATTACACAGCCTAATACACAAGCACTCTGTCATTTCTTAATGAGAGAACCATGATTTCCAAGGTTACTGAGAGTTGTTTTAGGCATGTAATATTTCAACATCAATCCCACCACCAGTGTCACCTTCCCTCCACCCGTGCTCCCAAAGTCCCTCCCCTCCCCATCTGTCATACGAGTCACAGCGGTCCCCGCGTAGATCTCATGTGCTCAGTGCTGAGCGGTTGTTTTGGGTGCACAGCTATGCCACTCATGCTTAGCACCAGCCGTAGCCCCTCCACCATCCTCCCCGCCCTGACTTCTCTCCTTCTCTTTCTCCTCTAGATTCTGGGGTCAAGGGTGATCTAGGCATCCCCCCCTTGACTGTATTTCCTCATCCCATTAGCAATGTCTTTTTAAAGTTGACTTCTTCCCGTGCAGGCTACAGGCTCAGACAGTGTTCAGACTGTTTCCGATGGAGACGGCAACCCCATCTCCATCCACCAGCATGCCCAAGACCTTTCATCAAGCCCTTACCTATTTCCCTAATATGGCAGATCACAAGAATCAAAGCCAACCTTACATTTTAGAAAAACTCACTTGATCCTGGTACATCATGCCTTTTTATAGACACTGTTAGATTCAGTTAGCTAACAGTTGAATGATTTTTTTCCATTTATGTATTTTTCCAATGTAAGACCTATAATAACACCACCCATCTTGTTCCTGATATCATATACACTTTTTTTCTTTCCAGTTTTGCTAGAGACTTAATTTCATTAATCTTCTCAGAGAATGAACTTTCATTTTGTTTGTAGAAGTGGGGATGGAACCTTACCCAGGTCTCACACATACAAGGCGATGGATCCACTGAGTTCCAGCCCTGTGCGCTTGAAAAAACAACTTTGGGGTTGGAGAGATCGTGCAGCAGACAGGGTACTTGCACTGTCTCTTGTCTGTTGCATAAACTGTTCTTGCTTCTCCCGGAGGAAGCTTAAGGTTTACTCAGTTACTCCCACAACAGTGCCCCGGAGGCACACCCAATTCCATCAAACACTGATAATCCCATATTGCTTTTCTCTTTCCTTTATGTTATTTGCATGGTTTAGCAACGTCCTTTTTGATTAGATACAGGAAGGCAGTTGATGTTATGCTTTGTAAATGGGAGTTAATTGACTCTAAACAATATTTACTTCTGGGCATCCATCCTATTTATCTGACTTCAGCCTCAGTTGCCCTTACTTCCTAACACCCCCAAGAGGAGGGTCCCAGCGAGGGCCAAGGATGGACCCAGGGCAAGCTGTAAGCTACCCTGGTTTCGAGAAGGGACAGGCTAAGTGCCATAAGAGGCAGTCAGTTAAAAGCACAGTCCTGGAATAAACTTTGTCATGACCCAAAAAAGAAGGAACTGAATAAGGACCCTGCTGGGGTTAGGAAAGACTAACCTGGCCTGAGGACTGTAGTTTGGGACATATGGCAAGATGTCCTCAGGAAGAGCCAACCTGTAAGCTTAATATATCTCTTACAAATCATATATATATATATGCCTCTCGGAGAGCCCAGCAATCTACCCGTGGCCTATTCAACATGCCAAAAACAGTAACAATAGTAACAGTGATGTGTCTCATTCCCTTGCTGAAATAGTCTCCAATACGGCAGCACTGGGAAAGACAAGTAAAGAGGGACTGCTAAAATCTCAGGGCTGGGACGAATGGAGATGTTACTGGTGCCCACTCAAGTAAATCGACAAACAACGGTATGATAGTTATACAGTGATATCTCTTACTGTGTTCATACAAAATGAACATGGCCGACCCGAGTTCGATTCCTCCGCCCCTCTCGGAGAGCCCGGCAAGTTACTGAGAGTATCTCGCCCGCATGGCAGAGCCTGGCAAGCTACCCATGACGTATTCGATATGCCAGACACAGTAACAACAAAGTCTCCAATGGAGACGTTACTGGGCCCGCTCGAGCAAATCGATGAACAACGGGAGGACAGTGACAGATTAGTAAGAAGTAAATTTACTATGATTGTTTAAATGGATTATTCGCTGAGGAAAGGAGAAAGCAGATCTAGTAATCTGGAGTACTGAACCTTCAGATGAGGTTTTGTCTCGAGTTAATCTCCTGGAAGAACTTCCCCTGAAGGAGTGGCTTTACAACCGTTTGTTGTTATAATGTTCAACTTCACCTACGTGTACCCTCACCCTTCATGATTTCTATATAATGATGCTGTAAGGAAGAAGAGGAGGGAAGAAATAAGTACACTGGGGAACGACGTCACTGACGTCAGTTATGGCCGTAGTCTCGGTCACCAGAGTTCCATCATCCTAGTCTCCCCGAGGACCTCAAAGTCTCTCAAGTCTGTTTTCCTCCTCGTCTTCTTGTTGTCTTCTCTTTGTTGCTGTGCTCTCTTTTTACTTCTTCCTTTGTGCTCTGCTTCTGTGTGTACCACTGTATTCTTCTCTCTCTCTCCAACCATGGAGACTGACCGACCATCTGACTTCTGTGACCTTCCAACCTTGGCAACCTTCGAACCACCCCAGCCCCTTATAGCTTAGTTTATATAGAAATCATGTAGGGTGGGGATACAAAGGTGGGGTTGAGTATTAACCAATAGCAAAGAGAGGTAAGGCCACTCGTCCAGGAGATCAACTCAAGGACAAAATCTCATCTAAGGAAATTACTCCAGATTACTAAGGAGATCCGCTCAAGGGTGGATTCTATTCAGGGTGTGTTGCTTTCTTCTTTCCTCAGCTAGTAATCCACTTAAATGGTTATAGTAAATTTACTTCTAATATTTCTAGCAATGTCATTTTGTATGAGCACAGTAAGAGATATCAAACTTAAAGTTTGGTTCTTCTTGAGGATATCTCACTATATATTCCAGATCACAGTCCTCAGGCCAAGTTAGTCTTCCTAACCCCAGCAGGGTCCTTATTCAGTTATTTATTTTTGGGTCATGACAGAGTTTATCCATAACCGTGCTCTTAACTTATAGTTAAGTATTATGGCACTTGGGCTGACCCATTTGAATGCCAGGGTAGCTCACAGCTTGCCCTGGGTCCATCAGTCCTTCGTCGGGACCCTGTTCTTGGAGTGCTAGGAACTAAGGGCAACTGAGGCTCAAGTCAAGTAAATACAGATGCCCAGGTTAAATATTATTCTAGAGTCAATCAACTCCTGTGTTACATAGCATAGCATTAATTGTCTTCCTCTGTCAATACAAAAAGCACATTGCTGAATAAATCATACAAATGACATAAAGGAAAGAGAAAAACAATATGGGATTATTAGTTGTGCCTCAGTTGCTCTGTTGTAGGAGTGGCTCAGTAGACCTTAAGCTCCCTGTGGGAACAGCAAAGTGTTATCCAACAGATGAGGATGAGAATGAAATAATAGACCCTGATGACCAACCAGCCGGGAGCCTGTTCCTTCCTTCTTCGCTCTTCACTGTTGGCTGGCCAGGGGAATGGTTCTCGGCCACCCAACGCACATGTACCGCATGTCCATGCTTTCTGAACTCAGTGGCCAAACGGGTTCCGTCCTTGCCGCTGTGTATGGTCCACTGAACCCTGCCAGGAGTGAGACCTGAGAGCAAAGCCAGAAGCAAGCGAAGTTGGATGAGCCCAGTGCCCACGCAAACAAACGCCAGCAGCTGAAAACCTCCACATGCCACAAAGGTTGCTGTGCTCCGGCCAGACTCCAGTGCTCCAGATGAGCCTCACCCAGAAACCAGTCTGTTGAAAAACTCAGGCATGCGGGTTCTGTGACTGAAATCTCCAGGCTTTCACCAAGTCTGGGATGGGCTACCTCACACCCCCTAGCCAGCTCCCTGTATTTCTGGAAGCCCTGGGAATCACACACACCCCAAAGCTGCCACTCAGTTAAAGATTTAACCCCGCCTGTATCATCCCATTATGGACTCGTGGCTGAGTGACATCTTAACTCTACAGCACTGATAAGCCAGGAGTATGGAGTGCAGAAAGCAATCAATCTTGATTAACAAAACGTAAACACCGAAGGCTTAACCTGTACAACATCTTACATGGGGGCTTGATACCTCCATGGTGAGATACGACAATCTTCACCAACATTCTTCTAAGGAAACATTTTTTGATCATTCTTTTAGCAAATTGTCTATAACAAGCAATATAAAGTAAATTATTGAGGGCCTGTGATGGTGGCAGGCTTAAAGGGTGGTTGGGAAAATTGGAAGTAATGGTGGTGGAATTGGTGCTGGAATATTGAATATAACAAATCATCACAAACAGCTTTGTAATAAAACAAACGAAAAGAAAAATAAAAAAGAAGGAAGTCCTGAGCACATTTTCGGTGGCCCACCCACCAAAAAAAAAAAAAACCAACCAAATAAACAAACAAAAAAACAGTCCAAAAAACCCAAACCAACCTTAGGCTTTATTAATGCTATTATTTGTGGTACTGTTATCATTGATTTTTGCTGTCTCCACCCCCCCAGCATCTTTACAAATATAGGCATATTTAAAGTTACATAATCTGGGAAGAAAGCACAATCCTACTGATTTGGCATCTTATAATTTCTCTGGGTTGCTCAATGTTGGGGCTGGAGCAAGAGCACGGCAGGTAGGGCATTTGCCTTGCACGCGGCCGACCCGGGTTTGATTCCTCCGCCCCTCTCGGAGAGCCCGGCAATCTACTGAGTGTATCCCACCCACCCACATGGCAAAGCCTGGCAAGCTACCCACGATGTATTCAATATGCCAAAAACAGTAACAAGTCTCACAATGGAGACGTTACTGGTGCTCGCTCGAACAAAGCGATGAACAATGGGAGGACAGTGCTACACGGCTACTCAATCTTGAAAGAAATTTCTAATTTCTTTTTTAGGAAAAACTTTTAAAAAATCTTTGAAATAATCTTAAGTTTTTGGGCCACACCTGGCGATTCTCAGGACTTGTACTCAGGAATTACTCCTGGAGGTGTTTCCACATGCAAGGCAAGAGCTCCACCCACTGTCCTATCTCTCTGGCCCCAGGAGAATTTATCCAGGGTCAGACTATGCATATAAATTTAAAGAGTAATTGTAAGGACACAAAATATCTAGCATTCCTGTTACATGACTCTTGTTTTTTCATTCCATTCCAAACTGGGTGTGTTTCTTCTAATGATGGTTGAATTTTTTTTTTAAATGTAGGAGAACTGCTATTTATTCAGCCACTGATTAGCTGATTGAATTGGGCATGAACTGCACCTTACTTTTTTTTCATTTTTTTATAATTTTATTGAATCACCATGAGAGCAGTTACAAAGCTTTTGGGTTTATGTTTCGGTCATACAATGAAACACCCGTCCCTTCACCAGTGCCCATTCTCCACCACCAAAAACCCAGTATACCCCCATCCCACACCCTCCCCCCACCTGTGGGGCAGATGATTTCCACATTACTCTCTCTCTTTACTTTGATCACATTCAACATTTTGACACCAGACCCACCGTTATTATTTAGGATTTTACCCCAACACTCAGATCTGCTGAAAAGGCAACAGTAGACAATTTGTTTCCCATTGCTGGTTAAGAATAACATACAATGTTGTTGCATGGCTGCAGTAGTGGCCGCAGGATTTTGAAATTTTGAAATTTGAACACTTAAATCTGGAGGGATTTCTGCCAAAAGCCGCTGGGTTTCCAGATTTGTTTCTGAGTCTCTAGGATCATGGCCATTAAGCAGCTTGATCAGGAACCAGAGAGGCCGTTTGTGGGTGGCGACTCGGACTCTCGTTGGGGTGGGGAGGAAAGGGTCGGTTCCACCCCCATCCTGTGAGGCCCCGCGTGTCTCGTCACTGTGGGCCCAAACCTGACTGTCCAGTGGCCAAGGCATGAAACCTTTTCCCACCTGGGGTGGCCCAGCACCGGTAACCTACTGCAGGGACCAGACGCATTTCTGCCAAAAGCCGTTGGGTTTCAAGATTTGTTTCTGAGTCTCTAGGATCATAGCCATTAAGCAATTCGATCAGGAACCAGAGAGGCCTTGCCTCCGATTATATAGCTGAGCCCGAGGTGGTTTGTGGGTGTGTCTCCCAAATACCTAACTTTTGGCCATTTACTTTCTTGGTAAACTTTGCCCCAAGATTTTGGTGTCTGGCCAAAGGCAGAGCAGCAATTTTGGGGTATCTGGAAGTCCGACGGTGCCATCAGGCTGCTGATGCACTCGCCTCACAGGTACAGATTGACCTGCTGACGGCACCATACCGCCATGGTTAAATTTTTTAAGCACCCTCAATTCAATTCCTGCTTTGGATGCAGTATTGTAATTAGCAATGATTCATTCATTTATCCTTACTCAAGTATTTTGATGTAAGTAAAGGCGAAGTGTGACTTAAATTAATTTTTATACTTTGACTATGGCAACTGCATCCCATGTGCATTATCAAGATGAAATCTTCCTCTATATTATTTACACTGATGTAACAAGCCATCTTCCTTTAGCTATAACCTGTAGTATTCTTTTTTATATTTATCTTTGGAGCTCTAAGCACCCTTTTAAAATCATTTGAGCTCTGAATTTTAATTATACTTGTTGGACCTGATAAGTGGTACTCAAGAGGCCTGGGAGCCCCCCAGGGTGTCCTGCTCAGAGGGACGGGCTACTCCTGTGACCACCTGAGGATGCAGTGCTGATAGGCCTGCCATGCTGGGAATCCCGGAGATACCCAGCTGTATTTGCAATGCTCCCTAAACCACACCAGGATCAGCTGCATGCAAGACACAGGCCTCAACGCCAGTACCATCTCTTGGTCCTAGTTCTGATGCTTAAATACCGAAAATGGTCATGCAGATATTACTGTTTTCTCTACGGGTATCTGATTTCTAGCATGAAATCCCTTTAAAAGTTTCCCTTTTGTCTCTTTTCTGGGAGGCCATACCTGGTAGTGCTCAAGTGCCCTTCCTGGCGCTGTGCTCAGTCACTCTCGGGACCCTGCAGTCCCAGGACTAGACCTAGGCCTTCCACATGCAGAGCTCTGGCCTGCTGGGCTATTTCCCCAGCCTCCATATTTTATTCTTTATCATGTTTTTGGAGGATGCCCGGCTATGCTCAGGGGTTCCTCCTGGCTCTGTATGCAAAAATCACTCCTGGTACTGGGGATGGGACGCTGGGGATTGACTCCAGTTGGCAGGCATTCGACCTCCTGTACTATACCCCCCAGATTTTTATTTTAAAGAAATGACTGTGCTGCCAAATAAAACGCATTTCCAAAACCAATCCATCAAGATATTCACAGCTATAAGCATATAACAAAATGGATATTTATACATTCTTATTTTATTCAGTCTTTTTAAAACTTTTTTTTGGCGATATTGGGGATCGAACCCAGGGCCTCACACAGACAAAACATGTCCTCTACTAACAGCTGCATCCTGGCTCCTATCTGCACACTGTAGAGGAAATAATCACTGTATCACGGTCGTCACTATTCATCGATTTGCTTGAGCGGGCGCCAGTAATGTCTTCAATCACCCCAGTCCTGAGATTTCAGCAGCCTCTCCTTACTCGTCCTTCCCAACGCTGCCGTATTGGAGGCTCTTTCAGTCAGGGGAATGAGGCCCGTTATTGTTACTGTTTTTGGCATATCAAAGACGCCACAGGTAGCTTACCAGGCTCTGCTGTGCGGGCGGGATACCCTCGGCAGCTTGCCGGGCTCTCTGAGAGGGACGGAGGCCCTCTTGGAGGGAAAATATATCTTTTAAAAAATATATGATTATGGGGGCCAGAGCGATAGTACCTCAGGTAGGGTGTTTGCCTTGCATGTGGCCAACCTGGGTTCAATTACCTGGCATACCATATGGTTCCCAGAGCAATGCCAAGTAGTAATTCCTGAGTGCAGAGCTAGGAGTAATCCTGAGCACTGCCAGGTGTGACCCAAAAAAGCCAAAAAGATTTAAAAAAAAAAAGGCAAAAACTATACAATTCTGTTTACTAAGCTGCTTCTGTAAAAGCTGTTTGTTGACTCCCCATTGTTGGGCCCCACCCAGCCACACTCAGGGCTCCTCCCAGGCCGCATGAGGGGTCGCTCACAGTGGTGCTAGAACATGCAGTGCCAGGTATCAAACTCAGGCCTCCTCCGTGCAAAGCAGTTCCAGCCCACTGAGCTAGCACTCTGGCCCCCAGCTTTTGACTTAAAAATTTAAATAAAAAACTTATTGGATCACTGTGAGATACAAAGTTATTGATGATTGAGTTTCGGTCATACAGTGTCAAGCACCCAACCCTTACCAGGGCCCACTTCCCTCCACCAATGTCCCGTTTCCCTATTGTCACCCTGCGTACTATGGCAGACGTCTTTCTTACTGACCTTTTCCCTTTAGGCACTGTGGTTTGCAATACTGTTTCTGAAAGAGTGTCATGCGCATCACTTTGCTCCTTTCAGCACCCAGCTCTTGTCCAGAGCGATCACTTTCCTCCTTTACTGGCAGTGGTCCCTTTCTGGCCTACCTGTTGTCCTCCCCGCTCTGTGACAAGAATCTTACTCAGACCAGTCCTCTTGCCTTCATTTCTACTGTCTTTGGGCATTACACTCCTACGTTGCTCTACAGCCCACAAACGAGTGTCCTCATTCTATGTCTGCCCTCTCCCTTGGACTCATTTCACTCAGCATGACACTCTCCATGTCCGTCCATGTATCAGCAAATTTCATCACTTCATTGTTTTCATTTCTATTTTTGGGGGGAGTATGGGGCGGGGAGCCTCACCCAGTGGTGCTCAGGGCTTACACTTGGCTCTGTACTCAGGAATCAATCCAGGCAGGGCTCAGGGACCATATGGGATGCAGGAGGCTGAACCTGGGTTGGCCAGGTTTAAGGCAAATGCTCTCCCTGCTGTACTATGGCTCCAGCCCCATTACCTATTTTCCCCTGATGGCCATGTAGTATTCCACTGTTCTTTTAGAGGGGAGGAGGGCAGGGCATGCCTGGTGATGCTCAGGGGTTACTCCTGGCTCTGCACTTAGGAATTACTCCTGGTGGTGCTCAGGGGATCATATAGGATGCCAGGAACCAAACCTGGGTTGGCTGCATGCAACACAAGTGCTTTACCTGCTGCTGCCCCTGTACTATCGTTTTTTTTTTTTTTAAATCTAGTTATGTGTTCTTGGGCACTTGGGTTGTTTCCAGATTTTGGTTACTGTGAAAAGTGCTGCAATAAACACAGGGTTACAGGTACCTTTTCTGCATCAGCTTTTGATTTTTAACTGCAAATGGCAAGTACTTTATTTCATGAGTCAAGAAACAACACAATCAAATAGAAATGTGTGTTCACATAGATGACTTTTGAATGTAACAATTTCATCTTTTCAAAAAAGTATAGGGAAAAATGTATAGGGGTCAGGGAAGTGGTAAAGAATATTCCTTGAGGGGGTGGGGTGCTGTCAACAGGTCAACTGTACCTGCGGGGCAAGTGCATCAGCAGCCTGACAGTGGCTTCAGGCTTCCTAATACCCCCAAATTGCCGCTGTGCCTCTGGCTGGATCCCAACAACTCAGGACCAAGTTTCCTGAGAAATTCAACGGTAAAAAGTTATGTGGGAGCCACATCCACAAACCACCTCTGGCTCAGCTATAGAAGCTCATTTATTGGCCTTGCTTCCGAGATCCAAAAGTAAATCTCAAAAGAGATCAAAAGCCACAGTTAATCTTGGATCGGGCTGGAGCGATAGCACAGCAGTAGGGCGTTTGCCTTGCACGCAGCCAACATGGCCGACCCGAGTTCGACTCCTCCGCCCCTCTCGGAGAGCCCGGAAAGCTACTGAAAGTATCTCGCCCGCACGGCAGAGCCTGGCAAGCTCCCCGTGACGTATTCGGTATGCCAAGCACAGTAACACAGTAACAATCTTGGATCTGTGCATGGCTGCACAGACCGGGGTAAACTGGAGGGGGGCAGGTTAGCCTGGTGCCCACCCAAGCAGAACCCACAATCCAAAATCACCACCATGCCCTCAGTCAGACTCCACTGTTAGAATGGACCTCACCGAGATATTAACTCACCTGTTGAAAATTCAGATACGTGGGTTTTGTGACTGAAATCTCCAGGCTTTCTCGGAGTTGGAATGGGCTACCTCCTCCCACTTCCAGTATTCCTGGAAACATGGACAGTCATCCCCATGAACCAGCTCCAGTGCCACCATGTAAACTCTACTCCCAGCCTTGCTTCTGAGACCCATAAATAAATATCAGCAAGATTAAAGGCTACAGTTAATCTCAGACCCGCGCATAGCTGAATAGACTAGGGTAAATGGGGGGGGGGGGGAGGGGAGGTTGGCCTGTGCTTGCCCAAACAGAGCCCCCAACAGCCACTTGCTCCCACAATCCAAAGTCACTGCCATGCCCCTGGCCTGACTCTACCGTCTCAGGATGGACCTCACCAAGACCTAACCTGTTGAAAACTCAGATATGTGCGTTTTGTGACTAATATCTCCAGGCTTTCTCGGGGTCAGGATGGGCTACCTCCCCACAACTCCCTCTACTTCGGAAGCCTTACATCCACACCCCAAAGTGGCCACCCAGTTCAAAAGCTACTCCAGCCTCACCATCCAGATAAAAATACTGAATGCCCTGAACAAACACCATGACGTCTTAACACCTGTACTGCAAACCATAATGCATAAAAGGAAAAGGAGAGAGAGAGCAAGAAGGAAAGTGCTTCCCATAGAGGGAGGCTGGGGGTGGGGTGTCGGGGATGGTGGGAGGAAAACGGGGGCCACTGGTGGTGGGAAATGTACACTGGTGGAGGGATGGGTGCTGGATCATTGTATGTCTGAAACCCCATCATGAAAACTTTGTAATGATCTATCTCATGGATATTCAACAAAAAATTAAAAAACAAAGTAACGTGGAGTTCCTGTCCCCTTCAGTCATCTTAGTCAGTGTCTCAATAAACAGCACATTTGAGAAACAAACACTCCCACGTTTGAAAAAAAGAAGCATGTTTACATGTGCAAGGACCTTGGTTCAATCTCAGCATCGCAGGCTCCCCCTCCTCTACTTCTTCCCAGCACCACCGTGACCCCTGGAGCCTAATGCACTTGGCCTCCACAATAAAAAGAAACTTGAAGCAACTCTAAGTACTGGACCAGGAGTACTTCTGAAGCACCAAAGGGTGTGCCTCATTTTAAAAGCTAGAAATTTCAAAGCAACTTATCGTTTCAGCACACTATTTATCTTTCAAAAAGAAACCAACATTTTGATAAGGCAAATTTACACAGGTAAACACTTCAACACAAAATTTAGCATGTACTGGTATGCTTTCTTACAGGGCATCAGGTTCTAAAATGCATATATCACTTGTTAAAAATAACCCAAACCATTTGAAAACCAGCACAATACTTTATTTTTAAGTTTGGCAACAGCACAAAAATCCAGTAACATTTTAAACATGTAAAAAAGTCAAATGCTAAACAGTACTGGGAATTTTTTTATTTTTTTTTACATAATTAGTAATGAGTACACATTTAAGATTCTGAAAAGCAAGCACAATGAGGGAGCTTGGCTTCTGAAAATATACCACAAATAAGCACACATAGAAACATAATTTATCTTTACAAAAATTACAGCCAAGCAATAGGAAAGGATGTGAATAATGAAGATGTTAACACAGTTACCGCATATGTCTCATACACTGAAATGCTACATCTGTACCCTGAAGTGCCATGTGTAGAGAGCCAAACAGAGGAGATTTAGGCTCATTGCTGAGGTTAAGAAAAATTTAAGAATTTAATGCTTATACGTAATATGTAATAACATATTCAATTAAAACTTTCTATATAGCAAGTTCTCTATCATAACAATGTATATTCTTCTACTTACTCTGAGAAGTTGTCTTTTTCGTTGTTAATACAAAATTTTGACCAATATCAAAATTCCGGTAAAACAAAAATTGAAGGCATTTTCTAGTATATGTGGACGTTACTGGGGACATCATTGAATGTGAGAGAAAATATTTGATTTCACACTAGGTTTCTGCTGAGCCTTGTCAAACCAAACAGCTCAACTATAAGGCAAGAAAAACTAACCCTCCTAACAGTATTAGCGGGTCTTACCAAGTAAAGATAGAAACTCAATCTTAGGGAAAAAAAACACAACAACTCCCTACATACACAGATGTCAAACAGTTGACACTGAAACAAACATCTAGAAATTACTTAACATCTTGACATCAAGTCATTGGTTCAGAAGCCTGACAGTCTGTTGGTATGTATCATCAAACAAACATTTTAGAATCAGCACCAGTCCCCAAAACCTCAAATTATAATAATTAATCTTTACTATTAAAATACATCCTATCCTTCTTATGCAATATTAACACAACTACAGTTAAAATTTAAAAAGTTAAATCTAATCAATTTGCATTTCATGTTTACTGGGTTAACAACTTAAATTAAAAATAAATTTACTTGTGCTTCTGTTTTGGGACATTTTGATTGAAGAGAAATTCGTTTCGAAGGATTACATCTTGCTAAAGCATTCCTTAGCATTGGTCCAAACTTGAATTCCCTTAAAAAAATAAAATATAAAATAAAAAGGGAAAATTAAAAAGTGATTTTGGAAGGATTTAGAAAGCTGCAATATTTGGGTTATTTGCATACTAGGGGTTCTTGCCTACTAAGTTTAACTTTTTGGAATAATTAATAACAAACAAGTCCAGCAAATAAAATACTGTTCTGGCAATGGCTAGTACTAGTGAACAGATAATGTTTCTGAAAAGGAGAAACAATTATTTGCATGTAATCTCTCTAATAATGTTTTGATGAAAGATATTTTATGTTAAAGAACCAAATCCCTCTCAATGGTAATACCAGTAATCAGCAATGTTGAGTAATATGAGTAATATAGTTAATATTTTAAAAGTAAAACAGTGTGTTTGGAAAAAAGTACAGGAAAATCTAAAGAATTACAGAAACAAAGATTTTTTGTTTTTGTTTTTTAAAATTCTTTATTTATTTTTGCTTTTTTTGGGTCATACCCAGGGATGCTCAGGGGTTTCTCCTGGCTCTGCACCTAGGAATTACTCCTGAGGGTGCTTGGAGGACCATATGGGCTTCTGGGGATTGAAACCATCTTGGCCGCGTGCAAGGCAAACACCTTACCCAGGAATGCTCAGGGGTCACTACCACGATACTACCACTCCGGCCCCAGAAACAATTTTTTTTTTTTTTTTGCTTTTTGGGCTACACCTGGCAATGCTCAGGGGTCACTCCTGGCTCTGCACTCAAGAATCATTCCAGCAGTGAACATATATTTTCACTAACAGCATGAATGTGTAAACTTGTTTACTAAGTTACTATCTTAGGGTACACGTAGGTCATATGCCAGTAAATCGGACCAAACTGGCTCAGGGTTACTCCTGGCCACGCTCAGGATCCACTTCTGGCAGTGCTGGGGACTGAACCAGAGTCCAGAGCAAGTGCCTTAATCCCTGGATTATCTCTCCAGCCCTGGGACATTACATTCAGATATGCCTAGAGGATGTCACTTTTATTCAGAGATTAACTCCTATCACCTGCAAGTACCCACCCTCAAGCAAAGGGAGGAAAAAGTTATTTAAGACATTATAAGGTCTGTAGTCTGCATTTTACTTTAGAAAAGAAATAGAAAAAAATCACAAGAAGCATATGCCCTGCATCGTAAAACAACAGGAAAAAAACTCAGAAAAACACAACCAATTCTAAAAAGTTTGTGACCTGACCTTTCAGCTTCCCAGTGACTAAGGAAAGCAGGTAAGAGAGAGAGACTGTCAGTGTGGAGCAAATCGGCAGAGGCAGGAGGAAACAGAGCAGCACAGAAACAGGGACCCACGGAACTCCAACCAACTCCACACAACTCCACACCACGGAACTCCACACAACGTCAGCACTTGTGTGTGCACTGACTGGTAAGACCCCACCAGCTTGTAGCCAGACTAAGTTTCAATGTTCATCACCTTTAACAGCATCAGTTACATGAAGTTACTCTAAAAACAAGTCTTTTTAACAATCAAAGCATTTTCCCAAAATAATGCTTCAGCCATTTTCCAATTATAGAATGCATCCCTCTTAAGAGTAGATTTGGGGGGGGCTGGAGCGATAGCACAGTGGGTAGAGTGTTTGCCTTGCACATGGCCGACCCAGGTTCGATTCCCAGTATCCCATACGGTCCCTGAGGACTGCCAGGAGTAATTCCTGAGTGCAGAGCCAGGAGTAACCCCTGAGCATCGCCGGGTGTGACCTAAAAAAAAATGGATTTGGGGCTCGAGAGATAGTACAGGGGTAAGATGCTTGCCTTGCATGCATGACGGTCATCTCTGGTTAGATCCTTGGCACCACATATGGTCCCCTGATCCCTGTCAGGACTCATCCCTGAGCATGACAGAGGAGCACAGAACTTGGGCACAGTCAGGTGTGGCCCCTAATCTCCAAAACCAAAACCTCTCCTAGCAAAAGAAGCGCACTTACTGCCCTCTAGGAGAACATTGCATAGTCAAAGAAAAGTTGTCAGAATGTATTTTCAAAGATAATTTATTAACTGGTTATACAAATGTGAATCTTATAGATGAGTGGAATCTCAGTAATTGATACTTTGGTTACAGCACTTCTTAAAAAAGTTAAAGTGATTTAGCACTAGGACACATTCTAGAAAGGAGAGAGGAATAACCTTTAAAAATTAAAACAACAATTCTTTGATCTAAAGTAAGAAAAGTTAGTTTTAAATAACTTTGTAGACATTTCTAAATATACAAGTACCTTCACAGGAACCAAAACCCACCTTTTTGCACATACTGATCTGCATGACTGCATAACTTATGAGAGCCTCCTTTAAGTCACGGTTCTTCTGCTCTTTGAAGCGTTCAATATCAGCCCAAGCATTTTTCACAAATTCTCTATAATAAAATATGGTTACTATTCTTGCTTAAGTAAACTATAAATTCAAAGAATCAGTTCTCATCTGACATGGTATTCGTCCAAATAAAGGTAAACAATAGCTTTTGTAAGACATTTCTGTTTTTTCTCTTCTTGAAAATTATACTAGGGAAAGAGAGACCATCATACATTCTTTGACATTTTAATAACCCATATTTTTGTCAGAAGAACTTCAGCTTTGGGTTAGGATGTGGTTCCAATGGTAAAGCCCAAGTCTTTTATGTGTTAGGCACATGCTCACTCCCCGAACTGCCAAGTCCCAGGCACCACAGGGACTCCACAACAGCTTAAAAAAGGAAAAAAAAAAAAATTCCTGCTTCAGATTATTCCTGTTAACAGAGACTAATGGTCCCTTGAACCTGCTTTCAAAGTCTGACAGACGAAAGATCTGAAAGGTAACATGAAGTAGCTTCCAGGGGCCACTGGATTAAAAACTTTCTTTTTTAAAAGATCAAGACTGTATATCATATTTATTATATACTTGCATTAAATAGGGCTGAAGTGATAACACAGCAGGTAGGGCGTTTGCCTTGCACATGGCCGACCCGGGTTAAATTCCTCCGTACCTCTCGGAGAGCCTGGCCAGCTACCGAGAGTATCCTGCCTGCAAGGCAAAGTCTGGCAAGCTCCCTGTGGTATATCCAATATGCCAAAAACTGTAACAAGTCTCACAATGGAGACGTTACTGGTGCCCACTCGAGCAAATCAATGAGTAATGGGAGGACAGTGCTACAGTGCAGTGTGCATTAAATAAAAGAATTTTAAGAATTCTGAGTGATATTTGTCTATAAATGAGACTTTAACTTACATTATGCCAACAGTTCTTAAAAAAAAAAATTACCAGTCCCAGGAGTGCTCAGGGGTTACTCCTGGCTCTACTGAGGAATCACTCCTGGGATACCAGGGACTGAACCCAGGTCAGCGGAGTGTAAGCAAGTGCCCTACCTACTGTACTGTCTCCTGTGCCCTACCTATGGTCTCCGGCCCTGCAGTTCTGAAAACTAATAAAACCAATTCAAAACCAAGGATGCACTCTTGCCTGCCCTGGCTTACTATCAGATGAGTCTAAATAGTGATGGCAGACCTTAAAAAATTTAAATTTCTAGAAATAGTTATAGAGTAGTTATATATCAAGACCTATGCAAGGCATTGGAATATAAAGATAAAAAAAAAAGTCACTGACTTTGAAGAAATTGTAATTTGGCCATGAACAGTCACACAACCACCCACCCACCCAATACTACGCTTCTCAGCGAATCCAGAGCACAGGAGGCAGATGTCTTGCACGCACACGACTGATCCATACTCAGTCCCCAGCACCCCATGCTGTCTCACCAGGAGTGATCCCTGAGTGCAGAACAAGGAATAAGTCCTGAGCTAACAGGTGTGGCACCCCCCCCAAAAAACAAAACACAAAACAAACTGTTCAGCTACAGCGGCATGATGCCAGTAGTACAGGAGGAGGCCTCCTGAAGGAAACACACGCGAGCGGGGCACGGACAATGATCACACTGTGTCAGATAATGAGTAAAGGCACTGGCCATGTGCAATGAACAGAAGTCCAATAAAGTGCATGAAAATAATAATTCAAAGACGAAACTCTCTTTTCTGCACACTGAAACGGTTTCTATTACATGATCGCTGATAATTTTTTAAAGAAATTAAATCCCTGAAGTTTCTGAAGAGCAAGCGTAAAGCAGGGGTGCTAATGGAAGAAGAACTGCAGCAAAGAAACTACCTGCCAAGCAGTCCTTGTTTCGCTTGGTTAGGCCCCTCCACACTCTTACCTGCCTTCCAAGTTTTTAGACTTCAGCTGCTGTTCTCCCTCACCGATCTGTTCTTCTAGCACCTTTATTCTGGCTTCTCTCTGCTCTGGAGTTTCTTGACCAAAGAGCTTGTTAGTCATTCCCTTCAGAGAAAATGTTCTCACAGTCTAAGGGGAAATGTAAACATGCAACAAAATAGTATTCAATCTTAAAAAGGAAAGAAACCCAAATACACAACAACATGGACTACAACTCTGCAGACATTATGAGGCAGTCACAAAAGGAAAGATACTGTTCGCTTCCATTTAAGTGAAGAATCTAGAGTCATGAAATTCGTACAAGGAGAAAGCAGAACAGGTTCGGGTGGGTGCCAGGCTGGAGGAGGAAGCTGACAATTGATGTTTAGTGGGTACAGAGTTTCAGCTCTACAAGAAAAAGTCCTGAAGGTTGCCTGCATAGCAATGCTAAAGTACTTAGTAATAATTAACTGTATACTTAAAAATGGTTATTAGCATGGGAGCTGGAGAGACAGCTAATTAGTCAGTGCATGTGTTGTTTGTGGGAGGCTAGGGTTTGAACCGGGAACACCATGCACTCTGAGCAAAACCAGGAGTAGCCCTCAACCACTGAGTGTGGCCAAAAGCGAACAAAAATGGTTCATGACAAATTTTATGCTTTGCGTATTTTATTAGACTAAAAATGTAAAGAAAAGGGAACGTGAAAATTTCCGACACCTTAAAGCTCTCTATAAGCCTTATAACCAGGGAGCTCTTATAATGATTTCTAATCCTAGAATAATACAGAAAACCTCTAGGTGAAGTATAAGGGCAACTTTGTATTTTATATTAGTGCACCTATTTTAAAAACTATTCTGAGGGGCTGGAGTGACAGCACAGCGGGTAGGGTGTTTGCCTTGCACGTGGCTGACCCAGCTTCAATTCCCAGCATCCCATATGGGTCCCCGAGCACTGCCAGGAATAACTCCTGAGTGTATGAGCCAGGAGTAACCCCAGTGCACCACCAGGTGTGACCCAAAAAAAGCAAAAAACCTCCAAACTATTCTGAGGTTTAAAAAAATAGGTAAAATTCAATAGGCAAAAATGGAAATAAAAGCCTAGTCACTTGGGAAAAGTTTTAAGTTTCAATGCTTTAACATTTCCACACTCTCTAGTTTGAGAGAAATTCCATTCACATGTGGGAGAACCAAATTCCCTTTGTAGAGACCAGAATTTGGAGATAACAAATGGCCTGGGAAGTTCCTAAGTTTTAATCAGGGGCCAGAGAGATAGTATAGTGTATACTATACTATAGTATAGTATACACTACACTATACACTATAGTATAGTATACTATACTATAGTATAGCATTTGCCTTGTATGCGGCTGACCCGAGTTTGATCCCCTGAGCATCACCAGGAGTAATTCCTGAGCACAGAGCCAGGAGTAAGCCCTGAGCACCTCTGGGTGTGGTCCACTCCCAGCCCTTGCAAACAAAACAAAACAAAACAAAAACCCTAAAAATAAATAAAAGGCTGGAGAGAGAGAGAATGGGTTAAGAGGATTTGCTTGCATATAACTGACCCTGGATCAATTCCTGGTACTACACATGGTCCCCGGAGCAGCATTAGGAGTGACCTCTCAGCAGAGTTTGGTGTGGTCCGAAAGAGTGACGAAGTAGTAATTAAAAAAGTAGCACTGTCCTCCCGCTGTTCATCGATTTGCTTGAGTGGGCACCACTAACATCTCACAACAACTTGTAAGACTTGTTACTGTTTTTGGCATATTGAATATGTCATGGGTAACTTGCCAGGCTTTGACGTGCGGGTGAGATACTCTTGGTAGCTTGCTGGGCTCTCCGAGTGGGGTGGAGGAATCGAACCCGGGTTGGCCACATATAAGGCAAATGCCCTACCCGCTGTGCTACTGTTCCAGCCCAATTAAAAAAATAAAAATTAAAGTAAGCCAAGCGTGGTACATACCTGTTTCATGGTCAAAGGACTTTGACCACATATATCTATGCCACTTTGCAAAGAGTAGCAGTGGTGACCTTCGGAAGCAAAGTGCTTGTTAACTATCAAGTAGCTTCTAGAGCCTGTGCTCTACCCTTCTGAACTAGATCATTAGGAGTGCTAATAATTCTGAGACTAACTTATGCCAATTAAATAGCCAGAGTAGGAAGCTGATGATACAGAACTCTATTTGCAAGCACTCACTGAGAGCATACCAGAATGGAGCCCACAGAAGCTCAGCGTTAGGATATGCAATAAGTGAAAATGCTTTTAAGTAAACCAAACTTTCTACAGGTCAGTATTTCAATTTACTAGTGTTTTTTTCACTTGGATTTACCCAAAAAAGAACTGCTGTTTTTTGTCTGTGTATCTCAAAGACAGGATCAAACTCGGAGTATCACATACGTGAGGAAAGTGGTCTACCACTGAGTTAGAAACCCTGGGCCTCCAAAGGGCACTCTTCACAGTGAGCAACAGCAAGATCCCTACAATACTACACAACATTATAGTGTTTCACAGATAGCTTACATCAAGGCAACCCCAAGAACTATAAAGCTGCCACACATTAGGCCCCTGTAAAAACAACTGTTGCTCATTCCATGTAAGGCTTGCAACAATACCAGAGACTTCAATAGGAAAACTCTCACCCCAGTTGTCAGTTCCTCACATTGTTGCTTCTTGGATGCTAAATCCTGAGCAGCCATTTCCAAATCATACTGCATAAGTTCATGCTTCCTGCACACCGCCCTGGGGAAAAAGCACTGCAATTTCAATTTTGAGGCTTCTCTTTTTCAACATGCTAAAACTTTTTTTACAGTTAACGGGAAAACATTTATAATGTCTTACTAGGGTCAGAAGCTGATACCAGAATGTTCAAGTTTAAAATGTAATCTTGAAGAACCTAATCATAAAACCTATATGTACTGAAACAAGAGTGGCTTCCTGGAGATTTTCAACATTAAAAAGAATCCGGGCCAGAGCACAGCACAAAGGGCATTGACTGACCTTGCATGCAGCCAACTCGGGCTTGATCCCCGGCATCCCAGGGGGTCCCCAGAGCACTCAGGAGTGATTCCTGAGTGCAGAGCCAGGAGGAAACCCTGAGCACCGCTGGGTGTACTTCCCCCCCCACCCCACCAACAAGCAACCAAAATCCAAACAAACCCAAAGAAACAATACAAAACATACATTATCACATTTCAAAGAATAACGTAGGAACAGAGGCTGGAATCTCACAAGCAATGCGCAGTCTTTGAAGAGGCATCTCAGTGACTTTTTGTCTTTAAGAAATATTTGTCCTGAAAACTGTAAGTATGGCCAGAGCACCAGCACAGTGCGTAAGTGCTTACCATGCATGTGGCATATCCTCGCACCATAGATGGTCCCCTGAGCTTAGCCAGGAGGAAACCCTGAGCACCACCAGGTGTGGACCCCCACCTCCACTTTTTTGGGGGGCAGCCACACCCAGGAGTGCCCATGGGTTCCTCCTGGCTCTGCACTCAGGGGTCACTCCTGGCGGTGCTCAGGGGACTATATGGGGTGTCAGGGCTCAAACCTGGGTTGGCTCCTTGCAAGGAAAGCACTTACTTCCTGTGCTACTGCCCAGGTCGACCATGTGCACAGCAAATGCCCTACCTGTTTATACCTCTGGCCACCCACCCCTTATTTTATTTTTTTTAAAGTTGTAAGTGCTCACTATTTAAAAATAAAATTCTATATACCATAGAAATCTTTCCAAGTCAGTAAGACACGAATCTTTAATTCGTGCATTTCCACCAAGCCACACCCCCAGCTTTCTATAGTATTTTAGTGTTGTGGGGCCACACCCAACAGTGCTGAGGGCTACCAGATTCATACCTAGTGTCATGGGGTACATGCCATGACAGAGATCAAATCCAAGGCTTCACATATGTGCTCTATCACATCAGTCACACCCCTGGCTCTTCTATAATTTTCCACAGTATTTGGCAACCTAGTGTCTGAAATTGATGAATTTATCAGTATGTTTCAAATGAAGACACACCTTAAATTTCTATACCTAGCACTCTGAAATAATGAGAAATTCAGTGAAAGTTCATTCAATATCTGGAGGAATGACTTCACTTAAAAATCATCTTACTACCTTTATTTTATAGTTGCTTTTAACAACTGTAAAATGGTCTTGGTGACTAGCCACATCTGGACCATTCCTTAAACTTACCTCAGTGCTTCTGCATAGAAAAGATACTCCTTCAATTGATCTGCATAATGTTCTTCATCTTCCAAAATATCATCAATAGAAGATGCATACCTATTGGAAAAGCAATGCATGTCTTTTATCTTAAAGAAGTAATTGTCTGGGAAGGGGGGCTTTCTGGGCCGTCCCCCACGCCCCACCGAGGTCGCCAGCTGCCCCCCACGAGCGGCTCTCCGGCACGGCCACGGCCCCGGAGGCACAAGGACTTAGCACAGAGAACCAGCCTCTTGGAGCAGAAAAGCAAATGGACTTGTGTTGATCCGCGCCACCAAGCCTGCCCGGAGGGGGAAGGGCGTTGACCGGCCCGCCCGCTCCTCTCTGGAAAGAAAGATGGCGGCCGCACGGGAGCCTTGTGGAAAGCGGGTTTGAGCCGGGCTCGGGGGAGCGGCGGGGACCTCATGGGAAGGGGGGCTTTGTGGGCCGTCCCCCACGCCCCACCGAGGTCGCCAGCTGCCCCCCACGAGCGGCTCTCCGGCACAGCCACGACTCCAGGGCACAGAAACCAATCTCTTAACTAGCTAACTTTTAATAGAAATTCTTCCAGAGTCAATAAGTAAAATAGCAGAAATTCAAAACTGCGCGGCCGCAATCCGCGTGACATCATTTTATTCTTAAACCAAGTTGTAGAAAGCAAATCATTTCACAACGCTGTTTCAGCATGTCTGATTGGGGGGGGGGGGGGTCGTAAACTCTAAACAATAATTGTGCATCTTCTATCGAAATAATCTATCTAGTCAAAGTAGATAGAGTATTAACTAGAACTCATCTGCCTCACAAAGAATTGGGAGGGGTGGGAGGTGGGGGTCTATTGGGGTTTGGGGTTAAAAATGAGTATTGATAAAGGGAAATGTGTTTGGTATCTACATGACTGAGACCTAAACCCGAAAGCTCTGTAACTTTTCCCACAGTGAGTCAATAAATAAATAAATAAAATAAATAAAAAAAAAAAAAAAAAAAAAAAAGAAGTAATTGTCAATGTATGGTCCACAGATCACTGACTGTCCCAGCAAGTAAATTACGGAAAGTGAGACAAAACATTTGTAAACATTTATAACAATACTGAGTTACATGATAAAATGTTTTGAGGTAGGGGGGTGGGGTTGGACCACACCTACTGTGCTCGGGGCTGACTCCAGAATCTGTGCTCACAGGTCACTCCTGGCAGTACTCAGGGGACCATATGTGGCAACAGGGATCAAACCTGAACTGGTTCCTTGTAAGGAAAGCACCTTACTCCATGTGCTATCTCTTTGGCCCACCATGTTAATTTTATAAATATTTTTATCAGCAATGCCTTAGGGGGCAAAAAAATTCTTATTACAGGTTTTAAAGAAGCATATATTTGTGTATGTACATATTAATATATTATTCCAAGATACTATAAAAGAAAGAAAATTGGTAGAAAAATTAGATGAGAACAGTATACACTCCTGATAGCAGTACACAGTAATGTTAGAAAGCTCAGAAAAATTGAAGCAAATGAACATTACAAGAAATTTAGCCTTTATTCATATTCTCAATAGCCACCTTTGCTTAGATCTGAACAAGCCCTTCACTCTCAGAGCTGCAGTTTCCCCTGATCCAATAAGCACAGATCTCTTTATAATTTTTTTATACTTTGTGGGTGCTGGGAAGTGGAACCATGTGCAAGGCATGTGCTATACCACTGAGCCACATCTGTGATCCTTCATCTCTGACTTCTTATAAACAATTTAGAATTTCATTTTATGTCTCTGATCCCATTATAAGTTCCATAAGGACCTGGTCTATGTCATGTCCTATTTCTTAATTCTGATTACTTCTCATGGGAATAAAAATAATATAATTCTTATGTCTCCAGGCTGCTTCATGTAGGCAAGAAAATGAAACTTACTGAATTTGTGAAAATAAGCTTTTATTACAGCTGACTGAAAACACTGTTTATAGGATTTATAAAAATAGGAAAATTATATATTCTATAACTACAAGCTTGCATTTGTTAAGAGTGGAATTTTTTTCTACATGACTGAGTACAGTTGAGAGTAGGAAATTTATGATTCTGAAAGAGCTGTTGAAGAATTTTTTAAAAAGAGGGGGACCAAAGTGACGATCTGACGACAGGAACACAGGGGAGTGATAAACAGCACAGAGGTAGGTAGAAAGATGCAAGGGGAAAGAGTGAATGCTTTTACTGGGATTGACATCACTTAACACTTCAATAAATCAACCAGAGAGAGAATTCTCAGTTCCGAAAGTACTGAAAATGCTGAGCCAACAGAATGCAGGAAGGTTCAACTGTCTGAGGGCCAGAAGACAGCTAAAGGGCGAGAGTGCACACTCTGCAGGCAGGATCCTCGGGTTTGCTCCTTGGGACCACATGTCCCCTGAGCACTGCAGAGAGCAGCCCTGAGTACTGAAGGCTATGGCTGAGCAACAAAAACCAAGAAATTTAGCAGATGGGTTAAAAACCGGGCAGTTAGGACCAAGGAGACAAAGCGCTAGAGTGCCCGTTGGGCCGCCCCAGGTCTGACGCCCAGCACAGCCTGGCCTCCTGGGACTGCCAGAGGTACCCTAGTGACCAACAACAAATTAGTGTACAGTTGGTCTGAACCGATTCTATGATAAGCAGTATTGCTTTTATTGTTTTTAATGTCTATTTTCCAATTGTTGCTGACAGTATAACAATGACTTCTAGTGTATTCATCTTGTATCTTAACCCCTGTTAAATTCAGTTGTTAGCTCTATAATCCCTCTCATTCACCCTGGTTTGGTGAGAAGTTTTACTGTGAAGAGACGTCCAAATGTTTTTTAAATATATGAAAGATTTTCTTCTAGTATGTGAACAGGCCTGACTTCCGAATGTTCAGTTCACCTTTTGTTCCTGAAATAAACTTTAAAATGTCACAACACATAAGCATATAGGTAGGTATAAAATATAATATACATGTGAGCCAATGACAGAAGAATTTCCACCATCTTGTTACTGACCAGGCCTTTTGCTGTGTTGCTGGGCTTCCTCAGCAGTGCCCCATACGTGAGACTGACAGCTCAGTGCTCCACCCACAGTGCCCAGGCAGCCAGGTGCTTCTTGGCCTCGGCCTTCTTGCATGCAGGGTGGATACTCCACCCCTTTCACCAGCCATTCATCTTGTTTTACCTTAATTCTCCAGATACTTACACGTCCATATGATGGCCAGCACTCTGCAATCCATCCCCCATTTCCTTTTCTATGGCACTCCATTCACTAGGAAGAAACAGACATAACCATGAGTATCAAGAGTATGAAACATCACATGAAATCCTTTATAAGGTTCATCCCTAGACGGCTTATAGACAATGTATTTATACTTGGATTGACTATCTGTGGCTCAAAACTACAACTAAATACAAGTGTAACTTTAAAATGTTTGTTCAGAAACTGCCACCAGCATGGCCTAGTAACCCTGGTACTGTACTGCCAGCTGGTCTGGCTCGGAATCACTAGTGGAGTCCCTGAACTCCTGAGCACTGCTTGGGAGGAGTCCTCAGCCCACCCCTGCAAAACCATTCAACCCAAAAGTGCTGAAAGCTTCCTACTGAGTGAAGCGTCTCACTAGGGTGTCCACTGAATTGACTGTGGGACTTCCTGAAACGGCAAATGGTCTCACTTTTGATTCAACTGAGGCAAGTATTTTTACAGGCCTCAATGGACATTCTGATGTATATTCCTGGTTATATGCCAGTATCTAACAGTTAAGGATGATGCAGAAATCTGCACAGATATATTAGGTGCATAGTACAACTTCACTAACTTGAACCAAAGCTGCATGATAAAGTCTACTACCACTAAAATTACAAACTTATTTTGTTATCATTCCCAGAAAATGTTTCACATAAAAATTCCTTTTTATATGTTTTTATAATAATTGGCAAAATAGGGTATGAGAGATAGTACAGTGGGCAAGATGTTTGCCTTGCATGTGACTAACCTGGGTTCGATCCCCAGCACCCCACATGGTCCCCCAAAGCCCCCCGACCCAGCTTCAGTTCAGAGATAGGAATAAACCCTGAGCACAACAAGTTGTGTCCCCAAAACCAAAAAATCAGATTAAAATGCAAAACTCTGAACTCCAATACCACTAAAGCAGCCCCAACTCTATTACTTTATGACTTTTAGAGAAAGGATGGGGTTCTGGGAGAGAACTCAGGGGCTTAGAGCCTGCCTTCCAAGCACGCCAACTACGAGGCACGATCTGATGCAGTGACTCTGCCTGTGTGAAGCATGCTCGCCTGTCTGAGCCTGCCCTCTTTCCCCTGTGATCCCCGGTGCCACAAGCAGTCAGGTGTGTGTGCAAGCATGCTCAACTAGAGGGGTACAACTCTTGGTAAGCACCAGAATTAAGAACTGGGCAAGTACTATACCCAGGAAGTGTGACCACAGGTGAGCGTGTGTGTAAGTGATGCCACTAAAGAAGTGTGGCCCTCTGAGTACCCATGAGAACCTGATGTGGAACCCCTGCTGGACACCACCACAAAATGCACCAACACTTCTAGGCATGGGTGTGAGTTTTGGTCATTGCAACAATATAACTAAGGAAAGGGAAGAGAAGAAAAGGGGAACGTGGGGGGGGGGGGGAGGGCCTCCAGGAATATCCTACTATTAAAAGAGAGATATTTAAAATAGGGATAAAATTACAACGAAAGTGATAGCGCTTGAGAGCTAAACTTAGTCACCCAAACTTGTGTTCATCAGTCTGCGGTGAAAGATGTTACTTGTTTATAGCTCTGTATACAGTTTTGTTTAAAGTTACGAGCTAACTAAGGGTTTTGAAATGTCTTCATTTAACTTCACAGCTGAACAGACAATTAAAGTTAGGGTCAGGTGGCTGATCAGAGACAGAGCTGAGACTAGTATAGACTGCCAGTTGTGTGCACTGTTTTCAAATTCCAAGCTGATAATTCCTTTTCTTGTTCTTAGTCAAAAGAACTCTTGGGCTAGAGAGTTCAGCAGACAGCGTGTTTGCCTTGCACGTATCTGACCCTGGTTCGATCCCTGGCACCCCATATGGTCCTCCCGAGCTTGCCAGGACTGATCCTTAACTGCGGAGCAGGAGGAAAGCCTGGAAACTGGTGGACATGGCCCCCAAACAAACAACAAGCAAACAAACAGGAGCTCTGTACCCACATTAATCCAAATTAGAAAAGTCAAATGCAGAATCATTAAACATACTCCGTGTTTTTCAACTCTGAGGTACACAACCAATTTTATGTACCTCTCATGATTTGCCTTTGCAAATGTCTTTTTGAAAAACATCAGCTATTTTTCTGGAATCCCTTGAAAAGAATTATACCATTTATATTTAAATTTAATATTTGTTAAATTATTTGAGATTATTTATAATTTGAGAGTTGTTTCTTTCTAGGTTGCTTCCTTATGGTTTCTATGTATTAAAGATGTCCAATTAATGTATTTAAGATGTTCAATTAACAATTATAACTTCATGCTATTAGCTCTTGACAACTTTCATCAGCTGCAAATAAATAAAGAAAACACAAATTTTTTTTTCTCCTTTTTTCCTAAATCTTCTGCAGCATGAATCCACCTCTGTATTCAGTCCAATTCAGGTTCACTGGAAAGGCTCAGTCTGAAGTCAAAAGAAAATACAGACAATGATAATGGCCCCTACTGAGAATGGCCTGTCGACTACCCTGAATTAGAGTCAAAGCTGCAATCAAGGAGGGGCTGCAAAGCCTAAGAACTTCAGAATACAAAATAAACTCTTGTATTTTAAAAAAAGCACTAGCAATATGTGACATAAACATACCATGCAACCTTTCCTATTACTTCTCTGGGCATCTAATTCCTCTCATTTCTTACATATGCCTATCTTGCCATCTGTCTTTCCCATGTTGAAAATCCCTTTCCACTCACCATAAATCTTTTTTCTTAATCCAGTCTTTCACTTCAATTTCCAACTTACCAAAGCTTAACTCAATAAAAGCACTTGTGGTACACATTAGAAAAAACTTAAACGAACGTGAAGCGGATTAAACCAGTTTTGTATTTCTTCCCTTCTTAAATCCCAAACCAAAGCATAAGAACCAATTAAGCTCTTTTTCAACTTTGTCATTACTTTCACAGGTTAACAACCGACACTCCCAAAATAAATAAGTAAAAAGCACCTCAACAACTGACATTGCTCATCAACCCTTTTCTTCTTTGGTGGGGAGAAGGGATTTGGGATTTGGTTTAGGCCACACCTAGCATCATTTGGGTCTACTCCAGACTGTGCTCAGGGGCGGTCCCTAACAGTGTTTGGTGGAAAAGGCGGTGCTCAGGCTCAAAGTGGGGCTTCCAAATGGCGTGTGACCAGCACTTTGGGCTATTTCTCTGCCCACCTCAGTCCCTATATTTCACTCATCACTGTTTCTCCAAATTGGAAATTTCATCATGGACATCAGAAGTCCTATAATAAACATGGCACAAGTCTTCTGAATAATAAATTTGCTTTTACATCTGAAAGGTAAAAACTTTTATCTCTCTCTTTTTTTTCTTTCTCTCTCTCTCTCTGGCCAGAGAGAGCGAGCGCGCGTGAGCAAGAGAGAGAAAGAAAGAGAAGAGGTTCATTATCTAGGTGTACATAAAAATCCCACAGTCACTGGCACTGCAATTCGTGCTTCTCACCATCTAGTGGCTTCATTGATAATGCTCTACTTTGGACCAATGTGGAACTAAAATGTAACATGAAATTTTGGCAGTGACGATTCTTTCTGTTGGTACAGTCTACACGGTAACATACAAGTGTGACCCATGTGGCAGATACATATGTGTGTGCGTTGCCATGATCGGGGGCTGCTGCTGCAGTGTTTGTACATTCGGTTGTAGCACTAAGATCACAAACAGCCAGTACCACTGAGTCTGCACTTGGCACGTGCAGTTGATGCCAGAGATCAAATTTTTTTAAAAAAGGCAAAATTTGCAAAAACTGATAGAAGCTCTCAAATATATCTGCATACAATTGTCCCCAGCTGTTCCCGGTTCTATAGAGATGGTACATGACTGGGTAGGAACACAGCAGGTCCACAGTCAGTTTCCTCTGTCCATTAAGTTTCTGACAGCCCAGCTGCTGCATGGGACAGAGGCCAGGGATCCTGTTTGACCCTCCTGCATCCAAGAGCTTCCCTGCTGCCTTTCATCCTTCCTTTCCCTTCTCTTTTTTTGTTTTCTTTTTTTCTCTCTCTCTCTTGCTGCCAATCACATGAAGCACATACTCTAACACTGTACTACATTCTCAGTGCAGAAGAAAATCTCAGCTTTGAGAATTATAGAAACCTTCACCTTCCTGAACTACTTTCTTTGCTTGCTTGACACGGTACACACCTTTTCTTTGCCACTCTTCGAACAGTCTCCCCACTGTTTCTTTGAAACAACTGCTTTGTGGGGCTGGAGCAACAGCATAGCAGGTAGGTGTTTGCCTTGCACGTGGCCAACCTGGGTTCGATTCCCAGCATCCCATATGGTCCCCTGAGCACCACCAGGAGTAATTCCTGAGTGCATGAGCCAGGAGCAACCCCTGTGCATCACCGAAAAAAAAAAAAAAAGTTTTGTTTTGGGGATACAATGGTGTTCGGTGGCTCCAGGCAGTGCCACATGTGCAGTTCTTTGAACTAGCTTTCTGGCCCCTCCTCGCTGGTTCTTTTAATTTTTGCTTTAAAGCCACAGGGTGCTCAGGGATCGCTCCTGGTGGGGCTTGGGAACCATACAGGATGCTGAGAAGCAAACCTATATGCTTATAAAGTGTGCTCTAAGCAAGTGGTTCCAACCAGGGGCTCTATGGTCCCTTACCTTCAGCATTCCTGAAGGGGACCACAGGTAAAACTCGTGTAAAATGGGGGAGTGGGAGGTAGGGCACATGGCCAGAAGACCAACCAGTAGGACCAGTAGGACAGTGGGTCGAAGAAAGGTTAGAAGGGGACTATATTTGGAAAAAAGTTGTGAAACACTGTCCAAACCACTGCTCTCATCTGTGACGTAGACTCTTGGTCCAAATTTTTGTTGCTTAAGAGAAATCTTTAATTCAAATAGTGTTTTTTGCTTTGCTTTGGGGTCACACCTGGCAGTGTTCAGGATTTACTCCAGGCTCTGCATTCTGGTCACTCCTGGTGGACTGAGCACCCACATGTGGCGCCAGGGATTGAGCCTGGCTAGTCATGTGTGAGACAAGTACCCTATGCACTGCACTACTGCTCTGGCCATAGTAGAACAATTCATCCAAAACAAGTCTTTAACTCACCCTCAAACCTGCTCTTCTACATTCTTTTTTTTTTTTTTGGCCACACTAGAGCAGTGCTATAGGCTTACACAGCTGGTTCTACACTCAGGGATCAATGCTGGCAGAGTCAGGAATATGCGGTGCCAGGAATTAATCCTGGCTGGGCTGTGTAAGTGAGACAAACGCACCATCCAATGGCAGTCTCGCGCCCTCCCCTTGCACTCTTTGTTACGATCTTCTTACCCAGACATTAATCACAAATTAAATCTTAGTATTCTTAGCACTCACTATGGTAGCAGGAGCTCAGTAATGTGTGAAGAACTGGAAGGGTCTATTGGAGTTAGCTGTGCCCCCCCGCCCCCCCTTCGCCTCTACTGCCAGCTGCTTTCGTTCCGGTTCCTGATCACCTGCTTCAGTGAGCTCAACCACCTCTGGTTTCTCTGGATAACAGGGTTACGGAGATGGCTCCAAGGGCTGGAGCTTTGCATACTGGAGTCCTGAATGAAATCCCCATTACGAAAAGTTCCCCAAGCACCACCAGGTGTGCCCTTCCCGCACCAAATCAAGAAAAAGCAAGCCAAATAGAAAAAAGAGCAACAGCTGAACACACGAAGTTTATTCAAGTGACAAGAAAGTTCACTGGTTAGTGAGCTTCATAACTAGAGAAACACAAATTACAGCTATAGTAAGAAGCCATATTTTTTTAAACCATCAAACTGGTAAAGGCAATTTATTAACACACCGAGTGAGGATGTGAAGATACTGATATAAAAACTTTGCTAGCGGGTATACTTCTATACAGGGTAATTTGGCAATAGCTACCAAAATGATGGCATGGAGAGAGACAGGACAGCGGGGAAGACATATGCCTCTGCGTGGCTGGCAATCCCAAGCACCCCAGACAGGAGCATTTATTATACATTACATAAAGTGACGGGAGATCACACCCAGTTGTAACAAGGGTATCCTAGCTCTTGCCTTGCAAAGTGTGAGGCCTCACACCAAGAAGGCTTGGATGGCAAATCCGATAATGATTACATTCAAAAACATATTTTTCAGACTCAGTATTTTAAGAATTATAGTTGTTAGGCGAAAAGCTGTTCTGTTTTGGGGGAGTGGAGGGCTTAGGGTGGGGATAGGGAGAAGCTCCCAAGCAGTCCTCGCACCAGACACCCTGCTCAATGGCAAAAGCATGAAGGGTCAGCGCTCAGGCCCAGGGATACTAGGGCATTAGTGCCACAGCGAAGGGGGGCAGACTCAGGGCCTCATGTGACCTTCGTGCTGTTCCTCCCGCCTCTGCCTGCTGTTTATTAAAATCTGTCGAGTGCTTACCTGAAAACTCGCCCATAATTTCCATGTACTTTATATACACCATAGAGACGATCTGCTACTCTCTAGAACAAATATTTAAAAGAAAGCACTATTAGGTCAAAATTCCATACAGATTATTTGAGGGGAAAAAAATTCAGTCTCATTAAAAAGTAAACAAATAATTCACATACACACATAAAAGCAGATATTACTTATTGGTACAATAAACTTAGAAAATATGGCAAAGAATAAATCTCTGAAAGTCTTATTGTGGGGGAAAAAAGCAAAATCAGTACTCTATAGTTATTTAGTTATGTAATTGCTTTCATACTTCTTTCTGTATACAGGCTCTAATTATTGTTTTTAAATGGTCTATATCGAGTGCTAATATTCTACTCATAATAAATATCACCTTGAATAGTTACATGAAATTTAACCTGTTAATCTAAAGAACGTTAAAGTTATTTTGGAGTTAGGGAGATTGTACAAGGGTTTAGGCATTTGTCTTGCACGCAGTAAGATCACCTGCAATGCCCAGCCTCCTTGAACTGTGCCAGAGTAGCCCTCAGGCACTAGTAGGGTCTGGTCCCAGCTTCTCCAAATACATATACACCTTGTAAAAATATTTATTCTTGAGTTTTCAGTATTATAAATAGTAAGTTCCTGAGGAAACGGCTTTTTCGAGATTTAGACTATTTTCTTAAGATAAAATCTTTAAATGGGATTTATCACAAGAATATAAACATTTTCAATTTAATTGAACTTTTAGACATAAATGCTGAACACAATATACTTCAACACTACTTTGTCACGCTAACCCTTTGTAACCAAGAAAACACATTATATTTTAAATAAAAACAATCATAACATAAATCACTGAAAGAAAATACTCATTGTCTTATTCATGCAAATTTTATAAAACACTACGTATGGTAATTAACTTGCTTAATTTTCTCCTAAAGTATTATGGAAATACAGTTGGAATTGTTAATCCAACATAAAGTCTTTAAAAAAATATTTATGGTACACAAACTCGGAGAATGAATCTCTCTCCTAAAACCTTACTGAAACATGAGTAATTTGAGGAATTAGGCACTGACCACAGAATAAGTCAACCTCTCGATACTTCAGTTGAACATAAAAGAGCAAATCATTATAAATACACGGAACAGTGTAAGAGGACGGTAAAATGTTTCCCATTCTCATGGTTGGCTCTGAGAAAATGCACCGCAACATAGCGGGAGTGTGTAAACCCAGTGGCCTTAATGAAGCAGCTCGTCCATATTAACCTATGATTGCTTTCCTAGCAGAGATGAACAGACTGTAGGAGGACCATTTGGTCCCAAAGCTGAATATATTTACTTTTCACCAGCAGGAAAAAAATTGCCAACACACACACACACACACACACACACACAAACCAAGATTCAAGGTCTTTTATATTGTTCAAAACTTTTCAGAGGCTGCCGATAAACCTCTAAATAAGAAACTCTTGGACTGAGATTAGAACAATTGTACAGCAGATAAGGTCCTTTCCTTGCACGTGGCTGACCTGGGCTCAACTTGGGGAACCCCATATGGTCCTCAAGCAGCCCTCGGAGTGATCCCTAAGCACAAAGCCTGTATGCCCGGGGCAGCCACGGGTGTGACCTCAAAATGAAACAAAATTCTAGTATACTGTCTTCCAATTATTTTTGAGACACTTCTTACAGACTATGGAAGATTATTTTTAATTTAGTTTCTGTCTGGGGCTACCCACTGGTGTTGGGGCTTGTTCTCTGACTCAATGCTCTGAAGGTCACTTCTGGTAGGGCTCAAGGGACAATGCAGTGCCAGCAATCAATCCTCTGGGCCTCCCACAATGACTAAGTTTGAGAAATATTAAGACAATAAATAAAGTTTAACAGGTTTCTTTACTTCAGGAAAATTTTTGACATTAAGACCATATATAAATCTGATCTTTCAAGAGAGGTGGTTTGCAGTAGAGAACATCTTATATATTAGCATTCCAAAATTCTACAACAATGCTTTTTTCTAGATACTTGTGATTTGTTTTTATTATTTTTCTTAATTCAATTTTACTTTTTAAAGTTCTTCGCAATAATTACATTCAATATTCCAACACCAATCCCACCACCATAATACCTTCCTACCACCATTATCTTGAATTTCACCACCACCACCCAAACCTGGCCCCAAAGCAGGTCCTAAATAATTTATTTTAGATTGCCTGTTATGAAGAATCTGCTAAAAATGATCCAAAAAAGTTTCCTTAGAGGAAAGTGTGGGAAGGTTGTTGTATTTCACCCTGGAGCCATTAAGCCCTTATATGAGAGATTACTAACATGTTGTTAAAGGTTGAGCCTTGTGTGTATATATATATACACATATATATTTATATATACACATATATATATTTATATATATAGAGAGAGAGATCAGGATGAAATTGGTTGAGTTCTACTTTAAGTACTTATACTTTTTTTTGTTTGTTTTTTGGGTCACACCCAGCGATGCTCAGGGGTTACGCCTGGCTCTGCACTCAGGAATTACTCCTGGCAGTGCTTGGGGGACAACATGGGATGCTGAAGATTGAACCCAGGTGAGCTGCGTGCAAGGCAAATGCCCTACCCGCTGAACTATCTCTCCAGCCCCAAAGTACTTTTAAATCTCAATCCTGAAAACCGAGCATTTTATCATCCAAATTACACATGGAAAAGGGTTAGAGTTTGTTAAATAAACATGTAAAAATAAAAATAAAAAGCAGCATGCAGATCATAAATAAATATGCCAAGAAAATGTTAGTGAATTACAGTTAAAGCTTCTTTTTATTATTATTATCATCATCATTATTATTTGCAGTGCTGGGGCCTCACAAATGTAAACTACATGCGCTGCCACCAAGCTTTATCTGCTCAAGTTAATTTTTTAAAAATTTATCATTCCCAGGGCCAGGAATATGGCTCAAAAATAGAGCATTATCCTTGCACTTATAAGGCGCTGGGTTCAATCTCTGGCACCCAGAAAAAGAAAATGTGTGCCTGCATATACATATTCATATAAAACTCATGGCAGCTGATAAAAAGGAGCTTCTATACAGTAATTGGAGCTCTGGAAAATATTTTGGTCCATAAAGAATACACACACACACACACACACACACACACACACATACATATATATGATTAACTACAGGAAGAACTATTTTACTTATAAATGAGGCATCAGCCCAAAAACTGTTTCCAAAGAAGAAACAAAGATGGTATACAAATAAAACATGAACTACTATGACCCAGAATGACTCAATGGTCCTTGGTAATCAAGAATACTGATGCGTTTACCTAGGGATTCATAAGTGAAACACTATCATTTCTGTTGACATCTGTTCCTTCTAAAATTCTAAGAATCTAAAAATCTAAGAATTGATGGGGGAGGACAGACCAAGTCATCTTCTATTCTCATCATCTACTAGAATGGAACTATGATAATACCTTCTTTATCTGCATTGAAGTACTAGGTAAGTGATCAAAAATTTGTGAAGACAATGGGTTGTTTTTGCCTTTTGGTTCTGGTGGGAGGAGTTTGTGGCGTGCACCTGGTGCAGCATGCACCAGGGACCCTGAAGTGCATTGGGGACCCTGAAGTGCACTGGCAGTTGCCCAGAGTGGTGGGATAGCCCATGGCCCAGGTGTAGCAGCCATCACTGCCGGTCATTATCACTATCAGCAACATCATGGGCACTGGTCCTGGACTCTGTCTGTGCCCCTGGGGCAGGGGCAAGGCACACCAATACGCTGTGGCTTTTGCCGAACCTGTTCCCCTACAATCCCGGCAGAGGAATGATGGAGAGTTTGGCCAAGATGCAGGTCCCTCGAATGGCAGTGACCACCTCCTTGAAGCATTTTACCTATAGATTGATATATCTGTAATAATCTCCACTGTTGCTGTCTTCTCGTTGTTCATCGATTTGCTCGAGTGGGCCCCAGTAACATTGTGAGACTTGTTACTGTGTTTGGAAAATCAAATACGTCACAGGTAGCTTGCCAGGCTTTGCCTTGCGGGAGAGATACTCTCGGTAGCTTGCCAGGAGCTCCGAGAGGGATGGAGGAATTGAACTCGGGTCGGCCATGTTGGCTGTGTGCAAGGCAAACACCCTACCTGCTGTGCTATCGCTCCAGTATATAATATATAATCCCCAATGCCAACAAAATCCAAAAACCTGAAACTTGGTCCAATAGTCAGCCCAAGGGCATGATCTTCGAAACTTGGTCTTTGAGGAACAGTTCCAGAAAAAAAGATCCCTGATAGGCAAGAGAAAGAGACAGATCTCTAAGACAGACTTGATCTTAATGTCTTTGTCCAAGTGGCCTAGTTTGGAAATACCAAGGACCCATTCCCTGTCCTTGGTATTGCCTCCAGGAAGCTGCCCCCAACCCTGGCCCTGGGAGGGTAGGGGGCGGTCGTTATCATTATCAGCATGGGCACTGGTGCCATGATGCCAATGCTAAAGCCTCTGCAGTTCTGAAACCTCCGAGACCTCTCATTCTGGCCTCTGGGGCTTCCTGCGGCACTGGCACTACCTGCCACTTGGCGTTCCTTTGGAGAAGCTCTTATTCCTTTATAGAGGTCTCCTAGGAGTGCTCTGTGGCTCAAGGGGCAATTCCCAGTGATGTCTGGTCCAGCTGTGAGAGTTGGCTGTTAGTGACGGGGCTGGGGGTCCCCGTGATGCCTGGTCCAGCTGTGACTGTCGGCTGGGTGATCAAAAACGGCCTCTAGCAAGCAAGGGCATGTGTTCCACCCTTCAAGGACCTCCCGAGCAGCCACTGAATAGAACCACCTTTTCCTTATCAACTGGGTCACACTTGGCAGTGCTGGGACTTAATTCAGGGGCTTATGCACACAGGCATGTGATTTTTCTACCTTTTGAGCTATCTCCTGGGCCATAAATGTTATTGTTTTTATAAATAACCATAAATTAAAGTTAAATAGTATCTCATTTAGTAATTATAAATTACATTTTCTTGAGGCTGGAGCGATAGCACAGCTTGTACGGTTTTTGCCTTGCACGAGGCCAACCCGGGTTCAATTCCTCTGCCCCTCTCCGAGAGCCCAGCAAGCTACCGAGAGTATCTCGCCCGCACAGCAGAACCTGGCAAGCTCCCCATGATGTATTCAATATACCAAAAACAGTAACAACAAGTCTCACAATGGAGACGTTACTGGTGCCCGCTAGAGCAAATCGATGAACAATGGGAGAACAGTGCCACAGTGCTACGACACGATGTCGCTAGAGTATTAGCAAATTTAAATATCCCTTTTAAAATAGATTTCCCCTTAAAAAAATAATAAGACATATTTCCCCTAAAGACAGATTTATATAATTATGACAAACAAGGGATTAGACTCAAACAACTAATATTAAATTCCAGCTCATTTTTACTTCAGGGTTTAATTTTGGAGAATTTAAGGCTTTGTACTTTGATGGAAATGTGGAAATATTTAAAAAGCTGTGTTTATGAATAAAATGATCCATTTTAAATAATTCATCATAAATGTAGCTATAATAAAAATCCATCTGTAATGATTTTTGCGGAATTAAAGCTGCTCAATGAAAATCCGCTCTCTTGAAAAGCAGTCTGCTCGTTGACCACCCTTCCAGGTGTCATCTCTAGCCAACATCACTGGCTCTACTTGGACTGGGAGGCTGATCCCCCCTTTTTGGTTATGTCCAGGAAGCCTCCACACCCTTCTCCACCATATTAACAGCTCACAGCACAGGTGGTTCTTAAGTGTGGGTAGCATACCTGGCCCTACCACCAGTCTACCCAGCGTATTTCACATACAGTTATGATTATCACTGGGTGAACAGCCAGAGAAGGAAAAGAGCAACTCCGAGTCTGCTCCCTCCGTCTCTCTGGGGGTCTAAGGACTCACCCTTAGCACAGCAGAAACACGGGAATGCCAATGGGGAAGGCTTGTAAAAGTCCACCTAGTTCAGTGAACAAAAACAGGAACATGAAAGACAAAAACAACATCAACCAGCAAAAAACATTAGTGACACCACGGTGAGGGGGTTAATAAGCTCAAAGAAATGATGGCACAAATAGTCAGCAAAGCACAAGAAAATATGAGAACTGAAATGAGAAAACTACTGGCAAAACCGAACTCAATGAAGAGTATGGTGTGGTTGTAGATGAGGATGGAGTGACAGTACAGTGGATAGGGCCCTTGCCTAGGATGCGGCCGACTTGGGTTTAATCCCCAGTCCTCCAAGCCCCGCCAGGAGTGAGCACTGCCAGGTGCGGCCCACTCCACTCCCACAAAAACCAAAACCAAAACAAAGCCTCATTAGAAGCTCTGAACAGCAGAATAAGAGCAGTTAAAGAAAAGAAGTTCCCAGATGCGATGGAGAAGACCTCTAGAAAACAAGAAGATAGAAAAAAGTCTAAAAAAATGGGTAACACACTAGAGACCCTGGAATCAGCTCAAGAGGAACAACGTAAGAATCGTTGGAGACTGAGGACCAGGAAGGTGAATCTGATGAAGAGACAACAGTTCAAGAAATCTAAGAATTTCCCAGAGCTGGGCCAAAGTAAGGCCTGAGTGTAGCAGGTAGGGTGCTTGCCTTGTATGCAGCTGACCCAGGTTTGATCCCTGGCACCACATTCAGCTCCCAAGCACTGTCAGGAGTGATCCTTGAGTAGAGCCGAAAGTAAGCCCTGCTAGGTGTGGCTTCCTCCAAGCCCCAAATATTGTCAGAGTTGAAAAACACTGGCAACCGAAACAAAGGTCCTAAAAGGTCCCACTGAAAACAGATACAACTAGGAAACTCCCAGACACACTATAGACAGAACGACAAAATCCAAGAAGATGAACATTGAAAACGGCAAGATCAAAAAAGCAAACTGCACACAAAGGAAAGCCCATTAAGATTCAGGGAGACCTACCACATGAGAGTCTACAAGCCAGAGAAGAGAATGGAGGGACACAGTACGAAAATTCAACTAAATGAGCATCCCCCCAAGAATACTCCATTCAGCCAGATCATCATTCAGATTTGAAGGACCCATACAGAGCTTCGCAGACAGGCAACTGCTGAGGGAATTCACAGCCTTGTTACCAGATCTGCGAGAAACTTTAAAGGAAGTCTTTAAAGGACAGGGCAAACTTATAACATGTGGCACTCATAACGCTTATGCTTACCCTCTACTGGAAGCCCTAACGGCTTCTATTGCTCTGGCCCCTGACAAGTGTGATGAACAGTATTTTAAACACTGGTACCTTAATAAAAATGGTTAAGAAAAACAAAACAAAACACCAAGATAGTCTGTGACACACCCAGATCCCACAGCTGCCATTGAGTAAACTAATCCATTGGCTCAGGTTTACAGATTCATGACTCAATGTTGGAGGAGATGCGAGCCATGTTGCTAAAATTCACGGGTATAGCAGCCTGCCTGCTGAGAACTCTGGGGTGTCTTCCAGAGGGGGCAGGCAAGTCCCGCCCCGCTGGAGACCTGGCAGCCAAACCCACAACACTGCCTCACTAATCTCTGTAGAGACACAAACTGCCAACAATTTCAGGTACACCGCTTTCTAGGCTGAAAACTCCGGGGTCTTCTCCGAACAGGGTTGGGAAACCTCCCTCACCTCCCACAGCTCCCATGTAAGCTCAGACATCGGTCCAGTTCTATAGATCCTGGAGTTCGAGAGCAGCTGCAGCTGCACGAGACCTCCAAACTCCACAATGCTGACAGCCAGTCGGAGCACTCCAAATCAGACGGGAAAGCAACGGACCAAGCCCAATAAACAGAAGGGATACAGACGGCTCAACCAGCAACGAACAGCTTTGCAGACCTCCAGGCAAGAACTTAATTATCCTGTGGTAAGATACAACAATTTTCACAAATTTGCTTTGACCGAGTATTTTTCGATGATTTCATCAGCCATCGAGCGGTAACAAGCAATTTAAATAGATGATTTGTGCTAAGGGGGTAAGGCTAGGGGATAGCTGGGAAAATGGGGACGATGGTGGAGTGAAGGTCACACCGACTGGAGGGACTGTGTTGGGTCCATAACAATGTCCATAACAAGTGTATTATGAACAACTGTGTCACCACAGTTTACAGTTTTTTTAAGTAAATTTTTAAAAAAGGAATTAGTGATCACTAAATTGACTCTATGAAATACTAAATGTTCTTCTACTAAAAGCAAATAATTTCGGCCCAGAAGTAGAAAGACATTTAAACAAAAAAGCAAAATGTGGGAAAGGAGTTTAGTAATGGAGTCTCCAAAAATAAAAAAATTTACTTGCTTAAAACAAACAAAAGTTATCTTTTCATGCCATTCATCAATGTATCATTGTAGCTAGTTAAGACCAAGGGCTGGGAATCAGGTAAAGTTCTGAATTCTGTCATCAAAGCGGGTAAGGTGCTTGTCTGATAGAACTGAGCTGACCGGAGTTCTATTTCCAGCACCCCATATGGCCCCCTGAGCCCTGCCAAGTAGGATCCCTGAGCACCTCTGGGTGTGGTACAAAAAATAAGTTAAAAAATCAACAGAAGCAACAACCACTAAATTTTGGTACCATAGACCTATTTATAATGTGATATTAGGAAAATTCCATAATTTCAATTATTTAAACTTTGATCTTTTTCTGATCTGTGAAATGGGAGCAACAACAGCACCTACCTTCAAAGGGCCCTGTGGGGAGGCAGGAAAGATGGTGAGATGCAAGCCTTGCAGAGGCAGACCCTGATTCTTCCCTAGTACACATGTCCTCAAAGCATCACCAGGTATGACCTTTGCACTGACCCTCTAGCCTAGCTGGAAGAGAGCTGCCTGGGCCTCCCGAGAATCACTTGGGAAACCCTTCCCCGCTCCCCGGAAAAGAAAAAACCAGTAGGCTTGAACGAACACCATTACTGATACACAGAGGCAAATAAATATGAGATATCCATATTATTTCCCTTTTTAGTTTATTAAATTATGAGAATCACAACTCTATGAATAAGGCACTCATCTGTAAAACAAATAGTAACTGAGTGTCTACTGGGAGCCCGGCAAGTCTTCCCACTAAAACAAAAACAAAAACTCTTGAGGTGGGGCGTAGGGGTGGGGCCTGCTTACTCTCCAAGAAGAGGCCATGGGTTAGATCCCTGTGTGTCACGTGAACAGCAATGATCCCTGGCTCGCAACAGAAGCACGAGTAGCACAACTAATGGTAGGTATGCGATTCCTGACACCCCCTCGCCAAGTGTGTGTGACACCTGGTCACTGCAACAACAGAGACAAAAGAGGGAAGAGAAAATAGAAGCAAACTCTGAAGGGTTACTAGATTTGCCAGAAGAATCCATTAAATTACAGAGATGTTCCAAAGCCAGCTCTTCCCTAAGTTAATATGCTCTTCTGGCTGCACGGTTGACACTAAATTTTTAAAAACTAATTTATTATAACACCATGATTTACCAAGGTGTTCATATTACAGCCGTTTCAGGCATTACATGTTCCAACACCAATCCAACACCTGTGTGATCTTCTCTTCCCCAATGTTCCCAGTTTCCACCTACCACCCTGGCCTGTCCCCTGATCAGGCATATTGCTGGGACCCGACTAGTCTGACAACTGGAGGTCTGTGCAGTTGCATATGTGTCACTTGGAGGTTCAGCTGTGGAGCTGGACGCATCTATCGGGGAGGTGTCAGGGGTGGCTTCAACTGCTCTGCCCTTAGCAGGAAGGGGACTCTGCCTGCTCCCATTCCGAGAAGGCCCCAGAGTTGTCAGCCAGAACTGGTCTACCTGGGAACATTTAGCAGCAGCATGTTCTTTTCAAGAGAAGTTGTGGAGCTGGGCCATTTCTCTACAAATATTCACCCTGTAAGTCTATCGAACTCCCCCACCCCACCCCCACTTTGTATTTCAAAAGAATTCTCTAGAGCCAGTGATATAATTCCAAAGTGTGAGCAAATGGCATGCATGAAGTGATGAGTTCAATCCCTGCCACATGTGCCTCTGGGAAGTCCGACACACCAACTATTCCTTTTGTGGCCTAGAATCACAGGACCTGAGCACTGCAGTACCAGACTCAGACCATCATGTGTAGCCCCATTAAAAAACAAAAAAACACAGTACCAGGAATTTTACTCCATGACTTGGAGGCCAACCACACATACTAGGGGAAAAGGGAGCTCAGATAAAGAGGGGGAACACCAAATAAAGGTGTTGGGAGGATTCTCCCAGGATGGGAGAAGCATGCTGAAAGTAGGATATAGACCAAACGTGATTGCCACTCAATGCCTCTTTTGCAAATCACAACACCCAAAAGGAGAGAGAACAGAGGGGAATGCCCTGCCACAGAGACAAGGTGGATGAGGGGGATGGGGGATGGGAGGGATACTGGGATCTGTGGTGGTGGGAAATGGGCACTCATGGAGGGATGGGTGTTTGATCATTGTATAATTGAAACCCAAGCACAAAAATGTGTAAGTCTGCAACTGTACCTGATGATGTCTCACTATTAAAAATTTTTTTAATTATAAAAAACAAAACAAAACAAAACTTAATGACGTTTTTAAGCCCAGATCTGCGGGGGATGGGAACCCAGTTGGACCACACCAATAGCAACCAACTTTCAAGGACCTGCTTAATCTCTCCCTATCCAGATATAGGCCCAGTGGGGGTGCTGTCCAGAGTCACAGCCGCATTAGCTACCACAAGTTATTCTCTCCCTCCATATCCCATAAGAACCATAAATTATCCTTAGGTGGAACTTTCACTAGGGCAGCTCGATCATGAGAAACACATTAGGCCAATAATTCATTAGCCCCATCTCAATTAATATTACACCAAAAACTCAACAGTAATGTGAGCATGAAAGTCTAAACTGCACAGGTCAACAGGTCACAATGGTAAAGCAACGCAGAAGCCCACTGAATAACAGCTGCTGAAGACCGAATCAGTGAGCTCCAAGATGAAGTGCAGAAAATCTCCAGACAACAGCAGAAATGGAAGAGACTCAAAATGAACCAAGAGATGTCAAGAGAAAATCGGGATGAAGCCAAGAGGTTGAATAACATAAGAATCATTGGAGTCCCAGAGGGACAGGAAGAAACTGTCAAAGACATCACTGCTAAGACATTCCCAGAGCTGGAGAGCACATGCAACCAATTCAGGAGGCCCAAAGGGTACAAGCTAGAAGAAATCCAAGTAAAATACTCCAAGACACATCCTGATCAGAATGATGAAAACCTCAGACAAAATTCTGAAAGCAGCAAGATCAAAGAAAGAAATTGTCTATAAAGGAGCATCCTTAAGATTGACAGTCAACTTCTCTGATGAAACCCTCAGGGCCCGAAGACAGTGGTGGGATACAGTGAAAAAACTCAATGAAATAAAAACCTCACCAAAAATACTTTACCCAGCTACACTCTCATTTATATCAGAAGAAACAACACACAGTTTCACAGACAAACAACAACTCAGGAACTTCATGGATTCAAAACCATTGTTATAAGAACAACTAAACGGGCTACTTTAAGATAAGACAAGCCCCTCAAATACACCAAACTTTAGCAGAAAGAAGGGACAAAACCCCATAACAATAATCTCTCTCAATGTCAATGGGCTAAGTGCACCAAGTAAAAGACACAGAGTGGCAGGATGGATAAGAAAATTGAACCCATGGGCTGGAGCAGTAGCACAGCGGGTAGGGCATTTGCCTTGCACGCGGCCAACCAGGGATTGCATCCCATATGGTCCCCTGAGCACCGCCAGGAGTAATTCCTTAGTGCAGACCCAGAAGTAACCCTGTGCATCACCAGGTGTGACCCAAAAAGAAAAAAAAAATTAATCCAATATTCTGCTGCCTGCAAGAAACACATCTGAACAGTTAAAACAAAGGCAGACTCAAAGTCAAAGGCTGGAAAACAATTCTACAGGCAAACAACTCCCATAAAAAACTGGGGTAGCCATTCTGGTACCAGACCACATTGATTTCAGACAGTGAAGGTCATTTCTTATTGATCAAGGGATCTGTACATCAGGAAGAACTTACACTCCTAAATGTAGCACTATAGCACTGTCCTTCCGTTGTTCATCTATTTGCTCGAATGGGAACCAGTAATGTCTCCATTGTGAGACTTGTTACTGTTTTTGGCATATTGAATACGTCACGGTAGTGGGTTTCCAGGCTTTGCCTTGTGGGTGGGATACTCTCGGTAGCTTGCTGGGCTCTCCAAGAAGGGCAGAGGAATCGAACCCGGGTTGGCCATGTGCAAGGCAAACGCCCTTACCCACTGTGCTATGGCTCCAGCCCTCTCCTAAATGTATATGAACCTAATGAGGGACCAGCAAAATACTTAAAACAACTACTCCTAGACTTGAAGAAAGACATTGATACACAATACTAGTGGGATATTTCAACACTGCTTTATCACCTCTTGATAGATCAACCAGACTCAAGCTTAGCAAGGACATACTTTATCCGAGGGAAGAAATGGAAGAAAGGGACTTAGTAGATATATACAGGACACTTCACCCTCAAAAAGCTGAATACACATTCTTCTCAAGTGTGCATGGGACATTCTCGAAGATAGACCACATGCTGAGCCACAAAACATACCTCCATAAAATTAAGAAAATAGAGATTGTATCAACGATCTTCTCAGACGATGATGTGCTGAAAACAAGTAAATCACACACACGAACAGAAAACCAAATCAAACACCTGGAAATTAAACAGCTCACTGGTGAACAACAAGAGACTTAGAAAGGAAATCAAAGAGGAAATCAAAAGATTCCTGGAAATGAGAATGAGGACACGAGTTACCAGAACTTATGGGACACGGCAAAAGCTGTGTTAAGAGGGAAGTTTATAGCTCTGCAAGCATTCCTCAGGAAAGAAGAGCGAGCCCACATAAGTAACCTAACCTCAAAGCTTGGAGAATGACCAACAAAAGGAGTCAAACACAGGCAGGAGGAAGGAAATAATAAAACTTAGAGCACAAGTTAATGAGATGGAAGCCCAAAAAACAATCTGAAAGATCAATGAAACCAAGAGCTGGTTCTTTGAGAAAATAAATAAGATTGCTAAACCTCTACAAGACTCACAAAGAAAGGGAGAGAGAAAACCCTCATAAACTGAATCAGAAACATAAAGGGGGACATCAAAACAGAAACCACAGAAATTCAAAGGATCCTCAGAGATTACTTTGAGAATTTTTGTGCTACAAAACAAGGAAACCTCGAGGAAATAAAAAAATTCCTGGATTCCTACAGCCTCCTGAGGCTGAAACAAGAAGACCTGGAATACCTGAACAGATCTATCACCATTAAGGAAATTAAAACAAAAATAAAAAGTCTCCCCAAACACAAAACTCCTGGCCCAGATGGATTCACTAGTGAATTCTTCCAAATCTTTAAAGAGGACTTACTCCCAATCCTTTTTAAGCTTATCCAGGAAATTGAAGAATCAGAAACACTTCCATATATTTCTATGAAGCAAATATCACCCTGATACCAAAAGCAGACAGAGATACCACAAAGAGAGAGAAGTACAGGTCAGTATTCCTGATGAACACAGACACAAAGATCCTCAACAAAATCCTAGCAAACAGGATTTTGTTGAGGATCTTTGCGTCCAATGACTCATCAAAAAGATCATACACCATGACCAAGTAGGATTCATCTCGGGGATGCAAGGATGGTTTAACATTCGCAAGTCAATCAACATAATCGATCATATCAATAAAAAAAAGATAAAAACCAAATAATCATATCAGTAGGTGCAGAGAAAGCACCTGACCAGACCCAGCACCTGTTTACGATGATAACTCTCAGCAAAACTGGCACTGAAGGAATTTTCCTTAATATAGTAAAGCTGTGAAGTGTGACACATCATAAGATACTCCTTACCCATTTTCCATAATTACCACAACATATTTGATAGAGAAATATATATATTTCTTCCATATAGTTTCTATGAAGCAAATATCACCCTGATACCAAAAGGTATATATATATATATATATATATATATATATGTATACACACACACACACACACACACACACACACACACCTCTTGTAAAGCCCGGCAAGCTACTGAGAATATCCCACCTGCACGGCAGAGCCTGGCAAGCTAGCCGTGGTGTATTAAACAGTAATGATAACAGGTCTCATTCCCCTGACCCTGAAAGAGCCTCCAGTCATTGGGAAAGATGAGTAAGGAGAGACTGCTAAAATCTCAGGGCTGGGACGAATGGAGATGTTAACTGGCGCCCGCTTGAGTAAATCAAAGAACAGGATGACAGTGATGACAGTGATTACGAGGATAGTAAAGCCATCTACCACAAGCCCACGGCAAGCATCATTCTCAATGGGGAGGAACTAAAAGTCTTCCCTCTAAGATCAGGCACTAGACAAGGTTGCCTGCTTTCTCCACTCCTATTCAATAGTACTGGAAGTTCTGGCCATAGCAGTTAGGCAAGAAAAAAGATATCAAGGGCATAAAAGGATAGGAAAGGTAGAGATTAAGCTATCACTATTTGCAGATGATATGAAGACTATACTTAGAAAATCCTAAAGACTCTACTGAAAAGCTCCTTGAAACAATAGGTTTGCATAGTTAAGTGGCAGGCTACAAAACCAACATCCAAAAGTCCATGGCTTTCCTATATACAAATAATGAAAGAGAAGAAAGAGGCATTAAAAAAACAATCCTGTTCACAATAGTACCTAAGAAAATCAAGTACCTCAGAATCAGCTTAACTAAAGAGGTGAAGGACCTATACAAGGAAAATTACACAACACTACTTCAAGAAATAAAAGAGGACAATAGGAAATGGAGACACATCCCCTGTTCATGGATAGGGAGGATTAACATTATCAAAATGGCAATACTTTCCAAAGCACTATACAGATTTAATGCGGTCCCTATCAGGATACCCATGACATTTTTCAAAGAAATAGGCAAAACACTCCTGAAATTCATATGGAACAATTAACACCCATGAACAGCCAAAGTAATCCTTGGGAAAAAGATGACAGGAGGCATCACTCACTTTCCCCACCTTCAAACTGTACTACAAAGCGGTAATAATTAAAACAGCATGGTATTGGGCTAGAAACAGACCTGCAGACCAATGGAACAGAGCTGAATATTCTGTCACAGACTCTCAAATATATGATCACTTAAAATCTTTGATGGGCTGCAACAATAGCACAGGGGGTAGGACATTTGCCTTGCACGTGGCCGACCTGAATTTGATTCCTCCTCCCCTCTCGGAGAGCTTGTCAAGTTACCGAGAGTATCTTGCCCGTATGGCAAAGCCTGGAAAGCTACCTGTGATGAATCTGATATGCCAAAAACAGTAACAACAAGTCTCACAATTTGTTGTAGACATTACTGGTGCCTGCTCGAGCAAATCGATGAATAACGGGAGGACAGTGCTACAGTGCTAATCATTGACAAAGGAGCAAGAAATGTAAAGTGGAACAAGGAAAGCCTCTTCAACAAGTGGTGCTGGGAAAACTGGATAGCTACCTGCAAAAAAATGAACTCTGACCTCTGTCTAACTCCAAGCACATAAGTCAGATCAAAGTGGATTAAAGACCTCAATGTCTGACATGAATCCATAAGGTACGTGCAGGAAAATGTAGGCAGAACCCTCCATAACATTGAAGCTCAAGGCATGTTTAAGGATGAAACACCACTGACCAAGCAAGTGGAAACAAACATAAACCAATGGGACTACATTAAACTAAGAAGCTTCTGCACCTCAAAAGAAACAGTGACCAAAATATAGAGAGCCCATGGAATGGGAAAGATTGTTGACCCAATACCTATCAGATAAGGGGCTAATATCCAGGATATACAAGGCATTAGTAGAATTGTACAAGAAAAGAAACTTCCAACACATGAAAAAATGGGGAGAAGAAATGAACAGAAACATCCTCAAAAAAGAAATACAAATGGCCAAAAGACAGATGAAAAAATACTCGACATCACCAATCATCAGAGAGATGCAAATCAAAACAATGAGATATCACCTCACACAACTCAAACTGGCACACTTCAAAAAAGAACAAGAACAACCAATGCTGGCATGGATGTGGGGAGAAAGAGACTCTCTTTCATTGTTGGTGGGAATGCTGACTGGTCCAGTCTCTTTGGAAAACAATAAGGGCATTCCTTCAAAAACTAGAAATTGCTTCCATATGACCCCATAATACCCCTTCTGGAAATATATCCCGAGGGTGCATAAAGAGAGTGCACAGCAAAAATGACATCTGCACCTGTATACTCATTGCATCACTTTTCACAATAGTCAGAATCTGGAAACAACCCAAGTGCCCGAGAACAGACGACTGGTTAAAGAAAGTTTGGTACATCTACATAATGGAATACTATGCGGCTGTTAGGAAAGATGAAGTCATGAAATTTGTTTATAAATGGATGGTCATGGAAAGTATCATGGTAAGAGAAATGAGTCAGAAAGAGAGGGACAGACACAGAATGACTGCATGCATTTGTGGAATATAAAATAACATAACATGAGATTGACACCCAAGGACAGTAGACACAAGGGCCAGGAATATTGCCCCATAGTTGGAATCCTGTCTCATGAGCTGGGGAGAAGGAAGCTGGAATAGAGAAGGGTTCACTAAGTCAGTGATGGTTGGAGGGATCGTTCAAGATAGGAGATGTGTGCTGAAAGTAGATAAAGGACCAAACATGATAACCTCTCAGTATCTGTATTGCAAACCATAACGTCCAAAAGTAGAGAGAGAGGATGAGGGAAATTGTCTGCCACAAAGCCAGAGGGAGGTCTAGTAGGGGGAGAGATACTGGGGATATTGGTGGTGGAGAATGTGCACTGGTGGAGGAATGGGTGTTTGATCAATATATGACTGAAACTCAAACATGAAAATTTTGTAACTGTATCTCACGGTGATTCAATTAAAAAAAAACTCAACAAAAAGAAGTGAAATGATTTTATTCTCTCTCCATCTGTTAACAATTCAACTATCTCAATTCATCAAATAGCATCTAAGCCTCCCTGTCCTGATGCTTTGAACACTAGAAAAAGGTCTTTCCTGTGGTGCTTCTGTGCTCTTTACAGTCAGCACAGGTCTCAATCTTATATATTTACTTCACTTTTCTATTGTTATCGACTGAATAGCCACTCTCAATTTTAGAACAACCAGACCTTAGCTTATCAGAAAGCATTTTGTGTATTTCACTTGCAGAGCTCTCATTTTTATAGTTAGCACTTTACTCTGACTATATAGCAAGCATTCCCTTGCCATTAGGAAGTCAAACCATCAGGTCAATCAAGATTCTGAAGTCTGCTTTCATAAAGCTTAGGATAAAGATATGCACCCACAACTCTCACATATTACAATTTCTTTGATGACAAGGTCATTTTATTCAAAAGTTCTTTTCACATATGCAGCACTAACCAATTTTCCCTGGTTGGCTTAACTTCCCGACTGGAAATTGAACCTGGTTGGCTATGTGCCAGGCAAATGCCTTCATCACCTTATGATCTCATTTTAGGCATACAACTATCAGCATGTACAACCACTAAAACATTTAGTGAATATATCACGAGTCAGGCATTGTCCTGGGGCTCAGCAGTCAGAAGCCTGGCTGCTGTTCTTATGGACTTCTTATTGCAGGGAGACAACAAAGGAGTAACAAAGATCAGACAGAATTGCTATAAAGACAATGATGATGAAATAATAGAAAATGATAGAAACCTGTACCGTATTTCATTTAAGATGTTGAGGGAATATTTCACCGTGGCAGTATTTGAACCAAGGACTGAATGTCATTAAAAAGTGAATAAGCTATGAGAGAATCTTGACAGAAAAGCAACGAGAGTGAAAGACAACCTAGGAAAAAGCAAATTAGTCCTGTGGCAGAAACAAATCTGAAAGCTTAAGAATAATTAGAAGGATGGGGCTGGAGTGACAGTACAGCAGGTAGGGTGTTTGCCTTGCATGCAGCAGACCGGGGTTCAATGCCTGGTATCCCACATGGTCCCCCGAGCTTGCCAAGAGTAATTCCTGAGTGCAGAGCCAGGAGTAAGCCTGAGCATTCCAGGTGTGGTCCGAAAAAACGAAACAAAAAATAAAAAGAAAAAATAATTTGAAGGGCAGCAGAAGACCAGAGGGATAGTATAGGGTCAAGACATTTGCCTTGTACATAAACAACCCATTCAACCCCCAGCATCACATATGGTCCCCTATGTACTGCCTAGACTTATCCCTTAGTACAGAGCCAGGAGTAAACCCTGAAAACCTTTGGGTGTGGCTCAACACCCCTGCTCACACAAAAAAGACAGCTGAGCAAAAGTTGAGTGTATAAAAGAACAAAAGGAAGGACCAAGGAAGGCGTTCAGAGGCTGAAATACAGCCCTGTAATGCAGAGTCCCAGGTTCAATCCGTAGCACAGCAAGGTCCGCAGAGCTACCGGGACTGATGCACTTTCATGGGGTCATGGGAAGGTCCCCAAATCAAAACAGAACACAAGGGCTAGGAAAGCCTTGTGGGAAATGCTTAAGCATTTTCTTTATCGTGGTAAAATTTTATAATCTTACAGATAATTATCAGCCACACTTATAAACCAGTTCTAACTATCTTCGTCATGACCTTCTTATTCGTCTTACTTGATCATTTGTCTTATCTACTTTATTACCTTATTTGCTTTGTCTTCTTATATGTCTTACTCTAAAAGACTCTTCCATACCTTTTTAATTTTTGCTTTATGGGTCATAACTGGCGATGCTCAGGGGTTACTCCTGGTTCTGTACTCAGGAGTTACTCCTGGCGGTGCTCAGGGGACCATATGGGATACTGAAGATCAACCTAGGGCAGCCGCGTGAAAGGCAAAAATGCCCTCCTTGCTGTACTATTGCTTTGGCCCCAGTGCCCTAAAATGGTTATCATTTCTCCCTCCTTTGATCACATCTAAATTTATTCCCTATGCTTTGTGGTTTTGATGATTTAACTGTTAAACTTTATTCAATTTATCACTCACTTCTAAGGTTCTGATGAATACAATTCTGCTGAATTCTGAATATAATTCTGAATTGTACAATTTATCTGATGAATATAATTTCTGCTGCTTTCCACTAAACTGTCTAATTCATTTGGGCAATTTCAAGAAAATTAAAGGTCTTGAAATTTTACCTCATTAATCCACAGTCCTTAGTTCTTGACTTTGCCTAGTAATTCTCACAGGTATTGTTGTTTTTCCTACAGATACATTTTAAAACTTATTCCCGTATTCCACTGGCACTCTGAATGTTTAACCAGGACACTGAGTAGATTCAGATGGAATTCTTCCTTTTATTCTATTTTATTTAATTATTATGGAAGTCTTCAAATGCAAGTAGGGTAGTAGGTTATATTTCTAATACTCACCTCAAACACTGTTACTAAGGCCAATCTAGGTTGACCTAATGCTGCTTCCCAGGGACTAGAGCGGTGACTCAAAGGGGTGAGCATATGCTTTGCCTGAAGGAGGGCCAGGTTTGCTCCCCCAGCACTGCAGGAATGAGTCCCTAGCACAGAGCTGAGAGCAGATGCCAAGCATTGTCAGGTGTGGACCACTAACAAGCAAACAAACCTGTCTCTCCACCCCTTGTCAATAGACTTCCATTAAAACAAATCCCAGATTACATACTTCATTTCTAGAGGATTCCAATCAGCATCTTCAGTCTGACAACCTAGTGTCTTTCAGAAGCCCTGAGCAGAGGAAAGCTCTGAGGTAACCTCTGAGGAACCATCTTCTTCCAGCCAGGGGCCCCTCTGAGCTTGTTACTTTCAGTGGGCCTTCTGTCACACTACTTGGCCTTTTACATGAATTTCATCTACTGTCCCCTTGGAATACTCAGGGAAGGGTACATAGCCCCCAGGTGAAAAATACTGCTCTAGACTACCCACAAAGAACTAGCATGGATTACACAGCTTTTTTCCAGGTTCATTAACTTACCCAAAAGTATTTTCCTCCATATATGTAACAGTCAAATTTAAGATTTAAGTATAATGATTATTCCTTAATTTCTAATTCCTTTTATCATGGTAGGCTATTACTCATAAGCTCATTTAGTACAACTTAAGCACACAGACATAGGATAATCTAACATATAAAAATTATTCCACAGACCTCTTTTTAAACCTCAAAATAATAATATTATACACGACTTTAAAAACCTACACTTATTATATTCCAACACTGAAAGGTAGGTTTCTTTCTTTTTTTTGGGGGGGGGGTGTCACACCTGGCGATGCACAGGGGTTACTCCTGGCTCTGCACTTGAGAAATTTCCCCAGGTGGTGCTCAGGGGACCATATGGGATGCTGGGAATTGAACCCGGTTGGCCGTGTGCAAGGCAAATGCCCTACCCACTGTGCTATTGCTCCAGCCCCAAAAGGTAGGTTTCTTGACAAGATGTCAAACCACAGAGAAAACAAATTTTTCAAGCTGCTTATGACAGAAAAAATCTCACTTTTAAAAATAAATGCAGTTTGGATGACGAACACACCAAATTTGAATGTTAAATCAGTTCTTATACATACTATTAAAAATATAATGATTAAGTGATAAACACTTCCTTAGAAATGTATGCCAAAAGATCTGGAAAATCCCTGAGAAATCACTTACAGCTCTAACTCGAAGGAGATGTGAGATGACAGACTGCAGCTCATCACTGTAGTGTTTCAGTTCAGTAAATCTCCTGAAAAAGGAAATAAAACACCAGTTTTCTTTTCATAAAGAGGTAAAAACAGAAAGATCGTTAATGAGCTTAATAAAACTGATTTTATTTAACCTCGAACAGTTACAAAGTAATTTTTAAAGTTCTGAAATAAAACCACCATGCTTTTCTTTGATATCTTTAAAACCAAGGAAAGTTGTCATACTTCATAATTTACACCATGGGACTTAGAGATAAAACTTAAGGGGACAACGATCAGCTCTGTGGTACAGTAGTGTACCGTGTGTGAGGTGCATGTGTGAGGCCTGGGTTGGATCCCCAGAAACTCCCTAAAAAAATGGCCTGAAAACAAGAATCAGGGGGGAAATCTATGGTGCTAAAGGATCTTATGGTGAAACTATAAACTTAAACTCAATCCTAATGATGCTCAATAATCTTTGTGATTTTTCCCCCCCTGGACTTACCCTAATTTTATTTAAACCTCTACGGGTTACAACAAGTAATTTTCTTACCATGAGAAATTTTACGAATATAACCCTTGAGGAATTCTATTTACTTAGAAAAGGAAGTCTACTTAGAAAAAAGATAGAAGCCTTACCTTTCTATAATTACTTTCCCCAATCTATGTAACAATAAGATGTTAGGAACTACATTTAAAAAAAAAAAGCCTCATAGCTACTGAACTTCGCAATGCAGTTATGTAACAGTTTCATTTTTATTCTTTTTCTAATGAGGTCCTTATTAGATGGTATTTCTCAGAGTGATCATGCTACTGCTGATACAAGTGTCTCCTCTTGGGACCAAGAGCACAGATAGCACAGATAGCAGGTAGGGCATGGCCGGACGTGGCTGACCTAGGTTTGATCCCCAGTCTCCAATATGGTCGCCAGGAGTAATTCCTGAGTACAGAGCCAAGAGTAAACCCTGAACATTGCTGTGTGTGATCCAGAAAGTGGAAAAAAAAAAAAGAAAGAAAGAAAAGAAAAGAAAAGAAAAAGCATTTCCGCATTTCCTCTTACCAACCTAGGTAATTTCTAAGAGCTATCAAAAGATATCAGGGCTTGACTCTCTCATCTTTGATTCACTGCCATTCTAGTCACTATTCACAGTAATCTATTCGCTGTCACTTTCCATGAAGACCTGATTAAAACCTCACTCGCAAATAAAGCCCACAGATAAATCAGAAGCAATCTGATAAAAATCACTCACATCTTTAGCCAATAAACTGAGTAACTTTTGAAGATCTACCCACATCTGTTATTTTTTTGTCCTTCTTTCCTTTCCTTCCTTCTAGGATCCTTCTTGCCAATAATCTAGCTTGATAAAACCAAACAATGAAACAAAACAAAAACAACGCATCTATTTCCATGACAATGCACCCACCTAGCAAGAGTGCCTTAATACCTATCTCTTTTATAGCCACGCTTTTACAAGGCCTTATCTGTGCAGCCAAAACTGTTTCTCACCTCCTCCATCACTACTAGTTCCCTACATTGGAGAGATATTCCTGTCAAAGTTACCAATTACTTCTATGCTGCTAAAATCCAATGACATAATTTAGTTCTCATCTTACTTGACATATTTTAGTTATTATCTTAGATGACCCTTTTGTTCATCAATGTGAAAAATTGGTCTCACTTTCCTCAAAACTTTGTTTCCTTGACATAAATGTTCTTTTCTCACACCTCAAGTCATCTCTGGTACTCAATTTCTTCACCTACCTCTTACACCTCCAATTTTAGTGTGCAAAGAACTTACACAGTATTTGTGTAAAACACTTCTAAGGTAGAACAAATGTTTCAAATATACAAGACTTCTGGTATCATAAAACCAGCCAACCAAACACTACCGAGGGCATCTCAGTAAGACAGGGGTCTCACCTCCTGGTGACTGAGGTGCTTATGGAATATCCAGAGATGGTTAGGGGCTCAGGGGTCCCTTCTGGCAGTGCTGAGGGAATCATGGTGTGCAGAAGATAGAACTCAGGCCTCCTAAATGCAAAATGTTCTTTCCAGTCCACTAAGCTATTTCTGGGGCTCTGAACCACTTTAATAACAGGATGAATATTAAGGCAGTTAGATCTAAAAGAGATTATATTTATGGTATAATGTGTTTGTATATATACATATATATGGACACTTTTAACAATGACTGATATAGGTGATTCTTTAACCATGAACTTTAGGTAACAATTGTATATGTTAACATGAACTTAAAAACAAAAATTGGCTTGGTCATATCACATTTGAAATTCTATGTATAATATGTATACAAAATAAAATTTAGCAATCTAGAAAATCAGGTTTTGTTCAGAAAAGGAAAGACATCCAATTAACAAATGTGTTTTATTAAGTTGAAAAATACTCAACTGATAAGCTACTAATTCTATTTACTTCCACAAATAAATTTTTTTAATTTAAAATTTTCTAAATTTTTTTTCCATAAACAAACACTTTAATTTAAAACTTCCTAAAAATTTTTTTGGGGCCACAGCCAATGGTGCTCAATGGCTACTCCTGGCAGTGCATGGGAGTTGCCTAATCAGTGTTCAAGGGACCACTCAGTGTGAGGGGTCTAATCTGGGGCTCCCAGATTAGCTCAAAGCATGTGTTCCAACATCTGAGCCGTCTCCCTGACTCTAGAATGATTTTTTTCTGTTCTTAATCTGGAGAATACCTCTAATATACCACAGAAGTCATTGTAATCCTATAAAAAGCTCAGTGGAACCCTAAATGCATATAACTAAGTAAAGTCAATATGAAAAGGCTACATAAATTACATTTTGAAAAAACCAAAATTCTAAAGTAAACAGTAAAAAAAAATCAGTGGTTGCCAGGACAGTGGGCAAGGGATAGAATTTTTAGGGCAGTGAAAATACCTGCCTAATATGATCTAGAGATATATCATTATACACTTTTCAAAATTTAGATAACATACAATACCAAGAGTGAATTTTAGTATCAACTTCAAACTTTAGGTGACAATGGTGTCAATGCAGGTTCACTGATTTGAATAAATGTGCCACCCTAGTGGTGAATGATCATAGTGAAGGAGGCCGTATATGTCTGGAGACAGCATTTAAATAAGAACTCTGTACTTTGACTTCAATTTCACGCCGAATCTAAAATTACTCTTAAAAAATAACATCTTGGGACCAAAGTGATAGGACAGTGGGTAAGGTGTTTGTCTTGCAGGCAGTCGACCTGGGTTCGATCCCTGGCATCCCATATGATCTCCTGAGCACTGTTACGAGTAATTCCTGAGTACAGAGCCAGGAGTAACCCTAAGCACTACCAGGTATGGCCCCGAACAAACACAAAAACATCCTTCGAAAGCAAAGGATACAGCCCGGCAGTAGAACACTTCTCATGTATGAGACCCTGAATCTGATCCCTGATAACACCAAAAACATAAAAATTAAGTCTAAAAAACCTCAAAAAAAAAAAAAAAACAACCCCAAAAAACTTCTCTCAAAAAAAAAAAAACCCAAAAACTTCTCTATGGTTATAACAGCAATTTTTCCCTTTTTCCTTCCGTTTGCATTGTGGAGATATGAGGCAGGCACCAGGCTGCTGAGCCTCATCTGCTGTTACCATCACAACTTCAAATTACCAAAAGTTAGAAACACCGCCTTAGTGCTGGGGAGATGGAGAGCTGGGGCACGCATGCACCTAACCCTGACTGGATTCCCAGCATCACACGCTTCCCCTCCACACGTCTGGGTGTGACCGTGGTGCTCGCTGGTACCACAGGGTCTTTGAAGGACTTCGTTTGAAGGTCCTCTAAAGAACCACCTACTTAACTGCCTGAGAATGGCCAAAAGTAGCCCCCACGGTCCCTTGAACACTTACTGGGAGGTCCAAAGATACACGAGCAAATTTTTAAAATAAAAGATTTATGCTAAAACATATTTAAAAAAAACAGGCAGTATATGAACACATTATGGTATATAAAGTCAGGCATAATAAGTCATCAGACTATGCAACCTTGGCTTTTGGTAAGAATACACATGACGTGTACTACGTAGGGGTACACAGCCGTGCTGGGGAGCACTGAGGTGACTGCACCTATGCTCTGTAGACCATGTGGTGCCAGGAATAACTGGTGCTTCAGCTTGCCTGTGCTCAAGCTTTTAGAGATTTTTCCGCAATCCTAGTACATATACACACATCATATAGATATGTGTGTGTATACATACATAGATACATACATATACGTATATGTATACACACATATATATGAATGCTGAAATGTTTAACTAGAAGAATGCTAACAGCACTCATAAATTTCGGCTGCCAAAATGAAAAGACTTCATGTGACTAAAAATATGTCTAACTGGAAAATTTCAACAAATCAAATGCCACACAAAGGTCCACATAACAAAAGGCCTGAATTATCCAGGAATTCAGAGAACGACCAAAACCAAAATATTACTATCCCATCCTGAAGTTATTTTTGTAAACAGGACTACCCTTAACAGAGAAATGCCTGGGGCTAGAGTGATAGAGCAGCAGGTCAACCTGGGTTTGGTCACCAGAACTACATATGGGCCAGGAGCCTGGAACTGCCAGGAGTGATCCTCGAGCACTGACATGTGTGTCCCCCAAAACAAAAACAAAATAGAGATACCGTCATGTATACAAAACTGACATTAGGTCAAGTAATTATTAGATGGGCTGGAGCGATAGCACAGTGGGTAGGGCGTTTGCCTTGCACGCGGCCAACCCGGCTGATCTGAGTTCGATTCCTCCACCCCTCTCGGAGAACCCGGCAAGCTACCAAGAGTATCTCGCCTGCACGGCAAAGACTGGCAAGTTACCCGTGACGTATTTGATATGCCAAACACAGTAACAAGTCTCACAATGCTACTGGGCCTGCTTGAGCAAATCGATGAACAATGGGAGGACAGTGACAGTAACAGTGATTATATAAAAAATCTCTAAAGTTATTAATATGGGTATGCATTTTTTATCAAGTTTTCGTGGTATGTAAAAGTAGACAACTTATTATTATTAAAACTACATATAATATACAATCTGCCTCTACACATGAAACAAAGTCATTAGAAACATCACATGAAATTAAAATTACTCATTTTTCTGACAACTTCACCAACAATAAATTCTAGGAAAAAGCATTGGTTTACTTTTCTAAAACTTTACTTTCAATCTTAGACCCAATTATGTTATCAAATTTCAATCAGTTTTATCAGACTACAAAAGTGTTTCACTAAAAGTGAACTGTTATTTAAAAATACTTAGCAAATAAAGTGCATACATTCAGAAATGAAAAATTAAATAGATAGGCATCATTCAAAACAACACTGTAACTTGTATTAAAACAAAACCTTACTTGTCTGGGTTTTTCACTCTGAATGTTGCATTAAGCGCTTTTAACCTGGAGTCTGCCTGGAAAAAATAATTTGTTCACTTAATACAATTACATTTCAGGGTATAAATCCAAACAGTTTTACTTCCCCTTTAGAAACAAGATGCTCAAGCACAATTTTCTCCATAGCATTTATAATGAGCACAGCAGGCACACCTAAAAATATAACAGTAATCATTTTTTCAAAACTACAAAAATGCCATACATTAAACTGAATACATGACAGTCAATGACGTAAAGAAAAACCTGTGAACATCCAGACACGAAGAAGGGACACAGCTCTGCGTAATTATGGCTCAAAACAGGTCGCATGGAAAAAGTAAGTGATTTTTTCTCCAAAGTAAAAAAAGCAATGAATCGTACAAATAAACGAAACTGCTCTGCTTTGAGAGCTCATATAGGTGAGTGGAGCTCTCAGAGGGAATCAAACCTAGGGAACACTGGTTTTTCTCACTTTCATGTTAAGTGCTTTAGAAAAGAAAAAATATAGAAAAGGCTGTGCTAAAATAATATTATATACTAAAACCAGTTAGATGACAAATTACTTTCAAGTTGGAAGAAAATATTATCTCATTTTTACAGATAAAATGATAATTTAATGAAAAGCAAGCCACCTTGTAGGTGGAGAGTTAAGATCTGAAATATGCAGAAAAAAATTCTAGAGCTGGACGAGTTTGGAATGTTTAGGAAAGGTCAGTATGGTTGGCAAGTTATAAGCAAACGGGAGAAAGTTGCAATATAAGAAGTAGACAGGATTCGGTCAGATTTTGACAGGACTTTTCGGTTAATCAAATCATGACAGACCCTTTTTTCTGTTTTTTGGAGGGGTGTTTATATTCTGCTACTCAGGGGACCATGCAGTTCTGGGGACTGACTGAACCAGGGAACCCTCATGCAAGGCATCTGCTCATCTGCTCCAGTCCTTTGAGCCGTCTTCCGAGTCCCACCCAGTGTTGGCAGTGCTCACTTCCAGGGAAAAATAAATTCATACTGCTTAGCATACTAACAGAACAACTATGAACTATACAACCTATTTAAAAAGTAGGTAACTGAAGACACTGGAGTGTAAGAAAATGTGGGCATAGTTTGGAAGAATAAAGACTACAAAACATTTTTTTGATAGCTTAAATCTTATTTTAAATTTTATTTGATTGCGCTCTCATGACACTTTTAAGTCAATTAAAATTTAGAGCCTGCTGAACATTGTTGATTTGATGTTTGCTCTAGAGTAGCAAGTCAGAAGAGTAATGAATATCTCAGCCTGAGGAAGAATGAGCAGGAAAGGAAGCACAATGTTTAAACTATATTCCTCAATAACTGCTCTCTGAGAGATATCGATGTTAAATATTTTATCGCAAACTTAATATAACCAAGTCTCACTCTAAGTCCTCATTTTAAAAAAGATACCAAATTACTTTTCTGACAAAGGCATACAAGGCGAACAGTTTAGTTCGCTCAATCAGGAATCAATCTCACAATGTGATATGATTTTGAAAATTCCAATCAAACAGAAAACCTTATACTACTCTAACTTCCAATCTATAATTATAAATATTCCCCCCCCAAATAATAAATTTAACACACAAGTTAAGGGTTCCTCAGATTACTTTTTTCTGGATTAATTATATACTCCTATAAATTCATTCTCTAGAAGTTCAGACCAAAAGAAACTAAGAGATCAGGTTTGTTCAGGGTGGTATGGCCTAGACTGAACTGTAAGAAACTGAAAGAGCTATTACAAAAAACTAAATGTCTCACGAGCACAAAGTGGCATTTCACCATGTTACTCTTTCTTGTATTTGAAGGACAAATGAACTGATGTGTGTGAAAGTCCTTACAAACAAAATCAGCAGGGATAGGGATACTATAGTGGGCAAGGCACTCGCTTGCACTTGTTTAAGGGCAAACTCCCAATCCACTGTATTACTGCTCTGGTCCCTACATGTTTTCTTTGTCCTGGGGCTTGTCTTTCCTGTTATATTTACATTTTCTTTCTGATTTAGGGGCCATCGGTTGGGGGTTGCTCCCACTGGTACCCATGGGTCCATGTGGTGCCAAGGATTTAACTCAGTCACAAGACGCCAAGCATGTGCTCCAGCCCCCTGAGCTATCGATGTCCCTTATCTCTATCGTAACTCCCAAACCCTGACTTGCTACAACCCAGCCTGGGCCCCTCACTAACATGCCTCCTTCCTGGCTTCTAGATTGATTCCTCTTTTTTCTGCATTTTTTATGTTGAAAAGTTCTGTTATTTAAATTTATGATGCATAGAGCACCTACAAACAACAACAAAAAAATTATCAGTGTTTCTGAGCCTGATGATTTCTTTTAAAAGATTTAAGGAGGGGATGGAGCAACAGTTTTGTCGGTAAGTGCTTTGCCTTGCACACAGCCAGCCCAGGTTTGATGCCTGGTACCTCATATGGTGCCCTGAGTCAGCCAGAACTCACTCTCTCCTCTCTCTCTTCCTCTCCCTCTCCCTCTCCCTCTCTCTCTCTCCCTCTCTCTCTCTCTCTCCCCCCCGCCCCCTTCACTCTCTCTCTCTCCTCTTTCTCCATCATCTCATATAAAGAGAATGACCATCAACAGTCAAGGTCAAATCTTCTAATAAAACAAATCAAGGAAGGCAACTTGACAACAAAATTGCAACTTGAGGAACAACTTAAGAACAAAGTTGGGAGTGGACCCTGAGCACCATCGGGTATGTCCCCAAAGCCAAAATAAACTAAACTAAAAATAAAGGCCAGAGAGGCTAGAGACAGAGTTCAACTCCTGAGCATCATGCCAGAAGCAGCCCTCAAGCACAGTTACCTGTGGCCCCCAAATAAATTTTAAAAAGTGGAAGGGAGATTTCTAACACAAAGCTACCGTATTCAGAAATATAATCAGACGGCACCCACACAGAAGACTCAAATCACTCTGAAAATATGTTAGCTTGTATAAATGAGAAATTCAAGAGTGTTCTCAAGATCACCAAAGTCAAAGCTAAAAATTAGGTTCAAGGACAAACTGTTAAGTAGTTACTAAACTGATGATAAAATCAATGACAGCGATTTTTTAAAAATAGTTTAGGTATTATGATTACAACCGTGCTAACAGTTTTGATGTACAGTTACTGCATTCAGCCTGAACCAAAGTGCCCAAGACGCTTCAACACTGTTCGTTTTCTTAGGGGAGGGGGAGCCCCGAAGTTGTGCTAGGAGTTCTGAGGGCGCCAGCAAAGCCCCTGATTTCTGGGCAAGCAGGCTGTTTAATGCAGGGTCTAAGGATGCTGTGGGCTCAGACCCTATGGTGTGAAGGACCCTGGGCCTCCCGGGAGGTGGAGGGAACTGAGCCAGAGCTGGGTACACAAGAGGCTCACATGCTCACTGCTCCGCTGTCCCCAGGTCTCTCACTGTTCTCACAGCACTTCTAATATACCTCTTCCGCCCCCCCGCCCCAAGCCACTGCTTGGCAACAGCTTAGTAATGGCCAATGGTTTATGACAATTTTATGTATTTTCTATTATACAGAGACATCAACAAAATTTTTAGTCTAGTTAGCATTTTCCTTTATTGTAAACTGCTAACACCTTCGACCATAGTCCTAATAAAACCCTGTCAAAGAGGTCGTGAGATAGTACAGCAGGCAGGGTGCTTGCCCTGCACGTGGTCGACCTGGGTTTGATCCCTGGCACCTGATATGGTCTCCCAAGCTCTGCCAGGAGTAATCCCTAGGTACAGATCCAAGAATAATTCCAGAGCACAGCCAGGTGTGGTGGATTCCTGAGCACAGAGGCAGAAGTCAGTCCTGAGAATCATTGGATGTTGCCCAGAAAATTAAATCAAAAAAATTTTTTTCTTTTTATGCTAAATTTCATATGCCTATATCCTAATACTTGGACAACTGTTTTAAGATTACTGTTAAGACATTTTTTTTCTTGTTGCCCATGCATGTTGAGCATTTATTATAATATTGCACGAACCATTTATCAACTTAAAAGTTTTTACAACTTAAATTCTTAAAATAATTTTTGTGTGTGGTGCTGGTGCACTCACACATGCTCTAAGGCACATGCACCCTTGGCGTCAAGTATATGTTACTTTCTTTTTATGGTGCCAGGGATACTCAGAGCCTTGTACATGCAATATACATCCTCTACCATTGAGCTACACCCGCGGCCCATTTGTCAATTTGTTTTACATTTTAACTACCTGTACATTCAGTTTACAAAAGAGATGACAACTTTCCAAACCCTGCAAAACCAGTGAACATTATTTTGGAACAATAGGGAAAAGAGAATGGAATGACCGACCCAAGTTCCAGGTTCTATCTTTGCCATCCCATATGATCCCCTGAACACTGCCTGGAGTAATTCCTGAGTGCAGTAACCCTGAGCACACTGCCAGGTACGGCCAAAAACAAAAACAAATCGTCAAACGTTCCTCCCCAATAGAGTTAAACCCACAAATAATGCCCATCACATTCTCACCAGCAAAACTAAAATCATACATATCCAAAGCAAACAGCAGAGTTTCTTTGAAAACACTATCACTGATACTAAACACAAAGCTAATTTCCAACATCACTCACTTTATAACATCAAGTATTCCACTAAGTACATGGTACTGTATAGGAACAATGAATTATTTCACACAGTCTTACCTTCAGCTGAAACCCAGTTTCATTCACTGTCTCCTTCCAGTTGCCTTCCTAAAAAAGTAAATTTTTAGAAATATGAAAAACACACAAAATATTAAAAATTAAACAGGGGGCTGGAGTGATAGCACAGTGGGTAGGGCGTTTGCCTTGCACGCGGCCGACCTGAGTTCAATTCCCAGCATCCCATATGGTCCCCCGAGCACCGCCAGGAGTAATTCCTGAGTGCAGAGCCAGGAGTAACCCCTGTGCACTGCCAGGTATGACCCAAAAAAGCCAAATAAATAAATAAATAAATAAATAGAGTATCTGTAGCTACGTTCTTCTTTCAGGTAAAAAAAAATTTAAATTAAAATTTGTCACTTTTGAAGCCTGAGAGACAGTGTCATCAAAAAGCACTATCCTGAATATCTTCCTGTTTGTTTCTGGGTTTCCCCTGGCAGTGCTCAGTGCCTACTCTTGCTCTGCACTCTCAGAGACCACTCCTAGTGGGGCTAGGGGACCACCAGGGGTGCCAGGGATCAGATCCAGACTGGCTGCATGCAAGCACCCTACCCGTTCTATTATCTCCCAGTGTCTCCCATCTTGTATATCTTTAGCAAAAAAACCTTAAAGAATGAAGCAATCTATAATCCTGGCAAACAACGAAATGCACATTAACAAAGCTATTCCAAAAAAAAAAAAAGCCTTAAACTTAAAAGAAAGTAAAATCCCATGTCAATGAATTTCTGAAAAAATAAAGAGAAGAAAAATACCTGTGTTAAAAACAAATAGAAGATTTTGTCTCTACAAAGAATGGGATGTGAAGCAACTCTCAAGAGAAAGTTTTCTAAACCAATCCGTCGTCTTTCCACAAAATCCGGGTCCATGTTGTCAGCAGAAAGCTTATGCCAAACAAATTCTGCCTAGGTAAACAAAACAATCATGAAGAATAACCTCAGTGCTAAATACCTACACATTATACTGTCATTTCATTTCTTACCCTTTTTTCTGGTAGAGGTGGAACAACAACATGTGGATAGCACACTAAAAGGTAGTTTCTCAGCAACTCAAATTCACTATACCGCCTCCACAGTGAGTCAGTCAGGACACTCTGACCATCAAGATGTTCAACTGACCTGAAAGAAATAACAGACAAGCATTATCACTTTTCTTAAAACACACACACACACACACACACACACACACACACACACACACACAGCTTTAAAATTTATAATCCCACTTAATGTATGCTTACAAACAAGGCCCGAGTAAAGAATTCTTCAAGTAGCCTTATTTAATTTTTTATTTATTTATTTTTTAAATTTATTCATTTATTTTTTATTTTATTTATTTATTTTTTTGCTTTTTGGGTCACACTTGGCAATGCACAGGGGTTACTCCTGGCTCTGCGCTCAGGAATTACCCCTGGCGGTGCTCAGGGGACCATATGGGATGCTGGGAATGGAACCCGGGTTGGCCACGTGCAAAGCAAACGCCCTACCTGCTGTGCTACTGTTCTATTTTCTTTTTTGCTTAATTGACTTTAACAACATAACATTATGGCCCCTACACTTCATGTTATGCAAAATACAAAGATAAATACTGTGCTTTAAAAATAAAAAATAAATAAGCAAGACATGTAAAAACAGGCGCTTCCATTAAATAAATGAAAAAAATTTTTTAAAGCAAGTTTACTTTCCATACCATTTTAAGAAGGGAATTTGCCATTTTAAACAATATTCAAGTTTATTAAACAAAATTATAAAATGTTTAACTTTCATCAGCTTCAAGATTTATGTAGCTTCCAAATTTTGCACATAACTGTACTTTCAAATCAGCCAACACCCGCTGAATTGATTCTACTTGGGATTCTAAAGCATCGAATTCTTCTTGCAAATTTCTCCAGCCCCAACTCTTACAAGAACTCTGTGGGGACCACTGTGCCCACTGTGTGGATAAGGTGGCACCTACAGGGGCACGCTCTTCCTACGGCACAGTGCTCATCAGATCCATCTCGTTCCAAACCTCTCGGAACAACCACATTCTCTCTGCTATAGCCTATTTAACTTCAAGAGAAACTGTCACATCAGGAACATTCTAAAAGTCTCAATATATAATAAAAATCAATTAATACATTATTTTAATTCATCAAATACAGTAAAGTTGACTTACTGTTTCATTAAACACAAAGTTATCTGTTATTTTTAAGAGATCCCCCAAGCGGGGAAGTGGGGGCCTGGGAATCCAAGCCAAGTCCTGCTGCTTGGGTCTAGACCAGCCCCCGACTCTGTGCTACAGCTGTGTCAGGAACCAAACTTACAGCACGGTCTCCATCCCTCTGAACTATCTTACAGGACCTAATATAAATAAGTTTTAATTGCACCTCTGACACAAAGAGAGAGTATTCTTGCTGAAAACCCAGACATTGCCAAAACCTCAATTCAGGGTTATGAATATACCATATGCATCCAGGTACTAGGAAGTATTCACAAAAGCAAAATATTAACTCTGAAAGAGTGGGGAAAAGGGTTATAAAAATTCATATATCGGCCCACAAACCACCTCCACCATCATGTAAGCTCATTTACCAGCCTTGTGCCAGAGACTCATAAATAAATCTTGAAAGAGATCAACTAGCCACAAAAATTTCCCAGACACCCATTCCCAGCTGAGACTCCTGGGGTGCACTCAGAGTGGGGCTGGACAGTGCTTACCCAGACAAAGCCCTGGCAGCCACTAGTTCCCAGACCCCAAAACCATTGCCAAGTCTGGGGCTGGACTCCATCACCTCAGGACTGTGCCTCACAGAGAACTAAACCTGCTAAAAATTTCAGGTACGTGGGTCCTAAGGTAGAAAATTCCAGGCCTCCTTGGAGCTGGGATGTACTTTCCTGTACTTCCAGAAGCCCTGGAAACCATGCCCATGAATCACCTCTGCTGTTGCCCTCACAGATGCTCATCTAACAGCCTTTTCCCAGAGATTCGTAAATAAACTTCGAAAGAGATCAACTAGCCGCAAAACTTTCTCAGACATATCCCAGTTAAGATTTTAATTCCAGCTGGAATACCCAGTTAAAAATTCTGAATTTTCTGGAATGCATGGTTGCATTTGCAACCATGTGATATCCCTCAACTTTAAATCTAAACTAATAATCCAGTAGTAGTACACCAGATTAGATAGGATGTAACTAGAAGCCAACCAATCTTCACTAATAAAAACATTAACACAAAAGGCTTAACTTGTAACATCTTAGAAATAGCTCAGACAAGGATGTAATGTCCCCATGATGAGATACAATAATTTTCACTGATTCTTTTCTAAAGAAATATTTTTTAATCATTCTGTTAGTCATTTATTGGTAAAAAGCAACATAAAATAAAATTTTTGTGGACCTGCTATGGGGGCAAGCCTAATGGGTGGCTGGGAAAACAGAGCCAACAATGGAAGGAAGGTGACATAAGTGGTGGGATTGGTGTTGGAATACTGAATGCCTGTAAGAAATCATCATGAACAACTTTGCAAACCACGGTGCTTAAGTAAAGTGTGTGTGTGGTTGGGGGGGGGGGGGGAGGAATTCATATCTTTAACATAAAGAGGTATAGGCAAAGATTCGTCATATTAATTTAAGAGTTCAATTTATAGGGGGGCCAGACTGGGTAAGGCGCTTGTCTTTTAAACAGCTGACCAGGTTTGAGCCCTGGCATCCCATGTAGTCCCTCAAGTCTAGCCAGAAGTAATCTCTAAGTGCAGAGCCAGTAAGTAGTTCTGAACACTACTGGGAATGGCTCCCCCAAATTTCAATTTATATTTGCCAAGTTAGGGTAAAATCATGTACAATATATGAAATTAGCTTGATAATATGTAATATTTCTACTAGTATAATCACTGTTAGAAAGCTTCTAATACTTATCAGGACCTTCTTATTTTCTTTTTTGGTTTTTGGGCCACACTCAGCGATGCTCAGGAATTACTCCTGGTGGTGCTCAGGAGACCACATGGGATGTTAGGGATTGAACTCGGGCTGACTGTGTGCAAGGCAAATGTCCTACCTGCTGAACAATCTCGCCAGGACCTTCTTATTTTCCAATTCCAAAAGGAAGACTTTCAGCTTCTCAAGAAATCCACATTTGTACACTAGGGCATAAAAGCCCAGAAGTTACATTAAATTTGGGATAACATTTTAAGCATGCACACTATGCCAAGCTCAGCAGGAAATGCTCAATGTTTAAAAAATATAAAAGTTGGTCACCAAATTGACTCATTTCATATTAAAAGAAAACAGTTTGAAATTCAAAATGAAAAAAAAAATAGCTCCTATGGCAAAATTGTAGGATTAAGCCAAATTTCTTTTTTTTTTTGTCTTCAAAATCAATAGTGGGCTGGGGAAACAGTTTGGTGGATGTGCTCTACTTAATTGTTGGGGACCCCAGAGGTGCCTGGGCTCACTGTGCAGGGTGTGAGGCTCAATGTGCACTGGCATTTGAATCATGGCCCTATAAAGGCCATTTCTAGGACTAGAGGGATGGCTCAAATGACTCATGTTCTTGCACAGAAGACCCTCAGGTTTGGTACCACAACTCGGTCTCCAAAGCAACCCCCAGTAGCACCATGCTGGGTATGGGCCCCACAACCCAAATAAGGGCCACTGAAAGCAGACACTAGCTCAACGGGGCAAGCACACACTGCATGTTGGAGCCCAGGGTTAATCTCTGGTACCACCAGGAGCAATCCCTGAGCAGGAGCCTTGAACAGCTCCTAAGCACCACCGGGTGTTGCCCCAAAACCAAAAAGAAATTAAATATCAAGACACTGATAACTGGGAAAAAACATTAAAAGCAGAGACTTTTACTGAACTATAAAATGACCCCACTTATCCAATTAAGTAACAAATATTTAATAGAATAAAAACACATAATTTGTTTGAGATGCAACATTTAACCCTCACCAAAAAAGTAAATGGTATCTGACAGTTTTATAAATCAGAGAAATTAAGCAATGACAAGATACTGCTTCCCAACTTCTACTCCATTTTAATTTTATTTATTATTTTGGTTCTTGGGTTATACCCAGTTGCTCTTAGGGCTTACTCCTGGCTTTGCACTCAGGAATCACTCCTGGAGGTGCCTGGGGGGCTATGTAGGACAGACACTGAGGATTGAACCTGGTTGGCTGGATGCCAGGCAAGCAAGCGCCTTATCCACTGGACTAATTCTCCAGCACCCTTCTTCTTCTTCTTCTTCTTCTTAAATTAGGAAACCACTAGACAGAGCATTACAAAATTGTTCCTGATGGTGTTTCAGTCACACAATGTTCCAGCACCCATCCCTCCACCAATGTAATCTCCCAGCACCAGTGGCCCCAGTTTCCCTACCACCCTTTCAAGCCACTCCCTGCCCCAGCCTGCCTCTATGGCAGGCACCTCTTTTCTCTCTCATTTTAGGCATATGGGTTGTGATACAGATGCTGAAGGGTTATCATTATATCCCTTAATTGCTTTCAACACTCAGTCCTTGGCCAAAGTGATAATTTAGAACTGTCACTGCCATAATGGTCCCTTCTCTATCCTAACGCCCTTCGCCCCCACACATTCATGGCAAGCTTCCAACCACTGACCAGTCTTTCTGGCCTGTTTTTCCTGGCCTTGGATGTCAGTCTCAGACTATTGCAGCCAATCTGTACCTGTCCCTCTACTTTCATTTCACTCAGCATGATACTCTTCCTGTCCATCCATTTAGAGACAAACTTTATAACCTCATTTTTTCTAATAGCTGTGTAGTATTCCATTCTGTAGATGTATGCAATAGTTTTTTTTTTTTTTTTTAAATCCAGAGTCTGTTTTCGGACACTAGGGTTTTTTCCAGATTCTGGCTGTTAGGGATAGTGCTGCAATGAACATAAAAGTGTAGATGGTGTTTCTGCTGAGTGTTTCTGGGCCTCCAGGGTATATTCCCAGAAGTGGTATTGCTGGATCATATGGGAGCTCAATTTCTAGTTTTTTGAGAATGTCCATATTGTTTTCCAAAAAGGCTAGAACAGTTGGCATTCCCACCAGCAATGAATAAATGAGGGTCTCTTTCTCCCTGCATCCGAGCCAGCACTGGTTGTTGTTATTTGTATATGTGTCAGTCTCTTTGGTGTGAGATGATATCTCACTGTTACCTTGATTTGCATCTCCCTGATGGTTAATGATGTAGAGCATTTTTTCATGTGCCTTTTAGCTATCTGAATTTCTTCTCTGAGGAAGTTTCTGTTCACTTCTTCTCCCCATTTTTTGATGGGGTTGGGTATCTTTTTCTAGTAAAGTTCTACCAGTGCCTTATGTATCTTTATTAACCCCTTATCAGATGGGTACTGGGTGACTAGTTTTTCCAATTCGATGGGCTGGCTTCACTGTTTCTTTTGAGGTCCAGCACCATATTTTTAAAGGGTTCATAATCTATAAGCAGGAAAATATAAAAGTCTGGAGAAATTAATCATTAATGTCACTTACCTTTACTCACTCTTAGACAACAAAAACTGCAACACTAAAGGAAACTGTTAAATAGACTTCCTACTTGTATTTAAAAAGTGAGGGATAGGGGCTGGAGTGATAGCACAGAGGGTAGGGCGTTTGCCTTGCACGCAGCCGACCCGGGTTCAATTCCCAGTAACCCATATGGTCCCCCGAGCACCGCCAGGAGTAATTCCTGAGTGCAGAGCCAGGAGTAACTCCTGTGCATCGCTGGGTATGACCCCCTCAAAAAAGTGAGGGATGAGTGGGAGATAGGTAAGGGGTCAGGAGCCAGCGATGCATAAGGATCTGAGTTCGATCTCCAGCACCACTGGGCCTGAGCAGTGCTGCATCACCAGGCACGTGCACTAAAATGTCTGGCTACTTGGCCAAGCATCAAATACCACTGGAAGTGGCAAACAGGCTCCTTGAGCACAACTTCGAAGTTCCCTATCCCAACCCAGGAAAAAGAAAAAAAAAAGAATCAAGTGAATTAAAAACATTAACTTTTTATGGGGCCGGAGCGATAGCACAGCGGGTAGGGCATTTGCCTTGTACATGGCAGAACTGCGTTCGATCCCCGGCATCCCATATGGTCCCCCAAGCACCGCCAGGAGTAATTCCTGAGTGCAGAGCCAGGAGTTACCCCTGAGCATCGCTGGGTGTGGTCCAAAAACTAAAAAACAACCAAACAAAAAAGTAATCTCTTCAGCAGTAAAAGTAAAAAGGACCTAATTTTATTACCCAGTTGGGTAAAGAAACAGGCACATATTGAAAATATCCTCTTCAGGGTTTTGGGTTTTTGTTTTGTTTTAGGACCAGACCCAGTGGTGCTCATTTCTGGCTTATTCCTGGCTCTGTGCTCAGGGATCACTCCTGGTGGTTTTTTTGGGGGGGAGGGGGAAACGGGGGCGGGGTGGGTACCACACTGGATGTCGGATCAAAAGTATTAGGGGTCAGAGTGATAGGAGAGCGGTAAGGTGTTTGCCTTGCCTGTGGCTGACCCAGCACCCTATAAGATCCTGAGCCCTAGGCTGGAGTTATAGCACAGCAAGTAGGGTGTTTGCCTTGCACACAGCCTACCTGGATTTTTTTTTTTAATTTTTATTAGTGAAACACCATGAGGTACAGTTGTAGACTTACAAATTTTTGTGCTTGGGTTTCAGTTATACAATGATCGAGTACCCATCCCTCTACCAAGTGCTCATTCTCCACCACCAATGATCCCAGTATCCTTCCCACCCCCCATCCCACCCTGCCTCTGTGGCAGGGCACTCCCTTTTGTTGTCTCTCTCCTTTTGCAGCCTACCCGGGTTTGATCCCTGGCATCCCATATGGTCCCCCAAGCACTGCCAGGAGTAATTCCTGAGTGCAGTCACGAATAACCCCTGTGCATCACCAGGTGTGACCCAAAAAGGGAAAAACAAAAAAGGTCCTGAGCCCTACCAGGAGAGACATCTGAGTGCAGAGCCAGGAGGACGCCAAGCTCATCCGGTAGGGCCCCAAAACAAAAAGGTCAGAAATACTAATCTTCCCTCTTCCCACAAAGCTTATGCTCTATGCAGCTACAAAGAGTCATACCAGAAGAGACACACGTGTAGCTTATTAAAAAGTAAAGAAACAAAGAGCCGAGAAGGTGAGTGCCAGATAAACTTCCTGCCTTGCTGCCAGGGCCCCACGCCCACTCCTCGGTACTGCATGGTCTCCCAAGCACCAAATCGGGAGCAGCCCTGGAGAACTGCCCAGGTATGGCCCCAAAACCAAAACAAACCAAAAAATTCTTCTAGAATATTCTGTAAAAATTCAATTATGTAACGGAATTTATACCAATAGTTATCAAATTTTTTTCTAATAAAATTTATTACTATTATATATTTTATGTAAGTTTCCAATGTTTCTTGAGTTGCTAGGGGCTGCTAAGTGGTAGAGGCAAGTGATCTATCCACATATCGCATATATTAAACTTTTTTCTATCTAAATCTAATTCTTTTATTTTTTTCATTCTTAAGTTTTGGAGTCACTTCCAGAGGATCTCAGGGGCTATTCCTGGCTCTATGCTTAAGAGTGATCCCTGATAGTGTTCGGGATGTCCACACATGGTGAAAGGGATTGAACCAGGGTACACTACATACAAGATAAGTGCCTTAACACCTGTATGATCTCTCTGGCTCCGAAGCCTGATTCTTAATTCTCAATACTCACCTTGTTTCAATGAGGTAAGCAGTATATGTCTCCTGCATATTCATAGCATTTCTTCCAGTTCGCTTTTCTGCTTCTGAAACACTAATTTCTATCTTCTTCAAGCCAAAATTATTTTCTGTCATCTGGATAAAAACAAATGAAAGAAAAATCTTTAATACAGTGTGGGAGGAAACTATAAGCAATTAAAATAAAATCCATTACTGGTATATATTTCATGTAGTAAGTTTCTTGTATTTCTTGAGTTGCTAGGTGTTGCTAATGACAGAAGCAAATAATCTATCCACACATCACGTACATGAAACTTTTTTAGTAGCTATTTTAAGATGGAATCTATTTATTGAAAGTGGGCATTTCAGGGCTGGGGAGGCTGTTGTCTAAGACTGAATAAAGGAGGTAAAGAGCTTGTCTTGCATATGGCTGACCCCAATTCAGTCCCTGAAACCCCACAGTCCCAGCACTGCGAGGGTCACGCCTGAGGAGAGTCAGGAGTAGCCCCTAAACATTACAGGTGTGTCCTAACTCTTTTCGCCAATAAAGCAGACATTTCAAATCAATGAATAAATCTATAAAGACATTAGAAACTGCATAAAAATGCACTATAGCACTGTCCTCCCGTTGTTCATCGATTTGCTCGAGCGGGCCCAGTAACATTTTCATTGTGAGACTTGTTACTGTGTTTGGCATATCGAATATGCCACGGGTAGCTTGCCAGGCTTTGCCATGCAGGCGAGATACTCTCAGTAGCTTGCCAGGCTCTCCGAGAGGGGTGGAGTAATCAAACTCGGGTCAGCCGGGTCGGCAAGGCAAATGCCCTACCCGCTGTCTATCGCTCCAGTCCAAATGCATAATAAACATTAAAATATATTAATTCAATGATGAACAATCCTTACAATTAATTTTTAGTGTTATCAATGTCTCTGACAAAAAAAATAGAATACTATATATACATATGCTAAAGGTAATATCAGCAGTTTAATTAAAATATTGAGTCTGTAAGATGCCATACATGACTGGAACCCATGTTTTACATGGAAGCCCTGTGTTAACACCCTAGCATTGCATGATCACCCAAACACTATGCCAGGAGTACCGGTACCCCCCAAAAAACTAAAAAGCAGGAGGCATAGTCAAATTTAAATTTGCCAAGAAAGCAAAATTTCTGCTGTGCCTAATAAGCCCCACCCATAAGAAAAGCGGGCAGGGCACTTGCCTTGCACACAGCTAACCCAGATATGCTTCCTTTCACCCCATATTATCCCTGAGTCCTTCCAGGAGTGATCCCTGAGTGCAGTGCTCAGGGTATGCCCTGAGCATACAGGGTGGGAAGGAAGGAAGAAAGGAAAGAAGGAAGGACTTCTTTCTTTTCTAGAACATTCCCAGTTCTAGAAAATATCAAAGCATCAAAAAGAACAAAGCACACTAGACAGGGCCACTGAGAAAGATAAAGAGTAACTCCACAAAATGTCTTCTAGTGGTTTTATTTTTTCTGCCTTGCTTGCTCTCAAATTCTGTGTGAGCTTTAATTTAAAATTATATTATGGGGTTAAAGTGACAGTACAGTGGGTAGGGCATTTACCTTGCATGTGGCTGACCCAGGTTCGATTCCCCGCATCCCATATGGTTCCCTGAGCACCACCGGGAGTAATTCCTGAGTGCAAAGCCAGGAGTAACCCCTGTATATCGCTAGGTGTGACCCCCCCCAAAAAAAGGTAAAATAAAACGGTCACGGTCCTCCCGTTGTTCATCAAATTTTTCGAGCGGGCCCAGTAACGTCTCCATCGTGAGACTTGTTGTTACTGTGTTTGGCATATCGAATACGTCACGGGGAGCCTGCCAGGCTCTGCCGGGCGGGCAAGATACACTCGGTAGCTTGCCAGGCTCTCCGAGAGGGGCAGAGGAATCGAACTCGGGTCGGCCATGTTGGCCGCTTGTAAGGCGAACACCCTACCCGCTGTGCTATCACTCCAGCCCAAAATAATACACAACACTATATTATAACTAAGGGGCAGAGTGTGAAGGGGAAGTAGAAAGACGGATAACAAAAACAAAAGGTAAAGGGAAAAGTTACAGTGGTGATACTTTACATGCAAAAAATTAAAACTATGTACTCTGAACAGAAACTGCTATGTGACGGTCAAAAAACCTTCACTCGGGGGGGCCAGCGAGAGAGTACAGTGAGTACAATCTCAGTCAGGAGTGGTCCCAAAACAAAACCTCTCACTCAGCAATGGCTCTCTGAGCACTTCCAGGAGGGATCACTGAGCACAGAGCCAGAAACAGTCCCCAAAGAGGGTTAGGTGGAATCTAAGACAACCCCCAACAACAACAACAAACAGCAAAACCCAACCCCAAAACCAAAACAGGGATGGTACAGCCAAACACCGAGATCAAGAGCACTGGCTGATACTGTAGCACTGTAGCACTGTCCTCCCACTGTCCATCAATTTGCTTGAGTGGGCACCAGTAACGGAGAAACTGCCAGAAAACAATAGAAGGAGCAAAACTGTCTGAAAGAAATGAACGGCATACCAGGGGAACTATGGAATGAGTTCAAGAGGAACAATGTAAGAATCATCAGAGTCCCTGAAGAACAGGAAGAAAAATTTGATGAAAAAAAAAAAACAACAGTTACAGAAATCATAGGTAAGATACAGGCAGCGAGATCCAAGAGGCCCGAAGGGTCCCAGTGAAAACTGACTCAACTAGGAAATCCTCAAAACATACTGCACTCAAATTGAGAAAATCTAACGAGAGAGAATATTGAAAACAGCAAGATCAAAAACGTACTTGTATACAAAGGAAAGTCCTTTAGGACTCACGCAGATCTATCCAAGTACAAAACCTTAATGAAACAAACATGTCACCAAGAATACTCTCTGCAGCTAGATTATCATTCTGATTTGAAGGAACGATACAGTTTCAGGGACAGGCAATAGCTGTGGGAATTCAGTCTTGAAACCAGTTTTACAAGAAGCATAAAAGGATCTTCTTTAAAAGACAGGAAAACTTCCCAGAATGAGCACTGAGTACGGCCCTTACTCATGGTGCTTATGGTTGCCTCTACTAGATTAAGAAAAGTATGTTTACTCCTAGCTTGCAAAGGATTTCATATATTTTAAATAATGAATCAATGCCTCAATTACATTAAATGTTCTGCTTTACCAGTAATTTTTAGTTTTTATTTCAAACTCTTACATCTGCATTAGCAGACACTTAAGCAGTACCTATATTTTCTAATGTAAAGACAATAATAATATTCCCTTTCTTAGGATAAAGCACTGTACTTTCACAGGCCTATGCAGACATTCCCCTTTAAATTTTCTCTTTTTTGGAGGGAAGGACCAAACCGGGTGATACTCAGGGATTCCTCCTGGCTCTGCACTCAGGCATCACTCCTGATGGTGGTGCTCAGGGGACCCTTTGGGATGCTGGGAATTGAACCTGGGTAGGGTGCATTCAAGTCAAGTGCCTTCCCTGCTGTACCCTCTCTCTGCCCCTTCCTCTTTTTCTTAATCCTCTCACTAAATTTTACTCTTGTAGGCTTTATGAGTTTCATGTAAACTACAGAATATTCGCTAATGACAGGGAAGACAAGAGTGTTACCATAATGGAACCCAAGTACAAAGTAAAATTTAATGCGATACATTTAGATGTCAGAATTGAACACTTATTTATGTAAATGACAATAGGCATTATATTAAATTATCTTAATTTCTTTATTTACCTAGGTTAAAATCATATAGTAATCAATCATCACAAACTAACTTACTGATTTATTCTCTAATAATTCCATTTGTCATTCAAGTTTTGAAGTAAATGTGCCTGTTAAGGGGATAAGCTAGCGGACTGGACGGAAACTGGGGACAGTGGTAGAGGGAAAGTCACACTGGTGGTGGATTAGTGCTGCAACACTAATGCCTAAAACAACTATATTGTGAATAACTTTGTAACTTACAGTGTTTTCATAAAATTAAATTTTAAAGTCATCATCCACAAATCATACTATCTGAAAAAACAAACATGTACCCAAAGAATATCTAAACAACTTTAACAATTCAATAATAAACACAATTTGGAGCTGGAGCAATAGTACAGCAGGTAGGACGTTTGCCTTGCACATGGCCAACCTGCGTTAGATCCTCGCATCCCATGCGGTCTCCTGAGCACTGCCAGGCTGCCAGGTGTGATTCTTGAGTGCAGAGCCATGAGTAACCTCTGAGCATTGCTGGGTGTGACCCAAAGAGAAAAATAAATAAATAAATAAAATGAAGACAGTCTTTATTTTTGTCTTTTGGGACACACTCGATCATACTTAGAGATCACTGTTGGGGGACGTCACGGCTTGGGGAACCATAACTGGTGCCAGCGATCAAACCTGGGTCAGCTGTGTGCCAAGCAGGCACCCTCCCCACTCTCTATTCTGCACGAAAACACAATTTTTTCAATGAGCAAGATTTGAAAAGTATTTGTAAACATTTATAAAGATACACACATGTGGGGCTGGAGAGATAGCACAGTGGGTAGGGCGTCTGCCTTGCTCGCGGTCAACCCGGGTTCGATTCCCAGTATCCCTTATGGTCCCTTGAGCACCGCCAGGAGTAACTCCTGAGTGCAGAGCCAGGAGTAACCCCTGGGCATCGCTGGGTGTGACCCAAAAAGCAAAAAAAAAAAAAAAAAAAAAAAGCTACACACATATGTATAAAACTAAGCAAATGAAAAAAAGCTCAACACCACCAGCAATTAAAGAAATGTTAATTAAAACCACTTCACACTCCACTACAATGGCTATAATCAAGCCAGACACTGCCAAAGGCTGACAAGAAAGTAGAAAGGTACTGAAGAAATAGTACAGAGATTAAGGTCCTTTCCCTGCCAACCCAGCTTGGATTCTTGGAACTATATGTGGTTCCCTGAGCCATATATGGTTCCCTAGCAGTGATTCCCGAGCACAGTGTCAGAAATAAGCCCTGAGCACCCTGGTGTGGGTTCTCCCCACAACCCTCGCTACCAAAAGTAGAGAGTGTGAACCTCATACATTGTTGTGGTCATGGTAAATGATACAACCACGTTCAAAAATAGAACTTATCATATAATTCAGAAATTACACTCCTACAAATCTATCTTGAGAGAAAAATAAATATACATCTATACAAAAACTTGCATATGAAAGGTCAAAACTAATAGCCATTTAACTATCAACTAAATAACTATTAGCTCTTGTTAACAATTAATTATAAACCAAAAACAGCTTCAATGTCTATCTACTAATGAATAATTTTTCTAAAAAGCAATATACAATAATCAGTAACAAAAAACATCTACTTACACATGCTATAAGATAAACCTCAAAAATTTACAAGTCAGACTAAAACCATAACAGAATGAGTTGATTTATATTAAATATTCCTAACTACGAACTAACGTACAAAGCAGCCAATGAGACACACAGAGAGCACACAACAGTCACCCCATAAAGGATGGGAAAAGGGAATTAATTACAACAGGGAATAAGGAAATTTGAAGGATGATAGAAATATTCTTTTTGTTTCTGGGCCACACCCAGCTGCTCAGCAGTCATTCCTGACTCTGTGCTCAGGGATCACTCCCGGTGGGATCCAGATAGAAATATTCTAAAATTGTGTTGTGGTCTGTAAACATACTGAAAATCACTGTTTACCACAAGCGAATTTTACGGTACACAGATATAATAATACAACTGTTAAAAGTAAAATGGGGAAGGGGTTTGGAGCAATAGCACAGTGGGGAGAGCACCTGCCTTCCAGGTGGCCAACTTGGGTTGGATCCCAGGCACTACATATGGTCTCCCAAGCATCACAAGTGATCCCAGAGCAAAGAACCAGGAACAAGCCCTGACCACTACCAGGCATGGCCCCCCAAACCGAAATAAGCTGTCACAATTCTGGGGCCACACAAAGAGCACAGCAGGTAAGCTGTTTACCTTGCACATGGCTGACCCAGGCTTGATCCCATATGGTCCCCTGAGCACTGCCAGGTGTGGCCCCCAAAACAAAAAATGTTAAACAGAGGCCTGAGAGATAATACATCAGGTAAGGCTTTTGTATTGCATATGGCAGACTCTGGTTCAATCCCTGGCACCAAATATTGTCTCCTGAGCATCACCAGTAATAATCACTGAGTACGGAGGCAGGAGGAACTTTGAGCACAGCTGAGTGTGGCCTCAAAACAGAATAAACAAATGGGGGAAAAAAGCACAAAATCCATTCCAACAAACAATGTTTAATGAGGAACAAGATACAAAATCCATGCTTAAGAAAAATCATTTTAATAGAATGCCACAGTAGAAAACTGCAAATGTGAAGCACATGAAGAGCACATACTATCAGTCCCTGCATTCAATATTTTTTTAAAAAAATATCTAATTACAGTCTTGTTTATACTTGTCCAAAGATCTTTGGTGTAGGTTAAAACTGCACACTTCAAGAACCCTTCTTTGTGTAACCAATAGAATAGACATCCTGAGTGGATTTTTGTCAGAGCAAAGAATTAGTAATTCACTCAGGGATCACATGACCAGCTGATAAAACAGACACACATTCCTGTAATCAAAGATGGACTAGCCCCTCAGCAGAGCCCCTAGGCTCTACTCTGTGTCTACCAAGGGCCCCACTCCCACCTGGTTATCTTTCCTGTCTTGGTTATCTCTCCCGCCCAAGACAACTTAAAAATCTGCTAAGTCTCTCCCAGGGTTCTGCTCTACTCCAGACTGATCAGAGGTTCATAGGGTTCGCCTAGGAACGCACCCCAAATAACTTCGCTTTATTCATCTCTGTCTGGGTCTCCAGATGGATCAGTAACCAGTGATGTACAGCTTGCTAACACGAATTTCCTTTAACAACTTGCTTCATCTTTCTATTCCCCCACCGCTCCCCCCCCCCCCCCCAAACCCTAATTCTCGTCCTTTCTTGGGACACATTTTAGGTTTCTACCTAAACCTAAAGGATTGTTGGCGCAGGAGAGATAGTACAGAGGGTAGGGTTCTGGGCTTGCACAAGGCCAACCTGGGTTCATTGCAGACACTCCATATGGGTCCCTGAGCTCAGCCAGGAAGTTATTTCTGAGTAACCCCTTAGCATGGCCAGGTGTGGCTCCCTGCAAACCAAAACAAATTAAAAAAAATAATAATAATGGACTGTGTACCCTGTATTGAAATTCTTTAATCCCAAGTGAATGCCTGACTATACCTCAGTTTGGTTCTTTGTTTGCAGGTTAATAAATCTATTTTCAATTTCAAAACATATTCTCACAAAACAAAGAGGAAAAGAGTAATTGTTTTCTTTACAAACTTGAGGCTGCAAGTCCTGTCCCCAGTGTCACAGATACACATACCAGAGGATCTACTGTTTGGGGCTCAGCATCACAAATGCATGGCATTCTCTGGTCAGGTGTGTGCAAGTACTAGAATCAAAAGTGTGTGAGATCCCTGCCATTTATTCCACAATAAAGGGGGGGTGGGGGGAGCGGGACAATGAGACATTCAACCTAGGTTTGATTCATGCCACTACATATATTCTCCCTACCACCACCAGGAGTGATCCTTGAGCTTGCACTGCTGGGTCTGGTTCCAAAACCAAAACAAACAAAAAGGTAAAGTTTGTTGGGTGGCTGAAAGTTTTGTGTGTTTGTTTTGTTTTTCTCTGCAAGGGCTAGACAGCACAGTGGGTAGGGTGCTGGCCTTGCATGTGGTTCTATCCCGGGCACCCTATATAGTCCCCGCCTGGAGTGCAGCCAGGAGTAAGCCCAGAGCAAGGAGAGGTGGGGGGGGGGGGGGGGGGGCAAAAAAAAAAAAAGGAAGGAAGGGAGGGAGAAGGGTGAGAGGGAAAGCCAAACTAGCCTCATCCTCAGGTGAAATCCAAAAGGCACCTCATTCACATAACAAAAGACATCTGTTATTCTTAACATTTATGAAATTCCAAGAGTTTTACAGGCAGGATGGGGTTTAGGTTTTAGCTCTTGTGGTGGAAAGGCTGAAACCGTGGGCCTCATACACACAGAATAGACATTCTACCGAGCTAACTAATTCCCTAGCTTCAAAGAGGTTTGGGAGCTCTAAGTCAGAGGCTGTGAGAGAAAACCAAATACAGAGATGAGAAATACATTTTGGTCAAATACATTATATATTTCTTAATAATCAAAATTTAAACATAGTGGGGCTGGAGAGATAGCACAGCGGGTAGGGCGTTTGCCTTGCACGCGGCCGACCTGGGCTCGATTCCCAGCATCCCATATTGTCCTCTGAGCACTGCCAGGAGTAACTCCTGAGTGCAGAGCTAGGAGTGACCCCTGTGCATCGCCAGGTGTGACCCAAAAAGGCAAAAAAAAAAAATACAAAACCAAAATTTAAATATAGATAGCTTGAATTTAATCATTAGAAAACAGTAGGCAAATCTGAAAAGGACATTCTACAAATTGTTTTCCAATCTTCAAAATGGTCACAAAAGTAAAGACAGAGAAATTGGGGCAAGGAAGATGACTCAAAAGGCAGATTTGATTCACATGCGCAAACTCCAAGTTTGCTCCCGGGATGGGATGAGCCGTCTAGCATAGGTACTGATGGCCTCTGGCACCATGAGGCTGAGCACACAAGGCCTGGGCACCAAGAACTCAGGCTGGCACTCACAGGCAGGCTCAGTCTCCACGCCGGGTCGGCTAACACTAGGGGTGGTGTTCTGGTCCCCTGAGCACTGCTTTGGTCCCCTACCAAAGACTGAGAAACTCATAATGTCTTCTCCATAATTGGAGACAAAAGCAATGAAATTCCATAGAAAAATTTTCCTGTTCACTTTTTCACTTTTGAAATAAATACACACTAAAAATTTTGGACTGGGATGAGGAAATAGAAGAACAATGTACTTAGGGGAAATTTTTCAAGGAAAAAGGGTTCTTAGTATTTTATAAATTTTATAAATTGGGGGGAGGGTGTGGCTGGGTCACACCTGATGAGGCAAACAGGGTGCTGGGGAATGAACTAAGGTCAGATTTCTGCAAGGCAAGCACTCTCTCTATCCAACCCCTAAAGCTGAGATTTTTTACAAATAAATATATTTCAGCCAAGGATATGACTAAGTTGCAAAGTGCATGCCTGAGACATGGGTTCTTCCCCAACAATGCTTTTACTGCCCAGGTATTCTTATCAGCACTCCAAGGTTTGGAGCAGTTCCCTTTGAAAAATCACATGAGTTTCTCAGAAAATGGTTCATTTCTGGACAAATACTGTTCACTCTGACTGGAACAGAATCTTCCATCCAAATAAAGAATTGTTTGTACCTCATTCCCTTGCCATTTCCTCTCTGGTCAACACTAATTACTACTTTCTTGGAGAATAAATTCCTTTCCTCATTTTTCTGTTTGCTAAATCAAATAGAAGTGAAAATAATATTTTTTTTAAAGTGGAGCATGGAGAGATAGTACAGGGGGTAAGGCACTAGCTTTGCATGTGATTAACCTGGGTTCAAAACCCGTCATCCCAAGGGTTCCTTAGGCACTGCGAGGAGTAATTTCTGAGTGCAGATACACACATACAGTCTGTCTCTCCCTTGCCCTCTCCCCCCTCTTCCTCACAGAGAAAGGTACAAAAGAAAAAGTGACTTCTAATTAGAAAAAGGAAGCAAACGGCAGGCTCTCTTCAGTAAAAATGAAACCACAGAATAAGAGTTTATAGACCCCTGACTCTTAACTAGAGTTGATGCACCAAATATTTCTCGCCTATCAGGTGCTGTATTATTGCAGGGTGCCACAGATATTTACTTTTGCCATAGCAGTCAGGGAATTGTTTCTATTTTCCCAGGTTCACGATGTGGCTCAATGGCAACACATCTGTGAGACTCAGAGCAGCTTTCTGTGCTCAGGAATCATACCTGCCATTGCTGGGGACCAAACCAGTCAGTTGAACATGCTCAACCCTGATACTACAGGACAAAAAACAGAATCCTGGTTAAGAGATTTAAAACCAGAAAAGTCTTGCAACGCTTGTCTCTACTACTCTCAAGTATAGGGCAGCCACGGGGGACGTGGCTCAAAGGGCTCAGCCCATGTTCTGTATGTGGGAGTCCTACGGGTGAGCCCTGTCATCATAGTACTCTGCACACAGCCAAGAGTGACCTCAAGCAATACACAGGAACACCACTGGGCGAGGCCCAAACACCAAAAGAAAAAAAAAACCCAAAACTAAATATAGAGCAAATGGCACAAATTACACTCTATCTAAAATTTGCAGTAAAAATAAGAATTATGAGGCATATTTCTGCTCTCTCTGGGCTGGAGCAATAGCACAGCGGGTAGGGAGTTTGCCTTGCACCCGGCTGACCCAGGTTCGATTCCTCCATCCCTCTCAGAGAGTCAGGCAAGCTACCGAGAATCCTGCCCGCACAGCAGAGGCTGGCAAGCTCCCCGTGGCGTATTCGATATGCCAAAAACAGTAACAAGTCTCACAACGGAGACGTTACTGGTGCCCACTCGAGCAAATCGATGAACAACCGGAGGACAGTGCTACAGTATTTCTGCTCTCTATGCACAACATCTGCCTATATTTGTGGTGAAAAAAAAAAGTCTCACATCTTTTATTCCTTCTTTTCTTTTGAAAACTGCAACTTAATCTAAACAGAATCACAGCATTTTATATACAGTTTTGGAGAAATCTGTGAGACTTTAGAGCACTTTTCTGTGCTCAGGAATCATACCTGCCATTGCTGGGGACCAAACAGGTCAACTTCATGCAAGAAACTTTTTTTTTGAGCAGCACAAGGAGTAATTTCTGAGTGCAGAGCAACTTCCCCCCAAAACAAATAACCCCCCCACCTTTTTAAAAAAAAAAATAAACAACAAAGCTTAATAGAAATAGCACTGATTTCAAACTGAGGTGCAAATGTAGGCACACCACTAACTAGTTTATGATCTTGGCCATGTAATTTCGCTCTGAGCCTTTGCTTTCTCATCACTTTCCTTTTTTGGAGTAATTCTGAAAATTAAATGAAAAGTAGAATCTGATTGTATATGGCATACATGAACAACAAATCTAACTTACCTTTCTGCCTAGTCCACTGTCTGTATCAGTCATTACTCACTACCAAGTGGCTAGACTCACGACATTATTTTTCAAGGGGGCTGATAAAGAAGTGGATAGAAACAGGGAGAAGAAAAAGCTGGCCCTTACATTCCAGGATGTGGCTCATTAGCTGGGTGCATTTCTCCCATGTATAAGGTCCTGGCTTTAAGCCCGGGAACCTTGCTCTTACGAAAAAAAAAAAAAAAATGAATCCTATGATGCTCAAGGAAGTGGACTTGGGCTCCTTGGGAGAGAGACGATAAGTAGAAAGACGATGTGAACGTATATGTCATGTTTAACTCCTAATGATCATTAAATATTTGTCCAACTGACTTGTGTCTTGTGAATTATAAAATTTGGGAGTTGTTTTAGGAAATACAAATTTTGTTATTAACAATGATCTCATAATTACATTTTGTTAAAACATCAAGTAATATTATACAACTATAACTTTTACTATAAGGCAACTTTGGGTTGTCAAATACCTGACACTAAACATACACAAGCTTTTTGGCTGTTTGTCTTTAGGTCTCCCCAGCCACCAGGGGCCTTCCTAGGGGCCTCCAGGTCACAAAGTGGCACCTAGACACCATCTAGTGCTGGCGTCCAACCAGGGTCCTGGCGCTATGTGCTCCAGTCCTTCAAGTCCTCTCCCTCGTCCCATAGACAGGCTTCCTCCACAGGGAGGGGGCCTTCAGGCATGCTCAGAAGGCCCAGGGGGCTCTTCCTGTGATTCTCAGCCAGCCAGACATTGGTTCAATCCAAGGGCCTGAGAATGTGGTGCTCCTTAGGCTGTGCCAAGGATCAGCCAAGTGTGCTCAGGGCTCCAGGGCTCTGCGGTAGCACCTAGTAAATGTTTGGGAACCATGTGATGGCAGGGTTGTCAAGGAGATCGTGTGCAAAACACACGCCTTTGCCCTTGTACTCTCTCTCTACTCCACCACGTATTTCTAATGAATTTGGAATTTAGCTTAAAATTAACAATGGACTTCATCAGTACAGATGGACTTACAAGTTAATTTTTGAAAGATTTTCACCAAAAAAATCCATGATTCTCTGGTGCCAGGAGATGTGGCTTAGCAGTAGAGCAGGTCTTGCACATATGAGGTTCTAAGTGTGAGCCCCAACACCATACACATTGCACATACAGAGCATATGCATACATATACACACACATATAATGCATATATAAAATATTATTAACAAAAATTTCTTATTAAATTATATAATCAAAATTAAATCGTGTTGTACCGAAAGTTGTACCAAAGTTCTGATACCTTTCAAAACTCCCTAAAATTGCTTTGCTATATAGCCACAAGATTTACAAATACTGTAAACTATGAAAATAGTTAATATTAGTGAGACCAGAGCATATATGACAATGAGACAATGAGAGTTCAAGCTGGTACCATCACCCTAGAAAACAATTTGGCATCACTTAGTAATTTCACATACAAATCCCAAACCACCAAGCAATTCCAATGCCAAAGCTTAGGCTTTTGCACCAAAAAACATATAACCTGAAGAAATTCATGGTACAGTCAGAGACGGTATCGGGGTAAAGTGCTTATTTACATTTAGCTGACCTCAGTTTGAATCCCCAGCACTGCAGAGCCAGAAATGAGTTCTGAGCACAGCCGGGTGCGGCCCAAAGGATTAAAAGAATGAAAGAGAAAGGGAGGAAGGGAGAAAGGAAGAAACTGAAGAAAGAATAAAGCAGCAGCATATATTTGGGGGAGTCCTCGCAGGCGGTCCTCAGGAGACCCTGCAGTTATTTCCAGCAATTCTCAGCCATCGCGACGCAGGAGCCAGGGGCCCTGCAGTGCCGGGGCGCCACACGGACCAGGGGCTCCAGGGTCGTGCCCAGCCGTGCCCAGGAGGCCACTGGGGCAGCACCTAGCCCAGGTCAACGCATGCCCTCTGCCTGCTTAACCGTCCTCCTTTCTCTGCCCCTAGCTAGTAATCCTCCCCAGAAACGGCAACTCTCTGGAGGGTGCAAGGGGGAGCAGCTGGACCTCCGTAGGTTTAAACTCATAAACTAACGGGATGAGTCACAAAAACGCGACTTTGAGAAAACCAGTCACAGAAAAGGTACTTCACTCTCATCACTCTCAAAGTCGGCGGGCCACGGGCGAGGAGCCGAGAGGCCACAGGCGGCCGCGGGCTGGCCCTGCCCGGCACGTGTCCTCCCGGGGTGGGGCCCTGGGCAGGGGCGACCCCGGGGCCGGCGGCCAGGCCCCCAGCCAAGGGGCGCTGCGGGGGCCGGAGAGGCAGCAGGACGGCCGGGGCCTGCACCCACGCGCTGGACCCCGCTTCGGCCCACGGCGGCCAGGAGCGGGTGCCCAGTCAGGAGCGAGCCCCGGGCCCCCACCCCAACCGAGCAGACGCAGAGGGGCTCCGCGCTGGCTCGCCCCCTACCCTCCCTCACGGGGATGAGCACCAGGGTCCGCTCCAGGAGAACGCCCACCCGCAGCGGGGCGGAGCGATGGCCGAGCCGCGGGCACCGCCGACTGTGGGCCCGGGCCGGGCCAGACCCGCGCACACCCCGCGCCGCCCGCGCCGCCGCCGAGCACAGGCCCGACTCCTCTCCGCGGCCCCGTCCTCCTCGGGCCCGCACCTCGGCCCCGCGCGCACGGCCCCGCGGGCTCACCGCGCCGGCTCCCGGGCGCCCGGCGGGGGGCCCCACAGCTCCGTCGCCGCCCTCGCTTCCCGGGCCCGGGGACTCCGGGCACAGCGGCTCCACGGGCGCCGGCTGCACCGGCCGCTCGGACTCCGGAGGGGCCTGCTCCATGGCCGCAGCTCGGACGCACTGCGCCTGCGCGCGCCTCCCGGAGCCCCGCCCCCGGGCGCGCTCCGCCCCCGGCACGCCACGCCACCGCCACGCCCTGCCACGCCCCGCCCCGCCCCGGCACACCCCGCCCCGCCACGCCCCCGGCACGCCACGCCCCCGCCACGCCCATCTCCATGCCACGCCCCCGGCAGGCCCCGCCCCGCCCCGCCCCCGGGATGGGGATGGGCCCGGGCTGAGACCGGCGCGGCTGGCTGGTACTGTGACAGCCTGGAACCGGAGAGGTCGCAGCCCCGTGCAGCCCCGGCGTGCCCGGGGGGCGCGCGCCCAGAGAACTCGCAGCTCAAGGGAGATGAGGGGAGACCGCGGTCTGGCCTGTTTCCCCACTTGCGGAGGCGCCACGGGCTCGACTACCCGGAGGGGCCCGTGAATCGTTAGCTCAGCGCAGGCTGGACAGTGCTCAGCGCTCCCAGCCCTGGCGGGGCTCCAGCAGTGCCGCGGTCCAGAAAGGCCTGCGGTTGCTGATCTTCTGCAGGTGTCTGCAGCTGAAGCTTTGGGACTTGTTTCCTTGTCATTCGCCTGGTAACAGAATGGTCCTGTGGTTTGTGGGAGGCCACCCACGCTGTGCTGGGCTCCCTCTTGGCCCCGGGTGCGGGAGACTACTGGGGACGGGCCATGGACGGCGCCCTGAAGGCGAGCTTCCTTCCTCAAACCCAAACCCATGGGATTTTAATAGACCCTGACTCTTGCTGCTATCACTCTGGCCCCAGACCGAAGGTCCTGACTGTGTGTGAGACTCCAGTGCCTCGGGGTACCTGCTATACAGAAGGAGGCGTTACATTCTCCAAAGGAAAACTGATCTTCGCTCCAAATGGCTATTTCACACTCTTAACACAATTTCCTCCTACTGAAAGGTTTTTTGAGACCTGATGGCAAATTTCCCATTCACCTTTAAGTCACACCCAAATGTCAATATCACCTTACTCATATATAAATCAATTATCGGGGCCATGGAGACACCACCGTGGAAAAGGCACTTGCCTTGCATTCACCCAATCCGGTTCAATCCCCAGCAGCTCACATGGTCCTGAGCCTGCCACAGCCGGGAGTAATCCTCCAGCACAGGGAATGTGCCCCCAACAACGACCAGTTATCACCTTCCTTGTAATTACGCATTTGTCAGCCTCAACAAGATTTTGGGCTACTTTAAGATAAGGGACCCTATCCTAACTAGTTTTCTCTTACCAAACCTAGGACATTTACTCAATAAATGTCTAAAGATATTGTATCTTTAGATAAATATTTATTTATGCATGGGGATTATTTATGCATGGCACACTCTCAAAAAGCCTATTTTTAACTTAGAAGCCTTTTATTATAGGAAGTTGATATTTCTTTCCAGGGACAAGTTGTATTAACTATCCTGTGCCTTTTCCTGGATTTTTAGACAACCAGGAAACCAGCAGGGAGTAGGAACAAGGAAAAGCGCGGCAAAGCAGTGACTAATGCCTGGGATGTAGCTCAGTGGGAAAACACTGGCACTGAAAATAGTAACTCTGAAATAATAGGGGCACCTGTTTCGCCTTTATTCGTATCCCTTTTTGTGTGAAAAAGAAAAACCAAAACAAAACAAAAAAAACCCACCAACCTTTTGTTTGGGGGCCATAACTGGAAGTACTTAGGACTTACTCCTGGTTCTGTGCCAGGGATCACTCCTTGCCTGCTTAAGGGACCAGATGGGATGCCAGGATCAAACATTGCTCAGCTCCATGCAAGGCAAGCGCCTACTCGGCCCCACCCCCTCCCACCCCTTACCTTTATTTTTTAAAATTCTCATCTGGTAGAATCATCTCCTTCCTTTCCTATTATTTCTGGTAATCCACCACTCAGTTTCCATCGCTGTATAAAGAGATCTTCCAGTGTAGATTCTGGAGTAACCACACTAATTTGCCTTTCTTGGGGGAGGGGAATAACATTAAGTTAACCATTTGCAGGGAATCAGGGAGGGAGGCAGGATCAAATCCAGGTCTCATGCATGTAAGCCATGCACTTTACTGAAAAGCCACACTCCAGTTCCACTAAGGAGTTGTATTTAACAAAATTTAAAGTCATATAATTAAGCATTTTAAGAATTTATCTGTAGAAGTTGGCTCCTCAGGTGCCAAGTATTTCTAGAGGGGCAAAATAAAGTACCAGATTGTGAAGTGAGGGACTCAATATTTTCTTAATTATTTTTGATGACACGGAGGCATTGGGGTCACATAGGCCACGACTTACAAATTCCACTAACCAGTATGTAGATACCATACACAACTCAGTACACATCTGAGTCTTAATGGGTCTTAATGTCTATTTAAATGCAATAAATTTGGTGGGACTAAAGATATACAGGGTGGCAAGTCACTACCTGGTTAAAAAATAATAATAGCCTAAATTCATGGGCTAGAATATTCTGCTGCATCCACTCTTGAGCTTCTTAAAAAAATAATTCCTACTCTCTGGGGGGAAGTATTATTAAAATGAAAAACATGGGACCCCAACAGAGAAAGAGACACACAAGAATAAGTCAGAAGTCCTTGTTTCAAAGAAGCCAAGGGTTTCTAGTTTATTTTTGTGGTGGCGGTGGTGGGGATGGGGGTGTCTGACAGGGGTGTCACAGCTGGCTCTGCCTAGAGACCACAAATGGTGGTCCTCCAGGGGACATATGTGTGCCAAAGTCAGAACTGGGCTTGGTAAATGCAAGACAAGTACCTACCAGCTATATTCTCTGCCCCACTCTTTTCCTTTTATATTATTGCTCTGCGTCTAAAATATTTTACTTTTTGGAAGAGAACTATTGGGGAAGTAGATAGGTACTGAACACTGAATTGAGGGTCTTCTGCAGGTAAAGTATGGCCTCTATCATTGAATTATATCCTCCATCCCTCCAGTATAGGGCTGGAGCGATAGCACAGCGGTCGGGCGTTTGCCTTGCACGCAGCCAACATGGCCGACCCGAGTTCGATTCCTCCGCCCCTCTCGGAGAGCCCGGCAAGCTACCGAGAGCATCTCGCCCGCACGGCAGAGCCTGGCAAGCTCCCCGTGACGTATTCCATATGCCAAACACAGTACCAACGAGTCTCACGATGGAGACGTTACTGGGCCCGCTCGAGCAAATCGATGAACAACGGGAGGACAGTGACAGTGACGATCCCTCCAGTATACTTTAAAGACAGTAAATGAGAATTTTAATTAAAAATAAATTTGGGGGGGGATCACTCCCAGCGATGCTCAAGGGTTCCTCTTGGCTCTGCATTCAGAAATTACTACTGGAGGTGCACTGAGGACCATAAGGATTGCTGGGAACTCAACCAGGATCAGCTGTGCTGCAGGCAAGGCGAGTGCTCTACCTGCTGTACTGTTTACCTAGTCCTAAAAATTCTTATTTAATTTGTTTCCTTATTTCCCCCGGAGTCCTAAAGATAATAATACAACGTGGGGCTTTTAGTTTTTGGCCACACCCAATGCTCAGCAGTTTTTCCTGGCTCTGCACATAGCAGTCACTCCTAGTGGGCTCAGGGGACCATAAGGGATGCCGGCAATGGAACCTGGGTCAGCCGCGTGCAAGGCAGGCCCCTGCCCACTGGGTTATCTGGCACCTAGGCTTCTTTCCTTCTGGTATTTGTGCCCCAAAGATAATGCTGTTAGTCCAAGCTCATTGTTTGGGGAGACCGTGTATTGCCAGGAATCACCCCATCCGCAGCATGCAAAGTCTGGACAGTAGCCCATTGAGCGATCTCGCTGGCCTTGAAAGTAAGATCCTATGGAGAAGGGGTGAGGAAATGGCTCAAAGACAGAGGTGTTCGCTTCCCCGTCAGGAGCCCAGGTTTACACTGCCTCCCCCACCCCCAAAATAAGGAATTTAAAGAGAAAATGTCCCTCTTAAATGACTCCACTAAATGTAAACTTCTTAAAATACAAACTTTTATTTCTATTCACAGAAACAGACAAAAACCTCATTGTTCTTTAGTTTTATTATTTTTCAATCTTCCCAACACAAACTATAATTCATTTTGAGATTTTTCAGTGCGTTTCACAGCAAAAATGAACAAGGGAATCATTAAAATGGTTGTACGAATACCCATTGTCTTCTTATAATTTACAACTTGTTGACAAAATTGTCTTGCTCTTTTCATCCTATTAACCCCTTCAATAGAATACAATTAACCAGAGTACAAAGCTGAAGCTTCTTTTGATGGTGGGACAGATGCAGCCACCCACAGTGGCTGGTGAATACAGTATATGGTACACACTGATTGGAAGACACAGCAGAAGGGACAGAGTAAGGCACCACGCTTGAAAAATTAAGGTAGCTTGCAGTAACAAGTGCTGAGCACCCTAAGTAGGTACTCAATAAATACTCGAATGAATGATGAAAGCCATAATTAGCACTATTCTCTTAATTGCCAGCAATTCTTCAATCTCAGTAAAATACTTATTTTTAAAAAATATCTGTACCTGAATGCAACTTCCTGATATCTTTTACATCCTGATAGCATTTAATTTCATACTTTATTCAGCATTTGAGTTTCCTTGGGGGAAAAAAAAGAAACCAAGAGCCCCCCCACCCCACACCCATTCCATACCTTCCTTACATGCAATCACTCATGTATATAACTCCTGAATTACTGACAAGTATGAATAGCTGTTTTAAATTCTGAACAATCAGAGGTAAGGTAAAGCATATTTGTCCAGAAGGATAGCACATAATACTGGATATCAACCTACAAGTGAAAAAACAAGGTAAGAAGAAAAAAGTAACAGTTCTATCTTTTAATATTTGCTCTTCTTTAATGCCTCAGTTCTTCAGAAAGGCCCAAATTTCCTCATACTGACATAAACACGTTTTTAAAAAGTTGTCTCTTGAGTGTGATATTTAATAAAACTAGCTATTGAAAATTGCTCTGAAATCTTTCAAGTCGATGTTGTTTTCAAGTATATTAAAATGCTCGGAAGAAAAATTCTTCATGGTTATAACGCTAATTAATTTATAAATATGTTTTTAAAAGAGAGCTCCAACAGAGGTGGAAGATGAATAAGTTCCTTGAACACATGGAAGCAGTCTTTTTGAAGGAACAGAATGCCTTGTTACTACCACTAGGTTGATTTTTTTTAACACTGATTCCAGGCACAGTGGCTGAACCCACTTCTGGGTCATCTTCCTCCTGCTCCTCCTGTCTGTTTACAAGAGTAGTGAACACTTCAGTTACTGAGAGAAAGCAAAGCACAAACTCTGACAGAGACCTCATTTTTCACTACAAAGAAATCAAAATCTCTTCCTCACTGCTGTATACATCAGCTGCCCCCAAGCAAAAATAGGGGATTTGAACTCAGCATTAGGAGCAGGAATGGATAAAAAGTGAATCGCCTAAGAACTCAGGTAAAGGTTCCAAGCGGACGCTGTTCACGCTGCGGACGAGCAGCTGGAGCGAGGTCCGTCGTGCTTCTCCGACACTTTGGTCTTGCGCAGTCCTGCAGATGTCCAGCAGGAACACTCGGGGTCACCTAATTTCTGTCTGTGCAATCAGAAAGCAGGTCACTCAGTGCAATGACTCCATTCTGGGAGGGGAGGGTAAACAGAGAAGCTCCTTTGGTGAGTCTTAGACAGCGCATGTCACTCTGCTGGTTGTGAGGTTGGAATTACTTTCCAAAGGGGCTTGTGGTAAATCCAGCCATCTCCCTGAAACAAGGAAAAAATCAATCACAGAGTCATTCCTCTAATAGCTTCAGAATCAGTAACCAAAACTAGAAACAATACTTCCACTGAAATAAAAGTCTGTTCTCAGATTTGATAACAGGAGCTTTTGTGCAGGGAAAAGGTCTGTGTGTTCATTTTCTGGAAGCACCAAGAAAAGAAAGTCTGCGCTTGGGCTGGAGTGATAGCACGGTGGGTAGGGTGTTTGTCTTGCACGCGGCCAACCCGGGTTCAATTCCCAGCATCCCATATGGTCCCCCGAGCACCGCCAGGAGTAATACCTGAGTGCATTGCATGAACCAAGAGTGATCCCTGTGCACTGCCGGATGTGACCCAAAAAGAAAAAAACGTTTGTACTTGAGACATCAGACAACACAGAGCTTTGGATAAACTTAGCTGAGAAGTTCAAGCCTGGGAGGATGGACCCGTGCCCCCATGAAGCTTTTCTGTTGGAAACCTCACCTGCAATGCCTCTGGCGCCTGTGATCAACCGCGGCAGACTGCACCTCCCCAAGAGCCCTGCCAGGCAGCAGGTGGGCTCAGGAAGCCTCACACAAGCCTGGCTGCAGCACCAAAGTGTCCCCTGACTCCACCTGGGGTGAGTTTCCCCTAGTTTCTCAACAGGACACCACGCGGAATCAGGGTGAAGTAGAGACAGATCGCCAAGTGTAGAGAGGTCAGCAGTGAGCCTGGGCTTGGATCAGCAACCACTGTTCATGGGCTGTTCCTCTGCTTCCCTTCCTGCTTCAGGGTCGCGGCACGGTGCTCAGGGGCCACACCCGGTGCTGGAACCCCTGCCAGCCTCACAGAAGGCAGGGCCTTACCCACTGCACCACCTCTACCTGTGTCTCCTGCAATTCACTGCATGTATGTTTAAAAGTCATGTTTGCATATTTACCCTACCTTATTCCAAAAGACTCGAGGGCACTAATTATCTAGCTCACATACATAGGGACCATTTTCTAATTTCCTAAGATAGTTCAGGCTCTCTTCTAAATAAGGCGCTGTCCATGGGACTGCTGAGTCCTGATAAAAACACAGAAACACAGAACTCCCTACTACCCTAGAAAAATCAATCAAATTTTTCAGTGAATTTTTTTTTTTAAGGAGTCATGCCCAGAGGTGCTCAGGGCTTACTCGTGGCTCTGTGCTCAGGAATCTCTCCTGGCATGGCCGGGGAACCATATGGAGTGTGAGGGATCAAACCCAGGCGTCAGCCGCAAGCAAGGCAGAAGTACCCATTGCATTATCATCCTGGTCCTGAAATTCCTCAGTGATTTTTATCCATTCATTTGTCCTAGCCATTGACTATAAATCCTCACTTGTCTCTATACTCAAAGTTAAGTTTAATCTATTATAATAGCTTTTACAAAAATTTTACCGAAGCGCCGTGATTTACACAGTTATTCATAGTTGAGTTTTAGACATACAAATTCCAGCAGGGGGCGCATCCCCAGCATCAGCTCCCCTCCCCCAGCATGTTCAGGCCCCCTCCTGCCGCCCCCTGCCCAGCTGCCCTCTTCACAGCACCTGCCTAAGCTCGGCAGTTAAGGTGCTGCTGACTCTGGTCTGGGTATTCAGCCGTCATGCCTCGATGCGTCTGAGTCCCTGGCCTGCCCTTGCCGCTTCTCATCTGTCACTTCTCCTTCTCGCTCCATTCTGTTTTCTTTTCTGTACAATAGCTTTTAATAAAGTCCTCCTTGGTACTTTAAAAGTGTCGGAATAATCTCTCTAACAACCGCAGCCATTGGACTTATGCGATAAAGTACCTGGCTGATAATTCCCAGCACCTATACTGTTCTCCAAAATGACGTAACCTGCCCACTAGACCGAGAAGTGGAGCAAGTCACGTGACTTTCCCGGCTCACACATGTGAAACGATCTGTCCAGCTTCACCCAAGGTAAGGCAGAGTACCTTCAGTGCACCATCTGTCTATCTACCCACATTTTAGTTTTCTAAATGAAATTTTAAAAATACAAATATTTTGGCTTTGGAGCCACAAACAGGGCTCCAAAGCTCAGGGCTTCCTTCTGGCTCTGTACCCAGGGGTCACTCCTGGTGGGCTCTAAAGACCATAGAGGGTGCTGGGGATGGAAGCTAGGTCAGCTAGGTACGGCAAGTGCCTTCCCTATCCAGTGCATTATCGCTTGGCCCCAGCTGACAAATATTTTAGGAAGAACACTGAGGTTACAGAGCCAGAGAGGACACTGGGCAGGGCACCTGACTTGCACATGGCCCAAACTGAGTGCAGAATCAGGAGTAAGTGGGTGTGGCCCCAACCCAACCCAAACAAACAAAAATAATAACAGCAAACAACGCTGAGGTCAGAGGAGCTGAATAAAATACACAAGGTTAAGAGCTTGGTCTCAAACTGAACACGTGCCATTTCAATACAGTCTGCTATAGACAAAAGGCTTCTTTTATGAGCACAGAGCCAGAAATAGCTCCTGAGCACTGCTAGGTATGACCCCAAACCAAAAACAACAATAACAAAACCCCTCTCCCCCACAAAAGCAAGCATAATTCTAAAGTGATTAGCATATATTGAAACCACTATTATAATGGTCAAAACTTCAGATCGAACGCCACCACGTTACTCTTTTTTCCTTTAAATGTTGCTTTTTCTAGTAATTTCACTGTTATTTGAGAAGCTAATACAATTTCTTGAGTCTCACTTAAAATGTGGTCTCCAGGGATAGAGACAGAGTTTAGGGAAAAAGTGCTTTCCTTGGTGTGGTACCACCTCCCAAAATAGCAGTCTTCATGGGGCTAGAGCATTAATATGAGGGTAGGGTGCGTGTCTGCACATGGCCAACCGTGGTTTGATCCCTGGCACCCGATATGGTACTCCAATGCCAAGAGTAAGTCCTGAGCACTGCTGGGTGTGGACCATGGGCGGGGGGACCAAACCAAATCTTCAGAAGCAAAAAGTCTCTGAAGCACAAAGGGAAGTATGTTATAAAATGCACATTGTATTGCTGCAGCTGAAGATGACGGCAACACTTGTTTGTCCAGTTACGTTTTCCATCTTGCCAGCACTGCTTGGGTAGTGAGGTAATGCTGGAGAAGCACACTGAGGTTCTGCATACAAAGCACGTGCTCTAACCCTCAGGACATTCCCCACACTCCCAAATTATATTTTATCTGAATTGCGGCAAACTTTTCACTCTGACGAACTGCTGAAAGTACATGCGAGCTGGACTTTGAGAAAGACATAAAGAGAAAATTCAATGAAGACCTTCGTAAGCAAAGGTTCTTGCTAAGGAGTACCGAGTTCTGGCCTGAGCCATGCAGGGCATACCTCTCTGGTAAAATATTTGGTTTTCCAAGCTGTGCCTGTTTCTGCCCGGCGCCTTTCTTCGGCCCTCTGGCGCTCCTCCAGGGCCCGCTTATGCTCGGTGGCCTTATCGATTTCAGATTCCCTCAGAGAGTCTGTCACGTTTTTCCATAATCGTCTGAAATGAGAAAATCACTTAATATTCTTTTTTTAAAAGCCACAACTGATATCCTTAAAACGGTACAATGAAACACTTCAATTCCTATACCAGACCTATAAATTTCATGGTTATAGTTAAGAAGAAAAAGAAAATCACACAAAGCCAAATACTATACCATTTAAGTATTTAATGTCCAGGATGCTTCAGCTAAAGGTACTTCTTTTTTTTTTTGAACCTGAAGTAGTAAACTTTATTTTTTTTTCTTAAATTTTTATTAGTGAAATACCATGAGGTACAGTTGTACAATGATCGAATATCCATCCCTCCACCAGGGCCCATTCTCCACCACCACCAATCCCAGTATCCCTCCCACCCCCCATCCTCCCATCCCACTCTACCTCTGTTAAAGGTACTTCTCTTAGGGGCTAGAGCGATAGCATAGCAGGTAGGGTGTTTGCCTTGCACGTGACCAACCCAGGTTTAATTCCCTGCATCCCGTATGGTCCCTCGAGCACTGCCAGGAATAATTCCTGAGTGCATGAGTCAGGAGTAACCCCTGTGCAACGCTGGGTGTGACCCAAAAAGAAAAAAAAAATGGTATACTTTTAAATTAAAAATAGGACAAGAACAACAGTGCAGTGGGTAGAGCACTTGCCTTGCATGTGGCAGACCCAGGTTCTATCCCCAGCACCTTACATGGTCCCTGAGCCCTGCCAGGAGTAATTCCTTAGCCAGGAGTAAGCCCTAAGTACCACTGAGGTGGCCCAAACATTTCTTTTTTTTTTAAATTTTTATTAACACCATGAGGTACAGTGTAGACTTATAAATTTTTGTGCTTGGGTTTCAGTTACACAATGATCGAGTATCCACCCCTCCACCAGTGCCCATTCTCTACCACCAGTGATCCCATTATTCCTCCCACCCACACATACCCCCACCTCTGTGGCAGGGCATTCCCTTTTATTCTCTCTCTCCTTTTGGGTGCTGTGGTTTGCAAAAGAGGCACTAAGTGGCAATCAGGTGGCCCAAACATTTCTTAAATATATTTTTTTGGGGTCACATCCGGCGATGCACAGGGGTTACTCCTGGCTCTGCACTCAGGATTACTCTTGGCGGTGCTCAGGGGACCATATGGGATGCTGGGAATCGAACCCGGGTCGGCCGCGTGCAAGGCAAACGCCCTACCCGCTGTGCTATCTCTCCAGCCCCGTCTTAAATAAATTTTAAAAAATGTTTTAGTAATTTTTAAAATTGTGTATTCTTGCTATGGAAAGCAAGATTTTAATAATTTATGCTTTGGGATCAAGCCAGTGGTGGTGAGGCACCAGGTGGAGAGGGTGGACAGCATCTGCACCAGCCCTCTGAGAGGTCTCAAGTACTAAGACTTCTATTTTTATGAAACGCAGGAAATAAGTAAAAGGAGAAACATATGTCGGAACAGACATTTAAAATAATAAAGACCAGATTCACCTTCATTTTTGTTTGTTTTTGTGCCACCTCAGCGGTGCTCAGAGCTTACTCCTGGCTCTGTGCTCAGAGCTCACTCTTGGTTGTGCTGGAGGTCGTGTTTTGGTTTTGGGGAGACAAGCTGGCCTTGTTCAGGGATCACTGCTGGCGGTGCTCAGGGGACCGTATGGGACGGGGGATCAAGCCCAGGTCAGCCGCATGCAAGGCAGGCGCTTTCCCTGCTGTTCTATAGCTCTGGCCACTGGTGTCAGGTTTGGGTTCAAACCTGCAGTGTTGCAGCTGCAGGAATAGCCACGTACTAGGCAAGAGACTGTCCAATTTCACTGATTCCCTCCAGAGGGAGAGTGCAGAGCCAGTAGTAACCCCTGAGCATCGCTGGGTGTGCCCCAAAAAGCAAATAATAATAATAATAATAATAATGATAAAATGTTCAGGCTTCCTTATATTTCCCTTGTTCTTAAGAAGTGTAAGAGGGAAGTTTGTGGCATGTCTCTTTCCTATCACAAATCCCAAATTTCTCTAAAAAGCCAAATACTGTCAATACTTTTTGGAGATTGTACCTGAGTAACATAGAGATCCCTCTCACTCCCCTTAAAGACACAAGACTATTACCATAACACCCTTAAAGAATGTATCAGTTTGTCTTCTAACTGGTGATATAAAAATGTCACTTTGCAGATCCTTTCCCATCCAAAAGAGGTATTAGAATTTTGTCTCAACTTGCTTAATTTGTATTTCTTTTTAATTCTAACTTTCAGTTATTTCCATTTCTTCAGTACGCTATTTCTTTTTCCTATTTTGTGAACTACTCGTGTTCTTTGACCATTTTTCACTCTCCTTTCTCGGGGGTGGGAGCACACTTGGAGATACTCATTGGGTGACTCTTGGCAGGATCCCGCTGGGTTAAACCCGGATCGGATGTTTGCAAGACAAGCACCTGACCCACTAATCCCTCTGGGACCCCTCTCGGCACATTCTTCTCCTGGGCACCTGTCTTTTTGTTACTGTGGACAGGAAGGCGACCTACCTGGACTCGAATGGGTCCTGCTTCTCCAGCGGTCTTACTCTCTTCTTTGTCACCGCCAACTTAGTCAGGTCCACGTACTTGGTCTCTCCGCTGCTGAGCGTGAACTCCAGAGCACTGTTCCACTCCCCTTGTACTCTGCACACTACCGTGTTGGTGAGGGTGTGCTTCACCTCCCCCGTGACCCTGGTGCGGGCAGGAGAGACAGGAGACCCAGCTGATTTTTGGTGTCATCTATTTAAAAGTCTGGGGTCCCTTTATTTGAAATTCTAGATCTACAGAAATAGGTACAAAGGCACATAAGTCGACTTCTGTTGTTTTCATCTGGGGGTCACAGTCGGCGATGCTGGGGGGTTATTCCTGGCTCTGCACTCAGGTCAGGAATCACTCTTGCAATGCTTAGGGGCCATATGGGTTGATAAGGATCAAACCCAGGTCAGCTGAGTGCAAGGCCAGTGCCCTCCCCACTGCGCTATTGCTCCAGCCCTCCAGCTTTTAAACTGAATATAGAAACTAGAAAAATCAGTAAGAGGCAGGGGCCGGAGCGATAGCGCAGCAGGTAGGGCATGTGCCTGGCACGCAGCCAGCCTAGTTTGATTCCCAGCACCCCATATGGTCCCCCGACACTGTCAGGAGTAATTCCCAAGTGCAGAGCCAGGAGTAACTCCTGTGTATCGCCGGGTGTGACCCTAAAAGCCAAATAATTAAATAAAGTAAATCAGTAAGAGGTAGAAACATAGACAAGATACATTAATTTTTTGAATTTTCAAATGAATGCTTCAGACTCGATGAGTTGAAGCATAGTCAGGAGCCCCAAGTTTAATTCCCCAGCACCCAGGCACCAAGTAGGACTAGCATAAATATACCACAGCTTATAGGAAAGCTAGAACAGAGACAGAACTAATTACTTTTGCTTATTTTTGATGAAGGAGATCAAACTTAGATCTCATTTATATAAGACAAGAACTTTTGAGTTCAGGACCAGGACCAGAACTAATTACTTCCATGTATTTTATGTCCACTGTAGAATACAAAACCACAGTCAAATTAGAAAATCAGAACTCAGAAAAGAACACTTTAAGGTTAGGATCTGTTCAAAAGAGAATATAAAGGGACAAAGCCCAGAGAGATCAAGGCTCAAGAGATCACCCAGGCCAAAAGCCGCGAACACACAAGTACAAGAACAGGTAGCGGAATAAAGAAGCGAGAATGCATTAGATATTGTAATACTCTGGGCTGTAAGAAAAGATGACATCATGTGGTTTGCTAACACATGGATGGATCTGAAGAGTGTCGTGCCGAGTGAAAGGAGTCAGAGGGACAGGGGCAGGGACAGGGACAGAGTGATCTCCCTCACAGGTGGGAAACAAAGAAACAGAGTCGGGGATAACAACTGCCCAAGGCAACAAACGAAACAGCGAAGGAGAACTGGTGGCTGTCATCCTCCAGAGGTCATTGGACAGTCAGATTTGGCCCCACAGTGAGGAGACATGTGGGGCCTCACAGGATGGGAGTGGAGCCGGCCCTTTCCTCCCCACTCCGAGACCCTGGGTTGCTGCCCACAAACAGGTTCTTTAGCTCCTGATCAAGCTGCTTAATGGCCATGATCCCAGAGACTCAGAAACAAATCTTGGAATCCAGCAGCTTTTGGCAGAAATGTGACTGGTCCCTGCAGTAAGTTACGAGTGCCAGGCCACCCCAGGTGGGAATAGGTTTCGTGCCGCCATCCGCCAGAGTCCATTGGACAGTCAGGTTTGGGCCCACAGTGATGAGACACGCAGGGCCTCACGGGATGGGGGTGGAGCCGGCCCTTTCTTCCTCGTCCCAACAAGACCCTGAATCGCCGCCCACAAACGGCCTCTCTGGCTCCTGATCAAGCTGCTTAATGGCCATGATCCCAGAGACACAGGAACAAATCTTGGAACCTAGCAGGTTTTGGCAGAAATCCCTCCAGATTTAATTGTTAAAATTTCGGAATTCCAAAATCATAAGTTATTCATAATCAGCAATAGAAAACAAACTGTCTATAGTTGCCTTTAGGCAGATCTGAGTGTTGGGGTAAAATCCCAAACAATAATGGTGGGTCTGGTGTCGAAACATTGAATGTGATCAAAGAAGAGAGAGAGTAATGTGGAAATCATCTGGAAATCATCTGCCCCACAGGCAGGGGGAGGTTGTGGGATGGGGGTGGGGGATACTGGGGTTTTTGGTGGTGGAAAATGGGCACTGGTGTTTCATCATTGTATACCAAGACTTAAACCCGAAAGTTTTGTAACTGCTCTCATGGTGATTCAATAAATAAATTTATAAAAAGGGGGAAAAAAATTGCTTGTAATCACCCAGAAATCACCCAGAAAAAAAAATGCTTGTAATCACCCAGAAACCATTTTTTATATGAAAAAATAACCAAGGGCCTGGGAGTCAGATTTGAATTAGAAAGTCCAGTTTCTGAACAAAAAACAAAGGTCTACAGACTTGGAATCCAATGCGAAGGTGTGAGGCAAACCACAGAGCAAATCAGCTCTTGCTTAACTGTGGCTCTCAGGAGACAGGGAACCGCGCCCACTATCAGCTCGGCCAGAACACTGCATCTCAGAGCACAGAAATCTGAACAACTGCAAGCTGAAGATAACAGCCTATTTATTTTCTGTTCTTTTTTAATTTAATTTTTTTGTGGGGGAGGGAAATGCTGGGGATCAAACCCAGGGCCTTACACATGCAAAGCAGGAGCTCTACCCCTGACCGGAGGCCCAGCCAAGAGTTTCTTGTGTCGATGCTTCCTCTCTGTTCCCACCTGCCAATATTAATCCCTTCCTCAAAAATTTCTCTCTAGCCAGACGGGATATAAAGATGACACTGCACATCTTCTCTATTCATATCTACCTGGAGTGATTACTCTCGAAACCATGGAGCTCTCTGGGATTCCCATAGCTAGTCTCTCGAGTTACTAGGGACAAACGGGTCCCCATTCCCTACCCACGCACACTGCGCTCTGACAGCTCACAGCAAGAGCGGTTGGAGAGAACTGACACAGGCAACAGGATTCACACAAGCTACAGCAAGGTCATGAGGAACTCGCATGGAGAAGGGCTTGCCTCATCAGCTCTGAACAGTCTTCGCAGCACTCAATGCCAGATGAAAGGATTTCCGCACTCAGGGCCGGCCAGGCCTACGGACCCTGATCTGTGGGAAAGTAACCCAGGTAAGTGTGAGTCCCTGAATGTCTAAGTCTGCAGCTCTGGTTTCGTGCCACACAGTGTGGGGCTATGCCACTGCATTGGTCTGGCTCACTCCTGTCCACTAATCACAAGACTATTTTGAACTACTAATATGCTTTTCCTTCAAAAGCTTTTTTCAAAGATAGGGTCCTATATTTTAATACCAGACCAAAAAATTTGTAAAGACGAAGCTCATCTTCTTTATACCTTCGGTATGCAGGAATGTCTCATGTGTGTGCTCACCCACGTAAATGAAATCATTATCCAACGGTGGAAATGTGGGAAATGGGAGCCGGAGATGAACCAGGGCACGGGGAGTTGCTAGGCAGGCTGGCCTGGATACGTCAGAGCCGGTCGCGGAAAATGCGGGTGCAAGCGAAGACACGTGGAAGTGCCACACAGGAAGCGAGACAGCAGAGAAGGTGTCAGCGCTGGCAGACAGTGGTGGGAGCAGGCTATTCCGCGGGGGGCGATGTGCTAACGAAGGCGTGGAGGAAGCCTTGCTCATGATGCTCCACGCAACTGCACTGTAGCACTGTCCTCCGGCTGTCCATCGATTTTCTCAAGCGGGCACCAGTAACGTCTCCATTGTGAGACTTGTTGTTACTGTGTTTGGCATATGAATACGCCACGGGGAGCTTGCCAGGCTCTGCCGTGCGGGCGGGAGACTCTCAGTAGCTTGCCGGGCTCTCTGAGAGGGACCAAGGAATCGAACCCGGGTCGGCCTCGTGCAAGCCCTACCCGCTGTGCTAGCGCTCCATGTAATTAAAGAGAAAAAAATAAAACAGGTAATTCTGGTTGTCTCTGATTTTAGTGGCTTCTGAAGGATCACTTCTGGTGGGCTTGGGGGACAAACATGGTGCCGGGGAATCAAATCCAGGCCAGACACTTGCAAAGCAAACACCTTACCCACTGCACTATCTCCTCAGTCCTAGGAATTCTGTTTCTAATGTGCATATTCAAGAAATTAGGTGAAATCTTGTTTGCTATTTGTTGGGGGCCGGGGGGAGCACCACACTTGATGGTGTTCACGGCTACTCCTGCCTACTTCTTGGGCCCATAAACCATTTTGTTTATGTTTTTTGGGGGGGAGTGTGGGATTGGGCCACATCCAGCAGTGCTCAGTCGACCCTGGCTCTACTCCCAGAGAACATGTGCACAGGGCTGAGCACTGTGCTGGGGATTTTAGCTGGGTATGAAGGGAAGCACCTTACTCCTTGCACTTTACCTCTGGTCTCCTAGAAATGGATTTTAAGGAAAATCTGAATGAAAAACAAGGGAACGTGGAGTCAATTGAAAGCTTCCTTTAGGAGTTATACAGGCACCCAGGAGATGGCTCAGAGAGTCAGACAGTTACTGAGCAGGAGAGTCTCAGAGAGTCAGATGGTTACTGAGCACGCAGGAGAGTCTCAGAGAGTCAAAGGGTTATTCAGCACTCAGGAGAGTCTCAGAGAGTCAGACAGTAACTGAGCATGCAGGAGAGTGCTCAGGGAGTCAGATGGTTATTCAGCACTCAGGAGAGGCTCAGAGTTAGACGGTTACTGAGCATACAGGAGAGTCTCAGAGTCAGACAGTTACTGAGCGCGCAGGAGAGTCTCAGAGTCAGACGGTTACTCAGCACACAGGAGAATCTCAGAGTCACACGGTTACTCAACATGCAAGAGGCAAGGGGGCCCAGCACCCACTTCCTCTTAAGCACTGCCAGAGGCAGTTCCCCCTCAACTCACCTGAGTTCTGTGCCCCTCGCCCAAACAGATACAAATTAAGAAGAGAATGTCTGTGTGAATGCAGAGAGGAAAGATGACGTATACTAAAGGAACATTTAATTCCCACTCACAGGGTCTGATGCCTACTCACAGGTCATATAGAGGCAGGAAGTAAAAGCTTCAGAGAAGGAAGGTGTAAAAATTATGCAATGACCACCAAAGACAAAAAGCAGGACGTTTATCTGAGATTATAAGGAATCTTAAAAAGCCTAAAGGTCGAAAGTCTTGATGCTTTGGCAGTGCCTGTTTCTGGATGCTTCCCCAAGAGCCCAGCCACCCGGAGGAGCAGCCAGTCCTGCCTGTCATGAGTGACCCAGAGCCCTCAAGGCTCCAGGTTCCACCCCCAGGAAGGAAACATGTGCCAGCAAGTCACGCATGTGCCAGCATCTGCCAGCAAATCACGCCCAATGGGTGTTGGGACTCAAGAGCTAAGCCGAGGCTTGTAGCTCGAAGCCCAGGAAGTTTACCCCCAGTCAGGTAAAGCGGGGAAAGCCCAGTCCCCTCAGGCCCTCTCCAGCCCTGACCTGACTCTGTGCAATGCCCACCAACCTCCCCGACCAATGTGCCCGCCAAGTCCCCCTCCCGGTCGATTCTTCACCTGTCAAGATTGCCGCTCTACTAGGGAACTATTGGTGGTGCTTGGGGGACTATGTGGAATGCCTTAAGATTTAAGATCCATCCTAAGATCCATCTTTTCAGCCACACCTGGTGGTGCTCAGGGATCACTCCTGGAGGTTTGGGGCTCCCGGGGTGCTGGACATTGAATACAGGCCGGCCGCTCTGCCCACTTACAAGCGTTCAAAATGCCCATGTCTCCACGAAGCGGGGAATCCCGGGGGACACTCTCCCTGGAGGTCTCTACGCAGATGGGGCAGGGTCCCCTCTCCGCCCACTCCAGGTGAACCCCCGGTGGCCACAAACTTCCAGAAGAAAAACCCAGGTACAGAAGCAGGGTCTGAGGATGCCAGGCCAGTCCCTTCCCATCTCCTCGCCTGCCCCCTTGGGTTCCCGGCCTTGATCCAGAGACTCGCAGATGAATCTCAGCATGGACTAGCCCCTACAGAGATGTTTGGGCTCTGGTCACTTACACAGAATCCCAGGAGTGTGCGGCCGCAAAATGATATTCATAATAAGTAACAGAAAATAAAGTATCTAGCATCTGCCTGTGGCAGGCAGGTTTGAATGGTGGTGGGAAAATTCAAAATAATGGTGGTGGGATTGATGTTGAAATACTGAATGTAATCAATTAATGTGAACAACCTTATGAAAATTAAATTTTAAAAAATGTTCATGTCAGAGGCCGGGGGCCCAAGAAGCCTGTCCTGCACGTGTGGCCATCCATCCCATCCTGGTGCCACGGGCACTTCTGCTGGGACAGGACTTCCAGCCACACTGCGGCCAGGTATGTGAGCACCTGACTACAGGCTGAGATGGCCGCAAACACAGGGACAGCAGCAGGAGGAAAGGAACCAGCAAAGGAGACTGAGGACACATTGTGTGCATGTGAGACTACAGAGCAACACACAAAGTATGATCTGGGTCAGCAGAAAAACCCACACCAACAACTGAGACCAGTAGAGAATACTGATGGTGTATCAGACAACAGTATCAGTATTAACTCCTGAGTTCGACAACTATTCTATGATTCTGTGAAAAAATTCCCTGTTCTTACAAAATTCAAGCTAAAGTATTTGGGGGTAATGTGTCATGTCTAACTCTCAAATGTTTCTTGAATACACACACACATACACATATATGTGTGTGTGTGTGTGTGTGTGTGTGTGTGTGTGTGTGTGATTTCAATAAAGCGAATGGAGCAAATTGCTAACAAGTGGTGAATTTAGATAAAGAAGACATAAAAGAGCCTGGAGAGACAGTATAGCAGGGAGGGCGCTTGCCTTGCACATGACTGCCCTGGGTTCAATCCCGGCATTCCACATAGTCCCCCAAGCACCACCAGTAGTTCCCGAGTCGAGCCAGAAGTAAGCCCTGAGCACAGCTGGATGTGGCCCACCTACCCCCCAACTAATAAAAGATAATTATAAAATAATAACTTAGTTTTATTGGTTCCTTCTGAAGATCATTATCAAAATATTGATCAACTTAGTCAACGAAGTCACAAAAAGAAATACGTAAATATTAAATCCTGACAGACCACTGAAACCTACCCCACCCCTTGAAAGTCCCTGTAAACTCAGTGCAGACTCTAGGCCAGGCTGCTTGCAGTCTGAGGCCCCATCCCCCAGGCCTCCAGCCCTGCAGTTCCCGGTAGCCACAGTGCACGCCCGGCGCCAGCACCAGGAAGGGGAAAATAAAGTTCAGTCTCTCAGAAACTGAATATAAAGGCGCTGGATAAATGAGAGTGGCCCTAGGGAATCGGCCAACACCCCCACTAGGACTTGGACATCCACTCCAGGAGCTGCCCTTTACGGTCCAGCCACTCACGGAGGTCGGAGAGTAAGTACTCCTGTCCACTCACAGAGGCCGGGGCAGGGCTCAGTGCTGCCTGTCCACTAATGGAGGCCGGGGCAGGGCTCAGTGCTGCCTGTCCACTCACAGAGGTTGGGGAGTGAGTGCTCCTATCTACTCATGGAGGCCAGGGCGGGGGTCAGTGCTGCCTGTCCACTCATGGAGGCCAGGGAGTGAGTGCTGCCTGTCCACTCATGGAGGCTGGGGTGGGGGTCAGTGCTGCCTGTCCACTCACGGAGGCCAGGGAGTGCTGCCTGTCCACTCACGGAGGCTGGGGCGAGGGTCAGTGCTGCCTGTCCACTCACGGAGGCCGGGGTGGGGGGGGCAGTGCTGCCCGTGCTTATGTGCTTAGGCGGGGACAGTGAGACAGGCTGGTGCTTGGCAATGTTACCAACAGGCAGGGCTAGAAGTCCCGGGGCACTGCAGGCACTGCATCAGGAAGGGGAGTACTGCCGAGTATAGACAGACCGGGAACTGAAGAGTATCTCTCAGATGCAGACTCGGAAACAGCAAGGAGTGCTGGGAGAAGAGAAGATACGCTAAGGCGGGCTCACTGACAGAGTTATCCACGCCTCCCACTACATCCAAAGGCCCTCGGCTCCTTCCTGGCTCTGGATTCAGGGACCACTCGGTGGGGCTGGAACCAACTGGAGAGACTGAGAGCCAGGCAAGTGCCTCAGGCCCTGTACCGTCTTCCGGTCCTGAAGGCCCAGGTTTAAACACCCGGCAGCAGTGTAGAGCTCATCTTGGTATGCGTGTGTCCTGGAACCGAACCCAAAGAACATTGAAGGGGAGCTTAACATCCCGAGAAAATCTCTGTGGGATATTTGTAGCAAGAAACAAGATAAACGGGATGGCCAGGTAAGGTTTGGAGAATGAATTCTGAGTCTTCATATTTAAACAGTGCTGGCAAATACATCATTACTGCTTACGCTTGTTATTATAAATGAAGTTAAAGTACTTAAATTTTCACATATTTGCATATATAGGTTAGGGAAATGAGATCCATTTATTACTGGATCAAAAATCAAGACATCAAAAATCAGATGGGCTGGACACGTAATGAGGTTTACAGACAACCGCTGGACTAGAGCCATTACTGATTGGATTCCACGGGACATCAAAAGATCACGTGGACGCCCACCTATAAGATGGTCAGACTTCTTCGTCAAGACCCTAAATGATCGGTTTGAGGCTCTGCATGTTCCTAGAACGAACAGATACCATTGGGCTACGCTAGCACACAACCGGGATGAATGGAGACGTTACTGGCACCCGCTCGAATAAATCGATGAATAACGGGGATTAAGTGATTAAGTGATAAGTGATTGCATATATGGGGAAATTATCATAAATCAAATGAATTTTACATTTCATCTTTGTGAGTGTATTTATAAATCAAATTTCTGCAATATAATGTCACTGTCATTGTCACTGTGCTCCTGTTGTTCATCGATTTGCTCGAGAGGGCCCAGTAATGTCTCCATCGTGAGACTTGTTACTGTGTTTGGCATATTGAATGCGTCACAGGTAGCTTGCCAGGCTTTGCCGTGAGGGCGAAATACTCTCAGGAACTTGCCAGGCTCTCCGAGAGGGGCAGAGGAATCGAACCCGGCTCTGCTGGGCTGGAGGCTTGCAAGGTAAACACCCTCCCACTGTGCTATCGCTCCAGCACAATTATATTCAGCACATTATATTCCACAATATAATGAAGGTTTTACAATTATTCCGCAATCTAATGAAGGTTTTAAAATTAGAGGACCATGGGGATAACACAAAAGGGTGGGATGCATACCTGGCATGCCACGGTCTCAGGTTCGATCCCTGGCACCTTACAACCTCCTGAACACCACTGAGAGTATTCCGAGAGGCCCCTAGCACGTCAGGGGACCACCACAATATCAACTCGAATAAATCTATAGTTAAGCATTCAAAAGAAGAAAATTCTGAACATGCAAGAGAGCAAACATTATGTATGTTAATTATAAATTTAACTGAAGACTAGCAGAGAATTCATGTGTAGAAAGACAAATGAATGCATGGGGATTAGCCTTTCAAGTTTCCTATTTTTCTGAAGTAGAGACTGAACATTAAAAATGAACCCTCTAGATCATAAAGAAAAGGAAAGTTCCTACTCATAACTCAACATTAGCTCAATACATAAAAACTCACACTGATAGGAATTCTCCAAGAAGAATTTTACTTATTAACTGACAGAAGAAAACACACAGTGGAGAGAAACATTAGGGTGAATCATCGTGACTTAAAAAACCCTAGTCATTATTCACCATTAAAGACGGGAGAACTCACACTGCAGAGAGGCCACACCTTTCCTTCAGACCTTTCATGCATGTGAGAAAATATACCAGAGAAAAATCTTATGGAGACAACCAGTGTGAGGCATTTCTCCCTAAGGTGCAATCCTTACCAACACACAACATCCATACTGAAGAGAAACTGCACAAACGTGACTCAGAAGGACAGCCCTCAGTCAACACTCAAACCAAACCACAAAAGAATTCACAAAGGAGAAAAATCCTACAAGGGCCATGATTGTGGACAAGATTTCAGAGCTCTTTCTTTAAATAACACCTGAGCACTCATACTGCTTCAGCCTAGGTGCAATCAATAAGGGAGTCTTCAGGCTAAACAAGGAAAATTTTAATAGTAGCAAAACACTGAAAATAGAGTGAATGTCGTCAATACTTCAGTCAGGGATCAGTGCCAGAAACTCCTAGAGGACAATACTATTTCTATCAATGTGCAGGAGATTCCCACTGGAACTCTGAAATTCTGCTTTGCGTCGATCAATGTACACAAGGCTGATCAGAGCAGGAAATATATGCACAAAACGAATCTGGAGAAGTCCTTAAGAAAGTCTCGTAATGAGTACCAGGAAAGTCATACAGAAGACACAAACAAAATGAAGAGTGTGGCAATGTCCATTATTCATTAAACCACTTGCAAAATATGTAAATATGTGCATACCTGGAGAATTTACTTTGGAGAATACCACTTTGAATACAGTAGAAAAGTTTTAGTGACTAACTCTTCCTTAAAGACTAAAGCTCTCCCCGAGAGACTTCTGTACACAGGACCAATGCAAGCTTCTTGCCTTGCCCCCACTAGCCCCAGTTTGACCCTGACATGGCCAGGAGCCAGGAATAAGGCCTGAGCACTGGCATTCGGCTGACACCGCCCTCACTCTCCACTGGGGCCCGCCTGAGAGGAGAACAGTCACTGGGGGCTGTGTCTGACAGCGAAGCACATGCCAGGGTGCCTGAGACCTGAGTTCAGTCCCCTGCACCACAGGCGAAGACCGTTTCGAACAGAAAACAAGTCACCATTTCCTCTAACAGTTCATCACTGTTGATGGCTTCTGAGGTATAATTAATATAAAAAATACTCATTTTTAAGTGTATATTATACTATCAATAATGACTTTTTACATGTTTCCCTCATCCTCTGTTCTCTGATATGGCTCACTTTCTGTTTTTATGGCGTTACTATAAACTATCTTATAAGGACTGGATCCCAAGAGGATGAGCTGGCAGGCATGTTGCAGAGGGATTTATGTGCTAGTAAATTCTCGCTTGGCGATTTCTTAAGTTTTTTCTAATTGCAAGGTTTGAAGCCTGTGATTATTATGAGAGGGATAAGTGCTCAGGGATGATTCCTAAGGGCGTGTTCAGGAGTGACCCTGGGGTAGAACTGGGGTGGCTACATGCCAGGTAAGCACCTTACTCCTTGTACTATCTTTCCAGACTTTTTGGCTAATTAATCAATTAATTAATTTTGCTTTAGGGCTACACACCCACTCTAGGCTGTGCGCAGGTGCTGGGATCCAAACTGGGTCCTCCTGCACGTAAAGCAAGTCCTCTACCCAGAAGCCAACTCTCCCGTCCCCTGAAGTGCTCCTTTCGGTTTTTGCTTTGGAGCCACACCCGGCAACACTCATGGGTCACTTACTCCGGGCTCTGTACTCAGGAATCACTCTTGGTGGTGCTTGGGAGACCATGTGGGGTACCAGGGATGGGACTCAGGTCAGTGGCATAAGGCACGTGCCCTCCCCACTGTGCTCTCTCCAACCTCCCTGAGTTACTTTAAAAGACAGAATTGGGCCAGATACTGCATATTCATTTGTTGGCAATTCTACTCTACATCTGGCTAGACACTTAATCACAAAAAATGTATGAAAGAGGCGAGATCTACCACTACTTTTCAACCATATTATGATGTCCAGAAAGCTCTGAAAGATGTCAAGCAAAAGAGAAACATGAATAAAAATCTAACATAAAAGAAAGCAGAGGCAGAATAAGAAGTTAGAGTACAAGATCGAGCTGATGAATTAAGTCAGGTATTAAGATGAATTAAGTTACGCATCTTACCGGTGTAGTTTGCCACCATAAAACGGCTTAGTATGGAAAGTGATGCTGGCTGAATATCCAGTTTTTGCGCAGTTGACACTGACTTTGCCACCCAGTTCTACCCAGGGAACAGTTAGGATTGACCGAGCATAGGCACAGGGCAGGGAAAACGTGTACTCCTCTCCGTGTTCCAGCAGGCTCAGGGTACCTGCGTGGGGACAAAGGAAGTCACTACCTTTTAAAAACAGCAACGACAACTTTCCTTCTGTTCAATTTACTTCTCAGTGAACCAACATCTTAATTTTGCCTTAGCTTTGGAAAAAAAACTGACATTTCTTATAAATGCATTTGAGAATATTTTCTGGTAATAATGGCTCAAGGTTATTTTCACTGTGATCGTATTATGCCTCTGGAGCTCCGGGGACCTGAGAACATGCTGTGGAAACCGTCTAAGCGCTCCCTCTAATGCTCCTAAAAATAGAGCAAACCTGGAGTCAGAGTTTAGGCCATACTACATTGTCTCATCTTAAGAACAGACTATTAGTATAAAAGTTTTTTCAGCAGTTTGAGAATAATACATGTCAAATGTTAGAGTGCAAGCTGTAATCTCAAAAGGTATAATTCTTAAAAATGGTTTTCTCTCCTTTCTGTTTTTAAAGGCACACACATTATACATACATGTTGTGTGTGTGTGTGTGTGTGTGTGTTTAAATGGTGACTCTGTGGACTCAGAGGCCCCAAAGGGTACGTGCTCTGCATGCTGGAGGCCTGGGCTCGACTCTCAGCATCGACAGGCCCCATTAACACATCTGAGAGTGACCCTCACTCAAGCAAAGAGCCTGGAGTAGCCCAAGCACCACAAGAAATAATGCCCCACACAGAAATTCTATGATGAGACTTTGGAGATATATATGTCTGGAATGTTAAAGGTGACGGTACAAGAGAGCAAAGTGATGATTTTCAGCAAAAATTATTCTGACAAATGTGGTCACTTTTACTATCTTTTGGCCCCAATAAAGCTATTTTTGAAAACAAAGTATATATTAAAGGATAGTGGGTGAGGCGCTTGCCTTGCTCAGGCCAACTCTGGTCACATCACTGGCACTGCACAGAGTCCCTGAGTGCTGCAGGAAGTGATCCCTGAGCACAAAGCCATGAGTGAGTCCTGAGCACAGTCAGGTGTAGCCTAATCCCTCCCCTGCCAATTTAAAATAAAAAAATTAAAAATGAATAGTCTATATAAAATAAGAGACATACAGACTGCATTATAAGCCAATTCTATCAACTTCCCCATCAAACACATTGGGTAGGGTGTATGCTGCTGGCTGGGTTTCATAACTCTCACGGGACACAGCAGAGAGCTCACCAGGGTGGGCTCGGGTCGGTACTCTGACCCGGCACACCTGTACTCAGGTCCAGTCTGGCCACACCTGCTGGTGCTTAGGCTGCTCAGAACTGAAGCCAGGGTAATGCATATGCTAGGTATGTGCTCACGGCCCTCAGTAATAATACAGCTTTCTTTATAATGTTCTTTTTATTGGATGGGGTTTGGGGGAAGAAGGGGGTTTAAGCACACCCCTGCTGGTGCTTCCGGGTCATCCAGTCTATGCTGCAAGGCCCACGTGGCTCTGGGGATGGACTGGGGCTTCCTCTGCAGAGCATGCATGCTAGGCCCGAGCCATCGCCTCCAGTGCCTGGACACTGCTTGTTTGTTTGGGTTTGTTTTGTCTGGTGGTGCTCAGGGCCTACTCCTGGCTCCGTGCTCAAGGATTACCCCTGGAAAGTGTGGTGGGTCACAGGCAGGTGGGCTGTGTGCGAGACAGGAGTCTGAGACTCCATCCATTCTCTGGCCCCAGCACTATTCTTAATGCTCACAAAGGCAAGATTCAGGGTTTTTTAATGCAATTTTTAGGGTAAGCAAATAGACCAAAGTAGCGTATTTTTACCTAAGGCAACACCAGTTATTATTATTACAATTTTAAAGTGCAGTAAGAAATAAGTGACTGAGCTATTTTATATGGGACATGGTTCTGGCTGAAATACTTTTGTATATTTTTAAGTGTTAACAACAATTAAGTGTTGATTAATTCTAAGCTGGAAAAGAAATCAGTTATTTTTCTAAAGATGAAACTAAATTTGGGCCTGAAGAATTGTACAGCGGGTAGGGTGCTTCTTTTTCATGCAGGTGACCTGGGTTCGATTCCTGGTACACAGTTTTTATGAAAACTGTTTGGGGGTCACGCCTGCAGTACTTGGGGGTTGCTCCTGGTAGTGCTCAGGGGACCACACGTGATGCCAGAGATTGAACTAGGGTCGACTATGTCAAGGCAAGTACCTTAATACCTGTATATCTCTCCAGCCCTGAAATGGTAATTTTCACTTTGCCATTATTTTTTCATTAAGTTTACAACAATTTATGTGGGAAAATTTTTTTGTTGTTCTTGATTTATTTTTGTATTCTTGGCCAAAAACTCGCTTTTTTCCGTGAGTCAGAGAGGTAGCTTGATGAGCATTAGTGCATGTGTGCATGCAGGAGGTCTGGTTTGAGCCCCAGCATCACAGGAGCACACTAAGAACTGCCGGAGCAACCCCTGAGCACTGTGGGTGTGACCCCAGTTTTTTCATAATTTCTCCTGAATTAGGAGAAATGTTTGTTAACGTGAGATTTTTTTTTTAATTGGTAGTGCTGGAGTCCAACCAGGGAAGCACCGTGACATTAACCCCTGTGCTGCCTCTCCAGGGCCTTGTGTTTCCGAGTATCCTGTGATGATCTCACAGGCAGTACAGGAAATGACTACTGGCTTGCACGTGGCCAGCCTTGGCTGGATCCCCGGTACCACTGGTTCTCTGCGCGCTGCCAGGGCACCAGCTGAGCACAACAACCACTGGCTGCTGCGCCCCAAACAAACAAAAATAATGATACTAACGAAGAAGATTCGGAGAACCTTCGTACTTACCTTCCCCGACCATCGTCACACCGATTGACATGCCTAAGAACTTGCTCTTGGTCCAGACGTAAGCGTTGACACACATCTTCTTCTCTGCACATTCTGCGTAAAATCCCGAGACCGGAGGGTGATGGGAGACCTGCTCGGCCACAAACCTGACGGCGTAACAGTCTGAGCCTGCCTGGCTCACACCCTCCTCTGCCCGCGGCAGGGCGCTGCCGGCGACACTGGGTGCCACCTCGCTCCGGGGCACCCGCCAGGAGCAGTGAAATGTCTCTCCGATGATCGGGTTGTACGGCTTCTTAGCGATGGCCCCTTTCCGGCCCTCGTGAAAGGAGGTCAGGTAGTACTCAACAAACCGAACCATCCTGCTCTCCGCGGTGGCGCCGTTGGTGATGGCGATGAACAGGTCTGGGTGGGACATAAAGTCTGCATACATTTCCAGCAAGGAACGCTTCTCTAGGATGAAAGTAGGAAGCACCACCTAAAACAGCAACACAATACGAACCAAAGAGTAAATTTTGAACCGACGCGTAATTGGTAGACATCTATTCTTACCTCTGAAAACATTTCACTTCAAGGGAAGGAGAAATAGTCTCCTTTCAGACTCCATTCAGTCTCACAGAAAAAGTAAACATGCATGAAATGAAAGAAACGTGCCCAACTGATTGAGATTAGACACCAGTTTCGAACTAAGAGGGTCAGAGAGATGGGCCAGGAAGACAGTCAGGGCTAGGGGCTTGCCTTGCGTCTGGCTGCACCACATATGGTCTCCTGAGCACTGCCAGGAGTGACCCCTCAGCACTGCTGGGTGTGACCCAAAATATAAACAAACACAGAGATACACAGACACACACACGGACACACACGGACACACACACACAGTTTCCTTTTTTGTTCTGTTTGGGGGCAGATGCTGTGTGGCTCGGGGCCAACTCCAGGCAGGGCCGCAGGGACCACATGCAGAGGCAGGGATCAAGCCAGTCTGCAGGGTGTAAGGCGGGGTCTTAACACCTACGTCTCAGCACTCCCCCCCCCCCCCCCCCAACCACTTGCAGGGGTTTCCTAGGCTAATTCTATGCATAGAAATCTTTTCAGGGAGAGAGATTTATGTTCTAAGGTCTTTAATGAAGAGCTAGTTACCCAGTTACTAGAGTCTATTTTATTCATAGAATCCAAGGCAAGCAACAAATAAAACAGAATAATATAACCCTTATAATCCTAGAACTATCTCTCTAGTCTCATGACTTTAATCAATTTTATAAAATAAATAACAAATAAATAATATTATTTCCTAAACCTCTAATATGAAAATATTTCTCTTTCTTTGTCTTTTTAGGTCACACACAGCGACGCTGAGGGGTTACTCATGGCTCTGAGCTCAGGAATTACTCCTGGCGGTGCTTGGGGGACCATACGGGATGCTGCAAATCGAATCCTGGTTGGCCACCTGCCCGCTATACTATTGCTCCAGCCCCATGAAAATATTTCTATAACAGAAATTATAGCAAGCTTAAATACTAAAGTTAGATGAAAATAGTTTGTTCATTCAGAAAATGTCTGGTAGTATTTTTTGATTCAATCTGCTTACTTTTGAGACTCTTCTATAATCAGTTAATCTAAGTAAAGAAAAAAGTTTGCTTTGATTTTGAAACATGTCAAAATGAATGAATGCTAAAGGAAAGATGTTTTTTAGTTAATTTTCAGGTGAACAAGTATTTCTTTCTTTTGTTTCTGCAGTGTCAGAGAAAAAACCAGGGACTCCTCAGAGGCCCCAGGAATCACTCTGTGACTGGGAAAAAAGGCTTGCCCCCCACCCCAAGAAAAACCCAGGAGTTACACATGTGAGGTGAGCTCTCAACATCAGCCCCACGCAGGGCCCGACTCCAGCAAGCTCATCGATGACAGTGAGCTACTGCTCTGATACCTGCTTCCCCTCGAGACAAGCGAGATCTCCCTACATGCCAGGACTCTGACTACAAAGCCTAAAGGGGCTCAGGACCCTTCCCAGCAGTACTCAGAAGACCAGGCCGTGGTGGGAACTGGACACCCAGCCCTGCTCCTGCCCTGGGAGCTCCTTCCTGACCACAGATGGCATTCCTACCATGGGGTCACCCCAGGGGTGCTCAGGGGCTACTCTGAGCCTAATGCTTGGGGTCACTCCTGATGGTGTGTGGATGACCAGCTGGAACTGGGGACTGAACTCACGACTTGGTAAAAGGAAAGGATGCACTCCAACTTGTTGGGCCATCTTTCAGTCCCGCAGTTTTCTAAAAAATAATTTTATTAAGGAAGTACATATGAGAACGAGAGCGAGCACATGCAAGCCCTTCAACCCCCAGTAAAGAAAATCAATTTAAATTTGCACGCACATTCAGAAGAAGGAGCAGGCAATTCCAGAGTGCCGTGAACAAGGGGAAATGCTGCAGCCTGAGCTGGCGGAGTGTGAGGCAGCACAGCGGCAGGGCAGAGGCCCGCTCACCACGGTCTCTCGGCAACCAGCCGCCTGCTGCCACGTATGCTCCTGGTGAGCGTCCAACCCAAGACTGTCTGTGGCTGTTCTCATAACACAAACGCGAACTGAGAAGTTCCAACAGACTTGATCTTCGGGCACACCGTGGGAAACACCTTGCTACCTCTAAGGAAAATATTTGCCGGTCCCTGTTCTTGGTAATACCCAGAATTCAAAGTGGGAAATAAGGCGAGAATATGTATAAGTGGCTCTCATGGATTTGTGGATTACATCTTTTCTTTAGACTTTCTACTTCCCCATGCCAGTGGGTGTTTATTTTACACAGAAAAATAAGACGAAGTTTTTACTCACTGGGGGACTTCTTACTGTACACACGTGCGCACGTGCACACACTTGCATGTGCACACACACATGCATGCACGCAATTTTTAGATACAAAAAAACTTATCAAGAGATTAAGAAAATACTTCATTCACAGAGTGAAAAGCACCACCAACCATGGCCGCAGCCTGGCCTGGAGGGGCCCCGCCCGCGTCCCGCACTCACTCTGGTCAGGTCCATGCCCAGCTTGAGCTGCGACAGCAGGTGCAGAATGACGCTGCGCTGCTCCTCCACCGCCCCCAGGTCATCCTCCTTGTCGTCGCAGGTATCCTCCACCTCATCCTCCGTGTGGATCTCCTCTGGCTCCTGACACAACATAAAGCAAACGTCCAGTGTGAGACACACCATCCAGCACCGAACTGACTGCACCCGAAGTCTGAACATCATGCTTTACTACAACTCTTCAAACTGCCAAGCCATTAAACCAATGAAACTGAAAACGCTCATCTTTCATATCTATCGTGTTTCTTCTTTTTTTTACTGGGGGTGGGGGAACCTGCGCCACACTCCTGGGCTCAGGGGTCACTCCTGGTGGTGCGTGGGGGGTAGTGTGAGGCCAGGGCCTGAACTGGGATCAGCAGCATGCAAGGCGGTGCCTTAACCCTTGCACACCCCAAGAACCCTGTAAGATCCTTTCCCTGTCATATGGGGAGTCTCCCATCCCTCTCAGTGGTAGAAGTTTCTAATACCCCTGTTCAAGAGTGGTATATATGAGTACATATCTTTGGTAGTCCATTATGTTTAAGATACAATAATTTTATTTATTTAGTTTGGTTTGGAGCTACACCTGGAGGTGCTCAGGGCTTACTACTCCTGGCTCTATGCTCAGGGGTCACTCCCGAAGGTGTTCAGGAGATCGTATGAAGGGCCAGGGATCAATCACAGGTCAGTCAAGTGCTCTCTGCCCACTGTACTATCTCAATGGCCCCCAGATATGAGAATTTAAAAAAAAAAAACAAATTATTTGGGGGCCAGGAATATGGCAAAGCACATGCCTTGCATGTGCAAGACCCTAAGTTTGGTCCCCTGTACCACCGAGAGTGACCTCCCCTAACAATAACAACAAAAGGATGGGGCTGTAGAGATAGTACAGTGGGCAGCGCAAGTGTAAGCATGTGGCCTACCCCAGTTTAATCTCCATCACGCCAAGTAAAATAATATATGAAATAAAAATAAAACATTTTATTGTTTTTATAAAAAGTCAAATCAGATTAGAAAAGAGGAATTATGTTCACAAATACTGATTTTTAATCTTGACACATATGAGAATTAGGAAGTTTGCCATTCTTTTTGAAATGTTCTCCTCTGAGGTCACCACGTAAGTGCTAAAACAGAAAACAACCAAAAACTCATTACTGGAAAAAACACACGCTAAAGGTAAAAAAAATCCCTGCAAACTCCTGGCGCTGGAAAAAGTGTCCAGGGTAGAGCTTGCCCCTGGCATAACCTGGCCAGGAGTGATCTCTGAGCTCAAAAGTCCTGAGCACTGTTCAGTGTGGCTCAAAAAGCAGAAGCGAAAAACAAAAAGAACTCCTTGCATACCTCTCCTCTAACAGCAAAATCTCCAGTACTGTAGCCTCCAGTTCAGACCGACACTCTTATTTCAAAGCTGCACGGTGGCCGAGGGGACAGACAGCTCAGCTCTACTGTTCTGAAGCCTCCTTACAGCCATTTACAGCCCAAAGCCTCTTGCGCATGAGACCAGCATGCGAATAAATTGGACTCTACGAAATCTACGATCTCAATGCTCGCTTTCTTACTTTACTCATGCTGTGAACAAAATCAATTTTTCACCTAGTCATTTAGGGTCAAACAGTCGATTTTTACTCAAGCCAGTCAATCTCAAGCCCAACTGATTTTTACCTTGATGGGCACATTTCCTATTAATGTGTTTTTGTTTCTATTTTCATAGTCTTCTGTTCACACTTAAATCTAAGACATATCCTTTACCAATCTTCAACATGTAACATCCATTCTTAAGTCCAATATTACTATTAAATTATTTTTGCATGATTGGATGTTTGAGGGTAATTTACATTGTGCCCAGGGATTATCATTCCACAAAGAATGCACTATGAGTGGTCATCTGGATTTGTAAATGCCAACCTAGATTTTCCATAAAACAAGTGCTCCACTATGTTCTTTTTACCTCTGAACAATCTTATGGTATTATCTCAGCTTTACAGAGGGGAAATCAATACTGAGAGCAACCAATTGGTCTAGATGTTAGTGTAAGACAGGCCCTCAATGCAAACTCACGAGGCAATCTTCCCGTGCTTCGGCGTCTGTTCCCATCATTCCTCTGGAATCCTGAACATTCCCTTCCTCCTCTTCTCAGATACGTCTCCTCTCAAAGCCCAATTCTAACTTCTCTTTGAAATGTTATTCATCCCAGGGGCTGGGACATAGTACAATGGGCAGGTGCCTTGCACGCAGTCTACCTGGGCTCTGCCTGCATCATCCTGGGCCCTTGAGCCCTGCTAGAAGAACCCTAAGTGCAGAGTCAGGGCAGGGCAGACTAAACACTTCGAAACCTTCCTCATCCACTCTCCTGATTCATCTGTTATCTTTCTGAATGTCCATGGAGAACGATCTTAAACCTTCTGAATTAAGAGGAAGAAAATTCTGCTCCTGTTATCATATGGACCTTGAGTGTATATGTTTAAAGCTAAAAAGATTACAGTCTCTCAGGGAAATTACTTTTATATGTCTCCTCTAACTCCCACACTGGACTTGGCATATGCGACCCAGTGTAATAACATGAATCTGCTGGAGTTCACAAGGGAACTACTTGAAAAATGACAAAGGGAAAAAGCACCTCATACTTAGAAACAATTCTCCCCCAGCCACTCTGCTCTTTGCTTGTCTCGGACAGCCCAAGTTCTCTGTCTGCTTCGGAAGTAAGTCCCTGTGTCTTATTTAAGTAGCTTACTAATATAAAATAACCATAAATTATTCTTGACTCAGTAGTTTAAGTTGGCAATCTAACCTAAAGAAATATTCCAAATAAAAGGAAGAAAATCAGTATTCAGGATCATATACTACTATGTATCTATTTATAATAACAAATTATAAACAACCTAGATATTCAAAAGCTGCTTCAACCTTAAAATCTTTAATTATATAGGCCAGAATAACATAGAAAAATGCTCTTGAGAAGTACCAAGTAAGAAGAAAAAGCAGAGGGGAAAAAAAAAGTACCAACTGAGAAGAATTAAAATGAAACTATGTAATTAGAATGAACATACAAATAATAGATGTGAATACAAAAAAGCAAACACCAGTATGATTTTGACGTAGCAGTAGAACTGTGAATAGACTCAAATTCTGCTTAGCTTCTGGAATATTCTGGAATATACCTTACCTCTGAGCTTGTATCTAACACACAGCTGGGCAATAGAAAAAAGTGGTTTGTAACATATAATCTTAAACTTAAATTTGCAAGCTCAGAGTGAATATCTAGTTACTAACATCAATTAAGATAATGATGAAGGAAATTAAGAGACAAATCTTACACAAGCTTATACTAGGTGTTTTCTAGAAAACTTAATATGTAAATATCAGTCTTAAAAATAAATTTTTAGCAAGCAAGAATAAATAAAAGAGAAAAGGGCATTAACCTAGCCTGGAAAACACAACATGTACAAGTTTTATATAGTACACTTTCTTCCAAAGTCAATGAAATTGAAAGTCGAACAAATTCCAGCTAGAGTTCACAAGAACATAATTCCATATTAACCTGACTCACGAGGAAAAGAGAACTGGCTCTTTCCAGGGACCTTTAATTTTTCCCTTTCTCTTACCCTCGCTACTAGTCCAGACTCTGCAACACGCTGCTCCTCCGGGCCTGCGACTGGTTTACTCTGCTCAGCTGCAAAGGGCTGGTCGGCTCCATTTTTATAGTGGTTTGGTAAAGGTATCTTTGGTTCTAACCACTCGATTGTCGTTCCTGATGAAGTAAGAGAAAACTGTCGCTGAAACGTGCTCATAACTGGCAGAGTTCAGCAGATGCAGGTTTTATGAAACAATGACGTTTTACATGTACAAGGCTAAAAGCAATTTAACCTGTTAAGAGACTCTGCAAGACAGCTACTAATATCTCATTAGCATGAGCACCACGATTGGATATTTACAACACAGCAACCTGCAACTTGAAATCAGATACCTTTAGAAGAATCAACAGGATGAACTCACTCCTGGGGCAAATTTGCGAATCACGAAGTGTGTTTCTACCCTAACAGTTTATCATCTGCCCTTTCTGCATAAATCCTACCCTTCTAGTGGTCTACAGGTGCATAATTAGAGTCACAAATAGGGCAGGAGTCTGGGGCTGGGCAACAGGAAAATCTGCTACAATTTGGAATTGGACCATATTCACAATAGCAATTTTCTAACCAACCAAGAAGATAGCCCTCTGATCTAATTTAAGAACTCCATCAGTTTATTCCCTTTCTTTTTCAATATATATATGTACCTCCATATTCTTGCAAACTGAAGAGCTCTTCACTAAATAAATAATAGCTGACCTGGTGAAAGACAGTAGTCACATTTGGAGACCTGTCATCCCTGCAATTAATGACTCAATGTCTCTCATTACCCTCAACTAGATTAACAAAGTGGATTCCATGCCTAATCAATAATGGAAAACATTCCATCTGATTTCAGAGACTGATCTCAGTTGCACAGAAGCTTGGTTAAAGAGTGCTACAATAAGGAATATTGAACATACTGTAGCCCAGAAATTAAAAGGAGTTGAGTGTTCACGCAGACCGCCAGACCCTTCCAATAGAGAATATCTACAGGCGGCAAAGTCTTGCCACAACGATCACTTGTACTTTGCCCTGGATTGGAGTGTTTCCTGATTTGGGAGATGCCCTAGATATGTTATAGGGCCTATTCCCAAATTCTAAAGAGATGTGAAACTCTTTGCTCCTGAGAATGTTTATTTTAACTGTTAATATACAGATGTACTTGCTTCTAAAAACACAACATACAAGCACTAAATTGAAGAGATCTGTTTAAGAGATCAGCAAGCAGGGACAGGGCAATGGTACAGCAGGGAAGATGTGGGCTGTGCACATGAACGGCCTGGGTTCAATCCCTGGCACCCCATATGATCCCCTGAGAACTGCCAGAAGTGATCCCTGAGTGAAGAGTCAGGAGTAAGTCCAGAGTACAGCCAACCGAGAGAGGAGAGAAGAAAGGAGAGAAAGACAGAGGAGAGAGAGGGCGGGGGAAATGAGGTGTCATCAACTGAATGGAAAACATAATAAAACTAGAAAAATCAATCATTGTTTTCAGTCTGCCTTTCAGTCAATAACTTTAGAAAATATACATTAAAACCATATGGGATTAACTAGTAATATGAATTCAAATTTTCATTTTTATGTCACCAGAAAATTTGAGTTGGGAAGGTAATCCAACTTTTCCCCACTGGCTATGGTTGACTTCGGGGGCGGGGGGAGGTGGGAATTGGGCCATACCTGATGATAATCTGGGCTTACTCTTGGCTCTGCTCAGGAAAAACCCAATGACGCTTAGGAGACCATATGTAGTGCCAGGGACTGAACTAGGGTCAGCCACATACAAGGCAAATTCCCTTGCATTCTCTGCAGACCTCATAATTACAGTTTTATTGCCAAGTGATTTAAGAATAAACTTCTACAAAATGTGTTTGTTTTTGTTTTGTGGATCACATTTGGGTGTTGCAGGGAGCTATTGTGGCTCTACGCTTGGATCCTTGGGTGTTCGGGTGACCATGCAATAACCAGAGACTGCACTGAAAATCCAGTATGCGAAGCACATGCGAAGCTTTGAGCTACCTGTCTGACCCCACACACCTAATTTGGGAAATGTTAACATTTTATGGCAAGAAATACCAATATATGTTCATTAATTTCCCCATATGAGGTATCAGATCTTACCTCAGAAACAGTAATGAAAAAGGAGTGGTTTTCAGGTAGACTCTCTATAAAGTATGTTTCACGCTCCGTGTGTGTGTGTGGTTGGGCCATCGTGGGTGGTACTCAGGGAATGGACGTGGTTGGTCTGAGGTATTGAACCCAGGTCAACTACATGCAAGGCAAGGGCTTGTTCTAGCTCTTTGGCCCCATCTTCCCTTTTTAAAAAAATAAGCAACATATTTAGATTATCAAGCAATCATTTAAAAGATACTGGACCAAAAAGATAGTATGGGAGGAAAAGTGCTTATATTGCATATAGCAGACTAGTTCAGTCACATGTGACCCCGAGTATAGCCCCCCCCAAAATAAAGAAGATTGCATACTGGGGGCAGAGTACAGTGGGTAAGGTGCTTGCCCTGCACATAGTTAACCCAGGTTTGATCCTCAGCACCCAGTGATCCCGGGCACTGCGGGAGTGAACCGAGTGCAGAACGGAGTAAATCTTAAGTACTGCCAGGTGTGCCCCCAAATATGAGTATTACAGTACATAAATAAATTTAAAACTAAGAATTTTATACATTATATGGTATTTGAGTATGTATTGGGCTGGAGTGATAGCACAGCGGTAGGGCGTTTGCCTTGCACGCAGCCAACACGGCCAACCCGAGTTCGATTCCTCCGCCCCTCTCGGAGAGCCCGGCAAGCTACGAGAGTATCTCGCCCACACGGCAGAGCCTGGCAAGCTCCCCGTGATGTATTCGATACGCCAAACACAGTAACAACAAAGTCTCCAATGGAGACGTTACTGGGCCCGCTCGAGCAAATCGATGAACAACGGGAGGACAGTGACAGGACAGTGAGTATGTATTATACAATTATTATTGTGCTATACAATATGAATTTTTAAAATCAGGTAGCACTGGGCTAGGGAGAGAACTCACATGGGTCTGAGTTAAGGGATTTTGGTTTGGCATGGTTTTTTGTTTGCTTATTTTTTAAGGGGAAGGCATACCCTTCCAGGGGCTATTCCCAGCTCTGAGCTCAGGAGTGATCCTTGGTGGTACTGGGGAAACAGACATGGTGCTGGGAATTTGAACCACGGGCTGTGGGCTGCAAAGTAAGTATCTTAACCCTTATGCTACCTCCCAGGGCCCCACAAAACAATTTCTTCTGTTTCATATCGTGTGTGTGTGTGTCTGTGTGTGTGTGGTGCAGTACTGAAGATCAAATCCAGATCTCACGCTTGCAAGGCATATGCCCTGCGTACATTGTTTAATGTACGTAAACTGACACAAACTGAGGAATGCAGTCCTTCCTCTGTCCCACTCTTCATCTGTCCTCTGTGAAGTCCGACCTTCATCTCGACTCACCTGCAGGCAGTGAGCTCTTCTGATGGGATGCGTGCTGCAGCTGGAGGATGTGGAAGCAATCGCTCAGGCAGTTCATTGTCGCCATGGAAGTAGCTTTGAGCATTAAGAGGTCCTGGTCCAAGGAGCTGAGATGGCCAGAAGCAGGAAGGCATTCAATGCGTCTAATTAGGTCTCTCTGTTGTCCTTCAGCATGAGACATCATCTGAGGAAAAACAACAGTTCCACATGTTCTACTGGATTTCTGTGTAGCATGTAAACAAAGCTGCCATTGTAATTACCATAGTCAGCTTCTGAGCCATTTTTAGAATATATTAAGTTTACATACCTACTTTCTTTTCTTTTCTTTTTTTTTTAATTGAAACACCGTGAGATACAGTTACAAGCTTTCATGTTTGAGTTTCAATCATACAATGATCAAACACCCATACCTTCACGATTGCACATTTTCCACCACCAATGTCCCCTGTGTACCCTGCCCCCCAACTTTCTGCCTCTATGGCAGACAATTTACCCTATACACTCTCTCTATTTTGGGGCATTATGGTTTGCAATACAGATACTGAGAGGTTATCACATTTGGTCCTTTATCTACTTTCTGCACACATCTCCCATACCGAACGATTCTTCGAATCATCACTGATTTAGTGATCCCTTTTCTATTCCAGCTGCCTTCTCCCCCAGCTCATGAGACAGGCTTCCAACTATGGGGCAATAATCCTGGTCCTTGTGTCTACTGTCCTTGGGTGTCAGTCTCATATTATGTTATTTTGTATTCCACAAATGAGTGCAGTCATTCTATGTCTGTCCCTCTCTTTCTGACTCTTTTCACTTAGCATGATACTCTCCATGACCATCCACTTATAAGCAAATTTCATAACTTCATCTCTCCAGCTGCATATACCTACTTTATATTCAATTAATGATTTATAGTGTTTACCAATTAAGTAAAAGATTGCACTTTTATCTGAAAGCAACAAAGATAAAAAAACAACTCACAAGCAGTATAGATTTATAAAAGTCATCAGAATGAACTATCTGAATCATCTTAATAATCAGTATCAATATTTCATTCCATAATAAAACTAAACCCTGTCTACACTTGCAACCACTTGTCTGGACTTCTGGGCAGGCTCAGTTTAAACCTACATCAAGAATACAACGGTTTCACACACTGCTTCTCTCCGAATCTGTCTGGTTCCATGAGACTAACTCTGGTGCAAACACTCAACACTTTTCTGTCGAAACCCTGTCCCCTTTTCCCAACAGAGCCAATGGAATAATAATGATTAAAGAGCAATCCAATTCTTAACATTGAAACCTGAATTTACCATACTTAATTACATTCAATACTGAGAGGAAGGTTCTCAGATTGCCCGTCCCATTGGACACTATATTTAATCTACATAGAAACTCCACAGGAAAGAGACTCAGCTTTCAGAAACTCTGACCCAAATAATTTTTTGGAGTGGGCAGTGCTGGGAGCTGAATCCCGGGGTGTTATACATGCAAGTACAAGCTCTGACACTGAATCACATCTCTGATTCTTGTTCCAGGTGGTTTTTAATTCAGTGTATCAGAGGGCCAGTGAAAGATAATGTAAATGGGGCTGGAGCAATAGCACAGCGGGTAGGACGTTTCCTTGCACGTGGATGACTCGGGTTCAATTCCCAGTATCCCATATGGTCCCATGAGCACTGTCAGAAGTAATTCCTGAGTGCATGAGCCGGGAGTAACCTCTGTGCACCGCTGGGTGTGACTCAAAAAGTAAGCAAATAAAAAAAAAAAAGAAAATGTAATGACTCTACCCTATCAAGAACTAAGAGTACCATACATGAAATAGCCCTGAATATGTATGCCATGGTATAATGGCTCAAACATCTGTTTAAAAATCCTTATTAAAAAAAAAAGAAGGGGGCTGGAGGGATAGCACAGCAGGTAGGGCGTTTGCCTTTGCACGTGGCTGACCTGGGTTCGATTCCCAGCATCCCACATGGTCCCCTGAGCAACGCCAGGAGTAATTCCTGAGTGCAGAGCCAGGAGTAACCCCTGTGTATCACTGGGTGTGACCCAAAAAGAGAATTTAAAAAAAAAGTATGGGGGGGCAGGGAGTAACTATAGATGAACATATGAATATCACTAAGAAGTAAGGTAAAGGTAAAGGTAAAGGCCCTCCCGTTGATCGTCTATTTGCTCGAGCGGGCCCAGTAACGTCTCCATTGGAGACTTTGTTGTTACTGTGTCTGGCATATCGAATACTCTCAGTAGCTTGCCGGGCTCTCCGAGAGGGGCGGAGGAATCGAACTCGGGTCAGCCATGTTGGCCGCTTGTAAGGCGAACGCCCTACTGCTGTGCTATCGCTCCAGCACAGCGGGTAGGGCGTTCGCCTTACAAGCGGCCAACATGGCCCACCCGAGTTCAATTCCTCCGCCCCTCTCGGAGAGCCCGGCAAGCTACCGAGAGTATTCGATATGCCAGACACAGTAACAACAAAGTCTCCAATGGAGACGTTACTGGGCCCGCACTAAGAAGTAATTATAGCCAAAGGAATATGTGCTATTTGATTCCTGTTTTGGAAATTTCAAAAACAGGCAAATAAATGTATTTTGTCAGAAGTTGGATTCTGAGAAAGTATGCAGTGATGCAGGAGCATGTGACAATCTCGCAGGGTGCGAGGAATATCTAATCACTTTTTTAAAGCAACTTTTTGAGGGAACTCAGAACATGGTGCACTGGCTAAATGTCCAACGGTTCTACCTGCCAAGCGTGAGGTCATGAGCCTGACCCTGGTGCAGAACCCGTGAACTGAGTGGCCCCCGCCTGTGGCCTCAGCACTGCAGTGTGCACATTTGGAGCACCACAGTCAGAAGTGTGCGCCCGGGGGGAACGTGCAGTCACAGGGACTAAAAGCACAAAACCACGGCCAGTGTGGGAGACAGCAGCCTGATCACCACACCAGTCACGTGACCTACTCAATGCAAAACAAAACCAGCAAAAGGCAGACGGGGAAAAAAATCAATCTTAAAAAATATATTCCCCTTCCTATTCTCTCTCACTTTCATTTTTCCATTTTTTGCCCACCACCATGCCCCCAGCCCTCTGCCCGCACAACCCCCACACACCCTGACAGTCATGTAACAGATTTATTACATTTTACTTAGTCCAATAAAACTCAAAGGAATGGCAAATAGAATTATCAAAAAAATAAATCAATGTCATCTTGTGATGATTAACTGCTATATACTGACCTTTCTTAATCTAACAGAGGTCAAGCACATGCACCATTAGTGAGCGCCACACTCCACAGCGCACCACAGGGGTTTCTCGTGCCCTTGAAAGGAGCTCTGTTACTGCTTCCTGCAGAACTGGTCTCAGAGCTATGAATGCCTTAAGCTGCTGGCTGCCCGTGGAGCTCTGCCTTTCCTTCGCATCTGAATGATAAACTAACCGGATAGGGTATTCTTGGCAAGGTGTTCATTTTGTTGGATTTTTGTACTATATCCTTCCATGTTCTTTTTCCCTTTTTTTCAGCCACAATCCAGTGATGCTCAGGGCTTGCTACTGGCTCTGCAATCCTAAAAGTGCTCAAGGGACCAGATGGGATGCTGGGGATCAAACCAGGGTTGGCCACATGCAAGGCCAAGTACCTTACCCACTGTACTCTCGCTCCAGCCCCTCCTTCCATACTCTTCTGGCTCCTAGGATCTTGTTTGATAGATCTGTTGTACATCTTACGGCTCTCCTTTGTATATAAGTTCCTTTTTGGCTCCTGCTGCATTCAAAATCCTGTCTCTGTCTTCGGATATTTTGTCATTTTGAGTATAATATGTCTTGGCGCTTTCCTGATTGGGTCTGTTTCCCCTGGGACCCTTCAGGCCTCTTGGATCTCAGTGCCTGCAATCCTCACCCCGGCAAAGTTCTCACCAATGACTCCCTCACTGTCTCCTCATCACATTTCCCTTCCTGCTCTTCAGGACTCCGATGATTCTCAAATTGTTCCTCCTGAGCTCCTCCCATAGCTTCAGGCGCACAGTTCATTTCTACTCAGGCTTTTCCATCTTCTATGTTTCCATGCGGTTTCCTCCTCCTCATCTTAGAGCTCCTCAATCTTCTGCTCAGCTTTTTTTTCTCTAGAAGCTCCTTCTGACTTCTTTATATCACCCACATGCTCTTCGTTTCAACCATCTCGGACTGTAGAAGTTTCCTCATTTCAACTCTCCTGCTCCCTTGTGCACTGCTGCCCACCGTGCTATGGTTTCCTTGAACTCACCGAACATCTCACCATCATGTCAGTAAGAATCTCTCTGAGGATTTCCTGCTGCTATTTCTGTCTTTGGTGAAACTGCTTTTGCTCCTTGAGTTTGGTGGGCTTCCACGTGTTTTCCCCCATTGATTATCCAGTGTTCTTGCAGAGCTGGGGCGAGTCTTTTAATGAACCCCTCTAGAAGATTACCTAGGCTGGGCGCTGCTCTGCCTTCCCTGCCTGTCCTGGGACGGGGGAGCAGTGAGCACAGGGTCAGGCAGGAGCAGTGGCATGGTCCACAGACAGTGCAGGTCATGGGTGGACGCTGCTGGGACCCCCCATAGGGAGGGGCTCTGCTTCCCATGATGAAGTGGCCCAGTGATACCAGCCAGAGACCAGCCTCCCCTGGGTGGTGGAGCAGCCGGCCGGAGTCCCCTATTCCTTTCAGATGCTGCTGACATGTGATGACTGCAGGTTACACACACTTGGCTATGGACTCACCAAGGGCCACTCTCCTTCTTCTGGTGGGAGGGGGGAACGACACATGGTCACAGTCGCAGTGTTCAGGGACGACCACAAGCTCAGCGCTTGGGGTCACTCTTTGGAAAACTATGGTACAGGGAAAGAATTCAAGGCTCATGTGCGCAAAACAAGTGCTCTCACCAGCTGAGCTCTCCTCGGCCCAAGGGATTCACACGCTGCCATGGCCTGGAAAACGCTTCTGCTGTTCAGAACACACACGTTTTTGTTATGGCACTGGAGTTCCTCAGCGGCAGATATGTCAGGATTCAGACAGCCAAAAGGAGGAGCCACGCCTCGTCGCCCAACAGTTCATTTCTTTTTACGATTTGTTTTTGCTTGGGGGCCACACCCAGCAACGCTCAGGGGTTATTCCTGGCTCTGCACTCAAGAATCACTTCTGGCAGGCTGAAGGGACCATACGGGATGCTGGGGATCGAAGCCGGGTCCAGGTAGGCTGCATGCAAGGCAAAGGCCCTCCCCACTGTACTATCGCTCCAGCCCCTTCCAATAGTCAACCTCCTGATCAAGAACGCTTACTCCAAAATGACATCAATGGGGCCAAAGAGATGGTCCTAATGGCTGAGCACATGTTTGACATATGAGAATCCCAGGTTCTGTCTACAACACTGCAAGGTCCCCTGGTATAAGCAAACCCCAAGAACCACCAAATGTGGCCTAAAATCCAAAACAATCACATAAAAATGTGCATGTATAATTTGTGTACTATTCTATATTATCTTAAAGCCAACAAAAATTGAATATAGGGGAAAATTCTACAAGAAAGAATATCCATAACACATATATTCAGCTCTCACATGAAACACCAAAGAGAAAGAGGGAAAAATTTTATACACAAAGTATAAAATTTGTGTGTGTGTGTGTGTGCGCGCGCGCATGCACAAATGCCCCCCAAAAGCTACCTGCAAGTTAGCTGTTAAAAGTGAAGGGGTCTATGGGGCCAGAGTGAAAACACTCCAGTAGGGCACTTGCCTTGCACGCTATGGAGCTGGGTTCGATCCCTGACACCCCACATGGTCCTCCAAGCCCCTCCAGGAGTGATCATTCATAAGCAGAGCCAGAAATAAGTCCTGAGCACTGTTTGTTATGCCCGCACCCCCCAAAAGAGTGAAGAGGTTCAAGATGTGATATTCTTGACTAGAAAACGACTAAAATCTAATTACAGCAATGATAAATTTGGTGAAAGCGCTCCTCAAAGTAAGCAAGTGGACTATATACTTAAAAAGAAACACAAAACTAGCTTTTGAAGCTGATTCAATGATAGTTCCTGATAGTATAAAATAAATTCTTTGGGGCTGTGGAGACATTTCAAATGGTTAAAGCACATGCCTGGTATGTGGAGGCCCTGAGCTTGACCCCTGGCACGGTGCTCAAGCCCCAGAGCGTGGCCTTCCTGTAGTAGAAGTCCACGCAGCAGTATACTGCCCAGCTGAGGATGAACTCTCAGGCACAGAAAGCAGGGCCACGTACTATCAGGAGAGACTTTAGCATCCTCGGAACAGGTTAGGGGTCTCCTACCCCAGCCACTGCCCCAATCAAAACAAAACCCAAATTTATGAACCAGTTGCTTAAAAAGAGAAGGTTCAATAAAGCTTTTGGGGAGGTGTGGAGTGCACAGAAAGACAGCTAACGGGGTAAGGTACTTGCCTTGGATGCAGTTAACTCCTATTTGATCACCCGGAGTGATCCATGAGTACAGAGCCCATAAGATGGTCCCTTATGCCTGGTGGGTGTGGTGCCCGCCAAACTCAACAAAACGACGAGTAGTGGGGGAGAAAGACGAGGCAGGGGACATGGTCGGCAGTGTAGCACGTGCCCACACGTGATGCTCTAGGTTAGACACCGTAAAAAATACGGCAATAGGATCTTGAAACTTGGAAGGCATTAACTTGCATAAAAATAAGATTTGAGCCAGAGATACTGCTCTACAGAATAGCCACCATGCTGCGGGAGGCTCTGGGTTTGATCCCAGCACCACAAAACAGAATTCAAGTCATTATTTTTATTACCTACATTTTGTGTGTCTCTCTTACTAGACTGGTCACTTTGTAATACAGTATACTGTACTGTATACTGTATTACTGTATTTATAATACATATAATACAGTAAAACCCCCTTGCTGGCGTTTTTCCTTCTCTGATTATAGTTATCCACAATCTGAAAATAGTACATGTGTACAACGCTGATCGCTGCCAAAGCACTCCAGAGAAAACGCACTGGCCATCCCTTAGGAACAAGGTTAGAGAACTCTGAACCAGGTCAAAGATCTATGAACAAAAAGTAACTGTTTTAAGAAATCCTCAAGCAGATGCGTGCAGAGGGTGTGGCCTCGCATGCAGCCACCGGGGCTCGATACCCAACGCCCCCCTGGTACCCTGTGCCATATCTAACATCAATCAACTCTGATGACTCACTTCATCTTCCTTCCCCGACATAAGAATCACCCAGCGTGTTTCCTCCAGAGGACACATTTCAGGTTTTCTACTCTCTCTCTACTTTGATTACATTCAATATTTTGACATCTGACCCACCATTATTATTTGGGATTTTACCCCAAAACTCAGATCTGCTGAAAAGGCAACATAGACAATTTGTTCTCCATTGCTGGTTATGAATAACATACGATGTCGTGCGGTTGCAGTAGTAGCCGTGCGATTTTGGAATTCCAAAATTTTAACAATTAAATCTGGAGGGATTTCTGCCCAAACCTGCTGGGTTCCGAGATTTGTTTGTCTTGTTGGGGAAGGGAGGAAAAGGCTGGCTCCAACCCCATGAGGTCCTGGGTGTCTTGTCACTGGGGGCCCAAACCTGACTATCCAATGGTCTCTGGAGGATGGTGGCCACCAAGCGATCAAGGAGGAGCAGGTGGAGGAACAGCACCCTTCCCCCCCTGGGGTGGCCCAGCACTAGTAATCTACTGCAGGGACCAGACGCATTTCTGCCAAAAGCTGCTGGGTTCTGAGGTTTGTTTCTGAGTCTCTGAGGTAATGGCTGTTAAGCAGCTTGATCAGGAGCCAGAGAGGCCGTTCGTGGGCAGTGACTCGGGGTCCTGTTGTGGCAGGGAAGAAAGGACCAGCTCCAACCCATCCTGTGAGGCCCCGTGTCTCGTCACTGTGGGCCCAAACCTGACTGTCCAATGGCCTCTGGAGGATGATGGCCACCGAGCCACCAAAAGGGAGCAGGCAAAGGGACAGCACCCTTTCCCCCCTGGGGTTGCCCAGTGCCAGTAACCTACTGCGGGGACTGGATGCATTTCTGCCAAAAGCTGCTGGGTTCTGAGATTTGTTTCTGAGTCTCTGGAATCATGGCCGTTAAGCAGTTTGATCAGAAACCAGAGAGGCCTTGCCTCCAATTGTATAGCTGAGCCAGAGGTGGTTTGTGTCTCCTACATACCTAACTTTTGGCCATTTACTTTCTTCGTAAACTTGGCTCCAAGTTGGGGTCTGGCCAAAGGCACAGCAGCAATTTTGGGGTATCTAGAAGCCTGAAAGCACCATCAGACTGCTGATGCACTCGCCTCAAAGGTACAGGCTGAACTGCTGGCAATACCATATTCCTTTAGGTTTTCTAAATGAGATCTGCATCCTGAATTGCAAATCCTCAATCTCTAACAAACCAGCTTTGCCTTTTTAACTGCTCCTGAACTTTTAGGATGACATGTTAATAAGATATCTTATGTGACAGAATAGGAAAGTGTGGCCATAAATTTATTATAGCATACTGTTATAATTATTATATTTTGTTAATATTAATCTCTTACTGTACCTAATTTATCAATTCAACTTTAGAGGTAAGTATGTATGCCCCCAAAAAAAGGCGGTGCTGGAGAAATATTAGCTCAGCAATAAGGCGCTGCCTTGTACATGCCCGACCCATCTCCAATCCCCAGCACTCAAAAGACGCTCTGAGCCCTTCTAGGAGTGATCCCTGAGCACAGAGCCAGCATGCCTGGGAACTGCTAGGTGTGGCTCAAAATAAAAGAAGAAAAAAGGAAAAAGAAAAAAAAATGGATGTATAGGGTTCAGTGTTATTTAAAGTTTTCGTCAACCCCTTGATGCCTGAAACCATCCCCTGCAATTAAGGAGGGACACCAAGATAGGACCAGCATGAAGCACACACTGCATGAAAAAGGAGAATATTTGAGATTACACACACACACACAGACACAGACACACACACACACACACACACACACACACGCCTGTATATTTTCTTTTTCTTAAAAAGTCACTTGTTCAGCCACACAGTCATCCCTCTCATCAATGATTCCCCTGTACCATTTTTCTGTGGTGCTGGGAATCAAGCCAAAGACCTCACACCCAAGGTTTCTGGGAAATGATAGTGTGCCGAGTACATGCCTAAGCTCCACAGTGGAGCTGGGATGCTATACATCAGTAGGAATCTTTACGCCCTCCAAGTTATCTCAGCAGGGACCAGAGCAATAGCACAACGAGTAGGGTGTGTGCCTTGCACATGGCCAAACCAGGTTCGATCCCTGGCATCCCATATGGTCCCCTGAGCACTGCTGGGAGTGATTCCTGAGTGCAGAGCCAGGAGTAACACCTGTGCATCGCCAGGTGTGACCCAAAAAGGAAAAAAAAATGTTATCTCAGACTGGAAGTATTGAGGGCCACAGAAGATATCAACAAGAACAAGATTTTTTAAATTTCTTGACCAAACCAAGCAGTTATTTTGTGCATTTTAACAACATTTATTTATACTCACTTCTCTGACTTCCACAAGATGGTCTGGAGGCAAATGCGTTCTTTTGCTCACTGATTGTAGTTTGGAATGTCCAACATTAAAAAAAGAAATGGCATTTTGACTTGGTCGCCTCTGGGACAGAGGAGAATCACCACTAGATGCTAGGGAGAAGCTCCGTGACTTCAGAGGAGGGTTATTCTATTGGACAAACAGGAAAAGTGACTTACCCCTTTGAGAAATTCAGGCTCCCTAATCGAAATTTATTATACATTTGAGGCTTATACATGAACAGTTTTAAAAAAATAAATTAACTAGAGGACTGGGTCCAAAAATGTTCCTGAAGACAAAAATGTAAGAAATTAAAATTTAAGCATTTCACACATGTCACAGGAAACTGGCAATTTACATAAAAAATTCTAAGTCTGTGCTGTCAGGAAATACTTATTCACATCTTTAAAATATTAAATAAAAAGAAATTTCTAATTTCAGAATTTAAAACACCATGACTGTAGAAAAATGTAATAAGTAGTATAATAAATTTTCTAACACTTTTATAGGTAGTGGTTTATGACTATTACATTAACTATATTATTATAAATAACTAGAACTATCTGTATGAATAAGACTTGTGTGTTGGATTTCCTGAAAACTAGAATGAAGGCCTAAATCTAAAACAATTTCCCAATTTGCCTATAGGGAAAAACATAAGGAAGACTTTTTTTAAAGTCAGGCTATCACTTAGGGAAGGCATTTGTTAACTATACTCCCATATATATTAGTTTTCAGTCACCCCTAACCTCACAGCTCAGCTATAAAGCCATACTCAAGCATAAAAAACAAAAGCACTGCAAAACAAAACCTACAAATGACCTGTAAGCACATGAAAATAGTTTCAACATTACTAGTCACAATAGAAATGAAATAAAAACCAGAATATCATAGTTGACTCCCATTAGGATGTCTATGATTTAAAAGAAAGAGAAAACAAAAAAAAGGAAAAAACACTAAAAGGAAAATGAAGAAATCTGGATCATGTATACTTTGACAGTTCTTTTAAAAAATTTAACAGAGAACTAATTATCATGTGAGTCCACAGCTGTACTTCGGCAGGCTCTGCTCTGTAGAGCTGAAATCTCTTTGCCTATAGGACTGACTCCCAGGGGAGTGGGATGGCGGGGAAACCTAGGACACCGGTGGGGGAAAGGGGCTCTCTGGTGACGGCTACTGGTGGAATGACACAGGCACGGAAAGTATAGTTAACACTTCTACAGATCCCGAAGCCTCATTAAAAGTGGTTTTTTAAAAAAACTGAAATCTTGTGTTCACACAAAAACTTGAACATGAACATAATAGCCACAAAATGAAAACCAGCCAATGTCCATCAAACTGATGGATGGATAAAACAGTGTGCCCATGTAACAGAGTGTCACTTGGCCACAAAAAGGAAATACAAGAAACAACGTGATTGTGGGAATGCCGACAGGTCCAGCCTCCTGGAAAACAATATGGACATTGAGCGTCCACTCGCCCCAGCAATACCACTCCGGGGAACATACTCCTGGGGCCCAAAAGCACACAGCAGAAATGCCGCCTGACCTTCTATTCTCACTGCAGCACTATCCACCAAAGCCAGAATCTGGAAATAATCCAAGTGTTTCCACACTTGAACAGACTACAGATAAAGAAACTATGGCACATCTACACAGTGGAATACTATATAGCTGTCAGGGAAAATGAGGTCGTGAAATTTACGTATAAATGGATGGACATGGAAGGTATCATGTTGAGTGAAATGAGTGAGAAGGAGAGTGACAGACACAGAATGACTGCATTCATCTCTGGGACATAAAAAAAATAGCATGAGACTAATATCCAAGGCCAGGAAAAATGGGTCAATGGTTGGAAGCTTGCCACAAGTGCATGTGTGCGTGTGTGTGTATGGGGGGGGGGGGCTGGTGGGGAGCTTGGCAATTAGGATAAAGAAGGGGACAGTATGACAATAATAGAAAAACCATAATGCTCAAAAGAGAGAAGTGGGTGGAGAGAGAGAGACAGAGACAGAGACAGAGAGAGAAGACAAGTGCCTGCCACGGAGCGGGGGGTAGGGAACCTGGGGACATTGGTGGTGGGAAATGTACACTGGTGAAGGGACAGGTGTTAGAACGTTGTATGACTGAAACCCAATCAGGAACAACCTTGTAAATGTGTATCTTACTGTGATTCAATTAAAAGAAAGAAAGAAAAAATTAAAAGAAACAACCTGATGAACCCAGAATACATTCTCCTTAGTCTAAGAAGCCAGACATGGAAAGACAACCCCCTTAGCTGCAGACAGCGCCGAGGGAGCGCTAGCCCTGCACGCAGCTGAACTCAAGTCCAACCCTGGCCCAGAGAGACCTTCAAGCACCACCAGGAGTGAGCCCTGGGTACACAGTCAAGAGTCAAGCCCTGCACACTCCCGGAAAAAACCCACAATGAATGACTTCATTTCGATGGAAAGCCCGGAGTAAACAAACCTATAGAAAGAGGAAACAGATTCGTGTTTGCCCTGAACCTGGGAAGGAAAAAATACTGAGTGACAGCTCATGGAGATGGTTTGGGGGATGAGAAAAAGTGCCTGGAATTAGACCACTGCAAAGGTTGCCCAGTCTTGTAAATACGTGAAGAAATAAGGAACTGTACAGTTTAGAATGGTAAATATTATGATCTGTCTGTAAAATTGTAAAAGATAATTTTTAAGATTTCTCTGCCCATTTGGTAGCTAATATAAGAATCCACATACACGGGGCTGGAGAGAGTACAGAAGGGAGGACACGTGCCTCTTAGGTGGCCAACTAGGCTCAACCCCCCGCATCTCATAGGGTCCCCCGAGCACCACCAGGAGTAATTCCTGAGTGCAGAGCCAGGAGTAAGCCCTGAGCATCACCGGGTGTGACCCAAAGACAAACACAACAAAGAACAAAAACCCCAAAAACAAAACAATGACAACAAGGCCACCTACCTTCCCGATAGCCTCAGTGTGGTGTTGCGTGCAGATCTGAAGCCTGCTGACCCAATGCTGTCGCTCTTTAGCATCTGTAGCTGATAAAAAATAAATAAAATAAATAAATAATAATAATGATCTACAGGTTACTTCTTTCTGATATTTATTTTTGGGACACAGTAAGTTTCCTACAGCACTGAACAGCCTGTCACTGACAATCAGAGACTGGTCCCACTTTGTTGGAAGGAAATGGCCTGGGCGGAAGGAGGCTAAGGGAGGCTGGAGCACAGGCCTCGGCGTCGAAGCTGGCTGTGGCTGCTCAGCACCAGATTAACTCTCAGGGCTGGGGGACAGGACTCTGGAAAGTCTCAAGTTTCTCATACAAATCTATCACATATGAAGAACACACTGTGTCCCCAAGACTGGCAGATCTCTAGCGGAATGCTCAACGAGCACTGCTACTATTTTACACCCATTTATTAAGTGAAAAAACACAAACTTCTACACAAATCAAATTTATCTAAATGCAACTTATGCTTAATTTTAATAAACATTTCAATTAGGGGCTGGAGCGTTTGCCTTGCATACGGCTGACCCAGGTTCAATCCCCAGCATCCCCTATGGTCCTCCAAGCACTGCCAGGAGTAATTTCTGAGTGCAGAGCCAGGAGCAACTCCTGAGCATCACTGAGTGTGACCCAAAAAGAAAAAAAATTAAATTAATCTCAATTATGTAAATTAGTTACTGAAGACCACAAAGGAAGCATGCAAACAGACCAAAAAGGGGCAAAACACAAATCCATGACATTTTTAAAAGATACCATCTTAAAGAAGTCTGCATGTTAGACTAGTAATCCATCTACACGATTTTTAAAGGGGGACCTAAATATATCTGTCTTGGAGGGGGCGCTGGTGTTTGAATTCAGCACTCAAACATGTGAGGCACGCGTGCTCTAGCACAGAGCTACATCCCTGGCTGGAGGAGCCAATCTTAAAACAGATTCTTTCATCCATTGTGCAACTTGGGGAAAAGTTACGTACTGAAAGATTTCATGAATTCTTAAAGCATTCACAGAATTCAGACTATTGCCTCCAAAACATCAAAGACAGCAGTTTCTATTTCCAAAATCCAAATGAAAGCAAGAAAACACACCCACTTCTCAAGGGAAGAAGAAAATCCCGCTATTAATTCTCGCATCTCTGCCATACCTCTGAGCTTGTACTGTTCCCCACTGGCAGCATTGACAGTGAAGGTGTGAGAGTCCTCATCGCTGGGTGATATTACAGCTCCTGCAAGCTGCAAAGTACCTCTGGGCTTCTGATTTCTAGACTGTTCATTCACAAAGTACTCCAACAGCCCCGCTTCATTATTTAAAACAAAAAACCTGCAACGATTTTTAAAAAGAAAAGTCATAATTCTTAAACATTTCCCCCAGCAAATCGAAGCTAACTAAATTTTCAATGACATATTTATACACATTGGAGTTTCTGCTATGAAAAATTAAAATTCAGAAACATTAAAGAAATATCTGGAATTTCTTAGCAGTAAAGGTTATTGAACAATTGGGTGACTTTAATTAAAGACATAAAACCTTCAGCTGAGGGAGAGGCCTTTGATAGGAAAGAAACGTACTAGATAATGCCAAAAGGAAACAGATACAGTATCCTGGCAAAGGAAGATTTCTCTCCAGAATTCTTTTACAGGGATAGCCAAACTGCCCAAAGACAATGGTCACGAGAATGCTTATTTAAAATTCACTGGCAACAAATCAGAAAGTGAATTATGAATATGGAAGCTAACTAAATGCTAGATAAAAAGTGAATTTAAGATTTAATCAATGAAATAGTAAGTATGTCAGGGTAAAAAGATTTTGTAGAAAGATAATTAAATAGGTCGCAATGAAAAGATTACTTATCCTGTTTAAAAATGAAAAGACTGCAACTGGAGATGCAGAAAGGTAAGAAACTTAAAACTGAATGATGAAATACGAATACGCTTTGGAAAAGAACTTGAGGTTCTGATTTGGCCGTAGATCAATTTAGGAAAAAAAAATGCTCATTTAGACTTCAATTTAAGCAATACAAAAAATCTTTTTTCTTTAAAAAAAAAATCTAGGGACTAGAGAGATAGCACAGCAGGTAGGGCATTTGCCTTGCACGCGGTTCAATTCCCAGCATCCCATATGGTACCCTGAGCACCGCCAGAAGTAACTCCTGAGTGCAGAGCCAGGAGTAACCCCTGTGCATCACTGAGTGTGACCCAAAAAGAAAAACAAACAAACAAACAAAAAATCTAGAACTTCTGGGGTCAGAGCAATAGTACAGTATGTAGGGCGCTTGCCTGGCATGAGGCGGACCCTGGTTCATTCTCTGGAACTCCACAGGTCCCCCAAACTCTGCCAGGAGTCAGCCCTGAGCACAGAGCCAGAAGTAAGCCCTGAGCACAGGTATGGCATAAAAAACTAAACCAAAAAAAACCCTAAAAGTTCTTATTTCCAAGAAACTGGGCACATGCTGCATTCCACATGCACTCTCTAACAATACCCGGGCAGTTTGAGTCAATCCAACGGCCTGGGAAGTCCAAAGTCCAAAGCACAGTCCAATGCCCAAGGTTTCAGCAACAAGGCAACAATACTGACCACATTAAACTTGGAGAGAATGAAATCAGATTTTCATATCAGGAAGACAAAAAGAACAAACGAGAAGGAAACAAGAGAATTTGAAACTGCCTGAGAAGAAAAATAGACTATTGTTCTTTTCCTTTTTTCAGCATGCTTCAGATTTCCAAATTTATGCTCACATACTGATAAAAAATATACCTCTGGGTCCACTACGGTCTTGATGGGTCCCCACACAAGTAGGCAGTCCTACAGTGACGGGAGTGAGAGGCGGCCAGGACGGAGCCTCGTGAGCGGGATTTCCCTGTGAGACCCCAGAGCGCCCCGCACTGCTCCCCGTCTCCAAAAGAGAAAGCAGAACAAGGCTTCACCCCAGAAAGGGCCCTAGCAGCTACCTGCTGACCCTGAGAAATGACTTTCTTTTGTTATAAGCTACCCAATGTGTTTTATTCTGTTCCAGCAGCCCAAATGGCCAAAGATCACTTACCTACACACAGGAAATTCATCAAATAAACAGAAAAGTCGTTAGGGAAGAGAAATCTTTTCAGCTGGGGAAAGACACAGGGTTGCTGCTCTGCGTCCTGGAGGCCCAGGGTGAGCCCCAGGGTCCACCGGGCCCCCCAGGTGAGTCACAATCACATCACGTGTTGCCCCAAAATGACAATGATAACTCTAAAAACTCATCCTCAAACACTAAAATATTACAAGTTATAAACAATAAATGGGCAAATTATATTAGAATAGCCCTGTGAAGTTCAATAAAGTTGTTAATTGCAAAAATGAACAATGAAAAAGGAAAGAAATATCTTCCAAGTATCCTTTTCTGGTGAGATGGAAGTGGGAGGGCTGCCCCCATGGTGCTCAGGGCTTGCTCTGGGCACTGCACTCAGGGGTCTCTCCCAGAAACCCCCTCCACCCCAACTCCACTACTGCTCTGGGCCCTCCTCATACTATTCCTTTGGCTTGTTTGGGGGCCACATAGGCAGTGACCAGGGCTCACTCCTAGCTCTGGGCCCAGGCCTCGTTCCCGAGGGGGGTGGGGGCGGGGCAGGCTGAGGTGGACTCAGATGAACGGGTTGGCCCCGCATGGTAAGCACTCAACCCACCATACTACCCACTCACGTAAGAGAAAACCGATTGCTTTCCTCCCGTAAAGATGTCAATTCGGAAACTCTGAAATTTTAGAGTACAGTGGAAATCTCGCGTTTGTTGTGAATATGTTTTGTGTATTCAAAAAATGAGTACTAAGCTGTGGCCCTCTCTCTGTCTGCGTGCGCGAGTCTTGGGCTGCTTCCCGCGCCCCAGGTGGCTGATGGCGATGGGCGGGCAACGGAGGAAGAGGCCAGGCTGGTTGATCAGTTGCCGTTCATCCCAATCTCATCTTGATTCTCCTCCAATTCTCCTCCATCCTCCTCTCCCTGCCCGCCCTTACAGCCTTAGTTATACCCCCAATCCTGAGGGGTTGGGGTAGCAGTTACACACAGGTGTTGTCATACGATCAACAGATGTAAAGCCCTTCCCTTAGGGGAAGCTTCTCTTAGGACAAATTCTCATCCAGCAAGAAGACCTGCGTAAGGCAAAAAACCATCTAAGAGCGTGTTTCTCCTTTCCTTAGTCCAACAACCATTTAAACATTCGTCTTGATTCTACTTCTTAACGATATTACTCATTTTGTATGGACAAAGTAAAAGATATATTAAGTTCCTAGGGTGGCTCTCCTGGGGACATCTCACTGTAGATCTCAGACCACAGTGGTCAGGCCAGATTAAAGGCCCTCCCGTTGAGCGTCGATTTGCTCGAGCGGGCCCAGTAACGTCTCCATTGGAGACTTTGTTGTTACTGTGTTTGGCATATCTAATACTCTCGGTAGCTTGCCGGGCTCTCTGAGAGGGGCGGAGGAATCGAACTCGGGGCGGCCATGTTGGCCGTTTGTAAGGCGAATGCCCTACCACTGTGCTATCACTCCAGCAGGGTCCTAATCCAGTTGCTACTCTTCGGATCATGACAATTTGTCCATGATCATGCTCTTAACTCAGGTTAAGTATTATGGCACTTTGCCTCGCCCTTTTCGATGCCAGGGTAGCTCACAGCTTGCCCTGGGTCCATCCAGTCCTTCATCGGGACCCTCCTTTTGGGGTGCTAGGAACTAAGGGCAACTGAGGCTTAAGTTGAGAGAACAGATGCCCAGGAGTGAATACCATTCAGAGTCCATTAACTCCCAAGTTACAAAAGCATAGCATTAATTGTCTTTCTGTGTCTATACAAAAAGAACATTGCTCTAAAGTAACTATGCAAAGGACATAAGGGGAAGAGAAAACCAATTGTATTTCACTTACAAATACAAATCCAGTGTCCTAGAAGGATCTGACCTTACAAGTCAACGGAGTCTGATTAGGGGGATAAAGGTGATTGACTGGTTGGGGAGGAGAAAACAGAGAGGAGTTTACAGATAAACACAGAGGAATGGGAGTGCCTGGGAGTATTGTGACGGGTGTAACCCAGTAAACTTAAGATCCCTGCTGCAAGGGAGAAAGGACATACCAATGCTAAACCTAAAATGTTTAGACCTATATTCCAATAAACACAGAGGAATGAGAGTGCCTGGGAGCACTGTGATGGGTATAACCGGATAAAACTAAGTCCCCTGTGGTGAGGAAGAAAGGACAAACCAATGTAGAGCTATATCCCAACAATGTTTCTTATTCCAAAATCACTGCCACAAACTTGACAACAAAGAAGGCACCACCCAGATATACAGTAATGATGACACGGGATAGGTAGGATGGAAATGAGTCACATGCATCGTCTCTCACGAGTGAACATACTGGCGATAATACAGTCATTTGGGCTACACTTCATTATACGTGGATTAATCCCAATGTTCTTGCCTCATTCCTTTTATGGAGAAATATTTTCAAAAGATGTGTAGGCTGTGGGTTGCGAGACAATCCACACAGTGAGGACAAAACAAAGCTACTGTGCCCAGAAGCGTACCAGATGCCTGACAGGGCGATTATTTAGCAAGTTAACTAACCAAGAAAATGAAGAAATAAAATAGGGAAATGGAAGAGTTAGCAGAAAATTTCTGCACAAAAATTTCGCCTACGTGATTAAAAAAAATTAAATAACTTCTTTTAAATAAAAATAATTTGAAAAGAAAAATCAAATAATTTGTCTAATTTTTTGCAATCCAAAATAAGAAAGGCAATCTTTGGAAGAGGCCACAACTTCATTTCACAAAGTGAAGTGTCATCAAAATGAAACTTAACTTGAAGTATCTTCTGATGGGAAGTACATTTTAGGGTGAGAAAAATGACTTGTGAAAACTGTGGCTGGAAAGAACCTGCTTTGTCCCGACCATCCCCTGACTCCCAGTGATCAGGACTTAGGAGCTGCTGAATCACATGCAGGGTGACCCCGCCTGAAAGGACTCAAGCTGGAAGCGGAAGGAAGGAGGTTTAGGAGAGTGTCTTGCTACAGAATACTTAGCTAGGGCAGTATAATCCAGAGCAAGAAGTCGGAGTATACACACGCGCAGTTTCTCCAAGCTGTTCTAAGTCCCCCGTAGAAAAAACCAAAAATAGGTCAAAGGAAAACTATCTGGAATATTCGACACAGATTCAGAGCTAGAGTTACTTCAGTTTGCCTGCAGCACGCGGACATGGCGCCAGGTCTGCAAGAAACAAGTGACTAAATCTCCGTGTTTCACCAGGATTCTTGCTGCTCTATTTCTTTTCATCCTTTAGTCTTAAGGCCCCAGGCTAAGGGAATCCTTCCTGCTCAGCTTTTATATCCAATTTTGACCTCTCCCATCACCTCCAACTTACTACATGCCACTCCCATTTAATTTCCCTGGTGGAACTTAAAACATAACCCAAAGTCTTTCAGACAATCACATTTACACGAATGCTTCTAAAATGTACTAAAACCATTTAAAAATATTATGCACCACTTTACAGTCAGTAAGGAAGGCAAATTCATCTCCTATTGTTATCATCACAACCCACAGTAGAAATTTCTAAATATTTGGGGCCAAAGAAATACAATGGGTAAGGAAAGGTATCTAGTCAAATTCTGAGAATTTAGAGCAGGTTTTTAAAGACTGGGGAAGGGATTATGGGCAAATACTGCTAAGTAGTTATAGTTTTAGTCTGAATAAATGACATTTTCTGGAGAATAATAGTAGTAATGGCTGTACAACAAAGTGAATGTGTTAAAAAAATCACACATTCAAAAATGGTTACAATGATAAATTTTGTTCATAATATTTTACCACGTCAAACAATGGAAATTTAATCCCTCTATACTACAACTATTAACTCCATGAAATATTAGAGAACACTGACTGGTTTTAAATATTCGCTGCTTCCTGATGGCTGGTTATCTAAACTCGGCTAGGTCCCGGCCTCCAAAACACTCAAGAGTCTGGGAGGTGGCAAGTTTGAAAAGTCCCAAACAGGTGACATTGTGATTCTAACTGAAACCTAAGAGTCACATCAAAGGCCTTGGTGGGCAAGTTAGATATGTGCAAACACTCTCTAAGAGGGCAGTGGCAGCCTCTCAGAGCACATGGTCAACCCACCTCTAAAGTATTGTCCAGCCAGTATCAGAATATAAACCCACCAGGCTCACTCCACTGGTCCCTTAAGAGAGTAACACGACACGGGAGTCTCAGGCTCACCTGTACTGCCACCCGGTGACGAGATTGGTGTACTTCATTAAGTAGCCATACACATTTTCCATGTGATCACTGTTTCAAAGAGATAAAAAGAGCCAGTATCAGTGAAAAGGAAGACAAATCCCAAGATATTAATTGTACAATATTTAAAGTAGTTGTAGATACATGTATTTTCTATAAATGACTCACACTTTCCTCAGAAGTAAAACATAACACATAGAAGTTTCTTATTCTTAGCCCAAATTTCTTATTCAAAGGAGCCAAAGAATTTTTCTCAAGACAAATGTAGTTCTGCACTGTAGCACTGTCCTCCTGTTGTTCATCGATTTGCTCGAGCGGGCACCAGTAACATCTCCATTGTGAGACCTGTTGATACTGTTTTTGGCACGGGAATACGCCACGGGGAGTTTGCCAGGCTCTGCCGTGTGGACAAGAGACTCTTGGTAGCTTGCCGGGCTCTCTGAGAGGGGCAGAGGAATCGAACCCGAGTCGGCTGCGTGCAAGGCAAACACCTTACCCTCTGTGCTGTCCCTCCAGCCCAACATAATCGGTACCTTCAAAATCTGTGATGTGACTAGAAGCACATTTACATTGTGGAGATACACATCTGTTTCCTATGAGCTCTCAGACTCTTCTAATTAGGTCTCGTACCTAAAAATGGGCTGGAGGGCTGGAGAAGGTGCGATGGGTATATTTTCGGAGCAAATTCAGATGACTACAAGCTATCAATGGTCAGCTCAGGTTTTATCCTCTGTCCTGCCTGATGCCCACAGAGAGGGAAGCAGCCCCCGCAGGTGCAGACCATCGGCCTGATGGCTGGGATAGCGCATACACACACACACACACACACACACACATGCCCACACACACACACGCGCGCGCACACGCACAAGCACAAGCACATACACACATGCACACACGCGCACGCATATACACACACGCAAAATGATGGGACCCAAACAATGCTGAGACTTCCAATTCTTTTAAGATTAACGGTTGCTGGAGAGACAGTACAGCATAGGGTATTTGCTGTGCACACGGCAACCGGCAACCCATTTGATCCCCAGCACCCCATATGGTCAGTCAAGTGTAACACCAGGATTAACTCCTGAGTACAGAGCCAAGAATAATTAACCCCTGAGCACCCTGGGTATGGCCCCCAAAACAATAAGAAAAAACTTGTCTTTTTTCCCTGTGGGTACCTGGTCCAGAACTATGAAGCACCCCTTACTCACTCTAACATGAAGGTTGGTAGGAAGACACAAGACTCGAGTCGGGACGAAAGGAGCGGGGAGAGCTGCCTGGGACAGCTAGTCAGCCCCACTGCACGAGGGAAGGTCCGACCAGATGTGACATGGCACCGCAGAGGAACCCCGACTGCAGAAGAGCCACATAAGTTTTTGATGTTGTTTGGGCTTTTTTGGCCATACGCAGCAGTGCTCAGGGGATGCACTCCTGGCTCTATACTCAGGGATCACTCCTGGTGGTGCTCGGGGACCATAAGGGATACCAGGGACCAAACCTAGGTTGGCTGCATGCCAGGCAAATGCTCTGCCTGGTCCCAGACCCAAATCATTCACTGACAGAAACCTGACTTTTGCTCTGCAGTGTCTCATCCCCACCTTCCCTCAGGGCCAGAGCAATAGCACAGCGGGCAGGGCACTTGCCTCCCATGGGCCAACCCAGGTTTTTCGCTTGTTTCACTGAATCACCGTGAGATACAGTTACAAAGCTTTCAAGAATGAGTTTCAGTCATACAATGATCAAACACCCATCCCTCCACCAGTGCACATTTTCCACCACCAACGTCCCCAGGATCCGCGTGCAAGGCAAACACCCTACCCGCTGTGCTATCGCTCCGCCAAACAGAAATATAAATTTTTATATATTACATATATACATTATAATATATGTATATATTACATATATTACATACTATATAATATGTTTAAGGTACCCTGAAAACTTAGAGAAAAGTATATATAATATACAAATATATATATATAAAAAAAATAAATAAATAAATTGGAATATCACGATTCACTCAAATGAGAGATAGAATCCGGAGTTCTGATCTTCGTCAACGCTCAAGAATCAGGGACGCTGTCTCATTTGCCAAGACATCAAAAATCAGATGGGCTGGACACGTAATGAGGTTTACAGACAACCGCTGGACTAGAGCCATTACTGATTGGATTCCACGGGACATCAAAAGATCACGTGGACGCCCACCTACAAGATGGTCAGACTTCTTCGTCAAGACCCTGAATGATCGGTTTGAGGCTCTGCATGTTCCTAGAACGAACAGATACCATTGGGCTATGCTAGCACGCAACCGGGATGGATGGAGACGTTACTGGCACCCGCTCGAGTAAATCGATGAATAACGGGGATTAAGTGATTAAGTGATATAATATGTAATATGTATATTACGGTCACGGTCCTCCCGTTGTTCATCGATTTGCTCGAGCGGGTCCAGTAACGTCTCCATTGTGAGACTTTGTTGTTACTGTGTTTGGCATGTGGAACACATCATGGGGAGCTTGCCAGACTTTGCGGTGCAGGCGAGATACTCTTGGTAGCTTGCCAGACTATCCAAAAGGGGTGGAAGAATTGAACTCAGGTCGGCCATGTTGGCCGCTTGCAAGGCAGACGCCCTATCCGCTGTGCTATCGCTCCAGCCCATGTATATTACATATTACATATATTACAGCCCTATGTAATATGTAATATACATTACATATACTATGTAATATGTAATATACATTACAGCCCTATGTAATATATATACATAAATATATTTCTTTTTGGTGGAGTTATAGCACAGCGGGTAGGGCGTTTTCCTTGCATGCAGCCAACCCAGGTTAGATTCCTCCGTCCCTCTCGGAAAGCCTGGCAAGCTACCGAGAGTACCCCGCCCACATGGCAGAGCCTGGCAGGCTCCTCGTGGCGTATTCAATATGCCAAAACAATAGCAACAAGTCTCACAATGGAGACGCTACTGGTGCCTGCTCAAGCAAATCAGTGAACAACGGGAGGACAGTGCTACAGTGCTACTACATGGGCCAGTAAGGTAGGCTGAAGGTGAGCACATGCTTGTCATGCAGGAGGCCCGATTCAATCCCCAGCACCGGATGGCGCCCCCCCCCCCCCCCATCACTGAGGTGGGAGGAACTCCCTAGTACTGTGGAAATGGACAAAAAAAAAAAAGCCAAAATGAAACAACAGTTTAAATTTGATAAATTTTTGTTTACCCTAAAATTATCCTACTCCTCTAAACTACCCAAAAATCTAAGGAAAAAGCCTTTCAGGGTTTAAGTATCAATGTTCCTGTAGAACTTCTCAATTGTTATTTCATTCTGATTTAATGGGATATCAAACCAGGACAGAATACTGCTCAAAAACGTGCTAAAACCTCACTCAGAAGCTAATTAAAACCACACTGAAGTAACATTTTTCCAAACTATCCCCCTAATAACACACACTGTAGAGAAACAAGCACTTAATCACTGCACAGACAACGCGAAGTGCAGCAATATGCTACCAACTCACCTTCAGTACAACAGACTGGGCGACCCCAGCCCCAGGCTGGCCTACAGCACAAGCCTGATCTGCAAGGGAAGAAACGCCCTCAACAGGGAACTTGTTTCAGATGGAGAGTGGTTTACAGAATGCTAAGGAGTGAGTGAGTCCCTTGAGAGAATTCTTAGGGGAGACTCCCCTCTCAGTCTCCCTCAAATGTCTACAGTTGCCCCTAGAGAAGTCCCTCCGACCATCACAACAGGAGCCCTTGAGGGAGCCAGAGCGCCCTCTCCTGGCATGATGCCGTGCCAGATGCCTGGACCACTGATGACTGTCCCTCTCTTCCCTCGGAATAGGCAGAGGGAGAGGATGCGGCCCGGCCCCACACCATATCGTCGCTTCTGAACCCACCAGGAATGATCCCTGAGCACAAATCCAGGAGTAAGCCCTGAGTACACCAGGCGTGGCCCAAAATCTAACCCCAGCCCCCCCCCAAATAAAAACAAAGAATATTCTCAAGGGACTAGGAAGCTGGCTCAAAGGGCTGGAGTTCATGCTCTTGCCACAGGAGGTCCAGGTGGAATCCCCAGGCCATTTGTTCGTTTCTTAGTGGCCGCACCCAGTGATGCTAAAAGGTTATCCTTGGCTCTCACTCAGGAATTAACCCCTGGCGGGCCCAGAAGACCATATTAGATATTGGGGACCAAAGCAGGGCTGGCTGCACACAGGGGAAGTGCTCTGCTCCTTCCCGGCCCTCTGCATCCTTTCCAAAGGCAGTATTTCCTGACTCAACTGCCGCCATCACAAAATACACTATTTTCAAAAGTGAAAAATCAAAACAAACAAACCCCAAAAACCTTGAAAAAACTATGTCTAAGGCCAGAGCAACTGTGCCATGGGCAGGGCCCTTGCCTTGCACGCAGACAACACAGGGTTAATTCCCGGCAGCCCCGGTGGTCTCCCGAGCCAGCAGCAATCCCTGAGTGCAGAGCTGATATGACCCCCACTGTCACTGTCACTGTCCTCCCGTTGTTCATCAATTTGCTCGAGTGGGCCCAGTAATGACACCTGTTACTGTGTTCGGCATCTCGAATACGTCACGGGTAGCTTGCCAGGCTCTGCCGTGCGGCCGAGATACTCTTGGTAGCTTGCCGGGCTCTCCAAGAGGGGCAGAGGAATCGAACTCGGGTCGGCCAGGTTGGCCGCTTGTAAGGCAAACGCCCTACCGGCTGTGCTATTGCTCCAGCCATTTATTAAGTTTGACCCCCCACAGAAACTTCAAAACACTAAATATAGAAATGTATGCTTATCTTTCCTTCAATTGCCCACCCCCCAAAAAGGAAGCAAATATTTCTGACTATCCATTCCAATCAACCTCAGAAGCAATACATAGTAGATTATATTAAGCAGAACTTTTCCCATTTGCAAATAGGTACTTTTGCCTTGTGAGTGTGTAAGTGGAAAGATACGGCTATAATGATTTTTATACATATCCAGACTTGCACCTATCTACTGAGATGCAATGAGGACAAAAGATCTCCCTGTTTGTGAAAGAGGCTGCTCAGCAGAAAGCCTAAGATAAGAAAAAAGTACATGCCACTTTACTTCTGTTCCTCTTTTGAGAACTTCTCTTCCATTCGTCTTACAAAAAAGTGGCATATTTGCAGATTTGTAAATTCTTCTGAATGCTGACATGAAGAATATCAAATAATGGAAACATGCGTCTTCAATAAATTTTGAACATTTAAAATTTCAAACCCCTGGATACTGGGTCACTGTGTGTTGGAGTACACGGAGCTTAGGTTTATCAGATTGTACCCATCACAGTGCTCCCGAGTCACTCCCATTACTTTGTCTGTAACCACTTCTATGCTCTCTTCCCCAACCAATTTGTAAGGTCTCTTCCTTCTTAGACACTGAAGTTGTACTGTAAGTTAATACTGCCTTTCTCCTCTCCTTATGTCTTTTGAGCAGTTTACTTTAATGCAATGTCCTTTTGTATAGATACAGGAAGACAATTAATTAATATTATGCTTTATAACTTAGGAATTGATTGGCTTTGAATATTATTCACTCCTGGGCATCTGCCTTCTCAACTTAAGCCTCAGTTGCCCTCACTTCCTAGCACCCCAAGGGCAGGGTCCCGACGTGGGACTGGATGGAACCAGGGCAAGCCAGTAAGTTATGTGCTACCCTGGCATCGCGATGGGCCAGGCCAAGGTGCCACGATTCTTAACTATAAGTTAAGAGGTTGGTCATAGGCAAATGATGTCATGATCCAATAGTAACGACGAGACTAGGGCCCTGCTGCTAGGAATAGGAAAGATATCTGGCCTGAGCACTGCAGTCTGAGATCGAGATGGCCCTAGGAGAGCAATTCTATAAGCTCAAAGTATTTCTTACTGTGTCCATACAAAATGATTAATATTATGTATGCTTATATGTTGGTTGGACAAGGAGAGGAGAAACACGTCCTAGAAGCAGTTTCCTGTGTGTCCTGACTAGCTTGGATGAGACTGCTTTTTTGGAGATGTAGATTCCAAGCTCTAGCAGACTGGTCTTTGTTGTGCTAATCTAAGTGCTTGTAGCTTGTGAAAAGGTGAGGCCAGGATTACTGGCCTGGGGATGTAAGGAAACAATGTGTGTTTGCCGCCTCAATGTTCTTTCTGTAACTCCTTTTGATGACATCACTATATTGCACCCTTTAGAGGTACTATAATCTATACAAGGGAGATTTCAGGGCTCTCTGGGGGACACTGCATCAGAGAACCCGGGAAGATGGGGCTGAGGACAGAAGCTGAGAGAACAAAGGCGCATGTGCTTGAGGATTCCTGAGGCCTCCATGACATACATCTCTTCCATGTAATAAACGGCTGCTAAGACCAACCAGCCTGGCCTCGTTTCCTTCCTTCACCTGACCATCGCCATCGACCTCCGTGGAGTGGGGAAATGGCCTGGCCGCCGGCCGTTTTATTTTTTGTGTGTTTACACAACTGTGTGACTGAAACCCAATCATGAACAGTCCTGGAACAGTCTATCTCATGGATATTCAATAAAACTTTTTTAAAAAAGAACTTCACATATGGTAGGGACTCAAAAATAGTTTATGCATGAGTGAAACACCAGTAAATGATGGAACCACTATGTCCTAAGCTACTGAAAACGACTCAGTTCTTTTAAAGAGTTTATCTACTTTCAATACCTCTGCAAATAGTTGCCTAGAAATTGGGAGCCTGAGATAATACAGGAAGTAAGGTGCCTGCCTTGCAAGGAGCCCACCTTAATATAATTCCTGGCACCACAAATGGTCACCTGACAATGCCAGTAACGACTTTCAAGTACCGTATCAAGAACAGCCCCTAAGCACCACCAGGTGTAAGAGAAAGAAGGGAAAGGAAGTGGCAGAGGAAGAAAGAGAAGGGAAGGAAAGAGAGCGGCTTGAAGAAAGTATAGTGGGTAAGGTATTTTCTCTCCATGATTCCCTCTGGGCACCGCCAGGAGAAATTCCTGAGCGCAGAGCCAGGAATAATGCCTGAGCATTGCCAAGTGTGACCCAATACCAAAGAAAAAAAAAGGAGAGCAAATTTATTCCATGTTCCCCTTTTCAGTTGTAAACTAGGGTAAGGATGTTTCTACTTTCCCCTAAGAGTTGTTGAGAAAGGGCCCACAGCTGGCAACGAGGCCCACCAGGGTTCAATCCCCCTGTGTCCCATGTCATCCCCAAGCCGGCCAGAAGCTGAGCCCGAAGCAGAGTCAGGAGTCACCTGAGGGGCTGGAGCAATAGCACAGCGAGTAGGGCGTTTGCCTTGCACGCGGCCGACCCAGGTTCGATTCCCAGCATCCCATATGGTCCCCTGAGCACCACCAGGAGTAATTCCTGAGTGCATGAACCAGGAGTAACCCCTGTGCACCGCTGGGTGTGACCCAAAAAGCAAAAAAAAAAAAAAAAAAAAAGGAGTCACCTGAATGCCACCTGGTGTGGCCTCAACACCCCATCATCACCACACACATACACACACACACACACAGAGTTGTTGTGAAGACGTAATATAATAAGGTAGTGTAAAAGAGAATTCTGGATACTATAAGATCAATCATCTAGATTTCTAATGTCCATTATGTCTAAGAGAAGGCTGGATAAAGGCCTTAAAACATTCTGGTAACTTAAGTGATTCACATCTAAACAGCAAGTGCATCACTATAGTCCCAATATGTTTCTCCTCTAGACTTTTCGAAATATCAAATCAGGATGACTGAGGACAATTTTTATTTCCTTCCTTCACTACAACTTTCCTCCCAGTAAGTCACACAGTCTGCCAATCTTGACTTCCCTTCCTTTCTATTTCACTATCTCAGTTCTAAGCCACTGCAACTAACCTAGCAGCTACTTTTATTCCCCAACAATCATCTTCAGTCCTAAGCTCTACTCTACTCTCTTACCATTTCCATACTGGATGGTAAGAGAGAGCACACGGGACCAACGTCCATGTGCACCTTCCACATGGCTCCAGGGCACTTCACACCAGGGTCTCAGCAGAGTTCATCACTTGCTTCTAATGAACAATGAAAGTGATTCACCTCCATGCTTATCTGACAAAAGACAGTGATTTCTGCACAAGTGTTCTCCTGCCTCTCCCGTGCTCCCGCTGATGGAACAGGTGACTGTCAATAAGATGACCCATGCAGAAGCACGGGCCAAAGGAGGCTGGGGAGCGGGGAGTTCTCAAGGAACTCTGATCTTTGCCCAACAGGTCAGAAGCAATGAACGGGGTCAGGAGCCACGTGAGTCAGTCACGCAGGATCCTGCTCAGCTGAGCCTCCGGGCACCTGCAGTCCTGGGAGAGTGAGAGACCGGTGAGGTGCTGGCCTTGCGCACGGCTGACTCTGGTTCACTCCCTGGCACAACATAAGTTCCCTCAAACAGCACTGGGGCCAGGGGTCATTCCTAGAGTGACCCCTGGCCCCAGAAGCAGGCTCTGAGAACTACTGGGTGCAGGTGAAACTTCCCCTTCCCCTCAAAGACTGCATCAAACCCCAAGTTAAAGGAGCCAGCTAAGCCACAGAACTTCTAGCCCACAGACACTATCAATAAAACATGCGGCTTTCGTAATATAAATAGTGTAATCATTCATAACCCAGCAATGGCAACACTACCTCACATCATCTCAAAGAAAGTCAGGAAGATCAAAGAGTTAAATATAAAATTGCTAAAGGACTTGATGAATACATCAAATTAAGTATTTGTAGGGGCCAGAGTGATAGCACAGTGGGCAGGGTGTTGCCTTGCACGCAGCCAACCTCGGTTCAATCCCCGGCCTCCCATATGGTCCCCTGAGCACTGCTAGGAGTTAATTCCTGATTGCAAAGCCAGGAGTAACCCCTGAGCATCACTGGGTGTGACCCAAAAAAGAAAAAAAAATTATGTATTTATAGAAAATAAATTTCTGGGCCAAGAGTAAGGTGCATACCTATGTGTGCAAGGACTGAACTGGATCCCCACCACACACACAAAGGCTGAAGCAGAGCAGAGATTCTCAGCTGGGGGCCCAGGACATTCCAAAGGGGTCCCTGGTGAAAACTGCATAAATGGGGCAGTCACAACAAAGACTAGGGTTCAAGTACTAGGACAAGGGCAGAGGAAGAAGGTCCAAAGGGAGCACAGCTGCAAAACGATGAACACAACGGCTTGGAGCACACACCCTGCTTGGCGGCGGTGAGTAAGCCAAGCCCCGTCCCCCACAGCCGAGCACAGCCCGGCACCTCAGCTGGGGTTCCCCGCAGCCACCGCCAGCTGTGTGTAAGCACTGCAAAAAGGAGTGAGACCAGGGTGAGCACCGCACTGACATGTCCAAGGTGACCTCTGAGTGGTGCACGCGTGAGCGCTGCAGAGACCCCAGCAAGTACAACCCTAACTGTGTCTCAATGAGGGGAACTAACCCGGGGGAAATGAAGCATGGCGGGCAAGGCACTGGCCTCGCGGTCAACCCAGGATCGACCCCGTCACCTCATCTGATCCACCAGCCCCCACCAGGTGCAGCACCCTACCCTCCTGCCTGCAAGCACGGTGCAACCCCACAACTGAAGGAGGCCAACCTGGGTGCTCACGGTGGCAGCGTGGGAGATGCTGCCCTCATAGCAGGGACACAGCCAGGCCTGCGTCACAGCATTGAGACCAGAAGTGAGAAGGGAATTAAAAATATCTGATCAAAAAACCAAAAAGGGGGGCTGGAGCGATAGCACAGCGGGTAGGGCATTTGCCTTGCACGCAGCCGACCCAGGTTCGATTCCCAGCATCCCATATGGTCCCCCGAGCACCGCCAGGAGTAATTCCTGAGTGCAGAGCGAGGAGTAACCCCTGTGCATCACCAAAAAGAAAAAAAAAATCAAAAAATGGGGAAGAAAGGAAAGAGGGTAGTGTGGGCGAAACAGGCAAAGACAGTTATAAAACACAAACTTCCAGTTAGAGTGAATTATAGGGACATAGTGTACTGCTGAGCTGGAAGTTGTTAAAAATAAATCTTAATGTCCCCATCACAAAAAAAAAACAACTAATTTTGTATTGTAACATACACTAACTAGACTTACTCTGGTGATTCTTTGGCAATATAAAAGTCAAACCATTATGTCATGCACCTGAGAATAAATGCGACATATCAATCATAAATCAAGAAGGAGAAGTGCCTGGGGGGAGGGGGGCACCGCCAGTGGCTGGGCACGTGCCCACGTGTGGCCCTCGCTGCCCCAGAGCAGAGACCGGCAGGCCTGGATCATGGGGAGAGCACCCTGGCAAGCAGTCATAGCTCCCCTGGGTGCCACCTCTGATTTTTTTTAAACGGAGGAAAAATTCCTAGGCCCAAAGCAACACTGAGGAGAGAGCAGAGCAGAAGCCACCCGAGGCCAGGGCTGTCGCCTAGGCTGCACCCCGTACCCATCTGCCAGGTGCGCCTCCCCTGCTGAAAGTGAAAACGGAAGGAAACAGTTCTAAATATGCATCTAATATGGAAACAAAAGAATAATTACGGACCTATAATACTTTTTAAACCCCATTTAAAAATGGGCAAAGGGGGTTGGAGAGAAGTATAGCAGGTAAAGGGTTTGCCTTGCATGCAACTGATCCAGGTTCAAACCCTGGCACCCTGTATGGTCCTCCAAGCACCCCCAGGAGTGATCCCTGAGCACAGAGCCAGGAGGAAGCCCAGAGCACAGCTGGGTGTATGGGGGGGGGGGGCCTCAATTTTTAAATTTTTATTTCTTTGGTTGACTCCATGGATGTGTAAATTGGCCCAGTCATCCTAGATAAGCTGAGTGCCCTCAGAGAGCAGAGGACTAGGGAGCTCAGCGGCAAAGCACCCCCCCTTCCCAGTCCCACCCCGCAAAGCCACCCTCCAGACTGAGGGGCCCAGTACCACCGGGAAACAGCCAATACTGGACAACACAAGCAGCAGGTGTGAGCTCTGCGACTAGGGTGCAGTCCCCAGTGAGCACTCGACTTATTCAGATGAGCAAGAGTGAGCCAAGCATGCAGCCTCCTTCGAGGGCCTCCAGCCAGTGTGCACAGCTTCCGGACAATAGAACAGCCTGAAACATGGACCAGCTGGGGCTGGAGCGATAGTACATCAGGTCAGTGTTTGCCTTGCACACAGTGAACTCGGGTTCAATCCCCAGCATCCCATAAGGTCCCCTGAACACACCCCTGAGTTCGCAAGATGTAGCACCCCCCCCCCAAAAAAAATCCAAAAACAAACACAGAACAATAGACCTACTGGGGCCACAGAGACCGCTCAATGAGCACCTGCTTTTGCACACAGAAGGTCCCGAGGCCTGGATGTGACCTCTGGTCATCATAACAATGAAAGGAGGGGGGACAAGATATGTGCATCCTCCTGGTTATGACACATTATTTACGATTCCCAGAACAGAGAACTAAACTATGTGTCCACTGAAGAACAGTTAAATACACACACACACACACACACACACACACACACACACACACACAAAACTTGGCCTGAGAACAGCTCTGTACCTTACGGCACCTGCCTTGAAAGCATGAAGGTGAGAGTTCACGCTCTCATTTCACCACGTTCTGCCAACACAAGCCCCAGCAAGCCCAGATGGAATCTCACCAGAACATGGAGTTGGCCCCACCTATGAGCACTCCAACAGGGAGTACCACAAGGAAACCGGAGAACTCCAGTGTGCGTGCAAGATTGTCACCACGGAAATAATAACAATGAAGGAGGGAGCATGGAATTAAAAGCAAAGGTAAGGGGCCGGAGCAATAGCACAGCGGGGTGGGAGCTCGCCTTGCAAGCGGCCGACCTGGGTTCAATCCCCAGCATCTCATAGGGTCCCCTGAGCCCTACCAGGAGTCATTTCCAAGAGCAGAGCCAGGAGTTAAGCCTTGAGCATCACCGAGTGTGACCCGCAAAGAAAAAAGTCCACCAACTGACAGGTAAGTGACATGTAGTATATTCATAAAGGAGTATTCTTCAGGCACCCACAGTTCATTCCCTGGCAACAGAGTCCCCTGAGCACCACCAGGTGTGGCCACCCCACACAGGAACAAAGTGATGATACAAGCTACAGCATCTATGAACCTCGAAAACACTGCTAATTAGACTTGTAAGTCTCCAGAGCAAAACCTTTTTTGTTTTGTTTTTATTTTTAGGCCAAACCCACTTGGGGCTTACTCCAGACTCTGTGCTCCAGGATGACTCCTGGCAGGGCTCAGGGAACTATCCAGGGTGCCAGGGATGGAGCCTGGGTCAGCACGTGCATGCAAGGCGAGCAACCTACTCAGCCTCCTGAACCCAAGTTCTGAACCACAGGGCCTTGGCTCAACACCAACCTCTCCAAAGACATAATCTGATCAATCATTTTTAAAACTCGTTTTTGGCAAATTACAGATAGGTAGCTGGGCTCTCAAATCCTAGACACAGATGAAGCCAGGATGAGAATGAGCTAACAAGCAGAAAATACATAGTTTGAGAATAAATGATGGATGAACAGCTGGGGGTGGAAAGATAGTACAGTGGGTAAGGCACGTGCTTTACAACTGGCTGACCCGGGCTGGATCCCCAGCAACCCCATACTGTCCCCTGAGCACTGTCAGAAGTGATTCCTGGGCACAGAGCCAGGAGTAAGCCAGAAAGAGAGAGAGAGAATAAATGAGGGAGTATCACATCAGCCTTTAAAGGAAAAGAGCTAAAAAGGTAAAAAGCAAAAACTCAAAAAAGGCAAAGAAACAGAATTAAAGAAGAAACGAAGAGAAATTCATACGCAAAAATTCAAACACAAATAGATCAAGTGGAATTCAGATCTGAAAAGAGGCTGGCGTGTTCTGCATGCACCCCAGTCTCAAAGGAGAGGTGTGCGTGCAAACCTCAAACCAGAGGCCCCCACAGGCCCCCAAGCGTCCAGCCAAGAGACTGAAGTGGCACTGGGCTAGTGCTGAGTGTGCCCCACACGCTCCCCCGCCAGGAAGAAGAAGAACCTAAAAAGATCCATCTTTTCATTCACTTCATTAGTGGGGACAGAGCCAAGTCATGGGTTGAGCAATCAACAGGAGTCAAGGAAACGGCGTGGTGAGCAAAAACAGCCTTCAGGAGGAAGGGATCAGACCAGGCTCCATTACTCTTGTCTTTAAAGTCTAAAACTTAAAGCCTCAGGGGAAGAAGTCAAGGAAGAGGGAACCACAGAAGGAAACTGCCAGATCCGTCTCTAAGAGAACAAAGAAGTCAACCAAGCTTGAAGAGGCCCCTTTCAAAACAAAGATGTCAGCATATAGATGCAGTAAGGCCAATTGTATCATCTATATCTTGGGGGAAAGAGGATAAGAACGCTCCACATAACTCAGCTTTTCAGGCATTTAAGTTTTGTTCTGATTTTTAATTAACGCAATTTCTGGGCCAGGGAGACAGTGGGGGCTAAGGTGCTTGCCTGTGACTGTCCAGCCCACTTCTCCCTCCAGCACTGAGAGGAGGTCTATGGTCTCCCAAGCGCTGAAATGACCCCTAAGCACAAAGTCAGAGGGGCCCCCAGCCTCCTGGCCCCAAACCCCACAGCCCTGCCAAATTTTGTTATGGTTTGGTTTGGTTGATTTGGGGGCCATACCAGGCTTTGTTCAGGGTATACTCTTGGCTCTGTGTTCAGAGATCACGCCTGGCAGTGCTCAGAGGACAATGTTGGGTGCAGGGTATCAAATTCGGGTTGGCCTCATGCAAAGAAAGCACAATTCCTACTGGCTATCTCGCCAAACCCTGCCCCTCTGTGTCACAGCATTCTTCGGACAGTTGCTCTCCTAGATGACTTCAGGGCACTGTGACTTTGATTCTTCTACTAGGAAGTGAAGTAGCTGAGTCTGCAGGTTAAATTTTTCAAATCTTTGACTGTCCTACATTGTTAGTTGACATTTTCCCTGTCATATTTCCAAATTAAAAACCACTTCTTCATTTGTGATTCCAATCAGCTCGTTTGAAAATTCAATATTGTTTTCAGTATTCAATTTTCAATATTCAATTTTCATTATTCAATTCAAATTCAATATTCAGTATTCAATAATGCCCCAAATAAGTGATAATGGGGCTTTGAAGGGAAGTACGGAGTAAAGTGCTTGACTTGCTCACAACTCCCACAGAGTTTCTAAGAGACCTGTTTCACTTTCCACCCATGGAGACACACCTGCTTCCAAAAGACACTTTTAAAAGGCTGGTCACACGGGCCTCGTGTCGGCATCCCCCAGTCACTGAACAGACTTCCTTGCCCCACAGTCATTTCCAATAAAGTTATAACCTTTCATACCATTTGGCTATGTAAAAGCAGTCAGGCATATTTCGCATAATTAGGTATTTTTCAAGTTAAATTTATATCCTCCACAGAATCTTGGCTTGAATCCCTTTCAAGTTTCACACAGATTTCACAAACAGCACAGAGCTAAAAAGGACTATATCAGGCACATAGGCGGGCAGTTTACTAAATTTTAAGAACTCAATCCTTTAGTTCCCCTGATTTCATTTAATACTTTTCCCGTGGTGCCAGGGCTGCACCCAGAGCCTCACAGCAAGGCTAAGAGCCACGTCTCTGGCACATTTATTCTTAATATCGGGGCCAATAGAGTGGGTACGATGCTTGCCTTACAAGCAGCTGGCCGGGGGTCAGTCCTGGACACTGGCCCCAGAGCACCGTCAGGATTCAGCCAGGAATGAGCCCTGAACACTGCTGGGTGTGACTCAAGAACAAAACCTAAAAAATTATGAATGGTTACAACGTCTCTTTACAAAACAAAACAAAACAAATTTCAACACAGCAGAAACAGAAGTGCAGAATTAAATCGGAGGAAAGATGACTTCTTAGGTTGCAAAGGAAGTTCAGGATTACATTTTTGTGGTCTCCAAGAGTACACACACACACACTCCCGTGGCCTCCAAGAGTGCATGCACTCACACACACACCCCGTGCCCTCCGAGAATGCACACACGCACGCACACCCCCGTGCCTCCGAGCGTACACACACACGCACGCACAAACATACATGCACACACACACACAGGCGCGCACGCACAAACACGCGCACACACATGCACATGCACGCACACGCACGAATACACACATGCACACGAACACACACGCGCACACGAACACACACGCGCACACGCACATACACACACGCACAGACAAGCACACGCGCGCACACACACGCTCACACACAAACACACAAGCACACACAAGCACACGCGCGCACAAACATTCACACACGCGCGCGCGCGCACACACACGCGCACATACACGCGCACACACACACACACACACACACACACACTCACACTCGAGCACACACCCGCCGAGGCCCGCCCGCCGCGCGTACCTGTATTGCCAGCCCTTGGCGCCGCCCGCGCGGCCGCCCCTGCCGGGCTCGGGCTGGGCCTCGGCCTCCGGCGCCGGCTCGGGGCCCTGCATCCTGCGCGCCGGACCCGGGTGGCCGTGCGGGACCCGCGCCCGGCCCAGCGTGGACGCCGCGGCCGCCGCCCCACCCACAGCACTCGGCCGCTCCGCCGCCTCCCGCCGGCCCTTCCGGAGGCCCGTGACCTCACTTCCGCCGCCCGAAGCGGCGCGCGCCATCTTGGAGCCGGGCAAGCGCCCGGGAGGAGGCGGGGCCTCGCGGCACAGGGGGCGGGGCGGGGCCGGAGGGGCGGGGCCGGCGGAGATGCGCCCAGGCAGGGCGACTTCCGGCCCTCAGGCCTCGGGCCTGTCCTGTCACGGGCCTGGTTCTGGAGTTGAGGAAGGAAGCTCAAAGAGTTAAAGCCATTTCTATAAGAGTTCGTAAAAATAAAGAACTTTAGTTAGGCATTTTGCCAAAGGGCGCATGGCATTGAATGACGTCAGTTAGTGTTCTATCGAAAAAGGAGCAGGCCAGGACAACTGCTCTTGGCCTCAGGCAGATCCTGCACCCTCCCTGCTCTTTGCTTTGCTGGGCAAAACAGGGGTGCTTAACTCGGTGGCTTCTAAAGTCTCTTCGGATCGAAAATGCTGGTTCTTAGCAATTAGTTCGTATGCCACAATCAACATGCTTTGGCAGATGCCCAGGAGTAGTACACACAGAGGGAGGGTCAGCCGAGCAGTGACCACTGTAGATGGAGAGAGACTGCAGACGGTCAAGGCCACGAAGAACATGAAATTTTCTTCATCCAAGGAGTGTTGCTATCCAATTTATATGGTTGGTTGGTTTGTTTGTCTTTTGGGTCACAGGGTTTTGCGATGCACAGGGGTTACTCCTGGCTTTGCACTCAGGAACTGCTCCTGACAGGGCTGGGGAGCCATATGGGATGCTGCGAATCAAACCCGGGTCGCCTGCGTGCAAGGCAAACACCCTCCTTGCTGTGCTATCTCTCCAGCCCCGATGTTTTGAAAGATCCCTCAAATCTTTTCAATAATCTGTGCTGGCACAATTGATATCCACATGAAGAAGAGCAGCAATGGCGCTGGGGAGATTGTACAGCAGGTAAGGTGCTCGTCTTGCACCCCAGCATCCCTTAGAGTCCCCCGTGCTACACCCCGAGTGGCCCCTGAGCTCAAAGCCGGGTGAAAACCCTGAACAAAAACTGAAAGAGGAAGCCTCAATTTACCCTTGCCAGCTGCTGTGAGCAGTCTGGTTTTTGGCTGGCCCACCCTACATTTTTGACCACCTACAAATTCCTGGGCTCTTTCTGATAAAAAATAACAGTTGTCTGTCATAAAATTCTACCCCAGAGCTTAGGCTCACAGGAACACTAAGATAATGGACAATACCTGAGGCAGATGCTAGAAAGACTCCAACCATCCAGATAACCCTGTAGATGGCCTGAAATCTACATACATGTTGATTGACAAGAAAAAAATGTGAAGGGCCTTTAAAAAGGCTTGCGCAACACTGACTTTTAACTTAGTCCTTACCAACTTCCTCCCCAGCTGTGGGAGTTTCTTTTCCTTTCTCTTTTCCTTTCCAATAAACTTTTCTATTTTCCAACTCTGAGTCTGAGAAACTTTATTACTCAATACTTTTATTCTTGAAAATATTGAAGAACCTGGGAATCGTGATGGAACAGAGGCCACAGTCTGCCTCTTCTGTGTCATCTGCATCACCACCAGGTTTACGCTTCCCCTCCCCCACCTCCAGCAAAAAGAACAGTATTGGACTTCTATTCCATATTATCACACAAAACCTAAACAGGACTAGGAATGTGGCTCAGTGGTAGCATTCATACCTTACATGTGCGATACCCTGGATTTTACCTCTGGCACCAAATAGAGTAAAAAACATGAATGTAAGAGTTCAACCATAAAATTCTTGAAAGATTAGATGTGTAGAAGCATATTTCCATAACCCAGGGATAAGTAAAATATTCTTATATACAATAAGATTTCAAAGCATAAGTGAAAATTAATAGATGAAACTTTATGAAAATTAAAAACTTCCATGCTGTGAACAATTCTATCTAGAGGGTAAAAATATATAGATAGTGAAATACCTAGCAACCATGAATCTGTTAAGAGACATGTCCAGAATGTATGAAGAACTCTTACAACTCATTAATAGAAAGATAAGTGGCCCATTTTTATTAAGTAACCTCGTCAGTGATGTTATGGTAGCCAGAACTGATGAACACACTCTCCTTGAGTAGTTGTCTGCTTTAGATGAAATGATATCTGTTGATGCCAGTGAGATAATACGGCAGATAGGGCACTTGCCCTGCACACAGCCAACTCAGGTTCAATATCTGGCATCCTGTGGGTCCCCTGAGCACCGCCAGGAGCGATCCCTGAGTACACAGCCAGGGGTAAGCCCTGAACACTGTTGGGTATGGACCGAAAACCAAAAAGAAAAGGAAAAAAATGAAAGAAATTACATGTATGAAGCACGTAGACACACATCTGACGTATGAACAAATGGAAAGTGCTGAGCCACTGTCAGCAGTTGTTCCTAGTAGGATATGTTTACTGTGGATGAAATGAGTGTTGTGTTTGGAGAGGGCCCCCTTCCCCCCAGATTTCAGTGAAGACAAACCCCCCAGCATCCTTCTAAAACAGCTAATCTGTGGGAGAACACTAGCTTCATCTCCCTAATAAAATGTAATGGGGGGGGGCTCCAGCGATAACACTAAGGTGACAGTGCTTGCCTTACATGCAGAAGACCCTGGTTCAAATCCCTAGCACTATCTATGACCCCAAGGCCTGCCAGGAATGATACATGAGCACAGAGCCAGGAGTAAATCCTGAGCACCACCGGGTCTAACTCAAAAACAAAAACTAAAAACTGTGTTTTTAATTTCTAGAAGCCTCCTGTTCAAAAGGTTATATCAATATAGAGTCCTAAGAGCATTGTGTGGAAATGTTTGTAGCTGCCAAGGTGAAAGTGCAGGGGCAGATATGAGCTCAGCTTCCATGCCACCCCTGTCTAGAGGCCTTCCCAGATGACTTTCCTCACAGAGCGCTGCCCTCTGTGCCTCCACTTCACCAGCGTGTCCTTCATTGAATCTTTGTTGTGCATTTTCCAACTACAGGAGGAGAACGTTGATTCTCTTTTGGTCCCTTTCTTATCCCCCATACTTGAGTACTGTCTGAAACATTTGCTGATTGCACAAATTAATTTATTATAGTGATAACAATCTGAACTTTACCACCGACCTTCAATTCTTGGCTCTTCCGCTTAGTATATGTGATCTTAGACAAGTTACTTACTTTACTGAGCCTCAGTTTTCTTCACATATAAAAAATGGAAATAGAATAAGCTAAGAAAATATATAGAAAGAGCTACAGTACAGTAGGTAGGATGCTTGCCCTGCACATGGACTGGCCAGGTTCAGTCCCTGGTACCCAGATGGTCCCCCTGAGCGCAGAAGATGGGACTCAAAAACAAAACAAACAAGCAAAAAATCACTGTATCAGTGTATCACTGTCATCCTGTTGTCTATCGATTTCCTCGAGCAGGCACCAGTAACGTCTCTTTCGTCCTAGCCCTGAGATTTTAGAAAGTGCCACATTCAAGACTCTTTCAGGGTCAGAGGAATGAGACCCATCATTGTTACTGGATTTTGGCATATTGAATATGCCATGGGAAGTTTGCCAGACTCTGCCATGCAGGCAGGGTACTCTCAGTAGCCTTCCGGGTTCTCCAAGAGTAAGAACTAGATAATAAGATGTCGCGCAGCCACGAATGAATGATCTTATAGTGTCTGGGTCTTGGCCGTTGATGGGATAACACAGCACCGGGGGCAGTTGGTGGGTGTAACGCCTACCTACTGGAAGATGGGGAATCTGGGTGGAAGAGGCCCAGTCCCTAACCAAGCAGGCTTGGAGATCTCCCCCCAGGTACTGCACACCTGGGTTCCTATGCCAGTTCCTTCATGCGTGAGGCTCGTCCGAACGTGCGGAGAGTGGTCTCAAGCATGGCTGTGGCTGGTTCCAGAGGTCTTAGGCTGCCGGGGCTCTGTTCAGGGTGGGGAGGGAAACTCAACCCGCCCCCTTCCAAGAGGCCCTGGTAAGGACAGCCAGGTGCAGGGGCAGGAGACTCTGTGCTGTTCTCTTCCAGGAGCTGGATTTTATAGTGTCTGGGTCTTGGCCATTGACGGGATAACACAGCGCAAACAAATAAAATTTGTAAAAAGTTCTTAGCACAATGTCTAGTGTCTGACAAGTGTGAAAATGCTTTCTATTTTTATTTTTTTCTTTCTGCCCCTAATATATAGGGAATGGAGAGTTGCTGAAGCACAAAAAATATGCTTTGGGGTCAGCAGGATAGTACAATTGTTAAGTTTGTTACCTTGCATGACGCCAACCCCAGTTCAAGCCCCTGCCCTCACTTACGTATGGCTCCCCTCATCAGCACCACCAGGACTGACCCTGACCACAGAACCAGTAGTAAGCTGGGAACACAACTGGGTGTGACCCAAACCCTACCCCCTCCCACAAATAAGCAGCCCTGGTTCTTCTCTGAGCCCCTGGTGATGGCAGCTGGAATAAAGGTTTTTGAGAATTGCGAGGTATAGAGGGGAGCAGTACTGACCCAAGGAGTGTCACTTGAGAATAATGTTGTGGACTCACAGTCTTTTTAAAATTTTACTTTATTCTTATAAAGTAGTTCACAATATTTGATTACATTTAATATTCAAACACCAGTCCCACCACCATATTTTGGATATTTCCATGCCAAACTACAACCCCTGTCCCAATGCAGAACAGAAATAATTTATTTTGTATTGCTTTTATGAATAAACTGCTGAAAATACTCCAAAACACTTTCCTTAGAGGAGGGTGTGTGAAGATTGTTGTATTTCACCCAGGGGCCATTAGGCCCTTCTATAGGAGATTTCTAATATGTTGTAAAGGGTTGAGCAGTGTGTGTGTGTGTGTGTGTATATATTTGTAAAAATATATTTCGCTCTAAGATTGGTTACCTTCTACATCAGATGGGGTGTGCTACTCCTGGAGTAGAAATGGTGTGAGGTACGAGATGTCATTTGTGGCTGCGCAGAACCACAATTTTTATTTGAGAAATTTTGCACACTTACAACAAATGTTATCGCTACTCTGGTATAACAATTTCAATAAACTGGAGCACTCCCTGTGACTTCCCCAGCTGCCTACCCTCCACCTTGCCTTCAATTTAGGCCGAAATTCTTTTTGGAGGGTGAAGCAAAATCGTTTTTATTGAGTGGAACTTGCTTAGAAAAATGTGAGAGGTGAGTGGGAAATATAGTACAGCAGCATTTGTAGGGCATTTGCCTTGCACGTGGCTGACCCGGGTTCGACCTTTAGTGTTCCATATGGTCCCCTGAGCACCACCCCTGACTGAGTGACTGACCCTTGAGCATCGCCAGGAGGAAGGAAGGAAGGAAGGAAGGAAGGAAGGAAGGAAGGAAGGAAGGGAGAAAGAGAGGAGAGGAGAGGAGAGGGGAGGGGAGGGGAGGGGAGGGGAGGGGAGGGGAGGGGAGGGGAGGGAAGGAGGAAAAACATACTTAAGAGAGAACATGGATTTAGGCAGAAATCCTTTGTCCCATTTCCCCACGCCAGTGGTGCTGATCCTACTAAAAGTCTCCAAGGAAGTGGCATAAACTCAAAGCTTATTGCCAGCCAAAGCAAAAGAAATGCACAGACACTGTGTTTTTGTTGAGAGGACAGAAAGTTGAGGAAGAGAAAATGGAGAAGCTGATGTGCTCAGAATTGAGAAAAATGAAAACATTTCATTCTCGAGTCTCTCAGCACCCCTCTCCCGAATTTCTAGTACACAGTATGCAGTAAAATTAGGATTTTTGTTCCTTTGTGTTTTGTTCTTGGGTCACCCTTAAGTGTTCACTCAATTAGGTGCTCAGGGTTTCTCCCAGCAGTGCCTGGGGGACCCTGCGGTGACAGGAACCAAACAGGACTCCCACTGCAGACCATGTGCTCCTTTCTCTCGGAGTCCGTAAGGTGGAGGCGCACGGTGAGCATTCATAAGGAAAGTAGAAGTCACAACGCTTACCAAGAGTGTTTGACCACAGAACTCCTTTTCCATAGACCATCTCCCTCGAAGAGTGTCCACAAAGTTTATAGATCGGGACACCGTTAGGAGAAAAGTAGCTTTCCAGCAAAGTGTCTCCCGATGGGCAGTGGCCATGCAGCACGAAGGAGGCCAGGCCTGTCAGGGCTCTCGTGGCTCCCTGAGCACTGCCTTGAGCAACCTTCAAGCACAGTGTCGAGAGTACCCCAAACACGCTGCATGTGCCCTCCCCCGAAGACAAGACTGGTGGATCTTATGAGGAAACCCATTCAGATTGGACTTACTTTCTCAAATTTTAGCCTCAGTTTCCTTCTCAACCTTCCCTGGCTTCTGGAATCCCAAATGCCTCAAGGTCCTGGCAGGGAAGGAACTACACCTGCAAGGCCCTTGGTATTGAAAGGAGATTGGTCGTTCTCATAGTTGTGAAGGAAAATAATACATAAAACAAATGAAAAGGTTCTAAGCCTTGAAAAGAGGTTGGTGTTCATCATGTGGAATTGCAAATAAAATAATGAATGATGTAAATGAAAAGAAACCCAAAGAAGGTTTGGGGCCACACCCAGCATGCTCGGGGTTCCTCCCGGCTCTGGTCTCAGGAATCACTCCTGGCGGTGCGCAGGGGACCGAACCCAGGGCAGCCATCGTGCAAGGCGGGAGACCTAGCTGCTGGACAGTCTCACCAGCTCCCACCCCCGGCCGCTTCAACAAGAGTCATGATCTGCTTGCTGGACAGAGTCAGGAAGAGGATGAAGTCAGGAGTTGCTGGGTGGCCCTGACCCAGAGGCCGGTACGGTGGAGTAGTGGCGGCTCTCGGGACTCTGAACTGCAGGGGCAACGGCAAAGAAACACTCCATAATTTCTTGGGAATGAATGTAAACGTCGATTCTTTAAAAAGACACTTTTCTTTCTTTTTTGTGTGTGTGTGTGTGTGTGTGTGTGTGTGTGTGAAGATTGTTGTATTTCATCCTGGAGCCATCTGAGCCCTTGTATAAGAGATTACAAGCATGTATGTTAAACCCAGACAGATATGTGCTACTTTTGACACATCAGTGGGCAGAGCACAAGAGGCTGCGTGCTCCAGGACGTCCTATGTCGCTCTCTTCTGGGAGCAAAACGGCACTTTTCATGGCCAGCCTGGCTCTGGAACTGCTGTAGCTTCCCCGGTTTCCACCATGAGCAGCTGGCATGGGTGGCTGAGCAGCTCCAGAAACTTGCGGCTGGCCGAACACCCTCTGGGCCCAAACTGCCCCTGCTCCCTTGGCCCAGCCTCCCCTTCACCCCATCCAGCCTACCTGCAGCACCCCATGGAGGAAACCTCCCTGAGCGCCAGCTGTCTGGAGACCCCGGACAGGGCATGTGCCCCTGTCAGGCCCTGGTGGACTGTGGCTGAAGCCAGCACAGAGTGCCCGGGCCAAGAATGGCAGCAGCTCTGCCTCTGTCTGGTCCCCACTGCTGAGTTGCTCCTGAGGCCCAGGGCGCAGCATCTCCAGCAGGTCACCTGGACCTGTGGGCGATCGTACCACAGCCTGATGGTGCCCTCAGGCTTCCTGATACCCCAAATCCACCACTGTCCTCTGGCCAGACCCCAACAACTCAGGACTGGTTTCCTGAGAAATTCAACCTCCAAAAATTAGGTATGTGGGAGCCACGTCCATAAGCCACCTCTGGCTTTGCTATACTTGCTCATTTATGGGCCTTGATTCAGAGACCCATAAGTAAATCTAAGTTGGGATGAACAACCTCCCCCCACTTCCTTGTACTCCCAGAAGCACCGGCAGTCACCCCAACAAACCAATTCCAGCGCCACCATGTAAGCTCTTCTACCAGCTTCAGTTCAGATACCCATAAATAAATCTCAAAAGAGACCAAAAGCCGCAGTTAATCTCAAACAAGTGCAAGGCTGAACAGACCAGGGCAAACAGGAGGGGGGCGGGTCAGCCTGGCGCCCTCCCAAGCAAAGCCTCTGGCAGCCACTTGCTCCCACAATCCAAAGTTGTTGCCATGCCCACTGCCGAACTCCACCCTCTTGAGATGGACCTCACGGAGATATTAATCTGCTGAAAACTCGAGTGTGCATGTCTTGTGACAGATATCTCTGTACTTTCTCAGGGTCATGAGAGGCCACCTCCCCCAACTCCCCATGCCTCCAGAAGCCCCAGTAGTCATGTCCATACCTCAACGCTGCAACCCAGGTTAAAAAAAGAAAAAAGCTACTCTCGCTGTGCCTTCTCAATAAAAATACTGAATGCCTTGAACAAACATGATAACCTCTCAGTACCTGTATTGCAAACCACAATGCACAGAAGGAGAGAGAGAGAGAGAGAGAGAGAGAGAGAGAGAGAGAGAGAGAGAGAAGAAAGGTCTGCCATAGAGGAAGGCAGGGAGGGGTGTGGGGTTGGGAGGGATAATGGGAGTGAAACGGGGGACAATGGTGGTGGGAAATGCACACTGGTAGAGGGAGGGGTGTTGTATCACAGTATGACTGAAACCCAACCATGAACAACTTTGTAATGGTCTATCATGGCGATTCAATTAAAGACAAATAAAGAGAATTTAGTCAGTCTACCTTAAGAGAGGTGTCTTTTCAGTCCAACAGACCATTGCCTTGAAGGCCCAAAATGCCAAATTTAAATTTTTTAAAGTCCTAAGAATCAAAGAGGAGGGCTGGAGAAAGCCCTCTGCAGATTGGAGCACCTGCTTTGCATGCAGAAGACTCAGTTTTAGCCCCCATCATTCCAGGAGTGACTCTCCTCCCACCCCCCCCCACCCCCCACTGAGCTCAGAGCCATAAGCAATCTCCAAAGCATCACAAGAAATGACCCAAAGAAACAATCAAGAAATATGAGATTTAGGGCTGGAGCAACAGCACAGGGGTAGGGCGTTTGCCTAGCACGCAGGTGACCCGGGTTTGATTCCCAGCATCCCATATGGTCCCCTGAGCACCGCCAGGAGTAATACCTGAGTGCATGAGCCAGGAGTAACCCCTGTGCATTGCTGGGTGTGAATCAAAAAGAAAAAAATATATGGAATTTAATATGAAAGTCTTGCAATCTTGAAGGTTTTTTTTGCGAGGGGGGGGTTGGTTTTTGTGCCACACCTGTGGTGCTCAGGGATTACTCAGGAATAGGCTGTGGGGACCATATAGAAACCTGGGTTCAAACCCCAGTTTGCCGCATGCAAGGCGAACAGCCTTCCCGCTGTCCTGTGGCTCTGGCCCCCAACACCGGCTTCCCATCGTTAGGAAGCCTTTCCTGCAGCAGCATTCGGACACTTTCCTTCCTCTCCCTTCATAGAACCAGTAGCCTGAGAACATGTGTATAAGACATACATGTGATACAGCAGGGGCAGAAGTGTGGAGCACAAGGTCCTTTAAGTCTCCGCCCATGGAACAGGTAGCCAGCAGAGTAGGGAATGGGGAGGCCAGGGGGTCAGCAGCAGATCATTGTCTGCACCCCGACACCCATGCAGCGCTGTTAGTAGTCAGATCTGGAAACAGCCCGAGTGCCTGAGAACTGGGGCACAATTACACAGTGAAATACTACACAGCTGTTAGGAAAAATGAAGTCATGAAGTTTGCCTATAAATGGATGAACATGGAGAATATCATGCTGAGTGAAATGAGTCAGAAAGGGACAGATATAGAATGACTGCATTCATTTGTGGGATATATACATAAAACAACAACAACGAAAACCAACAGCATGACAATAATATCCAATGGCAGGGAAAACTGGCCAGTGGTGTGGAGATGGAGGGTAGTTAAGATAGAGGAGGGTTTATTATGACAACACTTGTTGGAAATGATCCCTGTGGACAAGAACTGAGTGTTGAAAGCAGGTAAAGGGATAGACATGATAAGCTTTCAGCATCTGTATCACAAACCATAATGCCTAAAGAGAGAGAGAGGGAGAGAGAGAGGGGAGAGAGAGAGAGAGAGAGAGAAAGAGAGAGAGAGAGAAGGGGAGAAAGAGAGAGAGAGAGAGAGAGGAGAGAGAGAGGTGCATGCCATAGAGGCAGGCTAGGGTGGGGGTGGCTTGAAGGGGTGGGAGGGAAACTGGGGACATTGGTGCTGGGAAATTACACTGGTGGAGGGATGAGTGTTGGAACATTGTATGACTGAAATGCAATCATGGCCAATTTTGTAACGCTCTCTCGTGGTGATTTAAGAAAATAAAAAGGTGACCCCCAGCCCCATCACTCTCTCTGAGCAGCACCCTCTGGACACTGTCCACTCTCAGGTGGGGCTATGTGCCCCGGAAACAGGTCCAGACAGGGGCAGACACAGGTAGGGGCGGGTTCCCGGGGGGCCCAGTGGCGGGTCACCAGGAGCTGCTGTGTCCAGTGGGGAGGCTCAGTGACAAGCGCAGGGTCTCACTCACGTGCATGTGGCCTGGCCAGAGACTGGGGAAGCTTCCGCGGGTCAGAGACAGTGATGCAGGGACAGGACCTGGCGGTCATTCACAGGAGATGAGTAGACTGGATGGGACAGGGGCATCAGGACTGGGCAGTGTCAGGGACAGGCCTGGTGCCAGCGTTCACAGATAAAGGAGGAGTTCCAGGTATCTGGGAGGGACCCATCGGCCTCATCTGCACAATAAACTCTAACCTTTAGCTTCAAGAGTTTGGCATGCAAATCTTTCATACAGCCCTCAAGATTCCTTCATTGTGGAAAATCCACTTTTACGCTAACAATTTCAGAAAAATTTGGAAATCTGCTTTTGTGCTAACCTTTTGGGAATTTTGAAGGAGAAGGAAAAAAAAGATACACAATCATTCTTCTAGAGCAGAGAAAGTTCTTGGTTGAGCAGAGCTCTGCTTAGAGATGAAGAAATAAGACAGTGTAGTGGCTGGGCGCACAGGAGGACTAGCTCCCTGCGCCTCTGAGCAAGGCGGGACCTGGAAGTAGCCAATGGTCTCTTCAAGACCCTTTGCTCAGGGGGCTGGAGCGATAGCACAGCAGGTAGAGCGTTTGCATTGCATGTGGCTGACCCGGGCTCGATTCCCAGCATCCCATATGGTCCCCTGAGCACAGCCAGGAGTAACTCCTGAGTGCAGAGCCAGGAGTAACCCCTGTGCATCACCAGGTGTGACCCCCCTCCAAAAAAAAAAAAGATCCTTTGCTCTGAAATGTCTTTTACAAAGGGCCATTGACCAGCTTTAAAGCAGACCTGACAGGCCTGGCAGAAAGCCATGAGGTACCAAGCAGCCTTGGGCCAAGGCCGAGGGGATGAGCTTCAGGCATCCATGACAAGGAATATTTATTTCTACCTCCTATTGATTAATTAAATTTTTGAAATAACTTTGAGATAAAAACTTACAAAGTTGTTCATGATTGCGTTGCGGTCATACAATGTTTCAACACGCATCCCTTCACCAGGGCACATTTACCACCACCAAAGTTCCCAGTGTCCTTCTCACCCCCCATCCCCAGGCCTGCCTCTATGGCAAACTCTCTCTCTCTTTTTCTCTCTCCCCCCTCTCTCTTTCTCCCTCTCTCCCTCCCCGTCCCTTCCCCCCCTCCAGGGAGATTAGTTACAGCAATGCTGCTTGGTTGAAGGTCAAGGAGGTTAGAGCTGTATTCCCTGATCTGTGCCTGTGCTATGTTTCTGTGTCACTTGTACATAGCCTAAAATGAGAGAGAAAAAAGTAAATGGAGGGACTGGAGCACTAGTAGAGTGGCAGGATAAGTCCTGAATTCAGTTTGATTCCCAGCACCTTGTCCACCCAGTACCCCTAGAAGTAATCTCTCTGTGCAGATGCAGGGGTAAGACTTGAACACTGCTGGGTGTGGCCAAAAGAAAAAGTATCCAGCAGCTGTCAAGAGGGACAGGCAGCTGGGTGTGCAGGGCATGAGCTTGGCGACTGCATCCCAAGGTTCGGACTGGCCCTCCAACCTTCCACCAGCACCCTCAGAAGCAACTGCCTATCTTCTCCTGAACACTATCCCCAACCAAAAACAGAATAGATACACCACTATGATCTTAAGATCCCTTAAGATGGGGCTGTAACTCAGTGCTAGCTTTATATGAGGACCTGGGTCCAATCCCCAACACTACAAAATAACAAAAATGACAATAAACTTCTAGTTATAGAACCCAGTCTCTTTACATCTTGAAAAATAGAAATTTATAAGCAGACATAATCCTTTTCTGCAGGGCCAGAGCTATAATACGTGGACTGGGCATTTGCCTTGCACACAACTGATCCCAGCATCCCATATGGTCCTCTGAGCCCTGCCAGGAGAAATTCTTAAGCACTTCCAGGAGTGCCCTGAAAACCGGGGTGGGGGGAGAATTCTTCTGCAAAGGTTACTAAGGGAAGGGGGTTGAGCTTGTGGTGGGTAGGGGAGGGCCTATTCCTGAGCCAGGGAAGGTACCCAGGACAGTCTCGAGGCTGTGTCCTGTCACTGGAGGGAGGCTACCTGGAGCCTCACCCGTGGCAGCCTACCTGGTGTCCATGCCTACCTACCTGGGGCTTGCTCCCCAGGGTCCAGGGTTGTTATCTCATGGTGCACGCAGCCCCACAAGGACAGCAGAGGTGCCTTTATGCACCTCAGGAAGCAAGGGAGCTGCGGCCTGCCCCTTGTGCTGCTAAGCCACCACGGAAGGCCACCCCTCTGCCTCACCGGAGAAAAAGTGCAGCTGCAGGGCTGGCTAGTGGGCTCTGAAGAGTTTGTTACCTGGATGGCTGGATTTGAGGCAAGTTCTCTTGAGAATTTAAAGTTTGGGCACTTGTTTTGCTCTCAGTGCTCAGAGTAGTTCCCTGAAACTGCATATGGTCCCCTAGGCCCTGCTAGGAGTGACCTCTGAGAAAGCTCTGAGCGCAGCTAAGTGTCACCCCCTGCCACCCCACCCCCCAAAAAAACCAAAGAGACCCAAAACAAGCCCCCAAGGATGCAAAGGTTAGGGGCAGGAGTTAAAAGTTTGTGCCTTGCCTGTGACTGAGTCAATTGGACATCCACACCCCCACCTCACACACCAGACCCCCCGCACCACAGCGTGTGGCCCTGGAGATAGCACGCACGCCAGTTGGGTGGCGGATAGTTCTCAACCAGATCACACCTCTCACCTCTCACACCAAACCCAGCTGCCTGGCTGGCCGTGAATCGACAGAGGGTCCCCTTCAGCTTGCAGCCTCCTGAGCATCTCTTGAGAGACCCTCCCCAAAAGAAAGAAAAGATTGGAGAGATGTTTCAAAGAGCTAAACACAAGCTCTGTCCGTGGGATGCCTGGATTGAACTCCAGCATTTTATGGTCCCTAAATACTGCCAGCAGAGACCCCAAGCACAGACCTAGGACAACCCTGCACTCAGCACCACCAGGGGTGCCCCCCCCACACAAATAAAGTATTTACTGATTTGGGCCTGGAGAAATGGATCTATGACTGAGGGCACTTTCTTGGAAGGAAAAGTTAAATTCATACCCCAGTGTCAACTGCACTGGGACTGTGGCAGTAATGCTGGGAGAGCCCCATAGAGAAAGTGCCCAGGACAAGGTCAGCCCCCCCCACCCCGCCCTCATACCTGTCCCCCAGGTGCTCCTCACAGCCCTCGGTTGGGGACCCTGCCAGGAAACAAAGACCAAGTCCAGGCTGTCTTTCTGGATCACTCTAGTCTCAAGAGGATTTAAATATCTATTTATTTAGTGTTTGGGGCCACACCCAGCAGTGTTCAGGGCTTACTCTTGACTCTGTGCTCATGGGTCACTCCTGGCAGGGTTCAGGGGACCATATGTAATGACAGGGCTTGAGCCCTGGCTGGCAGCATGCACGACCAGCGTCTTACTCCCTGGACTATTGCTCTAGTCTCAGGATTTTTGTTTTACCACTAGTTAGGAGAACTAGCATTTATGAAAGCTGAAGACCACCACCCTCCCACACCTGCTGGCCTGGAAGCTCTGGGCACTGCGTTTGTGCAATGCTGTGGTGTGACGATTCGGTTGGTTGGAGGCACAGAGATAATGTAGAAGCACAGAGGGTCACGGCTCTCTCTGGCACTGTGATGAAGAAGGTCTTCTCGTGGCCTCCCTTTATTTACCTTCCTACCGTATGCATCGCTAATGAATTCAGTACAATGAGGGAAATCATTAAAGGAGAAAAACGGAGTTTACAGGATAAGCATATATCAGCAAAACATCAAAGCATATATAGTCCTGCCAGGTGTGTGAACCAAATGGCTACAATCTCTTGGGAGAAACTCCAGGTTGAGCCAGTCAGCTCTACAGGTCAGGACTTCCTCACCCCTGGGGTGGTATGTGGGAGGAGAGAATGTTTGCATTTAAAGCTAAGCTGGGTTTGAGATATGTGGGAAGGGGTGACTGCTTCTTGGTACTGCCAGGAGTTAATTTAAGGCCAAGGCAGATGAAGGAAGATTTGTTAACCCTTTCCAGATCAGTTGGACTCACAAGTTTCAGCTCGCCCTCTTCATTCAAAGTGGGGTCTTGGGTCTGCTTCCTGCTTGCAGGGCAGCATCCGAGGATTCATCCTAGTAATCGGGCCAGGCACCAACACAGTGCTCAGAGGTTCCTACGTCTCTCCAGAGCCCCATCTCCCAGTGGGTCAGAACACTGGCACGGCAGCTGAACCCAAGCTTAGGAGTTTGCCATCAAAGGCCAATTACTTAAGGGTAAGGGCTGATGGGAGAAAAACAGGGTCTTTCTGGGAAAACAACCTGAGAAGAGGGTAGACTTCTTGTCCTAAGCAAAAAAAAAAAAAAAAAAATCAGAAAACCATCTTCTTCTTGGGTTGGGCTGGGGGGTTTCATGGGGCTGCTTGGAAAAATAAGTTAGAAGTTTACGGTCATGGGCAGAGCCCAGCCCACATGGGTGAGCGTTGGCAGGCACTGACTCTGGGGAGGACCGTGGTCTGAAGACGTGGCCAAGTGGTCGTTCCCCGGGTCTGTGACACCTGAGTCTCTGCAGGAGCCTGTCCTGTGCTGGAGGGGGAGTGGTGTCCTGGGCCGCTCAGAGGCCTCTTGTTTGCTTTCCCTGCCTCCACCCCATCCTCCGCCACTGGACCTGGCTGAAGCTCAGACACACAGAGCATGAGAGCAGCTCTCACTGCGGTGGAAACTCCTGCCCAAGGCCAGCAGAAAGCCAAGCCACATGTCCTGAGAAGCCGGACACACCGGTGTATGATGCTGGTGACCAGTCACGTGCCTGCTCCAGAATTGGGTCCCTAACAGGCACACGCTCCATTTGTACAGACTATCTGATGGGCGACGGGGCAGGAGAGGACAGAGCAGAAATTCCAAAGCAGGATCTGGACTGCCTCAAGGCCAAGAGCACATTTGGAATATGTTCCCAGGTCACCAGGTTACAAAGTGAGACTGGCCTTCTCAGGCCATCCTGAGTGCGCCCCATGGGCACGTTGTGTCTCCCAGACTTGGCTGCCCCGGCACAGGGGCTCATCATTAGGACTGAGGGACAAGACCAACAGGGAAAGAGAGGTTATCAGAAGCATATGTGTGAGGGGTGGAGAGATAAGGGCTAAGGCCTTGCACACGGCCAAGCCATGCCCCCTCTCCCTCCAACACAAGTAGAAGTGTGCAGTGAGGAGCAAGATGCAGTCTCTAATGCTAGCCCATTCACAGCATCATATTGGACTCCTAGCCTCATCCTGAACTCGTCCTGGCCTCCTCCTGGCCTCCTCCTGGCCTCCTCCTGGCCTCCTCCTGGCCTTGTTCTGGTCTCTAACATCTCAGCACAGAAAGCCGAGTTTGGTTGCAGGTGGCTGACATAGAGGGCGTCTCCTCACTCTGAGTGTGGAACCCTGAGAAAGGTCTGTGAAGCTCTGTGGGAACTTGAGTCCCTGAAGACACAGGACTAACCCCAGTGTGTCAGAGATGGAGGACGGACAGACCGTAAAGAAAGTGGGAACCAAAGAAACCTCACCCAGACCTTAGAAGGCTCGCAGGTTGGTTTTTTGTTTTTGTTTGTCTTGTTCTGTTTTGTTTTTTTTGAGACATTTGGGTCACACTTAGTGGTGCTCAGGGGCCACTCCTGGCTCTGTGCTAGGAGTGACCCTCGACAGAACTCATGGGACTAGATGTACCAGGTTTGTAGCCACCGAGGCTGCATGCAAGGCAAGTGCCTTACCTCCCCTGTGCTTGCAGCTCTCACTAGGATTAAGAGCCTGTGTTAGCGAACAGTCACAAAGAGGAGTACGGACAACAGCTCTTCAAAACTGTCTGAGTAGCCTCTGAGGGCCACTGACAGCCAACCAAAATGCAGCCATTTGGCTGGAGGTTGGCTCCCTCCTGGATGCCGCCATATTGGCATTCTTTCGCCCCCTTTCACCTGAGTACTGGCAGCTGCCCTGCAGTCTGGTCCAGGCGATGTCGGTGGGCCCCATGGCTGGCTCATGTGAAGTGGGGAGGAGAAAGATGGTCGCTTTCTCCCTATCCTCCTCTGCCACCCGGGACCCAGGGTTACTGGGTTCTTGTCTCACCTTGCAGAAAAGAATCTTGCAGGAGCAGACAAGCAGTGAGGTAAAACAGATTTTATTTGGAGGTTTTGAAGGGAAGGAGAGCTTGCCTTCTGAGATACGGGTTGAGCTATCTCTGGAGCTGCAAGAACAGGCCCTCTATACTGCCAATACTTAATTGCCTATTTTAAAAATAAAAATTAAGGCTCTCTATAAGATACTTAATGGCCTATTTTAAAAATAAAAAGGGATGAGATGCCAGGAGCCAAAGTGTCAGTACAGCCTGAGCTGCAATTTAAGAACTAATCTCTTCTTGGAAAAATGTTAAAATACATTGTGTAAGTTTCTGAGCTACGCCTGGGATAACTGCCGTGAGCCCACCGTTACGGCTCACACCCTCATTTACTGAAAATCTGCATGCTTCGTTAATTCCCCGTTTTGCCCACTTTCTCTTGTAATCAATTATAAAAGTTTAGCTTGGGAGAAATAAATTTGGAGCTTGATCAGAGTCTTGACTTGCTCCCATTCTTCTGTCTCTCTCTTTTTTCCCACTCGTGCACCCTCTCCCAGTTATCCATGTTGACTAGTCCCGCAGGTCAGGGTATTAGAATAATGTCCTTTTTGTATAGACACAGGAAGACAGTTGATGCCATGCTTTTGTATCTTGGGAGTTAACTGACTCCAAATAATATTTACTCCTGAACATCTGTCATATTTACTTGACTTAAGCCTCAGTTGCCCTTAGTTCCTAGCATCCCAAATGGTGGGTCCCAGTGAAGGGACTAGATAGACCCCAGGCAAGCTGTGAGCTACCCTGGCATTGAAACGGAACAGGCCAAGTGCCAGAAAACTGTAAAAAGCTAAGAGCATAATCATGGACAAATTCTGTCATGACCCAAAGAGAAGTGATTGGACAAGGACCTTGCTGGGATTAGGAAGGACTAATCTGGTCTGAGAACTGCAGTCTGGGATCTATAGTGACATGTCCCCAGGAGAGCCACCCTATAAGATTAATATATCTCTTACTGTATCCATACAAGATGACTAATATAAAGTAATAAAATTAAAAAATGACTAATATTATTAAGAAGTAAATTTAAGATGACCGTTTGTTTATGGACTAAGGAAAGGAGAAATACGCCCTTTGATGAGTTCTTTGATGAAATTTCATCCTTGAGCTAGTCTCCCAGCAGGAGGAGATCTTTGTCTTAGAAGAGCTTCCCTGGAAGGAGTTTTGATTGTGCTATCTGACCTGGATGTAGTCGCTACCCCCAATGCTCAGAGGTTGGGCTCTAGACTAAGGCTGTGAGACTGGGCGAGACTGGGCACAGAAAGATGAGCATGGGGAAAGCAGGAGATGGAAATGAGTGCAGTGTGAGATGGGAATGGGGCACTCAGTGAGATTGGAACAGGCACGCGGGGAGAATGGAATAAATGGCGGGACGAAGATTGGAATAAATGGTGTCTGATCACCAACCAGCCTGGTGTCCTGTTTGCTCCTTCATGCGTCTGTTGGAGGTGGCTGCAGGCCGGGCTGGGGAAGCGACTCATGGCCACTGAGCGCACTTGGTGAGAGCCCGGCACACTCATCCTTTGTGAACAGTACACACTGGTTCGCAGACGAGGGGGTGAAGAAGGCTCAGGTCATGCACTGGCTGAATGGTCCAGAGGTTCCTCTCCGTCCCATCTCCGCCCGTGGGCCCCAGTCTCCTCTTTAGGGCCAGCCCTTCTTGGGACAAAGATACTGGCCCTAACTAACTCCCCTTCCCTGGCTTCCCAAGCACATCAAGTGCCACCCACCATCTACTAACGCAAAGCCCCACAGACTGGAGGCTTACACAATATTTTTTCTCACTGTTTTGAAGGTTGGAAGTCCAGGTTCCATCGGAGGTGGGTCCGAGGAGGGTCTGAGTGCGCTGATCTCCTGCTGTGAGGGGTGAGAGCATGCCCCTCCCCATACCACCGAACTCAGGCCTCCAGCATGGAAGGACAGTGCTCTCGTGCTGAGCTCCACCTCATGGTAAGTCACTTGGAAGGCCCCAGATCCTGTCAGATTATTAACGCTTATTCAGAAAGATGTGAGGAGAGAGAACGAGAGAAGAAAGTCTTCTCCAGAGTGGAAATAGGCAAGCAAAGAGACAAGTGAGATACATGTTTAGGGAGATCATGGGCTTGACGAGCAAGCCCCAAATCGGGGGAGATTTTATATAATTCTTCCCAGTGATTTTTTTTCTGGAGCTTTGTGTACGTGCAAGTTAACCTGGGTGTTGTCACAGGAAGCCTCACACTTGGTGACCTCACAGCCCTGTCCCTTGCACTGTTGACCGTCTCTTCATAATGGATCCTTTTCCTTCTCTGAGGGGTCCACCCTTCTCTGGGTGGGGCCTTGGAAGTCTGCATCTAGGTGGGCCCCAGTTTCTCCACTTCAAAGAGCTCAAGATCTGTATCTCAGAGGGATGTGCACCACATGCCCTGGGCTACACTTCAGGGCTAGGGAATCTCCTCTTAAATTTTATCATTCTCCAAAATTACATTTCCAGGGCTCCCCTACCTGTCAGAAATCTTACCCTGAACACCCTGAAAAATCCTATTCATCATGTTAAGAAGAAATGGCTATCTGGTATCTTAAGGATAATTTCTCTACCTCTGTCTCTGGGGCTATACCTGGCTCTGTATCAGGAGTGCCCCTTGACCATGCTCAGACGATGATGCTAGGTGCTGGGGATTGAACTAGGGTTACTGCTGAGGTGACCAGACACACATCAAGTGTCTTGCTTCCTGTGCTAGATCCCTGACCCTGTGTTTTTACTTTGTGTTTATTTGGGGGCCACACCTGGCAGTGCTGAGGGTTCAGTCCCAGCTCGGCCTCAAGAATAACTCTGGCGGTGCCAGGGAAATCTTATGGAGTTCTAAGGGTTGAACCACAATCAGCCATGTGCAAAGCCAGCAACCTACCAACTGTACTATCACTCCAGTCCTATTTACAGTTTTTATCATGCAAATGCGTTGATATGACCATGTCATGGCGACAGTCTTCTTAAGTGGTCCCCATCTTTGCTCGTGCTTGATTTGGGGCCTCCCAGGCTCTTCAGAGGCTAGGGGGCCACTCCTGGCTGTGCAGGCATGACGGCTCAGTACTCAGGCCCAGTGATGTGGTACTGCCGGACTCTGGGCCTGAGAGGGAGTGGCCAGGGAACACCCCATGTGCTGGGGGCCTGGGTTCCATCCTGGCACTGTACTGTCTCCTGGACCCCAGCACAGTGCTGGGAGTAGCCCCTGAGCCCCAGAGGAAACGAGCATCAAGAACATGAACTTCTGTTTACAATAGCCAGAAACTGGAAAAAACCTGAATGCCCAAGAACAGATGACTGGTTAAAGAAACTTTGGTACATCTACACAATGGAGTACTATGTAGCTGTTAGAAAAGATGAAGTCATGAAATTTACATACAAGTGGTATAATATGGAAAGTATCATGCTAAGCGAAATGAGTCAGAAAGAGAGGGATAGACATAGAAAGATTGCATTCATCTGGGGGATATAAAGTAACAAAATATGAGATTAATACCCAAGAATAGCTGAGATCAGCACCAGGAGGATTACTCCATAACTTAGAGGCCAGCCAGGTATCCTAGAGGAAAGGGCAGTTCAGATAGAGAAGGGAGCACCAAATAAAGGGTGTTTGGAGGATCCTCCCAGGAGGGGAGATGCATGTCGAAAGTAGACTATGGACTGAACATGTTTGCCACTCAATGCCTCTTTTGCAGACCACAACACCCAAAAGGAGAGAGAGAACACAGGGGATTGCCCTGCCACAGAGGCAGGGGGGATGGGGGGATGGGGGTGGGGGGGATATTATCCATGGTGGTGGAAAATGGGCACTGGTGGAGGGATGGGTATCTGATCATTGTATAATCGAAACCCAAGCACAAAAAATTGTAAATCTACAACTGTACCTCATGGTTTTTCACTAATAAAAAAAAAAACAAAAAAAAACATGAACTTCTGGACTTGCACACAGAGGTCTAGCTCACTGGGGCCACCTGACTCCCCACCTTTGTCCTTGCCCCTTTCCTAGGAGAGGGACAAGCCCTTCTCAGGGGTCACTCCTGGCAGGCCCTGGGGGGCCACATGGGGATGGTAAAGATTCAAAGTGGAGTTGACTGTGTATAAGATGAGTGTGTTAACCCCGGTACTATCTCTATTTCCACACTCTTTCCTTTTATAACAATTTACCCTTCTTTCCCAATAGATCTCCAAAAACTAAGTGAAAGCAAAACTAGGAGCTAGGGAGATGACTCAGAGGGCTGGAGCACATACTGTCCACGTGGAAGGCCCAGGGTCAGTCCCAACCACATGGCTGCCTCAGCAAAGCAAAACAGAGAGAGAGAGAGAGAGAGAGCGAGCGAGAGAGAGGCACATCCCACTCCCTAAACACAGCCAGCTGTGCTCGTGGTGCTTTCCAGACTCTCTTCCTCCCTGTGGTCCGAGGAATCCAGTTTGTCAGAACTCAGCGACACCCTGTCTCCACAGCCTCATCCCATATTCTCCTTTTCTCTGCTTCTCAGCTCACCCTGACTTGTCTCCATCCCACAGCCCTGAAACAGTTTTTCACAATCCCTTGACTTTACACTTCACTCTCTTTTCTAGAGCTGGATAGTATGGGGTTAAGGCACTTTCCTTATGCCCCTCTGACCACAATCTGATTCCCTAGCACCATATGTACTGCCTTAGCACCCCTGGGTGTGGCCTGAGCTCTGCCGGATGTGTCTTCCCCAGAGACTGCCACATCTGCACTCTGTTCTCAGAATTCACTTCTCTTCCCCAGAACTTCTCTTCCAGCTAATGTTGGTGAACCCTACGGGTGGCTCACTTGGGTCAGTAGGAGAGAAGGACGGTCACCTTCGCCCACTCTGCCTCTGCACGGGGTCCCGCTGGGAAGACTAGAACCGGTAAAGTCTGTGATGACCCCTTCTCGGCATGGGCTTGAGCCCTGCCAGCCCCACCAGGTGGCCACCAGGCCACACCTGAAGTCTGCATGGTCTGCCAGGCACCGGAGCTGATCCCTGCTACCCGATTTCTTGGGGAGCCATGGACTCAGGCTGGAGCAAGGATTCACTCTTTGCAGGAAACGAGAGGCCAGTCCCAGGCCTTACCCAGGGTTTGCGGGGTTCTTGTCTCGCTCTCAGAAAAGAATTTCAGGAGTAGACAACAGTGAAGTAAAACAGATTTTCTTTGAAGGCTTTTGAGCTGGCTTTTGTAGGCTCTTCATGGGTTGTTTTGATCCGGAATGTTCTAGAGTCTTCTCAGAGCTGAATCAGTAAAGTTAATAAGGTTAAGGGCTCAGAGGTCCAAGGGTTTTCAAGGAGAGGAACTTCTTGGGGAGGGGTCCAACCTCCTCAAGGTCTTATCAAGTCTTTGTTTTCCATATCCACAGGGTGGATCAGTCTTAAAATTTTCCTTCCCAGAAGTTTTGTTGACCTAAGTTTCATTGCCAAGGGCTTTTCCCTGCCTACCTGTCTATATCATATTCCCTCCTAGAGATTCCACCACCTTAAGTCTTTAAGGAAGAATGGTTGAGGACTGTCTTCTGAATCTGCTTTATGCTGACAAAGTGTCGCTGACCCTGCCTGCATAAGGGGTGAAATCTCACACTCCCTTACTTTTAGTGGGGCTCCATGCAATGAAGGTGTGAGTTTTTAAAGCTATCACCATCTGAAAGAGAAAAATCAAATTGATTAGACTGAAGAATGTTATTTAAAATGATTAGATCTTGAAGGAATAAAAGGCCCTCTCTGACTTAGCAAAGGCAGAGTGGTCTACAGCTTTAGGAAACCATTCTGTCCAGGATGGTAAGACAAAAGTTAAAACAACAGAAACTGAAGCAGCATAATCTTATACATATTCCTATGGTTATAAATTAGGAAAGTAATAATTTCTCCAACCATCTCCATCCTCCTTCAAACTATGAATTGATCTCTTGAGGAACCCTCTCCCTGAAACTTGGAGAGGGGTCCTCAAGAGACTATCTCTGTGTTACCATGTCACCCAGAAAGTTAGATACATTTGCAGTATAGTCTGGGATGTACACACAGCACTCAGTTTTTATTACAGCTCAAGTTCTTCCCTGAGCAGCAGTGAGTATATCTAAGGCCATTCAGTCTTGGAGGATTGTCCTCCTCATTTTAGACATTTCCGAATTAATGAGAGAGAGACTATTATGGGTGTTTTTAAATACCTTTTGCATATATTTTGTCAGGATCTTTATATACTCAACAACGTCTTCTATTCCTATTTGTGTGGAAAAGAAAAAACCCAGATGTCATACCAGTGGAAAACTGATCTAGTCCAGTGGTGGACCACTTGCCGGTAGTCAGCGAGCTTGTGGGGGATGAGTGTTGGCACATGTCTGCTCTGCATCCAAAAGCCTAAAGTGCATCTGCCACTCCAGCCGGGAGGGAACCAGGGCCATAAATTCTGTCCACACAACCATTTAGAGCCATGTGGTGCTGGCCATCTAATTCCTGGCCTGCTTGTCCAGTCTGTTGCAAACCAATCAGAGGTTTTTTGGACTTGAATCTGTTCACACATGAAGGGCTAGAGCACCCCATGTCTAGGGAACGGGTGTAATAGTCAGTGTGTAGTGGCCAATTTTGTTCCGAGCACAATGGAGCTATTTTACTTAGAGTCCCTGTTGAGGGAGTCATTCATGTATATTGATACCAGATCTGGTAAAATCCTTCAGCATATTGACTCTCTCAGAAGGTGCTCTGAGTTTTAATGCATTTGGTGACTGTTCGCATAAGTGTTGGCCTCTCCTTGAGTCTGGTTAATATAGAAGGACATGTTGTGTCCTGGCTTCCTTGTGGACATAGAAATACCAGGCCATTCACTTACATTGCATCTGGTAATAGAGATATCTGAGGAAAAAAAGCAGTTTCTGATAAGAGTTTATAAACTCCTGAAGAGCCTCCCCATGCCTCTCTCCCCACTAGCCCCAAGCACACTTTGCATGAAGTTGGTTCTGGTCTTACACTAGAGCATATTGCTGAGAGGTGTGTTCATCTTTGACTTCCCCTGAAACACAGTCTCACAGAATGAGCAATGAACAAATGAACAAGTGTATGAGTTCTTTATTTTTTTTTAATGTAGGATTTCTGCTATTTATTCAGCCATTGATTAAGCTGATTGAATTGGGCATGAATTCCACATTACTGTTTTTAAAAAATTTTTTAAATTGTATATCCATGAGATAGATCATTACAAAGCTGTTCATAATTGGGTTTCAGTCATACAATGATCCAGCACCCATCCCTCCACCAGTGTACATTTCCCACCACCAATGGCCCCTGTTTCCCTACCACCATCCCCCAACACCCCTCTCTCCTACCCCCCAGCCTTCCTCTATGGGTGGCACTTTTCTTCATTCTCTCTCTCTCTCTCTCCTTTTCCTTTTGTGCATTAAGGTTTGCAATACAGGTGCCAAGAAGTCATGGTGTTTGTTCAGGGCATTTGGTATTTTTATTAGGACAGTAAGGCTAGAGTAGCTTTTCAATTAGGTGGCCTCTTTGGGGTGTGGGTGTGACTGCCAAGGCTTCTGGAAGTACAGGGGGAAATGTGTCCCATCTTGACCCTGAGAAAGCCTGGAGATTTCAGTCACAAAACCTGCATACCAGAATTTTTAGTAGATTATATCTCGGTGAGGTCCATCCTGAGAAGGTGGAGTCAGGCTAGAGGCATGGCGGCAATTTTGGATTGTGGGAGCAAGTGGCTGCTGGGGGCTCTGCTTGGGCGGGCACCAGGCTGACCTGCCCCACTCTGATTTACCCCCATCTGTTCAGACATGCGTGGGCCCAAGATTAATTGCAGTTTTTGAGCTCTTTTGAGATTTATTTATGGGTCTCTGAAATAAGGCCAGTAGTAGAACTTCCAGGGTGGCACTTGAGTTGATTCATAGTGGTGACTGTCAGTGCTTCCAGGAGTATTATGAAGTGGGGGGAGGTAGCCCACCCCAATTCCAAGAAAGTCTGGAGATTTCAGTCACAAACCCGCCTACCCAAGTTTTCAGCAGATTATATCTTGGTGAGGTTCGTCCTGAGATGGTGGAGTCAGGCTGGGGGTATGGTGGCGATTTTGGATTGCGGAAGCAAGCAGCTGCCAGGGGCTCAGCTTGGGTGGGCACCAGACTAACCCATCTCTGATTTACCCTAGTCTGTTCAGCCATGTGTGGATCTGAGATTAACTGCAGCTTTTGATCTCTTTCAAGATTTATTTATAGATCTCTGAAATAAGGCCAGTAAATGAGCTTGTATAGCTGAGCTTGAGGTGGTTTGTGGGCATGGTTTCCACATACCTAACTTTTGGTCATGTAAAGGTAAGGTAAAGGCCCTCCCGTTGATCGTCGATTTGCTCGAGCGGGCCCAGTAACGTCTCCATTGGAGACTTTGTTGTTACTGTGTCTGGCATATCGAATACTCTTGGTAGCTTGCCGGGCTCTCCGAGAGGGGCGGAGGAATCGAACTCAGGTCGGCCATGTTGGCCGCTTGTAAGGCGAACACTCTACCCGCTGTGCTATTGCTCCAGCCCTGGTCATGTAATTTCTTGGTAAACTTGGCCCCAAGTTGTTGGGGTCTGGCTAAAGTCACAGCGGCAATTTTGGGGTATCTGGAAGTCTGAAGGCATCATCAGGCTGCTGATATGTTGGGGTCTCAGCAGCCAGCCTGAGACCTTGACCAACCACCCTGCCCCTGGTAGCAAGAGCCGGCCCTGTTTACAGGGGCCCAGGGGCTTGCCCCAGCATTCCACACATGTAGGCATTCTGGTTGAGGAGACAATGGGATGAGGGTGTCACAGTTAGCATTTGCCTGAACTGATTAACCCGGCCCTGAGATTGGGGAATACAAATCATTAACTAGCATCTGTACTGAGCTCAACGAGATAAGGGTGATACATGCGTGGAATGCCCCCCGATTGTGTACATAAAACCCCCTGTGTAGCACTGTATCACTGTCCTCCAGTTGTTCATCGATTTGCTCGAGCGGACATCAGTAACGTCTCCACTATGAGACTTGTTGTTACTGTTTTTGGCATATAAAATACGTCACAGGTAGCTTGCCAGGCTTTGCCATGCAGGCATGATACTCTTGGTAGCTTGCTCGGCTCTCCGAAAGGGGCGGAGGAATTGAACCCAGGTCGGCTGCGTGCAAGGCAAATGCCCTACCTGCTGTGCTGTGTAAGAGTCAATAAACAGAGAACTGCTTGACCACCAGACTTCCCCGCTCTGTGGCATTCTTTCCCAGTCATCCCAAAGCAGACTCAATAACCAGACATGGTCAACGATTGATAACCATGGAAAGGCATTGTGGGAGCAGAGTGCAGTGGGATGACCAGGGAGTTAGGCAGTATCCTGGAGGAGACAACCCCTAAAGAGATCACTGGCAGATGAGCAGCATCCTGGATTCAATCCCTGGCATCACAAACGGCCCCATGAGCACTGTCAGCACTATTCATAGTAGCCAGAATCTGGAAACAACCCAAGTATCCAAGACCAGATTACCGAACAAAGAAACCGGTACACCTACACTTTGGAATATTACTGACCTTAAGAAAAGAGGAAATTATGCAATTTGACGCTACGTGCGTGGATCTAGAGAGTATCATGTTGAGTGAAGTCAGCCAGAGGGAGAGAGATACAGAATATTTCTCAAATGTGGAATGTAAAGAAACTACAGAAGGGAATATCAAATGCCCAAAGGTAAAAGAAACGAAGAGCACGAGAACTGGTCTTCAGCTTGCCACTGGGAGGGGGAGTGGAAGGACATAAATTAGGGAGGGAACATTAGGAGCGTGGGGAGGGTAAAGCACATGGGGCAGAGGCAGGTTGGGAAGGTGGGGTAGGATACAGGGAAACTGGGTCATGGGTGGAGGGTAGGGGACGCTGGTGAAGGAACGAGTGTTGAAATGTTGCATGCCTGACTCTCAATATGGTGTGTCTTTGTAACAGTGATTCAATAAAAAAGATTAGCAGAAACATCTGATTTCTTTGTTTTGGGTCACACCTGATTGTGCTCAGTAGCTTCTTCTGGCTCTGTGCTTGAGGAGCAGGCAGGGTTTAGGGGACCATGTGCTAGGGAGTGAACAAGGTTCAGCCACATGCACGAGAAGTGCCCTAACCCCTGAGCTATCTTTCCAAGTCCAAGAATTCTGTATGTTTTAACAAGAGGACCTGTCAAGAGATCCTTAAGCAAAATGGTGCAAACTGCCTAGGATAAAAGGCAAAAAAGAACCAGCAGCAGCTTAAATTCACTTGTAGATATATTTTGCTGGGCCCCATGCATTAAAAGTTAGAATACAGGTTTTGTGACCTGAAACTCTAGGATTGCACCAAGTCGTGAATGGGTGACCTCCACCCATCTCCCTGTTCTAATGGGTCCCTGGCAGTCATGCCCAGGAACTGCCTCTGAAGCCTTATCAGCTCATTAGGACCCATGATTCAGAGACTCACAAACAAACCTCAGATGAGAGCAACAAGCTGCAAAGATGCCTCTGGACCCCAAGTCCCCATCCAGTTAAAATTTTTAACTCCATCTATATCGCCCTATTTAAAATTTTAGAATTCCTGGACATCTCACACTCTACACCCCACTGATGTACCAAGAGTAGCACCCACACTTGACGGAGTGTTAAGAGGAAGGCAACCTCTCTCTCTCTCTCTCTCTCTCTCTCTCTCTCTCTCTCTCTCTCTCTCTCTCTCTCTCTCTCCATATAAGGACTTAATGGCTCCAGGGTGAGAAACAGCAATCATCACACACTTTCCTCTTAGGAAACTTTTGCATCATTTAGTAGAGTGGAGAGGGCACTTGCCTTGCATGCGGTCAACCCAGATTCAATCTCTGGCACCCCATATGATCACCTGAGTGTAGAGCCAGGAGTTAAGTCCTGAGCACCAGTGGGTATAGTCCAAAAACTCACAAAAACAATAGTTCTGGAAAAGACACCACACTGCTGAATCGTCCCAGGTAGACCAGTCTCTGAGCTGAGAACTCTGGGCTCCTCTTGGAATGAGGAGGGCAGGTTCCCCTCCTGCAGAAGGTCCAGCAGCCCACACCCACACCCACATCAAACATTCTCTGGCCTGTGAAAGGCCTAGCTCCACAACTGAGCCTCATCAACCTGCCAAGACACTGAATTGTCCCTACCACTGCTCCAGGACTGGTGATATCTCCAAATGTCACAGTACTGACAGCCCTGAGAGAGCACTGCAAATCTGATGGGGAAGCTGCACAGAAGCCCACCGGGCTCAGTAAACAGACAGCAGCACCAGCGCCAGCCAGCTGGGTAAGGCCTGAGACGGCAGCTTCAGCAGCACTGTTGTGAGATAGAATAGTGACCACAAATTCTCTTTTATTTACCTATTTTTTTTTTTATAATTCCATTTACCATTTTGTTGTAACAAGAAGCAAATTTGTTTGTGCCTGATAAGAAGGCAGGCGTGGGAGGTGTGGGGAGAATTAGGGACAATGGTGGAGGCGGTAGGTTTGGTGTTGGGACAACTGTATTATGAACAACTTTGTAAATCACAATATTTAAATTATTTTTTAAAAATTGATATTTTTGACTTCTTGAAAAGACCTTAAAGAATTAACTCTAGCCTAAAACTAGACGGCCACTGTCTGTGTCTAGGCAGTGATCGAACCTGTTCCAGCCCTCTCTCCCTAAAGCCAAGTTTACAGAAGAGAGTGCATGGCGTGTGTTGAGTGAGGTAAAGGGCTTGGGCCTGAGGCCAGGCTCCTCCTGACCCAGATAATTCTGTCACGTGCTAGAAGAGTCCCCAGGCCTGAGCGTAGGAGTCTCTTCTGGGCCTGAGGTGGCTGCTTTGGCCACATGACCTCCCTTGTCACGATCTCTTAGCTTGATTATAAAGAGCCACGGGGGTGGGTTCTACTTGCTTCTTCCACCTTAAAAGCTGTAACTTCTCTAGGCGGTGGGCAAGCTTTGGCTTCCATTTTCAATTGTACGGGTTATTGCAAACTTCAGTCCCAGCCTGTCTCTCTCTCTCAAATCCCTCCCAAAATTCTAGTATTGGATACAGCAACTTGGAATTGGGGTCTGACGTGGGGACACAGCTGAGGTTGCTTCCCGGGACAGTGCTGTCCACTGGTCCTCAGGCTGGGCTCACACATCCATCCAAATATCCCGCATGGTTCAGAGGCCCCTCCCACACAGTGGCTCCCTCTCTGGTCACCCTGAAACTCGCCTCTATCGCCAATAAAACTCCATTTCTCAGGCTGCCCACAAATACCATGGGGCTCCTTCTCCTCTCTCTGCCTTTGCATTGTTAACCTCAAAATCAAAAGACTGGCTGGAGGGGCCTGGAGAGATAACACAGTGGGTAGGGCGTTTGCCTTGCACGCGGCCGACCCGGGTTCGATTCCCAGCATCCCATGTGGTCCCCTGAGCACCGCCAGGAGTAATTCCTGAGTGCGGAGCCAGGAGGAACCGCTGTGCATCGCTGGGTGTAACCCAAAAAAGCAAAAAAAAAAAAAAAAAGACTAGCTGGAGAGATTGTACAGGAGCAAAGGGTCTTGCCTGGCATGAAACTGATCCTGGTTAAAAATCTTTCGCATCACATATGCCATCCATTTGTTTTATTCTACTGGCTTTTTATTACTGTTAGGGTGGAAAAATATTCTCACACAAATAGAAGGTTGAAAACACAATCAATAATTTGACAGTTCTGTGACTGAGTTAGTTATTCTTTTCACAGAGATATCCAACACTGAAACAATGATTTTATACTATCTTTGGATACTAGAGTGACATCAGAAACCAATTAGGTAAAGCCAACTTTATCAGGATTAAGTGTCAAAAAGTTGACATCGTCCATGAAGGGGTTACTAACCAGAAATCACTTTTCTAAGTGTTCTCATTTTCAAAGTACTGTTGATTCAGATTTTGAGCTAAGACCCTTTGACTGGTTTCTTATTATATTGAATGACTTTGGTTGACTTCAGCAGCAACCAAAAACCATTTTTGTTTTGTTTTGGGGCCACTCCTAGCGATACTCAGGGTTTACTCCTGGCTCTGCAATAACGAATTACTCCTGGCAGTGTTTGGGGGACCTCACGGGATGGTGGGGATCGAATCAGGGTTTGCCATGCAAGGCAAATGCCTTATCCACTTACTATCTCTCCGGTCCTCAAAAGCTACTTGTTTTTGCATCACACCAGGCAGTGCTCAGGGTTCACTCCTGGCTCTGCACTCAGGGATCAGTCTTGGCAGGATCAGGGGACCATATAGGCTGCTAGGGATGGAAGCCAGGTCAGCTGTGTGCAAGGAAAGTACCACCGCTCTGGCCCCAAGCAACCCAAAATTCTTGCAAGAGTGGAAACATTTTTCTCACTTCCTCTGTAAGCAACACTCCCAAAGAACCAGTTTCCTTTAAATGCATCCAGTTTATTTCTTAGTGTAAAAATATTTGTGTAGGGGCTGTAAATACAGTCAAGGGGTAGAGACACCAGCCTTGCACCAGGGCCTGGTCTCTGGCACCACGTCCAGTCCCCTGATGATAGAAAACAGCGCCAGGTGTAATCTCCGAGCGCCACCAAGTGTGACAGGAAACAGCAAAAGGAAAAGAAGAAAAAAAAAGCTCGTGTGGCTCCTTGGAGAGAAAAAAGGAGTTTGTTGTGACGGCCAAGTAGTTGCTTTATGTGCAAACTCCATCCCTCATCCCTCATCTCAGTGGCTCCACGAGGGCGGCCAGTCTCAGTTTCTCTCAGAAACCACTCTTCCTCTCCCCTTGCTCCACAAGGCATGGAAGAACTGTCATCTGGATGGCCACCTGCCTCTTCCTGGTGAGACACTTAGGAGTACTGGCGTGCAGGACTCCACACAGTGTTGGGACGAACCCCAATCCAAATTTCACTGCGCCATTTATCGCAGTATCTAACTCAGCAGAAAGCTTCTTGGCAGCTGTGATTCATACAGTTTCTAAATGATCTGCGCCCTTCTCTTTCACAACTACATCGGAGGCGTGTTCAGCTTGCTCATGCCACTGTTCATACACACTCTGATGCATGGGCCTGGCCTTATTCCTGCATTTAAAACTAAGAAGGGCAAGAGAGATAGTACAGCAGGGAGGTTGCTTGCCTTGCATGCCACTGACCCAGGTTTGATCCCCAGCACCATTTATGGTCCCCAAGCACTGCTAGGTGCGATTCCCTAGCAAAGAGCCAGGAGTAAACTCTGAGAACTGCCAGGTGTGGCCCAAAATCCAACAACAACAACAAATCATCTACTAGCTCTGAACCTGCGGTTCACCCACAGAAGTCAAGGCAACAAGGAACTTCTTCCTGAGTGTTTCTCCTCTCCCGCCCACCGGGAGCCAAGCAGGGCAGTGGTGACCACGAGAGGAGCCTCAGACAACCCCGACTGCTCCTCCCTCCGGCTTGTGCCATTCAGAGATATGGCAACAGTTTTCTAAATGGTGTTGTCTGGAAACAGGAAAGCCTTTTTTGTTTTTTGGTCACACCCTGCTGTGCTCTGGGCTTACTCCTGGCTCTGTGCTCCTGTCTCACTCCTGGAGTGGCTCAGGGAATGCCAGGTCAGCAATGTGCAGGGCAAGTACCAGACCTGCTCCTGCCTCTAGTTTTTCTTTTCTTTCTTTCTTTTTTCTTTTTTTTTTTTTGAGTCTTAAATTCAAAATTTTTTGAAACTCCAAAATTTCCCAAGCTATGTCTAAGAAGTAAGATCTTTTTCTAACTCCTCATTACCAATTTTTCCCTCTTTTAGATATTTGAAGATCAACTAACTAAGATGCTTAAAAGGAGCCACTTTTTCATCAGGCACTATCTTTTTCATTTGACTTTTCTAACTTTTTACCTGGTTTGGTAATTTTTCAGAAAAATCCAGTGGCTTCCCTGTAAGATTGCTGTGCGTCAGGTGTGAGTGATGAGCAAGTCTGGTAGGTTTCACTGGACCAGTTGATAGAACTGGGAAACACACTGACAGGGGTGCCACCAGGTGGACGGGGTGTATCAGGTCACAAACAGCATCGTCCCACAGCGGAGGGAGCAGGCTGCCTCACCCAGGACCCTGGGGAGAGCGGGAGGGGTGCACCAGAGTGGGAGGGGCACGCTGATCCTGGGAAGGGTGGGAGGGGCACCCCCTGGGTAAGTTTCACACAGCTTTGGGGGCGTTGGGGGGATAGTGTCACAGTGGGTGGGACTTTAGGTGGGGCCTGGCAGCCAAGGGACTGCAATAGGCTTAGGTCCCCAGACAGCTTCCTCCGTAAGACCCCCAGATGCACGCAGAGACCCGCTCAGGGATGCTCCCAGAGGTTGAACTGAGGACTGGAATTACCTTCTCACATCCCCTTTCTCTTTGTCCTTCTCTTCAATCAGGTGTTTTCCAACTGCAACTCCCTTTCTCAGGTCATGGCTGCATCCTGAACCTTGCCTGCTGCCTGCTCCGGACGAACCCAGTGGCACTCACAATGCAAGTTACTTGGGTCTGGAGATCCACCCTGCCCAGACATGGGGAAACCATGCCGTGAGTGCTCCTTACCTTGAAGCCGAACAAAGCCGGCCTTCCTTCTTTCCTTCCACGTCGTTGGTTTCTGCTGCACATTTCCGTTTCTTGCAAACCTGAAGCTCTTAGATTGGTTTAGTGTTATTGTTACTTTTCTCCTCACTATTTTTATGGAGCTTTAAAAAATTAGTATAAGTTTTATTGCCTGGCACATTTCCCATCTTGGGCGTGGTTGTATCTCAACCTGAGGAGTGCAATTCCTCTCCTTTATGGCATGACTCAACATCGCCCTCTTTTTTGAACACTCTTTCTTTCTTGAAGACATTTTCTCTTTCTCCTCCCTCCTCATATTCTCTAAATAAAACCATTTTACTTCTTAAAAAAGAAAAGGTTTTGCTATATTACTTTCTGTTGCAGCACTTCCATTTTTACAGCACAGTGACACGAGAAGTAACTTGCTTCCTTCAATCCTAGTGAGGAAAACAGACCCCTGCCCACGTTTCAAACAGGCTAACACCAGGTAGCAGGACTAGGGGCGGAGAGTGTGGGGCCACGACAGAATCATAGAGTGCACTCAGGATAGCCTTGAGACGGTCATAGTGTCACCTGGTAAGCACAGAAAGCAATCCCAAGTGCTCATGTCCTTAAGCTAGCTTTGCCCTTGCTCTGCAGATGACTTGCTTGGGAATTTCTGCTTCTGTACTCAAGCCAGCTACCTGCAGATTTTCCGTGCCCTCTCAGATGTTTTATCAGATGGAACTCTCACTCCTGCTCATGGCTCAGTCTCCCGGGCATGTGCTCTGCTGGGTCTGCCAGTATAATAAACCCGAGTCCTTTCAATTCAGAGAGCACTGCTTGGTTTTGGTTTGGCTTGGTTTGGTTTCTGTTCTGAATCATATTTATTTCTGCAGCAATAGCACAATACAGCCTGAGCAAACTTATGCATATGGGCTGATAATTCTGGAACATTCTTGGTGGTGGCAATGTGCGGGGATGTGCAGTGGGGAGGTGGCCATGGTGCACACTGCACTGTAAGTATACAGTTTACTCATCGTCCACACACGTCGTACTCATCATCTGCGTGACTCTGTCCAGCTCCTGTCACTACAGGATCCAGGCTACCACACATTACATAGCAATGACTTTGCCGGGGGGGGGGGGGGGGGGCGAAGCAGCAAGAAGTTCCTCCAGTAGTGGGCCACAATTTGGTGATAGAAAAGCCACTGCCCTCAATGACCTTTCTGAAGTGTGTAAATAGACACCATTTTGTTCTATTTTGCTTTTGGGCCACACCCAACATTGCTCAGGAGTTACTCCTGGCTCTGCACTCAGGAATTATCCCTGGTGGTGCTTGGGGGACCATATGGGATGCCGGAGATCAAACCTAGGTTGGCCGCGTCCAAGCCCTACTTGTTGCACTACCCTCCAGCCCCAATAGATCCTATATTTTTAAAAAGTAATCTGGTCAAAGAAGTTCAGGGAAGTCTTAAATAATTTCCTGCTTAAAGATACACAGTGTGTATTGACATGTTCAAGACTCGGAGGGCAGTTGCTAATAAAGAACAGTTTCTTTTGGTACCCAGTGTTTCCAAAAGAAAATTGTGTATCAAGAGATGAAGGCAGCATCCTGTTAGAAGGCAGGAGAGCTGAGGGCTCTTTTTTGTCTGCTGCAAAGGCAAACGGGGAGCAACATCAGACCTTGGCCCTCCGGGGGCCTCAAAGTTCTCATCTGTAAATGAAAAGAACTGAAAGAAAAAAACGAGATTACTTGGCTGGGTTAGATGGTCTCTAAAGTTCCTTGAGGCACTTTTCTGTTCAGTTCTAACTGACCTCAGCTCTGGCCTGCCAACTTGATGGGCTTGAGAGGCTGAGAGCGCAGGCACTTTCTAGCATGGTCAGCTCTGCCTTGCCCCAACTGGACAGGAATCTGGGTGTTCTCTGGGTCAGCCATTCCCAGCAGACGGCTTCTTCATCAGGAGGGAGCATCTGGCAATTCCGAGTTAATCATTCCTCAGACAGTCTTTAATGTTGTAAGAATCAGCTGGTCACCTTTAATTTCTTCTCCGCAAGGGAGTCACAGCCCAGAATGTCTGAAACAAAATAGATTTGAACAGTAAAGTGAAAGTCTGGGCTAAGGAAGGCTGATGGGTAGAAGAAATTCAATAGCAACCACCAGCCAAAGAGCCAAACGTCTCAAGTAACTATCTTGAGAATGATGAGAACCAAGAATGCAGCGAGCAGAGGAGGCTCACATGAGTGCTTCTGACCGGGCCTGGCTTGCTCCATTTACAGCTCATGTGTGGAATTGGACACAGGTCAGCAGTTAAGGGCCTTACCTAGCATGTGACTGAGCCATGCTCGGCCTCTAGCACTGTGGGTTCAGAAGGTTCCTGAGCAGTACTAGATGGCCCTCGAGTTCCCCAGAACCACAGTGCCTTAGCAGCCCCTCAGCCCTTGTGCTGCAGTGCCCCTTGCAAGAGAACCACCAGGAGCACCACTTGGAAGCCAGTCCCCTCCCAAAACCATGAACATCAGCTTCACTGTAACCATCTCCCTAAAGTATTAAAATTATATCTGAAAACTATTAAAAGTTATTTAATACTTGAAAAACACCTGTATGGTTCAGGGGCACAGACTTTGCCTGCCAGAGCTACAGGGTCTTGGAGACTGGCCTTGGTGGCCCCTGCGTGCTTTTCCTGAGATGGGAATGAGCAGGGGAAAACCTGGTCGTGTGGGAGCACCATGCCCTGGAGGGTGACCCTGTAAAGGGGGGCCGAAGGGAAGGCTGCACCTGATCCTCCTTGGCCGGGCCAGGAGCCGCATTCCCATTCCTGAGAGAGTTCAAGGAACTGCCTGCATGCATAGCTGCAAGACAGAACAACAGATAACGTAGCTCGCTCAACTTATAACCCTTGACTTTCCCACAGAGCGTTCGCTACGTGCTATAAAAGAAAATGAGCTTTGGAATAAAGTCGCCGTATGTTTCATAGTCCTCCCAGCCCGTCTTCAGCTCTCATTCCCTCTCTCTGGCCAAAGTTCAAGTTGGCTGCTCGAAACGCAGCAACAGGGGGTTTTGTTTGTTTGTTTGTTTGTTTCTCTTTTGGAGGTCACTCCTGGCTCTACACTCAGGAATTACTCCTGGCGGTGCTAGGGGGACCATATGGAATGCTGAGGATTGAACCCGGGTCCGCCCCATACAAGGCAAACGCCCTACCCACTGTGCTATGTCTCCGGCTCCTGGAGCAACAGGTTTGGTCTCCGTACCACGTGGTCCCCGAGTTCCACCGGGAATGACGTTCAAGGACTAAGACAGGAGTAGCTCCTGCGTGTTGTCTGCTGTGACTGCAAAGCAAAAGCTAAAATACAAGGATGTAAGGGCATTTTGTGGAAATTCCCAGGCCAGATCTCGTAATCCGAGGCTTCATGCGAAGAGGATGGGACATACGTACCTTTGCCCGCACAGAGCCCTTGTCGGCACAGCCCTTTGTGCAGGTCAGGACACCCACGCCTCAGACCCAGTGTGCAGCTCCCCAGCTGCCCGCCCCTCCAGGCGGCCCCGCACACTGCAAAGGCAGGAGGTGGTGCCTGTGGCTGGCTGCTCAGTCACTGTAACTTCATCACTCAGGTCATGAGTGTGGCCAGGAGTCTCTTTCCTTGTCAGGATCTGGCCCAGGACCCTTCCTCTTTGCTTTCCTCAATCCCAAATCATTACAAAGCAGCCCGAGGTCTCAGCACCTGGCTGGCCCAGGTGTGCCGGGGCCCTAGGTGGGCATGGATAGCGCAAGTCCAGGATTTGGACTCAAAAGCGAATAATTAAGGCTGAAATCAAGTACTGTTCCCTTGAAAAGATTTTAAAGCTTTCCCAGGGCTAGAAAATGATCCCGTTCTGAGAAGCAGTTCATTTTTTCTTGCTATTTAATCTTCTTTGTGACCTTTTGTTCTGTGCTCTGAGAATCATAGTTAATGTCTTGATTATCTTGGTCAAGGTGACCCAGATAAGGCTTCAGTAATCGGGCTGGCCTTGCCAGGCCCCTCCCTGGCCTGGTCTTGGGGCAAGGTCAGGAGCAGAGAGAGGAGCCCTGTGGCTCCCAGTCCGTCATTCCCTCTGCCCTCCCAGGGAGAGAGACCATGGGCCCTGCACTATGTCGCTGCACCTGCAGCCTGTTCTGGTCAGTGTTTCTCAGCCCCCTTTGTCGTTTGCGAGGCAGACCTGGAAACAGACCCAAAGCAGAGCGGGGTACTTACTGCACAGTTGTCCCAGCTCAATGCCTAGTCCCTCCTTCTCGGCAGTTATGGATGCGCTATGAGCCAGAGCCATCCCCAGGGGACAGTTAAAGAGCCGCAGGAAACCCAGGAGATAGACAGCACACTTTACTGCCTTGCTAGACCGTGAGCACTGTCCCGGGCACGGTAGGAAAACTACAACTTCTTTTATCTGGGAATAAGGCACCCTCCAGGAGGGGAGTGTTTGCTGTGGTAAAGATTGCAGGCACTAGAATGGAGGTTCCCAAACATATTTGATCTACTTCCCCTTTTCAGGAAAAAAATCACTTAGTACCTCCCACCCCTAGGAAATCTACTTTCTTTTCCTTTTTCTTATTTTGCCATGCTGGGGTTCGAACTGGAGTCTCATGCATGAAAGCCACATCCCCAGGCTGGGGAGAAAGGAAGACGTGGGTCTCCCAGCCCTGCTCCGATGGCTAGCTGCTTTTTGAGACGCCTGACTTCCTGTGTCCTCCACAAAGGGAAGCAACCTCTCGGCTCTGCTTCAGCCTGCATTGGCTTTGGTACTCAGTCCCCAGCCATCTAACTCAGCGCGGTAGTGTCAGAATGTAATGATCAGGCCCCATGTTATCCTGGGTAAGCAGCTGACGACTACACCTCACAGCCGGGAACCTGAGGGAACACCTTCCAGGCAAGGTGAGGACAGACAGCTTCTCACTCCAGTGCACAGTGGTCGATATGCAGTGTGCAAACAAAAGGAAAAAACAGGAATTTGCCACAAATGATTTTTTTTCATTCATTCATCATCCTGTTATTCGTCGATTGCCTCGAGCAGGCCCCAGTAACGTCTCCTTCATCCTAGCCCTGAGATTATATTCAAGGCTCTTTAGGAGAATGAGACCCATCATTGTTACTGGTATTTGGCATATTTGGTACGCCACGGGGAGTTTGCCAGACTCTGCCCTGTGGGCAGGCTACATTCCATAGCCTGCAAGTTTGTCCAAAGTAGAAATGAGATAATAAGATGTCGTGCAGGAGGCAAATGCGGCCACGCGGTTCCGGGATCTGATTTTTATAGTTTCTGAGTCTTGGCCAGTGATGGGATTACACGGCGCCAGGGGGCCAGGTGGTGGGTGTGACCCCCGCCTACTGGAATTTGGAGGATCTGGGTGGAGGATGCTTGACTCCAATCCGAGTAGGCTTGGAGATCTCGGCCCCGGAACGCGCGTGGCTTTGTCCCTCTGCCAGTACCTTCGTGTGTGCGGAGAGTGGTCTCAGCATGGTGGTGGCTGGTCCTGGAGGTCTTCGGCTGCCGGAGCCCTGGTCGGGGCGGGGAGGAAAGCTCAACCCGCTCCCCTCCAAGGGGCCCCGGGAAGGAACACCCAGGCGCGGGGGCAGGAGACTGCACAAATGATGGAGCAAAGTAAAAACCCTGTTTGAAGAAATGACAGCTGAGATTGTCCCTAACTTGGAATGGAGCCAAATAAGAAAGATTAAGAACAACCAAATAAGAAAGGCTAAGAGACTCTTACGCTAAATCAACCTAATAGACAACTTAAGAGTTACTCTAATCCAACTGTTAAAACTAAGCATAGGGGCCAGGGAAACAGCTCAAAAGACCAGAGCACGTGTTTGGACCCGGGAACACTTCTTTCCACTCTTGCTACTCTGGGAATGTTTGAGCAATAACATGTGTGCCCCTCCCCCCCCAAAAAAACAGTAACAACAATAGACAAACAAAAACCAAGCCCCAAAGGCAAAAGAACACCTATGATAAAATAAATATCTGATCATAAAAAATCAATAAAATATATCATAGAAAAAAAAAGTCAAAAAGATAGAAAGGCCCAGCCCAGATAATCAACATTCTAACCAGGCCTGGGACTCCCCAGAGAGTGCTCTCTCCTGCCAGGTGATCTTTCAGGGTAGAAGAAAGAGCAAATGATTTTTGCAGACAAGCAAACATTAAAGCAATTCACTACTAACAAACCAACCTTGCAAAACATATTAAAGGAAAACAACAAATACCAGTTTCAGAATTAGTCACCAAAATTAAACAATGAAGGAAAACATGGGGGAGGAGGGAAGGTGGGGACAAGTAAAAATGTGATTTCATAAAATAAAGAAAGATCAGTCTACCTAAAAGGCCACAACTGAAGAATTTTACATGTAAACCTCAGGACAACCTAGGTGAAACACCTGCATAATACATCTACAGGACATTCTGTGTAAAAGACCCAGGAGAAGACATGGAGATATGAAATGACAGTTCACATGCATGAATAGAAAGAATTTAGTCAAAAATATGCATGCTGGGTTGGGCAATAGCACAGTGGGTGGGGCGTTTGCCTTGCACGCAGCCGACCCGGGTTCGATTCCCAGCATATGATCCGTATGGTCCCCTGAGCACTGCCAGGAGTGATTCCTGAGTGCAAATCCAGGAGTAACCCCTGAGCATCGCCAGGTGTGACCTAAAAAGCTTAAAAAAAATCCATCCTACCTAAAATAATATACAGAATGAATACACTCCCAGTTAAATCCCTGTTAACATTTTTTTAGAAGTAAAATAGTCTTGTTTAGAGAAATGTGAGGGAAAGAGAGAGATACATGTTCAAGAGAGAACACCACTTTTCAGAGGGGAAATAGTCAAAGTTTACATCTCGGAATGAAATGAGAATGAGCCTCAAGAGAATGCAGGCTGCTTATTTTAACAGTAATTAAATCTGAATGATACTGGAATAAAGAGACACATGGACCAATAGAAATCACAGCAATATATCTACATATTTACTGGTATTTACTTTATGTAAAATGCTCTAAGACCACACAATGAAGCAAGAAGTTTTTCAACAGATAGTGTTGGGAGCCGGAGTGATGCAGGAAGGGCATTTGCCATGCATGTGACTGCCCCAGGTTTGAGGCCTGTCACCACATAGTCTTCCCGAGCCTACCAGGATGATTCCTGAGCACAGAACCAGGAGTCAGTCCTAAGCACTGCCGGGTGTGACCCCAAAACAAAACAGAACAACAACAGAAAACCCTAAACAGTGTTGGAAAATTATACTTTATCTTCTCTCTACCCCCAGTGGACCGTAATGTTAAACCTCAAACCATACAGCACATAGGAGATGATAAAGATGTGATATTCCAGGACGTAACATTAAAGATGTTTTGGGAATTCAACCCTAAAATCAAGGTAAATAATAAACACTGAGGGCTAGAGTGATAGCGCAGTGGGTAGGGCGTTTGCCTTGCACGCAGCCAACCCAGGTTCAATTCCCAGCATCCCATATGGTCCCCTGAGCACTGCCAGGAGTAATTCCTGAGTGCAGAGCCAGGAGTAACCTCTGAGTATTGCCGGGTGTGACCCCAAAAAGCAATAATAATAATAATAATAATAATAATAATAATAAATGTGTACCTATATTAAATTTTAAAACTTTGCACAGGAAAATTAAACACAAACAATAAAAAGAAGCTCTTTCGGGCAGAGAGATAGTACAGCGGGTAGGGCACTTGCGTTCCATATGCTAATTCAGGTTTATTCCCCTGCACCTCATATGATCTCCTGAGCCCACCAGGAGTGAACCCTGAGCATGTCTAGGTATGTTCTCAAAACACAAAGAAGACTGACAGGGGCTGGAGAGATAGTCTAGTGAGGAAGGCACTTGCCTTGCATTTGGTTGACCCTTGTTCAATAATCAGTCCCCCTATTTGATCCCCCAGGGTCCTCCAAGTTCCACCAGGAATGAACTTTGAGCACGAAGAATGATAAATGATCCCCCCGATCCCAACAAAGCCAGCCTGGCAGCTGAAAACCTCCAGAACTCAACCGCCGCCATACTCATGGCCACTCTCCACACTTTTGGCAAGCCACTCATGAGTGAATCTGCAGAAACACCCAGGAATGCAGGACTTGTGACTGAAAACTCTAGGCTCAATGGAATCGGAATAGGTGACCTTCCCCCATCTTCCCCTATTTCCGGCAGTTTGGCTGTCACCTCCACAAACCGCCTCTGGTGCCATAAAATCTCATTAACAGCCATAATCCAGAGACTCATTATAAATTTTTGGAGCTGAGTGGTGTTTGCCCCGTTAGAAAAGCAGAAAGAGAGAAGTTCGCCATGGGTGGATGGTGCTTGAAGAAAGACACATGCAAAAGCGTGAAGGCTCTCTTTTGTGTGGAGTGGGGCTTTGAGCCACAGCCAGGCATGCTCTGGCTCTTCCTGGGCCTGAGGCAAGCGCTGCTCAGGGGACCAGGTCTACTCCCGGGGCCCAACCGAGTATGAGAAAATTAGGGCTGATAATAGAAATAACATGTGAGTATGTAAAAGAAAAAAAGAGCCTTTTTCTGTGAACCAGAAAGGATGTGCCTCTTAGAGATGAATTGCGAGGTGGGTAGGGGGGGGGGAGATAACTCAAAGGGCTGGAGCACAAGCCCTGTCTGATCTCAAGCACTGCGTGAGCTGGAGGCCCTCAGCACCTCTGAGCCCAAGCAACGTTGCTTTGCTAAGCCTGAGCCCTGAACCATCAGGCACTGCTGCCTGAGCAATGCAGGGCAAGTGATGCCTGGTCCCGGGCAAGGCTCCATCCCCTCAAACACTGAAATAGACACATTCATAAAAATAACAAGCAAAACGGAATAGCTGCAGAAGCAGAAGAAAAGAAAGAGGAGGGCCTAGGAGTTAGCTCCAAGGGGTGGGAACGTGCGGGGGCCTGGCGCCCCAGCCTGCGCTCTCTGTTTCTCCCTCCTGCCCACCCGCTACCCTGTTATTACTCTATGTAGCCCTGACGGCCCCTTGGAAGGGTCCCTGGCTCCCGGAGCAGTACTGAGGGGCTCCCCAAGGGGAAGGTCTGAGCTCACTGCTCACAGAGAAATGATAGTAATAATACCATCTGGAACTTTCCAGATAATTTTTCTTTGCATGGAGGGTTGGGAAGGAGACTATACATATGCAAGGATGATCCCTTCAGCTTGTTTGCAACATAAAGTGCCCTCCACGTGCAGATGGTCCCCCAGGCACTGCCAGGAGTAACCCTTGAGCACCGCCAAGCTGCGGGCCACAAACAAACAAAAATGCTCCCATAATAAAATGTGTCCCTTCGGAGGCGTCTCTGGTAATGGAGACATAATAGCTCTGTCAATCATTTAGCAGAGTTGCTGGAGGCTGGGTGGGAGGAGCGTCGAGTGGACTCCGATCAGGGTGCTCTTATGGAGACTCTGAGCGGAGATGAAGCCAAGCGAATGAGGCACACCTGTGACCAGGCGGGTCTGGAGATAAGGGACCGGCCTGAGCCCCGCTCACAGTCCAGTGAGATATCCCCTCCAGTTCCCGCTGTGCCACCACGGGCGCAGACAACATAAAGGCTCAGCCTTTTTTTTCCTCTCCCGGTTCCAGGAAGCAGATTCGATGTCAGTAAGGCCGTGGTCAGCGTTCGTGGCTCCTGACTTCCCTGACAGTGGCCTCTGGGTGGCTGCTCAGAGCCGCTGGCTCCCCGGGATGCCCTCGCTGCTTCTCTTGACGAGGTCCAGACTTGCTCTCCACTGCTGACAGTGCTGGCACGTGCCTGGTGTGTTTAGGGGCCGGGAGAAAGGGCTGCTTTGAGTTCGCTCTCTGTGGACTGCTGGGCAATCCCAAGTCAGTTTCTGGGGAAGTGAAATGCACCGAGTGATTGGCTGAGTCTCACTGTGAGCTTCTCGGTGAGATCAAGGAGGGAAAGTAAACATTCTTAGCCCTGAAATGCTAAAGAGCGTTCCCAGGCTGACTAGCGAGTTCTGGCCTCAGGGGGCATGAGGAGGTGCCTCTGGGGGTTCTGAGCTTGGACATCTGGTGCAGACGCTGGACACTGTGGTTGGAGTCAAGACGCAGGAAGCACAAAAGGAAAGAGAGAGAATGCACAAAAGGAGAGAGAAGAAGAAGAAGAAGAAGGAGGAGGAGGAGGAGGAGGAGGAGGAGAAGGAAGAGGAGGAAGAAGAGGAAGAAGAGGAAGAAGAGGAAGAAGAGGAAGAAGAAGAAGAAGAAGAAGAAGAAGAAGAAGAAGAAGAAGAAGAAGAAGAAGAAGAAGAAGAAGAGGAAGCAGCCTCCCATAAAGGCAGGTTCCTGTGTCCATGGTTCAGGGTTCAAGGCGGGCACGTTCCCCAGCCTTCCTGCAGCTGGGGGCACCCCAGAGAGCCCTGCCTGGTGGGGAGGTTCAGTCATCAAGCCCAGTTACAACGGCAGGGCCCAAGGGGTGCTGAGGTCCCACCTTTGCCCCTGAGCAGAGGTCTGAGGACAGCAGGAAGGGAAACAGGGCGGTGGTGCAGTCACTCCGCGTGGGGACGGTATGGGCCCTGTGGTCACCCCGTGGAGGGATAGGGCCGGGTCTGCGGTCACCACATGTGGGGACAGGGGGGCTCTGTATCACCTGCATAGGGCTGGGTCTGCAGTCACCCCTTGTTGGGACGGGGCTGGGGACGGGACTGGTCTGCAGTCAGCCCACATGAGGGACAGAAGGGGGCATGCCTGGGTGTGGGACACGATGAGGTGGGCTTTGTGGTCACTCCACATGGGGAGAGAGCCAAGTGTCGGGAGCTGCTCTGGGCCTGCAGGGGCTCCCCAAGGTTGCCAGGGGAGCATCCAGGATCTTCATTTACTTTTTTTCCCCTTTTCTTTTTTATTCCTTCAGCTCTTTTCTTTTCTTTCCTTTTTCTTTGGCCACACCTAGCGGTGCTCAGGGGTTACCCCTGCTCCTGCACTCAGGAATTGCTACTCCTGGCGGGGCTCTGGGGGCCGTCTGAGTGCAGGGGATTGAATCTGTCTGGCCACGTGCAAGACAAGCGCCCTCTGTTTGCATTTTTGACCGCTGGCCTATGTTCATTGCAACACTGTTCACTACAGCCAGAATCTGCAAACAACCTGAGTGCCTGAGAACAGAAAAATGGATAAAGGTCCTCATGGATAAAGGTCCCCATATTCTGTTTTTTTTTTTGGGGGGGGGAGTGTTTGTTTTTTGTTTTGTTTTGCTTTTTGAGTCACACCCAGTGATGCTCAGGGGTTACTCCTGGCTCTGCACTCAGGAATCACTCCTGGTGGTGCTCTGAAGACCATATGGGATGCTGGGAATCAAACCCGGGTCAGCCGCAAGGCAAACGCCCTACCCACTGTACTATCGCTCCACCCCCAGTCCTCATATTCTTTTTCTTTTTAAAATTTTTTATTAGTGAATCACCGTGAGGTATAGTTAGTCTTACAAACTTTCGTGCTTGCGTTTCAGTCATACAATGGTTGAGTACCCATCCCTCTACCAGTGCCCATTCTCTGCCACCGATGGTTCCAGCATCACTCCGCCACCCCCACCCCAACCCGTCCACCCCATCCCGCCTCTGTGGCAGGGCATTCCCTTTTGCTCTCTCTCTCCTCTTGGGTGTTGTGGTTTGCAGTAGAGGTATTGAGCGGCCATCATGTTCGCTCTATGGTCTACTTTCAGCACGCATCTCCCATCCCAAGCAGGCCCTCCTAGCACCCTTTACTTGGTGGTCCCTTCTCTATCTGAGCTGCCTTTTCCCTCAGCATATGAGGTCAGTTTCTAAGCGGTGGAGTAATCCTCCTGGTACTTATATTCTTAAGAGGACTCTGTCTCAGTCTGACTAATATTGATTACTCCAATTAGAACAAAAATAAGGACCCAAACAAAGCCTAACCCAGGGCTCTCTGCACTGCAGGGGTCTGAGCCAGGCCACTGTTACTTCAGATACCTTGAGGCCAGGGTTCCTGTGGCTCAGAGGGGAACTCAGAAATCTGTGCGAGGTATGGGGTCTAACCCCAGCACCACAAAGAACAGAAAGAAAACAAAAACAAGTGATGATGTAGTCCTCTCCATGTAATTGAATTTTCATCTTGATACCTTTTCAATCGGAGAGCCTTTCAAACCCTTTTGAACCCTTTTGAAATGCTTTCCCTGAGGAAGTCCCAGGTACCATCCACAACACTGCCGGGTCTCCAGCATCACCAGGAGCGACCCCTACCTGAGCACTGGCCAGAGGGTAGTCCCAGAGCACTGCCAGGGATGGCTCAGCAGAGCACGCAGACAGAATGACTCCTTTGACACAGTGCGTCGGGTTCCATGTCACGGGGGCCAGGCACCAGTGGCCAGCATCAGTGGCCAGATCCAGTTTCGGGCAGGTCTGAAGTAGCGTGTGGTTCTGGTTTGCTCAGGCCGCCTCACAGGGGTGCTGACCTGCATGGCTTGAAGCACAGTCAGCTCTTTCCTTGGGGTCATTTTGATTTTGGTTTTGGGGCATAGCCTTGGAGCTCAGGGATCGTCCCTGGCTCTGTGCTCAGGGCTTGCTCCTGGCTCTGTGCTCAGGGATTTCTCCTGGCTCTGTGTTCAGGGCTCGCTCCTGGCTCTGCGCTCAGGGCTCGCTCCTGGCTCTGCGCTCAGGGCTCGCTCCTGGCTCTGCGCTCAGGGCTCGCTCCTGGCTCTGCGCTCAGGGCTCGCTCCTGGCTCTGCGCTCAGGGCTCGCTCCTGGCTCTGTGCTCAGGGATTTCTCTTGGCTCTGTGCTCAGGGCTCGCTCCTGGCTCTGTGCTCAGGGCTCGCTCCTGGCTCTGTGCTCAGGGCTCGCTCCTGGCTCTGTGCTCAGGGATTTCTCTTGGCTCTGTGCTCAGGGCTCGCTCCTGGCTCTGTGCTCAGGGCTCGCTCCTGGCTCTGCGCTCAGGGCTCGCTCCTGGCTCTGCGCTCAGGGCTCGCTCCTGGCTCTGTGCTCAGGGCTCGCTCCTGGCTCTGTGCTCAGGGCTCGCTCCTGGCTCTGTGCTCAGGGATTTCTCTTGGCTCTGTGCTCAGGGCTCGCTCCTGGCTCTGTGCTCAGGGCTCGCTCCTGGCTCTGTGCTCAGGGCTCGCTCCTGGCTCTGTGCTCAGGGCTCGCTCCTGGCTCTGTGCTCAGGGATTTCTCTTGGCTCTGTGCTCAGGGCTCGCTCCTGGCTCTGCGCTCAGGGCTCGCTCCTGGCTCTGCGCTCAGGGCTCGCTCCTGGCTCTGCGCTCAGGGCTCGCTCCTGGCTCTGCGCTCAGGGCTCGCTCCTGGCTCTGCGCTCAGGGCTCATTCCTGCCAGGCTCGGGCAAACTATATGTGGTGCCGGAGATCAAACTTAGGTGAGCTACATGCAAGGCAAGCACCCTCACTACAGTACTATCTCTTGGCCCCACCCTTAGAATTCTTTTCATTATTTTGTTGTTGCTGCTGTTGTTTTGGGGTTATCCCTGGATGTGTCCAGGGGTTACTCCTGATTTGGTGCTCTGGTGTCAGTGGTCAGAGGACCCTGTGGTGCTGGGTATCCAGCCTCACCCATACAGGACAAAGGCTTGACCACTGAGCCATCTCCTCAGCCTTACTTAACACTTCTACAGAAGGTGGGTGTGATTTCTTAAGTGTGTGCACGACATGTTTGGTGGCCAAGAGCCACCTCCTCAGCCTCCCCAGCAGAGGATCAAAGAGACGGGGGACCACAGACTGATGGTCAAAACGGCCCGTTTAAAGCAGAGCTGTTAGCATACTTATAGGACATCTGATGGGGCTTGAGGTGTAGGACTGCACGTAGGTGTGATTGACATTTACAGTTTCAGAGGAGATAATTCTCTTGGCAGGGGTTAACTCAAGGAGACACTCTGCCTCCCACAAACATCAATACTGGTTTTCTCCTTCCCTAGCTACTAGTAAATATTAAACAATTAAGTTACTTCTTATTAATACTCGCAGTTTTTTTGGATAATCACAGCAAGAGATATAGATTCCAAAACGTAGTTCTCTGGGCTCCGAGGGCAACCCCGCTGGGCTTTACTTTATATCCTAGACTAGGTCCTCAGAGTGGTTCAGCTTGTCCTTCCCCATAGGGGTCCTGTCTCTTAAGTCATAACAATTTGCATCAAAACCATGCTTTTATGATCTCTTTATTGTCCCATTTCTATGCCGGCATAGCTTCGCTGCTCGCCCAAGTCCATCCCAGTTCCACAGTTGGATCTCCCTTTCAGGGTGTTAGGAACTACAGCAACTGAAGCCTAAGTCAAGTAATCATGATGGGTGCCCAAGGGTAGATATATTTCAGAGTCAATCAACTCCCAAATATTAGGAGCACAGCACTAACGGTCTTTCTGTGTTTAAGCAAAGCATATTGCTCTATAGTAAAATATGAAAAGGCTACAGGGGAAATAGAAAAGCAAAAAAATCCACTACAAAGTCCAGAGTTACCAGAAGGTTTGACTTATAAGTAACCAACCTTGACTTAGGGATCTGTGACAATGAGAGGGAAAACACAAAGGAAAGGTTAAAGATAAACTCAGGGGATTAGGGGTGCTCACAAGAGTTTCTCCAGGGGGAGGAAAACGGGCAACTCACTGATGAAGCCTGAAACACTTAGGCTTAACATCCACCAGGTGAGAACATCTTTTTTGTTGAAATTCTCTATAGGAGTTAGAAAAGCAGAGATGTTGGGGATCCCAACAGCCTGCACCCTGCCTCACTGGCAGAGATTTGAAACCTAAAATTTTCCTTAGTTGAGAGAATCCTATGGATCAAGTGGCCACCGAACCCCACAGGAAGAGAACCTTCTCATTGTCTCTCCCTTGGGAAGCCTTAGGCTTTACCCTAAAGGAGAGAAATGCTGACCATGGGGAGGTCTAAGTCTGTGTCAGGCCCGCCTGTCACCCTCACCATCTGACTTACTCAAGTTAGCCAACATACTTCTGTCCAGGGACTTCCTGTTTGGGACTTGGCGGGGTGGGAGGGCCGCCAAGGACCATCCCAGCTCTGCAGCCTCCAGTTAGTGCCTGGACCATGACACTCAGACCTGGTGCTCCTGGAGGACACTGGGGCCACATTTGATGGTGCTTGTGGCACTACCCGATGCTGGCAAACTTGGGGCCTCATGCCAGTCGGGCATGCACCTGACCCTTGGACTCTCTCTCTGTCCTATCGATATACTGTGTACAATAAAGCTCAAGGAGCTAAATATTTTTGTCAAGAAGGAGCACTAAATGCTCACATAAAATTTCTGAGCAAGGCAGAGGGAGAAGGAAATGGAAACAGTTTTAAGGGAGGGATCTCAAGAACTCAAGAGATGCGGCGTTGAGATGAAATAGAGGGACCAGGAAATCAAAGGATCAAAGCATGTACTCTGCCTGCTGGCAGCCCGGGTTCGATCTCCAGCACTCCTTTCCCTGGAGCACTGACCAGGAGTAGCTCACGGGGCCCACTGGGGATTATGCCCAAGCAAGCAAAAGAGATGAAATTGAGGCCTAGGTGTGTCCCCCTCTACCTGGCCCCTCTAGGTGTGGTCCTGGAGACCCTGAGCACTACCAGGCCCTTATTTTAAGAGAAAGAGGCGGAAGCTGGGAACACTACAGACAGCGAAGTGGGCTTTCCCACGAACCCCCAGCGAAGGCTGCGAGCAGCAGGCCCCTGGGGAGCGTCCTTGGGGACAGCGCCACCTGGTGGACATTCATGGCCGCCGCACGCTGGACCCTCCCTTGAGGTGCACTAGGTGTGCCAGGTGCTTTGGGAAGTCCTCGGCTCAGTCAGAGCCTCTGAGCTGCAGAGCAAGACGCACGGGGAGGAGGGCCAGCGAGGGTGCTGGGATCTGGGTGGTAGGGGCTCAGTGAGCGGCACAGGCTTTAAAGGATCCGGGCGTGGGGCTCGGGAGACAGCTCAGAGGGCGAGCACAGCCAGGTGGTGAGGTCCTCTGTGTGTCCAGTCCCGCATGCCACACACCGGGAGAGTCTCTAAGCCAAGGGGAAGCAACAACCCCTGACCTGCACTCTGGCCGCTCACTCTGGCCTGGCGGGGCAGCAGGGCCTACAGTGCCTGTTTCCCTGCACATGCCTCCAGCCCTGCGCTCCTGGGAGCCTGTGCTCAGTGCTCTGGGAGGCCCGAGTCGCCGCGGGGTATCTGGGCCCTCCGGTTCAGAGCGAAGATTGATGCGGCTTCACTTCCTTGGCTGCTCCAGCTCGTGTGTGCCCTCCTCCGCCTCGTGCCCACCCTCCTTCTCAACCGCCTGTCCCCCTGCCGAACTCGCCTCTCTCCTGATCACCTGGCCAGATTTGGCAAGTAGAAACACAAGGCATGTGATCCAACGTCAGTATCAGAAAGCACAAAATCCTTCCCGCGGCTCTATCTGGAGTGAAGTTTGGCACCTAACCTGAGCTTGGCGCTGTTGAATGACAGAGAGAGGAGAGCCGGCCCAGCAGAGCTGCACTGGGGGCGCCACGGTGGGTTGACAAGGACACCAACTAACACCCGGTGCACTTCAGCCACAGAGGTACAAGTGAGGCCAAGACAAGTAACTGGGCTCATCTAGGGCTGGGAATTGACCAGGTAGGTGCTGGCAGAAACCAAGTACTTTGGTCAGTGATTTAGAGTGAATTTGTAGCCTCACTGTGCACTCACTACTGCCAGGATCACAGAGGCCACCCGGATGATTTGAGTCAGTAGGTGTGTGTGTGGGGGGGGGGGGGAGGTGGGCACCATCTCCTTTTTGGGCCAGAGAGTTGGCATGAAGGCTCAGCCCTTGCTACCATGCAGCTGCTGCCTTGGCCCTGGCTCAGGAGCCTGCACCACATAAAGTCTCCCCTAAGCACTACCAGGATCACTCCTAGGCTCAGAACCAGGTGTGGTCCCGGAGCCTCAGTAAATCTGCCTACCCCCAAACAAAAACAACAAAAACAGGTTTTTTTTTTTTTTTTTTTTTTTTTTTGCTTTTTTGGGTCACACCCGGCGATGCACAGGGGTCACTTCTGGCTCTGCACTCAGGAGTTACTCCTGGAGGTGCTCAGGGGACCATATGGGATGCTGGGAATCGAACCTGGGTTGGCCGCGTGCAAGGCAAACGCTGTACCCGCTGTGCGATCTCTCCAGCCCCAAAAACACGTTTTTTTTTTTTTAAATAAGCGTTTGTTTTTTTTTAATGAGTAGAGCTGATCCAGGGACCATACTCAAGGCTAAATGGATAGGGTGAAGTGGGTGAGGGTTTTGAGAGCAAAGTCGATAAGGGAGGGGCCAGGGAAGAGAGAAATACGCTGTGTGTGCCAAGCTAGAGCCCAGCAAGCTACCGAGAGTGTCCCGCCCGCACGGCAGAGTCTGGCAAGCTCCCCGTTGCATATTCGATATGTCAAAAACAGTAACAACAAGTCTCACAATGGAGACGTTACTGGACCCGCTCGAGCAAATCGATGAACAATGGGAGGACAGTGCTACAATGCGACAGTGCCAAGCTCAGCACCGAACTTCTAAATCAAACTCCATTAGGGACACGGATGTCAGCCGGGTATCACCAAGAACTATCACATGACCCAGTGTTCCCACTTTTCAGAATGTGTCCGGTATTTTGTGAAACAAAGATACAAGCTTAACCGGGCAATTTAAAAAATAAGAAAATCTAAGCTCTTGTGAAAATATGGATCGACCATGATCGCATTATACTAAGTGAAATAAACCTAAGAGAGAGAAAGTCAAATATTGTTTGTCCTCACTTATATGTGTATTTTATTTATTTATTTATTTTTTCTTTTGAGGTCACACCCGGCTTTGCACAGGGGTTACTCCTGACTCTGCGCTCAGGAATTACACCTGGCGGTGCTCGGGGACCATATGTGATGCTGGGAATTGAACCCGGGTTGACCGTGTGCAAGGCAAACACCCTACCCGCTGTACTATCACTCCAGCCCTGTATTTTGTTTTATTTTTAATTTAATTTAATTTTATTATTTTAAATTTTTATTAGTGAAACACCATGAGGTACAGTTGTAGACTTACAAACTTTTGTGCTTGGGTTTCAGTTATACAATGATCGAGTACCCATCCCACCACTAGTGCCCATTCTCCTCCCCCACCAATCCCAGTATCCCTCCCACCCCCCACCCCCTATCCCACTCCGCCTCTGTGGCAGGGCATTCCCTTTTGTTCTCTCTCTCCTTTTGGGTATTGTGGTTTGCAAAAGAGGCATTGAGTGGCATTCATACTATAGAGTAGGTCTATAGTCTATTTTCAGCATGCATCTCTCATCCTGGGATGGTCCTCCCAACACCCTTTATTTGGTGTTCCCCTCTCTATCTGAGCTGCCTTCTCCCTCAGCCTGTGCGGCTGGCCTCCAAGCCATGGAGTGAACCTCCTGATACTTATCTCGGCTATTCTTAGGTGTTAGTCTCCCAACTTGTTACTTTATATTCCCCAGATGAAAGCAATCTTTCTATGTCTGTCCCTCTCTTTCTGACTCATTTCACTTAGCATGATACTTTCCATGTAGTACCACTTGTATGTAAATATCATGACTTCATCTCTTCTAACAGCTACATAGTACTCCATTGTGTAGTTGTACCAAACTTTCTTTAACCAGTCATCTGTTCTCGGGCACTCAGATTTTTTCCAGATTCTGGCTATTGTAAAGAGTGCTGCAATGAACAAACACGTGCAGATGTCACTTTGACTATACTTTTTTGCCTGTCTGGGATATATTCCCAGGAGTGGTGTTGCTGGGTCATATGGAAGCTCAATTTCTAATTTTTTGAGAATCATCCATGCTGCTTTCCAAAAGCAGCCCTGTATTTTAAAACAAAACACAGCACAAATTCCTAGGAAGAGCAATTCAAATTTATGGTTACCAGAGACAAAAGAATGGGTTGAGGGGAACTGAGAAAGGGTGGCCAGAGGCAAGACCTTTACAGTGCAAGTTCTCGGATGTTACGTACAAAGTAACATTTAGATACTGCAGGTACCACTATTGTCTGACATGTAAGAAAGTTGCTAAAGGAGCAAATTCTAAGCATTCTCGTCACAAGAAAAAAAAATTCTTTTTTTTTTAAAAAAAGTTATTGTTTTGTGTGAGATGGATGTTAGATAAATGATTATAATAATTTTACAATGTATGTAAATCAAACTATCATGCAGTGTACACACAGTGGAGTGTGTCTATTATTTCTCAATAAAATTGGAGGGGAGCGACTGGAGAGACAGCACAGCAGGTAGGGCTCTTGCCTTGAACTCAGCCAACCTAGGTTTGATCCCTGGCATCCATATGTCCCCTGAGCACTGAGCCAGGAGTAATCCCTGAGCACAGAACCAGGAGCACAGTCACGCATGACCCCAAAGCTAACAACAACAACAACAACAACAACAACAAAAAGCCAAAAATAAAACGAAAACAAACACTGAAGAGGAAAAAGAAGCACGAAAACAGTGTATATGTACACTATTAGGAAAACATGTATACAGTATATTCAGTGAAGGGTAAGGGAGATGATAAAAATAGGATGTTGTACAACCAGAGTGACATGGCTGACCCAGCTTCCATCTCCAGTACCCCATAAGTACCCCCCAAGCCTGCCAGGAGGAATTCCTGAGTGCAGATCCAGGAGTAACCCCTGAGTACTGCCGGGGGTGACTCAAAAAGCCAAAAGAAAGAAATAATGGATATTGTGACCCCATTGAAGCTGTGGTCCTAAAGTGCCACATGGCTGCTTGTCACTGAAAAATAGGCGTAGAGAATATATTCTTGTTTGTTGGTTCACTTTTGGCCCATATGGGCGGTGCTCAGGGGTCACTCCTGGCTCAGCACTCAGGACTCACTCCTATGGGCTAGGGGGCCATGTTGGGTGCCAGGATTGAACCCAGATTGCTTGTGTGCAAGGCAAGTGCCCTACATGCTGGACTATTGTTTTGGCCCTGAAAATGAACTCTTACACTATTTTCCAGGAGCTGCTCTGCAGAAGTATGTCTTTTTTTTTTCTTTTTTGGTCACACCCGGTGATGCTCAGGGGTTACTCCTGGTTTTGCACTCAGGAATCACTCCTGGCGGTGCTTGGGGGACCATATGGGATGCTGGGAATTGAACCCGGGTCGGCCTCATGCAAGGCAAACGCCCTACCCGCTGTGCTATCTCTCCAGCCTCTCATCACTTCAAGTCTTTTATTTTTTTCTGCTTTTTGGGTCACACCCGGCGATGCACAGGGGTTCCTCCTGGCTCTACACTCAGGAATTACCCCTGGTGGTGCTCAGGGGACCATATCGGATGCTGGGAATCGAACCCGGGTCGGCCTCATGCAAGGCAAACGCCTTACCTGCTGTGCTATTGCTCCAGCCCAGAAGTATGAATGTCTTGAAGTTGTTTTGCAGAAGAGAAGAGACAATTAGAAATTCACCTTGGGGGGCTGGAGCAATAGCACAGCGGGTAAGGCGTTTTCCTTGCACGTGGCCAACCCGGGTTCGATTCCCAGCATCCCATATGGTTCCTTGAGCACCGCCAAGGGTGATTCCTGAGTGCAGAACCAGGAGTAACCCCTGTACATTGCCAGGTGTGACCCAAAAAGAAAAAAAAAAGAAACTCACCTTGACCCTCCTTTGGTTTCTGTTTTCTGTGTATCTTCAACATAAAAATGCCACCAGCAAAGCTTAAACACAAAACTGATGACCTCTTATAATTTGTGTTTTCGGAAGGATTCGCAGGCAAACCCATTCAGAGGCTCGATGACTTGATGATACAAGGTCTCATTACACCCAAGATCCACTCCTGTTTTTTTGGGGGGGATTGAGGGTGGGAGAGTCACTCCTGACTGCTCAGGGCTGACTCCTGGCTCTGTGCTCAGGGATCACTCCTGGTGGGAATCCAGGGGCCATATGCAGTGGCAGCGATCAAACAGAGTTGGCCATATGCAGGACAGATGCCTTATCACCCACACTGTATCTCAAGCTCCTATCTACTTTTTATTTCCTTTTCTGGACCACACCTGGCAGTGTTCAGTGTTTACTCCTGGATCTGTGCTCAGGGATCACTCATGGTGGGGTTCAAGGACCATACTGGGTGCCAGATATCGAACCCAGTTGGTCATGTGAAGGCAAATGCCCTACCCACTATACTATGTCTTGGACCCCACTTCCTGTTTTGCTTTTTTTTTTTTAAGATGTTTTTATGCTCTTATTTTACCACTATAAATAATCTCCAAGACAATAGGATGGGGAACACCACACCACTATGCTAACCTCTCCAGGTGAGCACCCTAAGGACCAGCTTAGTGTCCCTAAGGACAAGATGGATAAAAACCAGTAGCAAGACTCACAAACACAGAGAAAGAGATAGGGATAGAGAGATAGAGAGAGAGCCCCGGAAAACCAAGTTAGAAATGAAAGTGGGACACGATGGCCACTCAATACCTCTATTGCAAACTACAAGACCCTGAAGGAAAGAGTGAGCAAAAGGGAATGCCCTGCCACAGAGGCAGGGTGGGGTGGGGGACGATGGGGCATGAGGGTGGGAGGGCTACTAGGATCATTGGTGGTAGAGAATGGGCACTGGTGGAGGGGTGGGTACTCGATCATTGTATAACTGAAACTCAAGCACAAAAGTTTGTAAGTCTACAACTGTACCTCCTAGAGTTTCACTAATCAAAAAAAAAAGAAATGAAAGTGGGGACTTCACAGCAGATACCACAAAAATTCAAAGGATCATGAGGGGTTAGTTTGAAAATTTTTATGCTATGAAATGAGAGAATCTAAAAGAAATTTATAAATTATTGAATTCCTACAACTTCTCAATGCTGAACCAAGAAGATGCAGAACATATAAGCAGACCAATTACTATTAAGGAAATTGAAACAGTAATCAAAAGTCTCTCCACCAGGAGTGGCCGAGACTAGTACCAGGAATTTTGCTCCATGACTTGGAGGCCAGCCACACGTGCTAGGGGAAAAGGAAGCTCAGATAGAGAAGGGAGCACCAAATAAAGGGTGTTGGGAGGATCCTCCCAGGATGGGAGAAGCATGCTGAAAGTAGACTATAGACCAAACATGATTGCCACTCAATGCCTCTCTTGCAAACCACAGGACCCAAAAGGAGAGAATGAGAACAAAAGGGAATGCCCTGCCACAGAGGCAGGGTGGGATGGGATGGGGTTGGGAGGGATGCTGGGACCTGTGGTGGTGGAGGATGGGCGCTGGTGGAGGGATGGGTACTTGATCATTATATAACTGAAACCCAAGCACAAAAATTTGTAAGTCTATAACTGTACCTCATGGTGTTTCACTAAAAATAAAAAATTACTCAAACCATTCGAATGAAGGTACAAGCTATCAGAATCTGTGGTGTTTCACTAATAAAAAAAAAACCAAACTCCCCAAAACAAAAGCCCAGGCCTAGATGGGTTTAACTAGTGAGTTCTTTGAAATCTGAGCTAATGCAAATCCTTTTCAGAAAACTGAAGAAACAAATATACTCCCAAACAGTTTCTATGATGCAAATATTACCTTGATATCAAAAGCAGACAGAGGCAGCACAAAAAAAAATTAAAGGTCAATATCCATGATAACATACATGAAGAGGTCCTCAACGAAATAGCGAATCTAATTCAGTAACACCTTAAGAAGATGATACACCAATGATTAAGTGGGATTGATCTTGGAGACGCAAGGATGGTCTAACATATACAAGTCAATGAACATAATATGCATATCAATACAAAGAAGAATAAAATAAGAGGATCGTATCAATAGATTCAGAGTAATCATTTGACAAAATTTAGTACTCATTCATGATAAAAACTCAAAAAAAAAAAAGGGAATTGAGGGAATTTTTCTCAACCTAGTCAAAGCCACTTACCACAAGCTCACAGCACACATTATATTCAATAAGGAAACTGAAACCCTTCCCTCTAAGATCAGGCACAAGACAAAGCTGCCCACTCTCACCACTTATGTCCAATAAAGTACTGAGAATCCTTGCCACAGCTATTAGTCAAGAACAAGATACTAAAGGCATCCAGGTAGGAAAAGACGTCAAGCTCTCACTACTTGCAGATGGCATACTATATTTAGAAAAGCCTAGAGTCTCTACAGAAAAGCTGCTATCGGGGCCAGAGAGATAGTATAGCAGGTATACCTGTTCTATGGCCAATGAGCTTTGAGTCCTGGCACTCCCCATGGTCTCCAAAGCCTGCCAGGAGTGATCCCTGAGCACAGAGCCAGGAGTAATTCCTGAGCACCGCCAGGTGTAGCCCAACTTCCCTTACCCCCAACTCTGACCAAAAGCTGCTATAAAGAATAGACTTGTAGACTAAAATAGCAGAATACAAAAAGTACAGCGGCAGGGCCTTGCAACGGTTGGCTCTGGTTCAAGTCCCAATCTCCCACATGGTACTACAAGCTCTGCCAGGAGTGATCTCTGAGTGCAGAGCCAGGAGTAAGTCCTGAGCACCACTTAGGGTGACCCAAACTAACCACCACAGCAGCAAATTAACACGCAAAAATTCCATGGCTTTTCTACATATAAATCATGAAAAAGAAGAGAGAGAAATTAGAAATACAACCCCGTCACAATTGTGCCTCAGAAAATCAAGTGCCTAAGAATCAACTTAACAAAAGAGGTGAAAGACTTATACAAAGAAAAATGACAAGACATTACTAAAAGTAAACAAGAAAATGAAAATACATTCCCTGTTAAAGGACTGAATGGGTCAACAATATCAAAATGGCAAAGCACTGTACAGACTAAATGCAGTCCCTACAAGGATACCCATGATATTTTTCTTATTATTCCAGAACCAATTGGTAGATTGGCTAATTTTCCCTTTCATTTGAGAATTTTCTTATATTTCTTTTTTTAAATTTTATTTTTATAAAGTAGTTCACAATGTTTGATTACATTTAATATTTGATCACCGATCCCAACACCATTACACCTTCCCACTACCATGTTTCGGATGTTTTCACCCCAAACCCCAACCCCTGCCCCAAAGCAGAACCAAAATAATTTATTTTGTATTGTTTGTTATGAATAAACGGCTGAAAATGCTCCAAAAAAGTTTCCTTAGAGAAAAGTGTGTGACGATTGTTGTATTTCACCCAGGACCCACTAAGCCCTTCTATAAGAGATTATGAGATTATGAGCATGCTTTTAACGGTTGATCCTTGTGTGCATATATATTTATATATTCATACACACACACACACATATATATATATCATCATCATCATGGATCATGGTCCTCCCGTTGTTCATCGATTTGCTCGAGCGGGCCCAGTAATGTCTCCGTCACGAGACTTGTTGTTACCGTGTTTGGCATATCAAATACGTCACGGGGAGCTTGCCAGGCTCTGCTGAGCGGGCGAGATACTCTCGGTAGCTTGCCGGGCTCTCGAGAGGGGCGGAGGAATCGAACTTGGGTCAGCCATGTTGGCCGCTTGTAAGGCAAATGCCCTACCGCTGTGCTATGGGCTGGAGCCATAGCACAGAGGTAGGGTGTTTGTCTTGCATATGGTCCACCCAACCGACCAGGGTTCATTTTCTCCTTCCCTCTCGGAGGGCCTGGCAAGCTACAGAGAGTATCTCGCCTGCACAGCAAAGCCGGGCAAGCTACCCATGACGTATTGAATATGCCAAACACAGTAACAACAAGTCTCAAAATGGAGACATTACTGGGCCTGCTCAAGCAAATCGATGAACAACAGGAGGGCAGTGACAGTGATATATATATATATATATATATATATATATATATATTCATTTATATTTATATATGTGTAAAAATATATTTCCCTCTGGGATTGGTTGCCTTCTACTTTAAACCCCATCAAATGTGGTGTGCCACTCTTGGAAGGTGAGTGGTGTCAGGTATGAGATGCAGCCGCACGGTCCAGGAATAGGTTCACTCATGGGAGAGGCTCGGCCTGAGCATGTGAACAGCGGCCGTGAGCATGACAGCTGTTGAGTTCTGGAGGTTTTTGGCCGCCAGGGCTTGACATGGGCCTTCAATACTGTGAAATTTCTCTTAACTATGCAGCATGTCACGTGTTTTAGAAAACTGTGTTTCCATTTTCATTTGTCTCATTTTATTCCCCTCTAATTTCCACTTAACTTTCTTTCTTGTGCCGTTGGCTGTTCCGAGAGTTGTTTTATTTCCATGCATATATGTAGTTCTAATTTTTCTTTATGATTAATTTCTACTTTCTTGCCATTGTGTTCACATCAGTTACTTGGCATGTTTTAGATCTTCTTAAAATTGCTAAGAAAATTTTTGTGGTCTAACAAATGACGAGACCTAGCAAATGTCCCATGGCACTTGAGAGAAGATTGTGATGCATCGAATGCTATATACATGTGTGTACTAAATATGTATGCATGTATATTTTTCCTTCATTGCTTTAAATTTGATTTCTGATTCTCTGGCTCTGCTGTGTTGGTTGTGCTCTGGGTTATTTGCACTCTGACTCTGTAGGTGGAGACCCCAGATAGATTGTTGTGTTCTCTTCCACCCATTCCGGGCTTGAATGAGCCCTAAATACACCAGGAGACCAGCACCCACTGAAATCTAGGTCCCAAGTGGGTTGAACACCAAAGGAGTTTATGGATGTCTAAGATGGTTAAAATAATAAGCCTGTGTGCAGAGTGTGAGTCATGTGAAAGCAAGAGAGAATTTTTCTCATTGGAAACCATCACTACTTCAGTCAGTAACATTTCAAGTCCTCATAAATGAGGATGATGAGTGACAGGTCTAACTTAAATCTTTGCAGATCATGTGTGCCTTCCCTGTTAACATAGAATTAATAACCAACAGTTCTAACCACTGCTTTGTTGGGGGAACAGTGTTTATTATTACAGTTATTGCAATTCATCCCACCAAAATGCCCAAGACTTTCCACCACTATCCATGTGCTACTTCCAGCTTCACCTCTTGTTTTGTCCCAATCCTCCCCCAAGTGCATGGTAATCTCAGGTTTGAAAAATTCAAGGTTGTTGTGATGGGATCGGGAGTTCCCTAGCCCTGGGAGGCGCGGAGAGACCAGATAGACACAATTCCTGCAGGAGTAAAAACGGGGTTTATTTAGACCAGCATGCTGGGACTCCGCAGCATACCCCAAAAATGGGCAGTGGCTGAGAACCCCGAACTTCTTCAAAGGGGATCTTATATAGGCCTTCACTGGCCGTTACAGCAAAGCCCGCGCATTTCATAGCCAATAGATTTGTAACAATATATACTTTCTCGGGCTGGAGCGATAGCACAGCGGGTAGGGCGTCTGCCTTGCACGCAGCCAACATGGGCGACCCGAGTTCGATTCCTCCGCCCCTCTCGGAGAGCCCGGCAAGCTACCGAGAGTATTCGATATGCCAGACACAGTAACACCAAAGTCTCCAATGGAGACATTACTGGGCCCGCTCGAGCAAATCGACGATCAACGGGAGGGCCTTTACCTTACCTACCTTATACTTTCTTAACCAATCCATTTAAAAGTACCTCACTCCTTAGCCTATAGATTCAAAGATCAGCATTTACGTACATCGATTGTCAGCACAAGCAAGGTTATAGCCAGAATCATTAAGCCTTAGGTAATCTCCCTTGACCATCCTCATTTTGAGTTACCCAAGTCTGCAGGGTGCTTTCGTGAGACAATACATTCCAGGAAAGGGCAATCTCCCCCAACCACCCGCATCCTGAGTTATTCTTTACCCAAATCTGCAGGGTGCTTTACTGAGACAATACATTTCAGGAACAGTAAATACACCTGAATCCTGTCACACTTGGTTTAGAAAGAAGTTATGCCCTGTTCACTTTCCAAGTCCCCTCTCCCCCAGGTGCAAAGCAGCCAAGCAGTTTTACAGAAAGCAATGTTGCAAGCTAGCTGAAGCACGCAAAAATTTGATGCCCTAATATGGATTCTTTCAGTTGGAGTACACGGATCTTAGATTTATCAGGTTGCACCCATCACAGTGCTCCCGAGTCACTCCCATTACTTTGTCTGTAACCACTTCTATGCTCTCTTCCCCAACCAATTTGTAAGGTCTCATCCTGCTTAGACAATGAAGCTGTACTGTAAGTTAATATTGCCTTTCTCCTCTTCTTATGTCTTTTGAGCAGTTTACTTTAATGCAATGTCCTTTTGTATAGATACAGGAAGACAATTAATTAATATTATGCTTTATAACTTAGGAATTGATTGGCTTTGAATATTATTCACTCCTGGGCATCTGCCTTCTCAACTTAAGCCTCAGTTGCCCTCACTTCCTAGCACCTCAAGGGCAGGGTCCCGACATGGGACTGGATGGAACCAGGGCAAGCCGGTAAGTTATGTGCTGCCCTGGCATCGAGATGGGCCAGGCCAAGGTGCCACGATTCTTAACTATAAGTTAAGAGGTTGATCATAGGCAAATGATGTCATGATCCAAAAGTAACGACGAGACTAGGGCCCTGCTGCTAGGAATAGGAAAGATATCTGGCCTGAGCACTGCAGTCTGAGATCGAGATGGCCCTAGGAGAGCAATTCTATAAGTTCAAAGTATTTCTTGCTGTATCCATACAAAATGATTAATATTATGTATGCTTATAAGTTGGTTGGACAAGGAGAGGAGAAACACGTCCTAGAAGCAGTTTTCCTGTGTGTCCTGACTAGCTTGGATGAGACTGCTTTCTCCCCTTCAAACTGCCTTCAGTAAATGATTTCAGTATATTGAGACAGTTTCCCTTTTCTCAAAGAAACCTAGCTGGTCTTGGATATGCAGATCTCAGGTGCTAGCCAGGCCTGATCTTTGGGATGTAGATTTCCAGCTCTGGCCAGGCTGGTCTTTGGGATGCAAATCCAAGTGCTTGTAGCTTGTAAAGGTGAGGCCAGGATTCCTGGCCCGCTGTAAAGAAACAATGTATGGTTTGCCACCTCAATGTTCTTTCTGTAACTCCTTTTGATGACATCACTATATTGTGCCCTTTAGAGGAACTATGATCTATATAAGGGAGATTTCAGGGCTCTCTGGGGGGACACGTGCATCAGAGAACCTGGGAAGATGGGGCTTAGGACAGAAGCGGAGAGAACAAAGGTGCACGTGCTTGAGAGATCCTGGGGCCTCCATGACATACATCTCTTCCATGTAATAAACGGCTACTAAGATCAACTAGCTTGGCCTCGTTTCCTTCCTTCGCCTGACCATCGCCATCGACCTCCCTGGAGTGGGGAAATGGCCTGACCGCCGGCCGTTTTATTTTTTGTGTGTTTACACACAAGGTCAAGGGGGTGCCATTATTTGACTCTCTCTATTTCCTTGTTTTCTGACTCCCAGTATCACAGATGAGGGAGATTGTGTGGTTTTTGTCTTAATCCCTCTAACTTATTTCAGCTCCAGTCACAGATTTCATTTTTTTAATAGCTTAGTAAAATTCCATTGTGTATGTCTGCCTGTGTGCACATGTGTCCTAACTTCTTTATTCATTTAACGTTGATGTTTGCGTTGTCTCCATATCCTGGCTATTCTAATTAGTGTTTCAATGAACACAGGTATACATATATTTTTTCAAATTAATATTTTTTGGTTTGGGGGGGGCAATGCCAACAAGTGAAATCTCTGAATCATATGGAAATTATATTTTATTACAATTTTTGACAAAGTGGAATAAAGTGGAATAATTTTACCCACAGACCACGTAGAGTGGCAGGGTAAGCGTCATAGTTAGGATGCAAGGACCCGATGGAGCACACCTATGCTTGAGCCCATTTCCATGGTGTTTCACGTGTGACTTGTGGACATCATCTATTTCTCAGGTAATATCAGCTGTGTCCTTCGATTTGGCAATATTTATTTCTGGCACAACTTAACATATGGCATTCAACATTTTGGAATTAGCTAATATTGTTATAACTAGGGGCTGGAGCGATAGCACAGTGGGTAGGGCGTTTGATTCGCACGCGGCAGACGTGGCCCACCTGGGACCAACTCCTCCCCCCCTCTTGGAGAGCCCGGCAAGCTATCTCACCTGCACAGCAAAGCCTGGCAAGCTACCCGTGACATATTTGATATGCCAAACACAGTCACAACAAGTCTCACATTGGAGACGTTACTGGGCCCGCTTGAGCAAATCGATGAACAGTGGGCGGACCGTGCTACCCATTTTGGTGAAATCTCTGGAGTGTTTTCCCTAGAAGTTGAACTAGATCGTGTCCCCAGTGAGGGATCCTTTTTCACATTCCTGCCAACAGTGGTTGTTTCTACTCTTTGTGACATATGCCATTCTCACTGGTGTGTGATAATATCTCATTGTTTTGATTTGCAATTTCCTGGTAATAGTTGATATTGAACATGTTTAGCACAGCGGGTAGGGCGTTCGCCTTACAAGCGGCCAACATGGCCGACCCGAGTTTGATTCCTCCGCCCCTCTCGGAGAGCCCGGCAAGCTACCGAGAGTATTCGATATGCCAGACACAGTAACAACAAAGTCTCCAATGGAGACGTTACTGGGCCCGCTCGAGCAAATCGACGATCAACGGGAGGGCCTTTACCTTTTCATACACTTATTGATCATTTGTATGTCCTCTTTGTGGATGGGTCTCACCTCTCATTTTGTGATGTGATGATTGGTGTTTTGTTGAGATTTTGCTTGCTTTATACATCTTAATATTAGTCCTTCATTTGATAAATGTTTGAAAATATTTTATCCCGCACAGTAAGGCAGTTTTAAAATTTTAGCCCACGTTTCTTTTTTTTCTGTAATCATTTGTACATTTGCTTTCATTCCCTTTGTATTTTTATTTTTTTTTTTACCAGTGAAGTCAAACTATTGCAGACACCTATGAGGTTCCTTTCCCAGACAGGTCTGCATATGCTTTCCTGAATGTATTGTATGGATTCTGGTCCAATCTCAACATCTATGATCCACTTTGAATTAAGTTTGGGGGGACAAGAGATACATATTTCTTTCTTTTTTTTTTTACATTTTATTTTTCAGTTTTCCGAACATGTTAGTTGAAGAGACTTGCCTTCCCCACTGTATGTACCCAGCGACTCTGTCACAGATTTTCAATAAATATATGAGTTATATCTGTGTGCTGTCAATTCTACCCCATTGCCCTGAGAGTTTGCTTTTCTTTCAGTAGATCACAATTTTGATTACTATGCTTTGCAACATTGTTTCTGACCTTTTCTTTAATGTTCCCCCTTCCAATCTTGATTCTTCCTATATCTCCCTATCTTATTAGTTAACCCTATAGTCTCAAGCTATCTCCACCACCACCTCCTCCAGTTAACTAATTTTCACTCCTGGACCCTTTGGGTATTGCTGGGGTCTCACTGAGAACCATACACCCTATAATGAGAAAATTTACTGTAGTACAATGGAGCGATATCACAGCGGTAGGGCGTTTGCCTTGCGCACAGCAAAGATTGTGAGATTCAGCTGTAGTCCAACCTTTCCACACTCAAGGTCGAAGTCAGCCAGCATTTGTGCCGCTTAGCTAATGTTTGGTGTTATTAGAACAATGTCATCAGCAAAGCAGAGGTGGTGCAGTTGCCGACTGTCTATCTTTACTCCCATTCCTTCCCATTCCAGTTCCTTGCATGAGGTTCTCCAGGGTGGCACTGAAGAGTTTCGGTGAAATGGTATCACCCTGCAGAACCCCTCTCTTGATGTCGATGATCACTTCCTTGTAGAATGGTGAGATACTGGTAGTGAATCCATAATACAGCTCATGGAGGATCGAACGCCCTGTTTGGCTAGGGATTCGATGATCATTTCAGCCTCAACCCCCACTACCTCCACTACACAGTCATTGTCATGCTCCAGGCCACTTTCCGGACCTCACATCATAAGACACTTAATACCCATCTTCCAAGATTACTGGACCATATTTGATGGGGTTCAAATATGGTTTGAACCATGGGAACACCTGCAAGGGTGATTAGAGGCCGCCCTAAAAGCTTCTATCCCTCTCGCAGACCCCTGCAAGCTACCCAGAGTATCCTGCCCGCATGGGAGAGCCTGGCAAGCTATCCATGTCATATTCAATATGCCAAAAACATAAATACAATGGTTCTCATTCCCCTGACCCTGAAAGAGCCCCCAATATGGCAGCATTAAATCAATTAAAATCACATTTTTAAAAAAGAAAATACAAAAATAAAGGTCCACATTAGCAAGCGACAAAATTTCCAAATAAAAGGGAAAAGACTGACCAACCCAAACATTGGTTCTGGAATGATAAACAAAATTAACTAGGGGGAAAAGAGACACTGTCTTTCCACTCTCTTCCCGTTGTTTGTCGAATTGCTCGAGCGGGCCCAGTAACATCTTCATTTTGAGACTTTTTCTTACTGTGTTTGGCATATTGAATACGTCACAGGTAGCTTGCCAGCCTTTGCTGTGCGGGCAAGATACTCTTGGAAGCTTGCTGGGCTCTCCGAGAGGGGCGGAGGAATCGAACCCAGCTCGGCCGGGCTGGCTGCGCACAAGGCAAACACCCTACTGCTGTGCTATCTTTCCAGGGGGAAAAGAGAAATGACCTTAAATGACAAACTTTTCCCCCCTTCTTTTTCATGTAGGAGTTCTGCTATTTACCTAGCCACTGATCAGCTGACTGAATTGGGCATGAACTCCACCTTAGTTTTTCTTTTTTTATTATTTACAATGTTATCCATTGAATCACTGTGAGAGCAGTCACAAAGCTTTTGGGTTTAAGTCTCGGTCACACAATGAAACACCTGTACCCTCACCAGTGCCCATTCTCCACCACCAAAAACCCCAGTGTACCCCCATACCACACCCTCCCCTTACCTGTGGGGCAGATGATTTCCACATTACTCTCTCTCTGCTTTGATCACATTCAACATTTTGACACCAGACCCACCATTATTATTTGGGATTTTACCCCAACACTCAGATCTGCTGAAATGACAAACTTTAAATGAAAAGAGGAGACATTTAAATCAGTAACGGAAATGCAAAGGAAAATCAGGCTACTGAGAACAACTCTACACCAACAGATATTGAAAAATAGATTATGGGTGAAAAAAAGATTTTAAAAGATCTATTACTTCTAAGTTTAATGAGTCAGTCATGAAAAATCTCCCAACAAAGTAAAGCCCAATAGAGGGTAGTTTCGATGATGATTTTACCAAATATTTGGTGAGACCTGAAGCTTTACTCCTGCTGCTCAAACGCCCAGCTCTCAGTTCCACCAGCTTCCACCGAAAAAAAATCATCTTGGAATGAAGATCTCAAGATTAGACCAGCATCTACAAAACACACTGAAGAAAACATACAAAACTATTTTGGATAGGGACTTCAGAAGTGTTATTAGTGATTCCACCGGACAAAGAAATCAAGAGCAGAAATAAACAAATGGGACCACACCAAACTAAAAAGCTTTTGTATGGCAAAAAAGAAAGGCTAAAATTAAAAGATATCTTATTGAGAGGGAAAAAAACATTTGCAACCTATGCTTTTGATAAAGAAATTGATATCCAAAATATATAAAACTAAAAAACCAATAACTCCATAAAAATAAAGATTGGTCTATAGTTACTGATGGCAACATGTATGTCCTTAGGGGTGATGCTACATGGAACACAGGATGAAAACCATATCGCACGAATACTACGCCTGTACCTCATTTGCAAACACACCCACACTGAACTTTACTTCCCCCAGTACACAGGCACCGTAACCTCCTAAAGAGGCTCAGAAGGAAAATGAAGGATGCTGACCCTTCACCCTCACCCTTTTCTGTGTCCTGGAGGGGAAGCAGTAAAGCTTCTGTGACTGGCTACTCCCAGGAGAGGATCACACAGTAAACTGCAGTCTTCTCTGTGCCCGTACAGCATCTTCCTCCCCGCTGGGGTTTCTCAAGACTCTTTCCAATTGCTCTTTGCTCGCCCTTTTGATAGCAGACATATCCTTCCCTGACAAAGTCCTGGTGGGGTAAAGGAACCAGCAGTAGCATTGTCCCGGTACCAGAACCGCCCAACACTATGGGCTCTTCTTGTTCGATGGGTTCGATGTGCTCACCAGCAGATTGCTTCCCCAAATAAACAACACAAAATCCATGTCTCTACCCACTAGCCTTTCTAGTGCTCTCTTTGAAACTAAGGTGCTTGAACTGTCAGAGGTCTGGGATTGCAGCATCTCACTCATGTGCTTGGGTGAAGCAAGGACTGAAGCGCCATTGCTCTCTGAAAAACAAGGATCTGTGTCAAACAGTGTCATAGAAAAAGAGCAAACACTTTAGAAACTAAAAAAATACACCAAAAGTATAGTTCCACTGTCAATTTAATTTGCTCAACTGACTCTGACCTTTTTGGATCACACCCAGTGATGCTCAGGGGTTACTCCTGGCTCTGCATTCAGGAATCACTCCTGGCAGTGCTTGAGGGACCGTGTGGGATGCCGGGGATTGAACCTGAGACAGCAGCACTCGAGGCAACACCCTACCTGCTGTCCAATCACTCCGGTCCCCAGACCTAATATTTTTATGTTTGCTTAACTCTTACACCTCCTGCCAACTTGGGTACCAAATGCACCATAATTGGGCAATCAGGTAATGATGATTTCATTACTCTTATTCAACAAGACTGTTTCATTTACTGAAAAGTGCTGAAACACAGATGTTGGTTTCTAATTCTTTTAGGAAATGAAAAGTGAAGCTCTGAGGAGTATGTTAGCACTAGTACATTTTCCCCATGTACTACTGCGACCTGAGACACTTCTTGCTCTAGGAATAAGGATTTCAAATTAGGAACAACTTTCGGCTGGCTTTTGCATCACTCCAAACTGGCTCACAAGGCAGCACAGGTTTGTTTTGTTTTGGTTTTAAGCCACACTGGCTGTGCTCCGTAATTCCTTCGCACTCAGGAATTACTTGGGCGGTACTCAGGGTACCATCAGGGATGACTGGGATGGAACCCAGGCTGGCCACGTGCAAGGCAATCACCCTACCCCGCTGCACCATCGCTCCGGCCCCAAGCAGCAGTTAGATTGGTCCCAGGAGTCCTTTACCTCCCTGGCGCTCAGCATCCGGATCCGGAAACGACCTGGCGCAGGTGTCCTGCAGTGCCCACAGCCTGGGGGAGACGTGCCCCCGCAGAGAGCTGGACAGGGCCACACACCACTCTGTTGAGCCCGACACAGGCATGGGTGCGAATATCCCATGGGTGCAAATATTCCTTTTGGGGAATCATTACACCCATAGCCTGTAGGACGTTGGCGGCTGCAGACCCCGCGAGCGATGCAGGTGCGCGTGCGTGTCCGTTACCTCTAACTGCTTAGAACTGACCCAGGACAGCCCCGACGCGCGCGCACCTACTGGCCGCGGTGGGTGGAAACGTCCGCCAGTCACGCGCGGGAGTGTCCATAATTGTTGGTGGCTTTTCAGGACACAGCGAGGAAGCAAACATAAAGCCTTGCTTGATGCCGGAGGACAAAGTTCAATCTCAAAATCCGTCTCATGAGGAATCCTTGGCTGAAAATCAAGTCTAGGTTCTTCGTGACCGAAGTGGAAGTCCCAAGAAATGTCTCGACTTTCCCGTGTTTCCTGTGTCCAACATCGTTTGGGGAAGGATGTTCCTGATGTTGATAGAATTCTTATGACTTGGATATCCCTGTTGAACCAATGTAGAGTGCACAGAGCAGCTGCTGGGAAACGTCCAGAGATTGGTGTCTGCAAAGGCAGCTCCGCGCTGCAGAGGATGGAATGATCTGACGGCTATGGACGGAACAGGTCATTCCCTCGACAGCGACCAAACAGTGCAATGAATGTTGGATTTAAATGCATAATCCCCAAATCTTTCAGACTGAGAGTTTGGGGAGATCTTATAAATCGTTCCAAAATTAGGCTGAAAACTCTTTCTTATAAACACTGGAGAAAAGAGTGTAGGGGAAATCTGAATTCAGGGTTGCCCAACCATGGAAAAAATTATGCAGAAGGTAACTTTGTTGCGGATCTGAATATTGAAGTCAGTTGCACATCCATTCTGCTCCACTTCCTAATTCAGACCTCCCTATTCCATCGGCCACTGAATTGCCAGGCACTGTAAGGATTCAGTTAGGGACGGCAGAAGTTCGCGCTGTGGGGATGGAGTCTCCTAAAGGAGAGAGAAGCCGTTTGACCAATATAAAGAAATCACTGCACATGCCAGTGGGTAGAACATACATGTACTTTTAACCAGAGAGGGAAACAATTATGAGTTCATAAAAATGAGATCCTTTTTGGGTTTCAGCACATAGTGCATGTCTAGAAATATGTTAACAACAGAATACCAGTTTTGTGTGGGAGAGAGCATTGAACTAACCAGAGAAAGTTGAAGGGAACACCCAGCACTCCATTAAACACACATCACTGAGCCTTTGGCAAAACTTAGCTTTGAAAAATGAAAGATATTCCTCAATTCAACATTATATGTAGGATGCAGATCATCCGTAAAATGGATAGCAAATGCAAAGAAGTAAGTTTGAGTCTGGTCATTGTCTCAACTTGAGGCTTCATGGCTATTCCAGGAAGGATAAGAGCTTCCAGTAGAAAGAAACTTTGAAAATGTTGTCAAACATGCTAGACAAATCTACATTACGTTCAGTCCTAGGGACTGGACCCTAATGAATGATCAGGAAACAAACAAACAATAAAGCAAAACCCACTGCATTTGCTGGGGAAAACTCCTCTCAAATTGTGACCTCCATGGGTTCACAAATCACCAATGACTGAATTTTTCAAGGAAAGAGTAGCCTCTGTTGAAGGAGGTCAACAGGGAGAGAGGAAGGAGAGAGATTTGAGGGGCACACAACTAGACTGGTGGATAAAGCATTGAGATACAGCAAAGACCAAGCCAACCTCTGTGCTGAGAATGGGGAAAATTTGTCTAAGTTGCTAGAAGAGGCCATGTGAGCTGCGCTGCCACTGACCAGTTTGAAGGAAAGATCTGGTTCTGGCCCTCCAATCAGAGCCCTTCACAGAATCTTTCCCCAGCCAGGCCCTCCTGGCCCTCCCCTCCCCCACTGCAGAATGTCTTGGCCCAACATTCTGAGGTTTGAATCCAAACCTCTCCCTCACCCACTCAGATCCTGAGCATCTGCGTGAGCACTTCACTCTCTGATCCAGGTCCTGCCTTTTGCCATTGTGAAGGCTGATAAGCTGTAGTGGCCTCTGGCCTCGTCTACGGGGATGGCGTCAGAAGGAGGTAAGCCTGTGAGGGTGTCTGTGTATGTGAGAAAGTCTCTGCCACCTTGAAAGCCTTTGGGTTCAGAGTTATCCTGACTGGGGACACCATGTTTTGAAGGGGTAAAAGAGGAGAAAGGCCTGGGCTCCAGAGATAGCTCACCTGCACAGCAATGGGAGCCCAGGAGGACCTGAGGGGACTGGGAGGGCATCCGTGGAGGTGTGTCAAATGACAGGGGGAAGGTCGTGGGTATGGACAGAGGGAGGTAGCAGGCATATTGCTACTTTGTATGTGAGTGTCCCTGCTTGAGGATGGGGGAACAAGGCCATTTGTCATGTGTATGGAGGGACTGTTTGGTGGTGGCACAGGGAACACCGAGGCATGCTGAGTCCTTGTCCCCTCCTGTGCTCTAGAATAAGTTTAGAAGGATTTGGTCTTGGGCTGAGCTCAACCTGATGTGGGCAGCTCAGCAGAGATGGTCCAGCCTGAAACGTGTTGAGTGAGGTTGTCTGTGTGCACGTCTGCCATGATGCGTCCACTCCAGAGCTGGGCTACAAGTGGCTAACTGCCACAGTCAGGGCCTGACCCTCCTGCAGATGGGAACTCTCTCCTGGCTGAGCCCAGCAGCTGTCCTGGGTCAGCAGACTGGGAGACAGATGACTTCGGCATAGTTATGACTCAGACTCCTGAATTGTTCTGGATTGTTCTTTTGGTGAAGTTTGTTCTTCCATGGTCTGGCATTTCATGGGGCCCAGTCTGCATTTCAGCTCTGAGGTGAAGAATGATTGGTAATCACATCCCCCCTCATACCCTAGAGGGGGGTAGAGATGAATGTGTGTGTGTGTGAGAGAGAGACAGAGAGAGATAGAGAGAGAGAGAGAGAGAGAGGGAGGGAGGGAGGAAGGAAGGGAGAGAATGTGTGGGGGGAGTGTGAGGGGGTGTCTGTATGTCTGTGGGTGTGATTTGTTGGGTTTTCCTGAGTAAAGCCTGTGAAGGTCTGTTCCTTGAGGGGAGGTGGAATGTGCTGAGGCAAAAATGAGCATCGTCAGAGCAGTTGGAGCCTCAGGGCCTCTGTCTTGAGCGTGATGCACACAGGCTCTAGGGCGTCTCTAGGACCAGTCTCTGCCTGAATTCCTCGTGTGCAAGAATGGTTGCAGACAATTTTCTCTCTCCTGGCACCTGGTTTATGCCTGATGTTTAGGACCCTGTCACTGGGATAAAGTCTTAGATTATTTAGAAGATGTCACCAATTTTCAATCTATCATGACCACCAGCTCCAGAACTCTGGAAACCTCCCAGAGTCTGACTGGTGAAATCTCTGGCCTTTTCCATACTTGCTGTCGTCCCTGATGGAACTGGCGTAACTCATGGAGCCCAGAACCACTCTCCAGGCCCCTCTCATGGGAAGGGAATGTTGGAGGTAGAAACTGTGACTAAGTGTTCGAGAGACAGGGTGGCAACACCCGCCAGTGTAGAGGGTTGACTGTGGGTTTACTGTGCACAGGCTAGGCAGTGGGTATTGTGCTCCTGTCTGGGTCCCGGGCACTTCCTGGGAAGGACACATTCTCAGAGGTGTTTGCCTTCTTAGTTAGTGAAGCAGGAGGCCCTGATGAGCCTACAGCCTGAGTAGACAGTCTGTCCTTTAGACTCCGTTGTCATGGGACCCTGTAGGTGCTGAGTACCTGTGATGCGGCTGGTCCAGTCTCTGTGACTGACCCTGCAGGGTCTCTTGATGACAGACCAGTGTGTCAAAGTACATGTTGGGAAGCTCCAAAGAGGCTGGAGGGCAGGGTGTGAGAGGCCAGTGCGGTCAGCACAGAGGCCATCCCAGGACACAAGGACCCTGGCCTTAGGGTCTCCAGAAAGCATAACCCAGTTGGAGGGGAAGGCTGGCCTGTGTCAGGGACTCAGGGCTGAGACAGGGCATGCCGCCTCATTCCCATCAAAGGGCCTGATCTAGAGATGGTTGAGCCAATGAGGCACCACTGCTCCCTGTACCATCCCCCTCTCATTCCCCCTCCCTCCTCTCCACGGTGTCTTCCGGGGT